>NC_036446.1:23805001-24431251 GCF_002775205.1 Xiphophorus maculatus | reverse complement strand
TACCTATGTAATATTTCAAAAGCCAGAAGTGTCCCGTCCAGGCACTGAAAAACTATCAGATTGTGGCTAAAAGCCTTCAGCTGGTCCAAAACACTCCAGCAAGACTTCTGATGATTTTTTTTAAAGTTCATATTTCTCCTATTTTAACTTCCTGTATTTGGTTCCCTGTTAAACTCAATTTAAGATGTTTTTTTCTCACATATAAAACCATTAACAATTAAGCTTCATCATACATCAGAGATCTGATTGGTCCATTTGTTCTTAAGGGAGCACTTTGCTCTCACTCTACAGGTTTGCTGCTGTTTCCTGAAGCAGAATGGGAGGCAGATCTTTGGTTATCAGGCTCCTGTCCTGTGGAAACGGCTCCCAGTTTTAGTTGGCGAGGCAGACACCCTGTCTACTTTCCCCCCTGGGAATCAATAAAGTAGCATAAAGTAAACTATATTCTACTTTTGAGATTAGGCTTAAAACTTTCCTGTTGGATAAAGCTTACAGTTAGAGTGGCTTAGGTTATTCTGAGCTACTCTGTAGTTATGCTGAAATAGGCTGCTGGAAGACAAACTGACCGCTTTTCCTCACTCTGCTACTTTCTTCTTCTACTTCTTTATAATTTGCATTACTTGGTGCTATTTCAAGAGTGAACCTTACGCTTTCTTTCAGTAATTTTCTTTACAGAGACGCGAAAGGGTGTACGACACGTCTGGCGTTCTGTTTAGTTGTTATACCTTTTATGAACGGGGACATGGGCTGAGATACTGCTGCCAACAACTAAACGTTCCCCTTCTCCTCTATTAACTTCTTTCTATGCTTTTCTTCAGTACAGAAAGTACTCTTACATTAGTTCTTCTGTTATTTTTTTTATGTCTTCTCAGACCTTGAGGGACTCCCTGTACAGATACTCTCTTAGGTTACTCTTGTTTCCTCCCAGCATGAAAACATAAGCATCTCTGAGACTATAAACTTTAAATTGGTCTTAGTTGGAAAACGTGCCTCTGCGTTGCTGTGTGATGAATTATGATGTTCTCATCCACTGACAGCTACACATGGGCACCAGCATGAACCTTAATGGGATTAAGTGGTTACAGGGAATGAATGGATTAACATAAACGACAATTCACCAACATGTTCGCACACAATGCAATAAAAATAAAGTCCTTAAGACATTTTCTTCTGCTTAGAGCCCAATTTCCACAACACATTCAACTCCTGCGAGGATTGCAATGACTTTTATGGTTACTAAAAATCGTCTCTTTTAGATTGTGTCAATAATAAGACGGTAGGATGACATTTAATTATTGTTTTTTTTTATATTAACCAAAGATAAGACTGAGAATGAAAACTCTACACCTACCCAGGCCAACATAAGTTAAGATAAACAAAAATAATATCTTCAGTTTATGCAGTTGCCTGAATTGTGCTAAAGGTCCTGGCATCATAAAAGCCATGCAAGTTGGAGACAATTAATTGGTTTCCCCCACTATAGAAATAGCAGTTAATTACTGATTTACATTCTGTTTCATGTTGTTTTCAAACAAGAAATAAAGAAGCTCTGCAGTTCTAAAGGAAATAGTACGCAGGGTTATCATTTATGAACAGTGCCGAAACGCAAAATGACTCATGCTCTTGTAAAACAGCCATTTCGAATTAAACTTTCATGAAAGAAATTGCTTTTGTTTCAGTGGACTGGATAGAAGTTGGAGCTGTGGGTATTGATATTCACCCCTTTGCCATAAAATTGTGGTATCAAGAGGGAGCAGCTTGAGACCAGATGTCACGGGAAGACACCATTTCCCATTTGTTATTCACTCTTGGAATAGAAACTGCTGGAATTAGAGGTTAATTATGACAGGGAAGGTTTGGGAGGGAGAGGCAAACGAATGGAGGAGTGTGTCGGGGAAAGTTAATTTTCACCGATGCTCTTGCTGTGTTGTACTGCAGCTGGTGATGAATGATAGACAGAAAGCTCTCAGCTGGAGGAAGGCTGCTAATGGAATTGTCCTGCATCAGTCCAAAGATTTGCGAGCTGCAGATGCTCCGACGCCGAAAAACACGTCTTAAAAATCCCTCCCCCCCGCCGAAACTCGTTTTGATGATTATTGTTAGGATTCAATGTTAAATTGGAAAAAAAATTTAAAAATGGGAGAAATGTCTTGACTGCATCTTGACTCTTGCTTCATCTCTATCCATGCTCCCTGCAGTACTGCTCTGAAAAAGGAAGTGAGCTTCAAATTGGATTACAGAGGTCATCAGCTGCAGATGAGCTTGATATTGTTAACAAATGACAAATACGGGAGCTGCAACGACGGTGGGTGGAAAATGACTTGAAATGTATGCAGAGTTGATTCAGTTTGAGGTGTAATTTGACACTGATGATGTTCAGCGGAGCATGAGAGCCTCCAAGATGAGAATACCTTCTTATATTGCTCCCTCTTGCAGGGAGGCTGCGGTCGGCTCCCTCTGGGCTTTGCTGAAGTGCACCCTTCAACTGACCGCAGTGCTTTCCTCTACAGGATTTACAGCTGCATTGATTCCCAGTTGTGTTTACTGTATTCACAGCTGGCATTATGCACCGTTAGCCTAACTAAGAGCGCACACGCCAAGTGAATAAAGTCCTCTTCTATGGTGGCGTCGATTATGCCAGTTTGATTCCTCCCTTTCCGCTTTGCTCCCTCCCTTTGTCCTACATTCTGCCTCTGCCTCTTCAGTCAAATGAGTTGTGGCCAGTGGCCGAGCTATGATAGGCAGATCATTACTCTGCGCTTTGTATGCCAGGAGAATCGTTCTGAAGGACAGAGGAGGCGGAGAAGGAGACCAAAAGCAGGAAGGAGAATTGGAAGACAAAGACATCAGGTTATCATAAATAACCCAAAATGAATCCAGTCTCTGGGTGAAGCACACTACGTATGGTTGCTGCACCTCCCATCCCCCACGCCACACTGTTTTCTTCATTTTCCAGTCTGCAGATAACTTCTTTAGAGGATATTATAGTTCCCTTGCCGTCGGGAAAGCACATTACTCCATCGGCAAAGCTTTATCCACAGAGTATAGCTTTAGGTTTCTACTTTCCATCTCTGTGCGTGAACGTATCTATGATAATGCAATCAGTAGCTCTACCGTTGTGTATGGTGATATCTGCACCTGCATAAATTCTCATTCGCTCGTATGTAAGCTCAAGACCCCGAAACCGGATGAAGGTCGACATTAAAAGCTGAGCTGTTAAGAGAATATTTTCAGCTGCTAGCACACAAATTAATTAATCTCTGTGGACATTCCCACGAATAAACAACATACATTAGTTTGACATTAACTCCACTGTGTCTTTATGTTCACAACTAAAACAATTAAAAACAGTGAGTTACAACATCGAGCAGCGAATAAACAAACAAAATCTTAATTGTTGGCACCCAATCTTGGCACTACATCCAAACAAGAGCGTTCAGGAACAATGCTTGTATTTTCCCTTGATCCACTTTGACTTTTTTTCAGGAAGTCAAATATTGAATAATTAGATTTTTTTTTTCTTTTTTCATTTCTGTTTGTTAAACCTGAAAACTCCTGTCTTTCTAGTCTGCAAACATATAAACAAATACCATTCTTTTAACACACACAAGTCTTTGAGGTTGGAAGTCCTCTTTCCCATCACCCCAATCCTTTTTCTCCAACATATTTTTTGTCCTTAGAGTGGTCCAGCCAGGAATTAATGTCAACTTTCGTCAGAAGAAACATTTCCCCCAAAATCTTTAAAACAATTAAAAGTCAACTTTAAATCAAAATTTCCCAGGGGTCTGAAGACCCAGCTTCTTCTTATCTACTGGCTTTTCTTGAGGGGAAAAACCAGAAGAGCCATCTGCCTCCATTTAGTTCTCTCCTCTGCATCTTCTACCGTCACACCAACTAACTTCATGTCCACTTTCACCACATCCATAAATCTCATTTTTGGTCTTTCTCTCTGCCTCCTGTCTTGTGACTCCAACCTCAGTATCCTTCTGTGGATACAATCATCATCTCTACTTTAAACCAGCTCAGTCTGGTTCCTGTGACTTTATCCCTAAAACACGAAATGTCCCTCTGAAGTACTCACTCCTGAGTACTTCAGAGTGAGTACTTCATAGTGTCCATCCTCGTCACTCCCAAAGGGAACCTCAACATTGTAACTCTTTAACCTTCGGTTCTGCTTCCTTTCTTTTCATCACTGACACTGTTTCTAAACCATTCAACAATGCTTGTTTCACTTCTGTCCTGAATGAAAGTACACCTGTCCTTTCATTCTTGCTGATCTCTTATGCCTAACACATTTCTGCACCCATTCCAACCTGCTTGGACCTTCTTCTTCACCTCTTCTCCACACTCTCCATCTTCTCCATCTAAATCACTGACTATAGGTCCTTAAAGTCCTCCAGTTTCTTTACTTCTACTCCCTTCAGTGCTCTGTAACATCCACTCGTGGCCATGTCATTTGGACACATTCAGTCTGTCTTCCTCTGACTCATCTCTACTTCTCTTTCTTCAGTACTTACACCCACTTCTCTAGCATTTCCTCTTCCTGCCCTCTGCCCTCCCTACAGATCCCAATGCCATATGCAAACATCATAGTTCATGGAGACTCCCGTCTAACCTTATCAGTTAGCTTGTCCATCAGCAAAAGTAAACAAAAAGGGGCTTCGAGTCGATCCTTGATGGAGCCCCGCTGTCTTACCAGTCTCATGAACTGCACCACTCTGTCATACTTCCTTTCTGCCATTCCAGACTTCCTCATTCAACACCACAGCCCCTCTCTCAGCACCCTGCCATACGCTCCCTCTAAACAATAATGCGTGTACATTAGAACAGCATCTTGACTCAGTTTTTGGGACGTGGGTGTTCCTGTAGCCAAGCTAGGCTACAATGATGCACCAAATAGTCATTCTCTGCACCAGAGGTTCCCAAGTCTTGTCCTCGAGATCTACTATCCTGCAACTTGTAGGTGCATCTCTGCTTCCACACACCTGAATCAAATGGATGGCTCGTAACCAGGCCTCTGCAGAGCTAAAAGAGGCTGATGAGCCATTTGATTCAGGCATGTCGGAGGCATCTAAAAGCCGCAGGATAGTAGATTTTGATGGGTGGACTTGGGCGCCCTCCACAATCTGATCGGATTTATATTTTATGTTACACCTGTTGTGTTGCAATGTTTTAAACAAAACAATAAGTTATTCTAAAAGGAGAGCTAAAAATCTGGCTTATGGAACATTTCTTCATTTTTTCCTTTTCTTCTCCCTACTTGAAGCCAGATTGCCCTTCACAAGAGGTAATGGAGCTACTCTATCAAACACCTGTACCACCACCCGCATGCCGCCCACCCCCTACTTATTTCCTAATGGGACAATAGCGAATGCGTTTGGTTGAGCTGCATTGCTACAGGAGGGCATTCCATCTTACTGTATCTTTTGTCTAAAACTTGTTGACAAGGTGGCTAACTGTAATCCATAACTAGCAGTGTGAGAACTATACTCACTACCTGTCAATGTGGATTGATGTTCTGCGCTTATTTTTCCATTGCCTGCAGTCATGCTGTGTTGTTCTCCAGCTGAATGACCTTGAGAGCCCGGGAGGATTTTTGGAGAGTCGCTGTCTTCACCTGACAAGTGACGTCAACAGAATGGACAGGGCTGCACGGATCAGCTCTTCACAGCTGAGAGGCTTTATGAGCATAAATGACAGAAAGATATTTTTGGGGATGAATCTCTATTTACTCCGTGGAGAAGCCAGCTTTTGCTCCAACTGTCTCTCTGTCTTTCCAAATGTCGTTTTTTTTCCCTCTCCAAAAAGTGCGCTGAGTGGGGTCACGGCATTGGCAGTGGCAGCTTTGAAGAGGAGAGAGGCCAAGGAGAGTGAGCGCCTCCTGTCTGAATCAGATGTCTCCAATCCCCCAACTATCTTCTTCCTGCTAATTAACCTGCTGACACCTCCTTACGGTGTATATTTTGGATGGGCTGGAGGGAGGGGATGCAGCAGGTGTGGACGGGAGGAGAGCCTCCAAATGATTTGAGCTCAGAAGCATATGCTGTTTCGTGTCTGAACACAGGTTTGCACACCTTGCCGTTACCATGTGGAAAGCAACATGAGGTATCTGTTCATGTTTGTTGACATTTTGGTCATTCAGCAGATTTCAGTTTATTCCAGCGACAGGAACCAGGTTTTGTTTTTTTGTTTGTTTGTTTGTTTTTTTCACATGCAAACCTGTCAGACATTTTATGGAAAATACTGTTTCTAAATTTGTTGTTTGCAAAAATGTTTAACTGTGTTGTTTTTACAAGCATAAAAACACAGAAAAGCACCTAAAATGCAAGTGTAACAATGACAGCATATTACACTTGTATTTACCCCAATTTCATGCATTCACTTTTTGAGTTTGTGCTTTCCTGTTTCAAAATTGTACCTGTAAACATCCATGTTTTGTCAATTTTCCTCAAGTGTTTCTGCCTATTTTTCATTGGTAAGCCCAAAATTATTTATACCCTGGCAGATAAAGATTTCAAATCTATATTTTTTTAACCAATCTTGTTGTTTCTGACAGAAAATGAGACAAATATTACCAATGCATTTGTCCTAAAAAAATATATTGTTGAAAAAAATACTATTGGACTTTCAGGAATCATGCCATTTTTACAATTGCTGGCTAGCCTTTTGCATGGGCATAGCCACATGTAAGTGATCTATCTCTTCCAATGAGGTCCCAGTCTCTGAGGTTGTGAGGTCTCCTTCCTCTTTCTCTCCCTCCTCTATCAGATTCAAGTCTGGACTCTCAAGCTGGATTCGATTTCAGTAAATATTAGCAGGAGTTATTGTATGCATTTTATAGAAAAGCAGCAGTTTATAACTGATAAATAATATCTGACCACTTTATACACTTTATGTTACACTCAGTTTTCCTTTACTCATATTCTGATTCTCAGCCTTTGGGGCAGTTGACTCTTATAAAATATGACAGATGATGACTCCTCTGATCAAGCCATAATAACTCTGAGTGGTAGGCGTTATATAATAGCGTCATGATACCACATTCCCTGACTATGAGTAGAGCACTGAAAATTACTGTAAATTGCTGGTTGTCAAAGCACCATTTCATAGCCAAAAAAGTCAGGTATAAAGCAAGCAAATCTGCAGTGGTATGAAACGCAGAAGGGGCTAAATGAAGCTCCAAAACACTTTGATTGAAATACACCAACAAACATAAAAGCAGGCATAGAGCATCCACCTGGAGAGACACTTTTACAACGACTGTCATATTAAAGGTGGGACTGAGGTATCTTTACTTTTCGAATGCAAAAGAAAGTTGCATATATTTGGAGGGAAATTTAAGGATGAAGTTCCAAGATGATTTAAATAATTTCTCTGTCAAACTGCACAGAAAAGCTTAATGAATATAATGGTCAGAAAATCTTTTTCTTCTTCCTCTCTTTGGTGAAGAAAGTTGACAAACCACCATTGACTCATTTAAAGCTATAGTAGAACTTCAAGTCTCTAAATGAACAGTAATGTGTAGCTATCACATACATATTATATCCTATACAAGGCTTATCTTCATATGTATAAATATATACATATGTATATTTTTTTGCCCCCTCCACATGAGAGGGTGGAGCAGCCCAGCACCCCCTATGGACCAGCTGCGGCTATTGTCATCATCCTATATTTTCCCTCTGGTCTTAGATGCATTGTACATTTTTCACCTAATGTTAACACAATAGCCCCCCAAAAATGGGGGTATTTTCTCTTCCACCTTAATAAGAGAGTGTCAATCCATTGAAACGGTATCATGACACAAAAAAATCTCACATTGTCTGAAACTTGTTTTCTGCTCCCCAGGCTGTCATTCTTTACGTCAGGAAGGATGGATTCTCCGATCCTGAAGCACTCCTCTACTGCATCCTGAATCTGACTTGCAAACACAACGTAGGGGGGGGAGACGTGTTGCAGCTGGTGTGCTTAGTGCCTCCATTCACTCTTGAATAGAACAAAAGTTCAACTGAGTTATAAGCAACATGAATACAGGTGTGTGGACGGCAATAAGATATCAGCCTTGTTAGCCCAAGAGGCCAAAGGATGCCAAAACTGACTGCGCAGCGTCCAGTTTCAGGTTGCCGAACCTGAAACCAGTAGGTTTAATTTGCAAAGCAAGTCCAAGTGCCAGCCCCTTGACCCCCAAACATATATATCCACTTGCCATGATCCCATTAGTATCAATTCTGACTTTCTCATTTTGTGGAGCGACCGAGCACGTTTGTTTGTTCTGATGAAAATGGGTTCCTGAAGGTAATTGCATCCGTGTTGCGTTCTGCGTGTTGTTCATTAGTCGAAGGAGTTATAAATGGGAGCTCTCACAGCGTATGTTCACGTCAGGCTCTGCTGCTCCCTCTGCCACCATGGACGACACGTGCATCGCTCACTCCCTCGCAGGAACAGATGAATTTATGGCTGCACCCTGCCAGCGGGAACAAAATGCAGAAGGCAGGGAGGCAGTGGAGAGGGTGACGGGGGTGTACGGAGTGAAGGAAGAGTAGGGAGACCAAGGCTTTGAAGGCCACAGAGAGATGGAAGAAAGCAGAGGACTAAAGACACATTTAGAAATGATGACTCAAAAGATAAGGCAAAGCAAAGAAAATAACTTTTTGCTGAAACTGAAGAGGTAAAAAAAGGAGAAGAATGGGAGGTACAGTGTGGCAGATCAGGCAGACGGACAGAAGAAGTTTCCAGCCCTCCACCCATCAGAGAGCTCAGCTGTTCAGATGTTTGGTTGGCGATAAAGGCAGACAGACAGATTGCAGCCAATGATATGTGTTGGGAATCATCTCAGAGATGGGCTAATGACAGGAGGGGAGAAACAGGCAGATGGCTCCCGTCATGGAAATACGCTTGTAGTACTATCCCAACGGTTTACCCAGAGACTGCTTGAACATTTGGGATTGAGGAGAATAAGAAATTATCAGTAGAATGTAAAGGGAGATTCTGACGGGCATCAGTGGCGCAAAAAGTGGGTATGCACTGTACGCAACGCATAGGGGCGCTGCATTAGAGGGGGTGCAAAAACGATGTGGGGAATTTTTTTTCTAGTCAGCATTTTATGTACTTAACAGCTGTTTGTGTATGAAATGATCAATAACAGAGGAACAGCACTGATTAGGCGCCCCTTCCCTCCTGCCAGCCGCTCTCCCCTCCCATACAGGTAGCTGGGCACGTGTCCCTTTGAGAACCCGCTGAGGCGCGTTTTTTTTCTTTCAAATTTGAATTGTAGTAGTGCATTCGAGAACAGGGAGCTAAAGATGGGGCAGCAGAAAAAAACTCCGGGGCACAAAATAGAAAACGAAAGAGGGGGAGGGATAAAGATGTTGGAAAGACAAAGAAAAGCTTCTCAAAGTGGTTGAAAGACAGAAGGTAAGTAATGTCAGTGTATCAATAACAGAGTTGTAAATATTCGGGTTAGCTTAAGCTAGCCTAAAATGACAGGCGGTTGTTGTTGTCTCCGCCCCGTATTAAAACAATACGGGACGCGATTTATTCCGTATTGCTATAAATATCTGATAGACACACCTATCACACACATCTCAACAATAAGTGTAATAATAATGACCAAAACAAAACACGGGAACTAGTAAGGTCAGCTAAATTGACCTTACTAGTCAATTCGGGACCTAATTAGGATCTCCCCCCTCTTATCCCCACGAACTGCCGCTGTTATCACGGTTGCCTAGAGACGGTTGCTACGCATCCGCGGTGAGCTGCTATCGACCCGAGTCTTTTTAAAATGTCCACCCGATACTACGCCGTCCTTAGAAGCAAAACCTCTGGCAAAAATACAGACGGTAGTGGGAAGACACACATTCCAGGCTAAACAATTACAGTGAAGTTTAACAGGGGCATTCAAAAAAAATGTGTCGGCGACATTCAGTGGCGCACAGTGGGTTGTTTGATATCAGACAGAATGGATCAGGAGAGGAACCGCAGACCCGTCAGAAGAGAAGAGAAGGGTTTATTTTTTTAACATTAAAAACGTTTGTTAGGATTGTGTAGGAAGAAGGTTGATATCTTTTATAATTACAGTGTTTTGTGGTCAATATTATTTCACCACTTTATTAATGTGGGTTGCCAGTTTGGCTTCCTACCAAGCTATAAGAATAAAACATGCTAACAAAAAGCCTCAGACCTGCAGCCCACAGGCGGTTCTAGACACAGGCTAACAGAAGAGGCTCTCTGGCTCAAATATATTAAATGATGAAATATTGCACAGTTTTTTGTTTCATTCTTTTTTAATTGCCCTGTAGGCAGCAATTTATTCACATATATGTACATTTATTATTACTGATACTTTAATTAAGTAGATTTTGTGGACATTTTGACTTGAATTTAGGGGACCTAACCCTTATGATGGAGTCAGCAAATGATTCCAAATGATGACGGTAACTGTGGCAAGCTCTCACTAGTCTGGATCCTTAAAGCTCTTTCTGACGCGACACATTTCTTCTAAAAAAAAAAAAAAAAGAGGTCTTGAATCGGACTGTCATCTTTAAATCTTTACTGGACTTAATAAAAGGAAATAAAAATAACACACAGATTCAAAACAAATAGAAAGTGACGGTCAAAAGACTGTTACTGTCAAGGTGACAGTCTTCTACAATGAGCAAGTGCTTTCATCTTTCATAAACTAATTAGTCAATAACCAATCAAAAGGCACCACGCAATAAGCTTAAACACAATACAATTACAGATGCTCATCTTTTTCAAATAGCAGAGTAACAAATGAAACTCGTGTCAACACAAAACAAAATTTTGTATGAAGTTTCAAAAAATGTATATATGGTTCCTTCAATGACATTTAAAGCTAATATACAATAAAAAGCTGAAGCAAACTGCCATATTTATGCTTCCTTTTCCTCTTGCAATATGCCATAGAGGAACATTAACATGCTCAGTCCAACAAATGGAGGACAAGAAAAGCACAAAATCATTGTAGGTATTTTGCGAACAGTCAGAGTACTTGTGAGTGCAGGTGGGAAGTGAACAACCCCACTGTGGGAGTGAACAATAATGGTCAAAAATCCAGCAGGAGTGGAATTAAGAAAACAGTCCCACAGAGGGCCCCTACTCTATAGTTCCTCACTCTTTGGTACAGCCACTTGTAAGTGAATTGCCCTCCACGTTGTGCCTTGTAGCTTCCCTTAAAGCAGTGCTTCTCAATTCCAGTCCTCAGGCCCCCCTGCTCTGCATGTTTTAGATGTGCCTCTATTCCAGAACAGCTGATTCAAATGATTGCATGACCATCAAGTGCTGCAGAGACCTGTTGATCACCCATATATTCAATCCAGGTGTGCAGCAGAAGGGAAACACCTAAAACATGCAGGGCAGGGAGGCCTGAGGACCGGAATTGGGAAACGCTGCCTTAAAGGGACATCGCTGCCAAACCCACGTATAAACAGAGCCGTTAATCTTGGCTGAACTTCTGATTTGATTATTCCAGTTCATCAGCTTGTGGTTCAAGCATCTTTATGTTCAGTCCATCTTTAAGTTGTGTCACTTATTTATTGCAGTGCATATTGCAACCCTGGCTCCACAGAGACAGCAAAATGACCTGGAGCACATTTATAATGAGTCGTTCAAAGAAACAACAGAGCCACTTTATATATATACGTATAACTCCATAATCTCAACTCCAATAACTAGGCTCACCACAAAACACATGTAGTGACTAAGAGTAGAGCCAATTAGCTGGTGCTTTTTACACACTGAAGAACTTAGAGATATATCTTGATAAAGTAAAATATCACCAAACAGTTTTTTATTTAATTTAATTCAAATTAAATGCATTCTCTGGTGTATAATACACCAGAGGAATATATTTCATACATTTCTTTCAATTAAACCTTAAGCTTATACATTACAACTAATAACAACCAAAAATGTATCATTTTTATTTCTTGTTGATCTGTTTTACATCCTCTATAATTTTTTATGTCAGACAAAAATTACCTTGCTAAATAAATATAAAAGAACTGTTTCCAGTTTATGCTTCCATTATTTATCAAGGGGAAAATGCAATCCCAAACATCCCGGTCTTATTTTAAAATACAAAAGTGTCCAATTGCCTCTCATCATACCTCAGAGACCAAGTTGTCTATTATTATTATTATTATTATTATTATTATTATTGTTATTATTATTATTATTTTTACTATAGATGACTTATTTAAATTTCACATCACAGACCCAAGCATGATTTTTAATTAGACTAGTAACATCCATAAATCATTTTTGGATATAAACTATATGAAGTTTTGTTATTCGGTTGGATTACCTGATTTAATTACTTTTTTATGATCCTAAAACATTTTATGGCACTTCAATCTCTTACACTTTAACAGTAAGAAATGAATCGCTACATCATCAGCTCTGAATACTGCCATTGTTTTTTGGATGTGGATGTAATTCTTCAGAAATTCTTATCTTTCTAGTTGGAGCTGTGACATTTCTTAAATTTAACATGTCTGATGAGGGGGGAAAAAACTAACTTTGATGCAAAATCATTAACATCCACATCAAGATTTATTCATAGTTCTGTAGATTTCCACAGATCTTGAGCTTAAACTTAGCATAAAGCTCTAAAGCTAAGCCCTCAGCAGCATCTCAGCTCTTCTTATTATCTCTTATATATTATATCTATAGACGTAAATTTCCTGAATTCAGGATGTTATTTATTCTTGCCATACCTATCCGCTCAACTCATTACTGTCAAATTTCTTTGAGAAGCATCTAAACAGATAAAATCAGATTTATGTGCTTTCTGCTCCACTTGTTTTGATAGTCTGTTTGTTTGCATCATGGACTGACTGTCCATATTGGATGATGTGCCGCTCTGCTGAGGAGTTCTGGAAGAGAGGCTTTCAGAGCGGCTGTCAGGACCGCAGCCAAACTGAATGTCCAGTATCAGACTGACAGCCTCCTATGAGAATATTATGTACGATCAATTAAGCATAGACAAAAGCAACGCTAAAAGTGAAACTACGTCAGATTTCACCAGAAAATACCAATATGTTTTCTGCTTCGTCTAAGCCCAGTGTGTTGCTGCATTTGTAATTTACACATAGGTATGGGATAAAAGATGTCTACTTCTTTCCCTAAATTACAGTTCTCTAATTTTCTCCATCTCCATTTTACGTTTCTTCTGTATCATGAACAAGAAGCAGTATTTGGCTCACTGGAACGTATTTTGCAGAGCGGGATACCCAGTTACATGAGAGGGCAGCTAATCCATGTTCATTACATTCAAAATGATCTTGAGTGAGTCATTTTTAGTGGTTTATCTTACTAAGTCCTTCCAGTCTGCGTGGGTGGACTAGGAGTCAGGCTGACGTTATAATAGTGGCTTACGCATTCAGCTGATGCTGCTGTGCCACAATGAGGGGAAGTGCTTTCTAATGCAACAGGGAAATGGTCATTAGTTTGGCAGCTTCATCATCATTATGGGGCTGAAATAGGTCAGCCATGGACTTCATGGTGGCAAAGTAGCTCCTGTTTTATAAGAGGAATAGGGAGAATTTGTTGCAAGGATTAAAATAACAGATTTTTTTTTCAGTATTTCAACAAAGTGATCAGTTTTGACATTTTTGAAACCAATAAAATAAATTGACACGCATAAAAATCCCTTCAGAAGTTTGTGAGTTCAGTTTATGCAGATTTTGTTAATTGTGGCTTGTATTGATGTATCAATGCTCACAGTCGAAATTTTGAGCTAGGACTGGTCGACGTTGTCATTAATTAGTTAGGAAGCCAATACTTGCAACATGGTCTGCTTGGATAGTTTTTTTAGATTCTCAAGGAATCAAAATCTACTATTGCTGTCAAAAATGCCCAAAATAAACTTAAGAAATGCGGACAGAAACCAAATGATTTTTATTTCGGTCACTTTTAAATCCCTTAAAATAAACCACTGAAGTCCAAACTAAAAATCTAGTGCAGTAGGCAAACATTTAGATAAACCTCCCAGTCTCTTCAGCTCCTCCTCTCTGACTTCACTCTTTCAGGCGTCTCTTCAAAACAAGAGGAGAGCACCACTCCTCATGGCTTGGCAGGGCAGAGTGACAGACTCTGTTCTTCCCCTAGTTTACACCTTCCTCCAGCCGTGACTGAAGCCACTTCTCGTTTGCTGCGTCTCATCCTCCTGTATCACCACAGTTGCTCTTGAAGACGTCGGTGATGTTCTTCTGCTGGTTCGCCGACTCAAACAAACCGACCGCAAAATTGTACGCTCTGACTCCTCTGACGGTTTCTATGGTATTGAGTCGAAATAATTTTAAACCATACGGAAAATGGGATAGAAAACAAGTTTTCACGTTCCGTCATTGATCACGCTGCGGTATTTGTCCCAAAGTTAAACAGGTTTTGAGTGGTTTGTTGCTATTTTGTTAAAATAATTTTATGAAAAGTATGAAAAAAATGCAACAAATACTGCTAAGCAAAACTTTTATAGCACAGATCTCAAGGCAGTTTTGTACCCATGTATTTCTAGATTGTTCTTTCTTCCGTGAGACAACAAAAGACTATAACAGAGCCATAATGTGACAAAAAGCCATTTACATGCAACAGCTAGAGCGCGCGCCGACAAACTACTCCCCTCCGGTAAAACGCAGCGCAGAATAAAGTATGTTCTCTGAGACAGTAAAGATTCTGCAGGGGCAAACATAAATTTCATTTCACTCACCAATCATACCTTTATTGGAGTCTACCTGTTTGATAATACTCACGCTGTGGCTTGTATTGTGATTTTCCTGGCTGAATGGGATACTTTATGGCCTAAACAATAATAGAGGCAAAATATGGATTAGACATAAATTTATCATTCACTGTGAACAGGAGTGTGGAAATGCACATATAAATATGTATTCTTCTCTGCCAAGGGGATAAACAGGTCTGTATATTTAGAGAAATGTTATTATTATTCAAGTATGAGATTCATCTCAGGGTGTTTCTCTGATAGAAAGTCGACGTCTTTGATGTTGTGACTCAAGATAAAATAACAGTTTGTAGAAGTATAGCCACAGCTGCTGATCTACATACATATATATACTGTATAAATATTTTTTTTTCACTGTCAGTATATTATGCGTTGTTTTGCTTTTTGCGTTGTTTTAAAGGCAAATGTTCAAGGTTTTGTTAGTACATGGTGTAAAGGTATGTTGGAGCAGAGGAAGGAAGCAGCTAGGTAAATATTTTCTCTCTTCTGTGTTATGTCGGAATAATGGTAAGCTCCAAGGAATTGTCTTATTCAGACAGCGCTATGCTCTCTTCCACATTTTGACTTCAGCAGTTCAGTTCAGGCTTTATTTTCTATGTATTTGTTGCTTGATGTTAGAAGAAAAAAAAAAGATTTTTGTTCAAATTCCAGCATACAAACAAACAAAAAGAAAAATCCAAAGGTAATCACTAACCCCTTAAAATAATTGAATTCTGGTCTTTTGATCAATCAGTTGTACTCAGATTTAGAAAATTAAGAACCTGTACATACAGAGTACTTCTACAACCATTTGAGAAGGAAAGGGTCACTCTCAGGAGCTAAATGAAAGCGTGATGCGATGCCAGCATTGCAGTAAGACCGGTTAGGAAATTTCTTCACCACTAAATATTCCACTGTTAATAAAATTATAAGAACGTTGAAGTAATTGGGAATGACAGCAACTCAACCAAGAAGTGGTGTAAGATCACAGAGTGGGGTTAGCAGATACAGATGCACATATAGATGCTGTAGACGTCCACTCAAGAGAAGTGAAGATGTGTTTTCTGGAGTAATGAATCGCGCCATTCTGATTGGCCGGGAAAATGGCGCTTTTCTGACTTGACTGTGTCAAAGTTTGCTGCAGAGGGGATTGCGGTGTAGAGCTTCAGAAGTTAGAGTTAGCACCTTAGATCCTGTGAAAGAAATTTGTAATGCTTCAACTTACCAAGACGTTTCCGACAATTTCATGTTTCAACTTTGTGGGAACAATACAGAACGACTCAAGCAGGGTAAAAAGCAAGATCCATAGAGACATGGCTAAGCAAGTGTTTTGTGGAAGAACTCGAATGATCAGCACCCAGTTCTGATCTCAACCCGACAAAACATATTTGAGATAAATTAAAGTGGAGACTGTGAGCTAGGTTTTCTCATCCAGCATCAGTGTCTGACCTCATAAATGTACTTTGGGAAGAATGGTAAAAAATCCTAAACCTTGTGGAAAGCCTTCCCAAAACAGATGAAGCTGTGCTACAATGCAGCTTACCGCCATCAGCATGTAAATGTGTGAGTGAATGACTGAGCGTTGTGTAAAGTGCTTTACAAGTGCAAGCCATTTACCATTTGTAAGTGTAAAGGTCCAGGCTCAAATATTTTTGGCAATATTGTTTATGAGGGCACCACTATTGATTTTGGAGGTGTTTGTACTTATTTAGGCAGAGTGAAAGTAAAAGACGTCATCGAGTTTGTGCCGTTTATCCTTTATGTTCTAAGTTTCTTTTACTGCTTCAGATGTTCTTGTCTGTGTTATTAAAGGGGTTTTGAACGCTTGTGCCTGTAATGCTAAACTGCACACTTGAGAAACAGAGACTTGCTTCAGCGCAAATTAAATTAACATAGCTATGCGGGGGTCTTATATTACAGGACATGCTTTTTGATATTAGTGCTGCCTTCTGAGCAACGAGAGTCTCCTCCTTTGTTTAAGCAATGGGAAGTTTCCTCACGTCGCGTTCAGCAGAGCTGAATATTGAATAGCGGCATGACGGCTGTCTCTGAATGAGCGTTAAGCCAGTAAGCATTGATTACATTTTCCTTCTACAAATGATTTATACTGTGATACGGTTACAGTATGGGGTGCAGCATCCACATCAATTTGTCATCTAAAAAAAAAAAAAGACAGTACGGTAAGTGGATGTCATTTCGCCCTTCTGTCTCCAGAGTTGTAAAGAAAGTGCTCGAGGCCAACTCTTTGAAATATCTTCACAACCGTGCAGGCTTCCACCTCGGCTCATATCTGCCTAAATGATTTCAGCTCAAGGTGTGAAATCCCAGTCTTTGATTTAGCAAGAGGGCACACAGGCCCAGATTTCCCTGTGGGCTACCAGTTCACAGATACATATCTCAAGAGGTAGATGTCTTCCTCATTCCCACTTAAGGTTTAATAAGACGGATTGAGGTCAGAGCCAGAGAGCACGGCCACGGATACCAGCCATCAGACACACTCGCGGGAATGCCAAAGGAAAAAAGGGGGCATAAAGGGGCCGGCAGGAGCATTGGAAGTCCTAGCACGCCACCCTGAGTGAGAGGAATGATTTTCCCTCTGTGGCTGCCCACTCTCGTTCTTGCATGCAGTTAGGGAGCAGCCAGACGATGCCAGTCGTCCATAAAAACCCCAGCGATTGTGTGTGGAGTACTAACCTAGCAACATGAAAGAAAAAGTAAAGTAGCCAGCTCTTCTCTCTGAGGTTCCCTTTAAGACTGTGTTGCTGGACAATATTGTCCGGTATGACAAGTCCCTCTTCACAATGCATCATTTGAGAGGGGTCTGGGCAAAAAGTGCTTTCAAGCCAGTGAAGAGTCAATGATCTGGAGAGCAGGGAGATGGCAAACTAGTTTAGACCGGCAGTCTGGAGACTGACTGAAGGATGCATCACAGCCAGCCTGTTTTCACAAGCTTTTCTGTTGATGGGACAGATCATAGTTTCTTTTTAAGTAAGTGTTTCAATAACCTGTATTAGTTAGTAACACATTTTACTTATTTAAAATAAAATGCTGTAGCTGCTATCTAGACAACAGAGATTTCATAAGGAAACATTGAAACTGGCCTTCAAACTGTAAGACATGAAAATGCATGCAAAACATTTTGGCTTTAAATTTAAACTGTTCTTCATCGATTAGTTTGGATTTTCTCAAGTTAGATTCTGCAAAACTGAATTAAAACAAACAATAAATTGTCCAAATGGCATGTAAGTATTTTTTTAAACAGCATTTCATCAGAACACATTTTCTTGTTCCTTTTTTCTATTTTGCTCCAATTGTTGCCAACTGCTTAACAAGGAAAATAAAGCTGCTGGCCTTTTTAAAAATCAATGGTAATCGCTAATTTGCAATTGAATTTCCTTCCGTTTACTTGTGTGTGTTTTTTCGTTTGTTTCTTTTTTGGGTTTTTGTTTGTTTGTTCGTTTTGGAAAGTGAGTCATATTTCAAAACACATCTCTTCAATCCTGGCTTGGGACTTTAAAAAGGTTTCCCAAAGTAGAGGCTCTGGCAGAATAACTTTAACTTTATTTCCTGTTCCACTTAAAAAAACAATATTGTTCAGTTCAAAGTTCTCAAAAATGTGAGCTTCACTTGAAGAGTGTGCCAACAAGGTTCAATATGATGATGTGAAGACAGGTACAGGTACCCTAAAACCTTTTTTATTCTTCCATCCATTAAAATGAGAATTCCTGTCTTCAAAATTCAATCAGTATTTATTTTCTCCCTTCCTAATAATTTATTGCTTATGATTCTCTAATACCTTTTAGCACTAATAGTTATTTTAGACGTCAATGCATTTATCTCCCTGTAGATGCACGTGAAAGCAGCTGCACTGCACATTTTTAAACATTACCCTAAAATGAGTCGTCTATAGCGAGACAGAACCAGTTGGTGTTCCCCATAAAAATAGATGAGCTTATTTGCGTCTGGTGTTGCTAAAGTTGCATCCGGTCTGAGCAGCTCAGATTTTCCACACAATAAGTGTGTGATTCAATAATAGCTTTATAGAAAGAAATTGACTTCTGTGTGGCTCTTTAGGCTTTTCACACCCTGCCAGACGGAATGGAAAATGGACAAGAAACGAGAGAAACGGACGAGCCGGATCTTTGGAAAGGTCGCTGTTTTGTCCTTACAGGTTACTGTTCGGGTTTTTCGTTCAGTTGTCTGTGTCCAATCGGGGATTCTGTATGTCTGAGAGCAGCTGCTCCAGGTCATGTATATTTTTTGTAGGTAAAAGGGCAAATGTTCACAAAAAGCTTGTTGCGACATCCCATCGATGATACAATCCAGACCAAAGAATGAGGCTGTACATGACACCAGCTTAGCTTATGCCACACTATGGTTAGGAAAATACAAAGTAGAAATCTGCTCTAACTGAGGGACAAGATCAAGCTTGTGAGTTGAAAGACGAGGAAACCATCTGAGAAGTAGCAGGAAATCATTCACCTGTTTATGTCTAGTAGCTCACAGGTTGGCTTTCCTCCTTCTCCCATACCCAACGCTTCGATGTAACCTCACCAATCTCTCTGACTGCCGGTGTGTGTGAGCCCGTCTCTGACTGCTCGTAAATCTCTATGAGAGCTACTGTCTGGAGGAAAACCATCGTATCCATCAGGGAAGAGAGAGAAATCCAGCTGTATGTTGTTCGTCATCTTAGTCCAGAACATACACACACACCTGAAAAATTACAATAACTATCCCACACAGTTCTTAATACAGATGTGAGTAATGATATCAGGAAAGGCTGAGGAACTTTTTTAGTTCTTTAATTAGTCGGTCAAAAGGCCCCCATTAAGGTGTCTGCTTTATTTTACCTTTTTTTTTTTTTTTTACAATGAATAGTAAAAGTAAAGACATCATGAATTAGTAACCATCTTTTTATATCTCCTCCCCTTCTTATCCTTTCTGGTTAAAATCCTAATTTGCTTCAACGAGGCAGAAGGCAAAAATCATTTAAATGATAGACCACATGGTGATCTATAAGGGAATATTCAACATTTCAAAGGTTATGATCCACCTGGGAAAGATGTGTAGAGACTTATATGCTGCAGTTTTCTAAAAGCAGATTTTGGATATTTTCTCTTACCATTCTCCTCATTATGTGTGATGGCACATGCCAGCCTGTCAGAGTTGTTGTTTTAGACTTTGTACTCAATGCTTTGAAGTTTAGATGAGTAAACTGGCATGTTTTCTGTCTATTTTATCTTGAAAAGCAGTTTATAGAAATGAGCCTCTGTCACATCACAGTTCTTATGCAGGAAAGATGGAAGTGATGCGTCATTAATGAAGGTTCCTCGACATTCTGATCAAAAATGAAAAGTAAATAAATTACAAGCAAACATACAAGTGTTTTTTTTTTAACATAGTCTCCCCACTGAATAAATGTATGTTTCTTTTTTATTTTTCCAGATCATGCTTACGCAATAAAAGATTTAATTTATTTAAAGGAAGGTGTTTTGGGATTTTTAATAGCTCTAACCAATTTTTCTGACATCAGCTAGAAATAAGTATTCCTAAAAACTTTCAGTAAAATCTGATTTATTTGGAAAAGAAATTTCCCATATTTGATATTTACCAAACACAATACTGGATTTTTAAAAATATCTTTGTGTTTGAATTTCTTTTTTGTTGCTGTTGTTGAAGATGAATTGTGTCGTAATCCTGCCACAACCTTATGCTAAATAGAAAACAAAACAAACACTCAATGTGTTTTTATATTTACTTCCCTTTCTGTCAGACAAAGTGGCAATAACCTTTGTCAGCGTTCTGCAAACACAGTTCTTAGAGCTTACAAGAAGTGGCAAAAAGTAAGATGACAGGTGGCATTCAAACCTTTGAAATCTTTTTTTTTTCAGAACAAAAATAAAAACAAAACAATATGAAAGAAAATTTGAAACAATTACAGAGATTTTGACTTGTAAGAAAAGGGGGCAGAATGGAAAAAAATGATTAGCAGAGCAGGTGAAACGGAGCAGAAAGTTGTGAAGTGGAGAGCAGAACCAGAAGACGAGTCAAAAGCAAAGGCTTTGAGTGAGGACCAGAGTGGGTTGTATTAGTGCAGCAGCAGAGGAGATAGCTGACAGCGTCTTTCATCTCTGAAGAGGGCGTTTGCAGTGCGACGGCTTCGCTCCCACTCAGGTCCTGACCCGTGTTATTACAGAGCAGTTCTCAGCAGATCGCTGAAGTAAATGAAGCCATTGTACTGGATGGTGCACAACCTGATGTTGCTCTAATGAAGACAAAGCCCTGTGTCAGATGCCGTCTTGCAACTGTTGCATGATTGTAACCACACACGCTCAAGATCAGACAAGGTCACTGTTTTCTCTGTGTTTTCTAGGCAGACGCAGAATGTGACCAGGCAGAAATTCAGACATTTGTTCTTTTATTTTGACACATATTATCTGTAGCTGTAGGCGATGGAGGTTATGAAGCAAAGACTTGCTTGCAACATTTTAATGATAAAATCTAAAATTTAGAAATTCATTTTATTTAATGATTTTTACATTTTTTTTATTTTAATATTCACTAGCAAGTTATTACTTCACAACGATTTGCGATTATCCAGGAAAACGAGATAGTGCCTGGTGGTGGGAGTTTGTCCTCTAATTGGTGGGTTGCCTGTTCAAATCCCTTTTGTCCCAGTTGTTGTGTCGTTGAGCAAGACACTTCACCCGCCTCGCCTGCTGGTGGTGCAAGGCAGCCTCACTTCTGCCAGACGGGCAGCCGTAGCTACAATGTAGTCACTTACCACCATGCGTGCTTGAATGACTCATTCATGCACACAAACTTCAAAACTTCAAAGCTTTGAAGTTTGAATATGAATCGCATATGAATCATATGATTCATTGTGAATCATTACGATTCACAATGAAGGGTCTTGTGAAAAGGTTTTGCCTACCAAGTAGACTAGTGATGGGACTGCTCACATCTAAGAGCCACTTTTTGTTCCCTTTTTTGTCTTTTTTATGTAATGTTCATGCTTTTTGTGTCTAAGAGAAAAAGAACAGCACTGACTGGCAATAGTCAATTGCTCTTTGTTTTCATTGAGCACAGGAGTCCAGCTTTTGTAGGATCCTGTATTTCAAAAGCCAAATGTTCAAATTCTGAATGACAATAATATGTTTGGCCTTTTGGACATCTATTGACATCCACACCTGGATGTGTATTTTCAGTGACAGAGATGCTAAAGCTAACAAAGCTAATAAAGAGGGTTTGAGACGTGTGGTGTTGAGGAAAGCAAAGGGTTAGAAAATGTGGGTTAAATAGTATTTGCAATAATCACGCAAATACTAACGCAATAATGACCCTACCCATAAAGGTTATGCCATAAACCTAAAAAGCAGAAAATAACGGGATTCATGAAAAAATAAACAATGATGCAGTCTTTTGGTAAAAGAGACATTAAAGGAATATGTGTGTAATAATGTGATGCCACAAAACTGTTATTTCTGAGCCAACAGACATTTTCTTATTTTTTAAAATTGCACCAAATTTTCCAGCTCACTTAAAAACTGAATTACCTGCTAATTTTAAACCTATTCTAAAAGGACTTTATAAATACTAGAATTATTCTTGCCAATGTTGCTCTCTATGCTCTTTTCTGTTTCACATTGCCTACATTTTCAAGTTCAGTGGATTAGATTTACTGACACCTATGTTGCTTCATACTGCAATAAACTCAACGCTTTGTTGGACGCCTGATGGCAGCCGCCTTATATTACATTCGCCACAACTCTGAGCAGAGTCAAACAGATATAGCAAATTGACGGTTGGATCTCTGTAAACAGCTTCGGCTAAAATTTACAAATTTGTTTAAGTAGCGAAATTACACTTTAACGGCCCAAATCATGTCCCAGTCCCAAAGCATGACCTCAAACTCCACAAAAACCCTCAAGAAGATAAACACTTACACTCAAAGATAAATGTTTGAGCAAAGTCTACAGGGTCCTTCTGGTCGCATTGACTCACCCTTGTGTGCGGTGCAGAAATAGCATTTGCTCTGTGCGGCGTTGGTACCACAACACACCTGCAGCCCTGGATCCCTGCAGCCATTAGAACTGAAATAACTGATTCATTCATTAGATTCCTGCTCACTGTGGAGAGCATCTGGGCTGAGCCGCATAGGTGCAAAATGGGCTGGCAAGTAGCAGCACAACAGGGCCTGGAAGGATTACAGAATTACTGCAATGGTCCAGATTTTTGGTGATAATATTCTCTGTTATGTATTCAGCTGTGCAAAAGACAATTCTTTATCCACAAACCATTAAAAATCCATAACATGGTGGGTTTGTTAAATTCTCTTTGTGGGTTCGGATTGGGGTTGAGTAAGACATATTTCGGCAGCTCTAGTTAGAAGAGAACAGCAAGAAGTTCTTGAAACATTCTTCATTGTAGCAGATGGCAAGCATTAAAGTTTTACTCGAAAACGTGAACACTAAATGTTAACAACAGATCATTTTAAAGAATAGTATAACTCTCTGGCAAAATATTTAAATTGATTTCAGCAAGATTTTTACTTCTCGGATTGTGGTTCTCTTTGGGAATTGCCTGCTTGACATCGCCATGAAAAGTGATTTATTTTCAGAATACCACGGTAAAACAAAGGCATGAATAAACCCTCTGTCGAGATATGACGTTTCACACACTGTTTTTATTCCAGCAGTGCTTAAGTCAAACTGAGGGCATCTCAGCCTGTCACTTTTCAAGTGAGCCGGAGCAACAAACCTTAAAGAAATGGTATCACGCTGTAGTGTTTCCTTTTCAGAAAAATAAACTCAAAGCAGGAGTTAAGACAGATGCAGTCAGGAGAGGTGACCTCAGCTTGGTTTTGTACTGACAAACTAGACTTATTTTCTTTTGGGAAATAAAATGACATAAAGGCCTAACATTCTCAAATCCTGGTTTTCATGCAACTATGCATTTTGCTTGTTGTTTGTGGATCTTTTCTTCAGTCTGTCCATAAACTGAATTACACAAACTAAGATTAATTTCTAGAAGTCATTCTAGATGAGGTCAGATGAATGTCGGATGGATATTTTTAGGTAGGTTTTAGCAAGAGCATATTTACTCATAAACTGTGACTTCATAACTCAAGAGTATACTATCTGTACTGATGACAGACACCCTTAAAATAAGTTTTTTGCTGATGTGTTTCCAAATCGCCTAGCTTTCTAAGCCTGTTTGGTTTTAACCAGTTCTGCATTACATTTGGTTAAAGATTTTGCTGTTTGTCTTGTTTTGTTTTGTTTTTTTAACCAAAATATAAATTGTCCATAGCCTGCTTAGAGTAGTGATGACACAACACCTATGAGACCAGAAAAGAGTTTATAAAAATCAGGAGTTTTTGACCATCATTCGAGGCCATGGTCACAATGATGCAGATCTCGCTACAATTTGCATCTCAAAGAAACGTTGTCATGCAGAGGAGTAATAACACTGTCTGTTCAATAATAAATCTCTATGCCAGAACTCCAAAGCACGTATAATTTTATGTGATTTATCTTGCTTTTCTCATGACGAGTCTGGGAAGACATGGGCTAAAGTTCCTCCGACTTGCTCTTTGACTATACGTTCATCACACTGCCTGCATAAGTTATTTATTTGATCTCCATCATGTATTATATGGCCTACGACAAGATTTGCAACCAACTGTATTAACTTTTCTCCCACTATATTCATCCATAAATCTCAAAACTCTTTCAAAATCTGTGGTTTATGTAAAAAGGTTTGCAATCTTAGCAATGATATATTTTTGTATGATGTAGTTTTCTTTTGTTCTACTCCAAAAACGAAAACAGAGCACTCATAGAGGCACTGTATAAACTGATTTATGTCTTAGTATCATAATTCGCTGATGCCTACACACACACACCCACGCCCACACACGCACACACACGCACACACACACACACACACACACACACACACGCACCCCACACGTTCCTGACAACCAAAACAACATTTTTTGATGGTTTCTCTTTCTCTGCTCCATCTCTGCTGAGTTGGATTCATGAATCCCAGGACTTAATGGATGATAACTGTGGCCATGCAGCTTTTCACAGATAATATAGAAATACTGTCAGAAGGTTGCAGTTTCTCATCAAGCCCCCTGAGCTGAGACGACACATTCATCATTAAGTCAATGTTCTTGGACGAGCTGAAATTTCACACCACCCTTACTTTAATGGATTTGCGTATTAAGGCCTGAGATGAAAAAAAAAAATAAATAAATAAAAGCACTGTATTTTATGTTCCGATATTGACAGCATCCAATTTCTTTTTTTAATACGCATGTAAACAACTCGTGTTGTTTCTTTATTCTTTCCATTCAAAGCGATGGCGTTTTTTGTCTCGGCATCAACCCTGGAAATGTTTTCTTTGCAGGATCTATATTTCTCTATTCCCTTAGAGACATTGCATTCATGGTTTTATTTAATTTTATTTTTTGAGCATGTGATGTTTCTATCCTCCTGCTGACGCACATTTAATTTCTGCTGATCCAGTCAACCCTCTTCCCCCTGATTTGGCATTAATGGAAAAGCTAATGCAAATTTTGGAGCTGCCGAGTTAGGGGTAGGTGACAGTCCGTGCCCCATTACAGCACTTGCAAACTGTTTCTCAACATTAGTGTATTTTTGACATGTTCCTTTGTGCATTCAGAATCTCTTCTGGATGGCAGAGGCACTCTGGTTGTTTTTGTTTGGTTACAGTAAAAAGTTAAAGAATTTGGTTTGCAGCCTTCATAACTTTCTGGAAATCGATTTACTCCTAAGAGCCAGAACGACTTTTTAGCAAACCAGAACCTCTGTGAGAGATGGATGACTGAATGGATGGACCACTGATGGGATGATAGGAGGACGTCATGGAAGAAGGATTAGGTAGTTTGGCTGCGACAGATGTTGGAGCAGCAGGTGTCTGGGTGGATAGAGACCAAGGTTGCCATCGTCAGCTTTCCACAATGATGCTTCTTGACAGCATGGGGAATGGATTTGTAGGAAATTCCATTCTCTTTCAATTGTCACCCACTGTGACTTTGTGAAGAAAGGTTGACAAAAGCCACTGTGTCAATTGAGCAAACTGGATTGTATGAAAAAATTTGAAAAACATTTAATACAGTTTTGTGCATTTAGAAATCTTTAGATTTCCAAAGATTTATTTTAACCTTACAATTGGTCACCTAGATGAAACCTGAACAAAAAAGTGCACCGAAGCAAATAATTAACTAATGTAGAGAAGAGGTAGAAAAGTAGTCAAATAAATTAAGTACCAACAGGTACAATGAAATACTGGAATAAGGACAATCAGATATCCTGACAGGAGTCACCAACCCTAGTTCTGGATATCTACAGCCTTGCAAGTTCTCAGCCTCTCCTCCGCAACCCTGATTCAACACACCTGAATCAAATGAATGACTCATTACCAAGCATTTTCCAAACTTGGTGTCATGCTGAAGACATAACTCAACCATTTTATCCTGCTGCGTCGGAGCAGGGAAGCATCTAAAGATTGTAGCGCAGTAGATCTCAAGGACTAGAGGTGGGAACCCCTGCCCTAAGGGATTATATGAATGGTAAGGTTGTCATTACCCACTAGTGGATCTGTGTTCAGCAAAGTACCTAATATGTGAGTAAGGTTCAGGAAATCGGTGATTGTGATGAAACCAGCACCGAAACATTTCTTCAAACTAGTAATCTTAGCCCTCCGGGGCCCAACAAAAACCAAATATTTGGTCATCTTTCAGCTTATAAGAGCAGATTGCTCAATAATTGCAAAATTAGCAGTTGGGCACTCGTCTACCTTGTGCATTAAAGTGTCCTTGTGAATTACACTGAACCCCAAACTGCTCCCAGTGGTAGCCAACTACATTGCCTGTACCAGTCTGCACTGCATGTAAGTGGGCAAATGGAAGACTAGCTGTAAAGCACTTTGTCGAACTTCGTTGCCCCAGACCCTTTACCAAGAAGCCAATTTATCCAGTTCCTGTGCAGGACACATGGAGTAATAAAAACATTAGTGAATGCCCAAGTTTGGTTGCTGCTGACAAAAAAAGCCACACAGTGAGGCACATTATGGGAAGAAAACAACCAGCATGTGCCGCAGCTGATGATGAACGTTCCTCAGAGTGCAGTGAATATCTTCCATTTTTGCTATTCATTAATCCCAAACTCTTTCAGTTTTCTATTAAAAGTCAAGTTTGATGCTGCCTCCATTATGCTCATATGTTCTCAGAAAATATTAGAAGGTGTGCTTTTAAATACTGAAGAAACAACTACATTTGTAGTTAAAGGTACTTATCGAGAAACTTTTAAAACTACATCACAAACCTATCCTCTTCCCCACCTTCCCTCTGACATCAGTCCATTCTTTTAGGGTTTTTCCACCAAAGTCGGTCCAGTGTTTAACCAGGCCTGGTGCTAGGACTACTTCTTAACTACTTCATAGACACAAGAGGAGAGCTACTGAGACCAGATGAGGATTAGGCAAAGACCATCTTTAAAAGACAAACAGGTCAGATAAACGATCAGGAGTAGATCAGGTAGATAGAAAAGAAAAAGCTTGAAAGTTGTGTTAGGAATTGACGACAGACGATCCTGCACCCATAAGGTGGAAGACATGGGCATAAGCAGCCAAGAACACAGGTGAAAACAATTAAGCCTTCAGGCGGATAATGGGCTGTGGAAGGACAAAGCAGTGAGCTGACATGACATGTGGCAGAAACAGAATAGATTGTGACACGATGTCTAGATTCCCTCTTGGACCTGTTACCTCTGCAGCCTGATCTCAGAAAGGCAGCAGGGAAAAGATAAATATATTTATCCATATGGTTTTATGTAAAAAACATAAAACCACTTTTTTAAATTGATGGTTAAATTATAGTCAAAGAAGCTCTCTTCCTAATTCTCTGCATTACTGTTTTCAACTTCTAGTTCTCTTTCTTACAATTGCCCTTCATTTTTGCATATATACATTTTAGTGTTTGTATTCAAATCTCATTCTACATTCATTAGATATTACTGAACCGAAACATGAGATCCAAGTGAAGGAGCAATTTATTCCAAATTTAGTGATACCAAGCATCATTAATGGAAATTACTATTCTAATTGACAAATGACAATCTGCCTGTAATGAAATTATAGGGTGAAAAGCTAAAGAGTTACTTTAGGAGAGAAGAATAAGGTGGCGTTTCTGGTAATACCCGTTTTTATCATGAGAGATAATAGGCGAACTCTAATTGGAGTGTTGATGAGGACACTACAATAGGGCCTCCCTCGAGAAGGGATTTCTAGGGTCTATCATTTAAAGATAGGCCCGCAATTTCACACAGATTTTAATTGAAATCCTGTGGAAAAAAAGAAGGAAGAAAACTTAATAGCTTTTGCCCGAGCACTCAACCAATCAGAGATAGAGGCACCCATTGACTTGGGTAATTATTTCAGACTTTAATTCTTGCGCCCAGAGAGTGATTGTGTTTGTTCTTGACTGAAAAGCCGCTGTCAAAGACGTCATGTTTAGAGGATTTTGTGGCAGGAGGGGGTGCCTGGTGGAATTATGTTTAACGAAAGTTAATTTTTTGTTTTTATTTGAGCTGATTTGATTGAAGGACATCCACCAAGCTGGGACCAGGGAATATTCAAGGATCTGCTCACCGAGGCTGTCGCTTTTCACTGACAAAGGCTAGATGGAAGATGGATGACAGTGATTTATGCCTGGATATGTAATTTAATCACAGTTCCTCTCCAGCAGGGGAAGTACAGTGTAACCATGATGAGTATATTAATATATGAAGATTAGCAAGTGGTTACCTTGACAGAAAAAAAAACTACTTCTTTACTTCCAACTGTATAGTTCAATATTGTGATATGATATTGTTTCCTGCAGTTATTATACCAACAGGTATAAATATAACCTTACAAGGTTCCAGCTCCCTTTGACCGAAGAACTTGATGTTTAATCGTGGTTTTGACACTCTGGCCTCATAGGCATCCTGTAAATACAGCAAGAGAGCCAAGAAGAAAAATAAGAACAAATTGTTTGATTACAGACTTTTACATGTATTCATTTATTTTGTGCTGATTTTTCCGAAATTAGTCTATATCCGTGTCTGTTTTGAGTTTAGGATTACTGTCGGCACCACAGTTCTGACTGGGTGATAGGTGAACAAATTGCAAATCCATAAACACAGGCAGGAAACATATGCAGTCCTCCAACTTTTTCCAAGTTACATTCATAATCACAAACTAAACAAAACACTTTTGGGACCATCGAAGGAAACCAGAGTATCTGCAGAAAACCCAAACTTTATTTGGGGAACATGCATTTATCACACAAAAATGATGGCTGGGCACAGGACTTTATATAGACCTTAAGTAACGTTGATTGGCCGATTACGTCATGGCAGCATAATCTTCTTAAAAGTCAAATGTTCAAAATATTGAAAATAGTGTGCTTTATATTGATATGATTTTTTTTCCTTCATTTTTGCTTCTTAGGAATGTCCACCACTTTCCAGTAGCATTACCAGTCCACAACCTTCTCATTGCTGGTCTTTGTGCAGCTTTACTTAACAGATTGGTAAAAATACAGAATAAGCCTTCAGTGGATTTTTAGGCATCTTAAAATCACCATAGGAGCTCCAAGGTGATCATTTCTGACTAAGCTAAGTCTTCATAGCCATCAAAGTCTAAGAGATAGAACATCTTATAACTGAACGGAAAGAGGCTGATAAAGTCCAAGTACTTTTAAAATCCATCCATCTGTTGTGTTGCACTTATCTGGCACAGACACATCATCTGAAAAATGCAAAGAGAAGTCTGTAAACTTACCACACACACACACACACACCCATGTTTGCTCAGCTATCTTTGCGGGGACTTTCCATTGACTTCCATTCATTTCTACAGTCTAAACCTTACCCTTATCCTAACCCTAACCATTACATACCTAACCCTAACCAAAACTCAACTCACACCTTAGTCCTAAATCTGACCCCTTACCCAAAAAGAAGCGTTTAACCTTGTGGGGACCAGGCTTCAGTCCCCACAAGGAGCAGTGGGTCCCCACAATGTAGTATATGTCAGGAAAATGGTCCCCACAAGGTATTAGAAACAAACGCACGCCCACACACACACTCTTTTCAATTGACTAAACTCTTGAGTTCCAGTCCACAAACAACACAAATGGCATCAGGGATATCAAGCAGCCTAGGTGGAGTCTAACACCCATTGGGAGCAAATTTTCTTGGTATGCAAGGAATAGATTGCCTGTAAGAGCCACGTCTGTCACTTGAAGAACCCCCAACTAAATACCTTGAGTACATGGTTGTAAGGATTTTCTGAAACACATATAAAGCAGGGCAACAAATCTGCCACTCTGATGGTACAGATGTGGTCCATGGTTCCACAGCCAGAAGGAAGCCTCCAGGATCTCATTTAAATTCATTACAATTCAGCTTACTTACATAGTGCTAAACCTCAGTACCAGCTCTTGTGTGAAATCCTTTGGGCTGCTACCAAGGAGCTTTTTAAGTACAATGGAAACTTCTGCCAAAGTGATGAACTTAGCTTCTTCTATAATCAATCAGGCTGTATATAAGTGCTCCAAATATAAGATATTAATCTTGAAATAAATTACAATTCCTTTAAGTCAAGTAGATTTTTTCTCTTGTTTATTTGCTTTAACAAGCTCGTGCACATTTTGCAAAATTTGTTCTGTTTTGGTGCATTTACCAATTTCACTTGGACCAATGTACCAAGTTATGTATTTAAAATGTCTTCATTGAGGTTTTCCACCATGAGCACATTCACACATCTGAGTCACATGTGCCTACTGTACACTCACAATGTGTTACTCCATCTCTGAAGGGGCCAATTAAGCCTTCATGTGTCTCTGCATGTCTATCTTTTGCTTCTCTCTGTGGTGTTTGTGTTCGGTAGTTATTGTTCTTTTGTTTTCCGCTCTCTTCAGTCCTATTCGCATGGAGTTTTGGAAAATAGAAAGTGTCCAGTTGCTTATCTGTTTCTGACTGAAGGTGGGAATTTGTCTTTCTCTGCCACATCCAGCCTGTCAGGAGTTTGTTGTCTAAACCGGGCAGCTTGCCTGAGACAGACACAACACAATAACTCTCTCAGAGGAAGAACCCTTCTCTGCCAGAGGCACTGGGACGGTCAGCTTGTCCCATTTATTGTAAAAAGACTGAAAAAAAATAAAGTGTGCTAGTGACATTTTACGGAACATTGTTGCGTAGAGTTTTTTTTACAGAGGATGACATTTTTAATTGACATTTTCTGCGACATATTTGTGTGGCAGCAGAATTACGGCACCGTTGACCTTTAGAGAACTACGTCTCTATTGCTGACCACTATGTCTGTATATGTATTCCCTGACTACGCCTATACACTAAGACTACACACTTTGAGTCAGTCCAATGTCGAAAGCCATTATGTGAATATATTGATCATGCTAATGAAGCAAAAAAGCTAGCTAAGTATGCAGACGGGAAGGTCAAGCAGTGGCACAATTGACAAGTAAGTGTCAAGGACAGGACGGATGGAGATTGATTGAGTGTGTCAGTGTTTTTGTGTGTTTTGTGTGTTGAAAACCAAAGACACATATAGAACATGGGTTTTAAATAAGGTTTTTGGTCTTGTTTGTAAAAATGAGGCTACTGTTGGTAACTGTATGCAAACACTGTTTTAATTAACTGCAACTTTTTTGCTCTGAGGGAAAAGTCAGTAGATTAACTATGTTGCTTGATGTGTGATGAATGCTGTCACCTTGTGGCGTCCCTGCTGAGATGGGGTGCGTGCAAGAATTTATCCCCACACAGACAAAATGTAACGCAGCAGCCAGAAAATGTCAGAACTGGGAATAGTGAACAGACGGCAGAGTGCTTCCATGGCGGCCGGGCGTCTTTTGTACATGCGTATCGGGAGTGAATGTCAGAGGGAAGAAGTGTTCTTCCCCCTTGCCACAGATAAATCACATTGATCAGGCGCATTATAGAATGAGCCATGAGGTACGATGGAGGAGTGCCATACATCTGCTGTTGCTTTCCTTCACAGGGGTACATTATCCTCCTGGAGCTGCACGTCTGTAACTAGGAGTGTAGAAACTTACTCTAAGTTTGTTAGTAAGAACACCTGAATGATATTCCAGAAAAGTGTTTATAGGCATTCAGCTTTTAAGTACATCTATTTTTTTTTCTTGGTGACAAATAAAACTGTTTGTTCTTTTAATTACTCTTAAAAATATGGAGCACAAGACGCTTAAAATAGTCAGTTTTAGAATATTTTCCACTCTATTCATTTGGCTTCACAGGAGCTTAGGACATTCTTTATGTCTTTTAAAATTAAACTACTAATGTGCCAGGTCTGGTTCTCGTTTTTAGGTGATGCCACTGCATGAGTAAAAGGGAAAAACGCTGAGTGGAAGAGGAGGGAGCAGTGGGTTGGTAGATTCCTGCTGACTTGCAACATGAACAATGGAAGACTCGGCGCTGAGAACAACTCATCACTTTACAAAACACACACTGGGTTGTGTTCACACCTGCAGCTTGGCTTCACTGGGTCAGACCAAAGTGTGGGGGAAGACGGCTCATTGTTGATGCTCACTTTTAGTTTACTTGGTGTTCGCACTAACGCATGACAAATGGATTTCTGCAAACAGCAGACGGATAGAGAAGTAGCACATTGGAAACTAATGTGTGGCGTAGTACTTAAAGTCAAACAAAACAGACACAATTACATTGACCAGTTTAAAAAAGGAAAATTCCCAAAATGCATTACTGTGAAGACAGTTTTCTCATACATTTATACCTTCCAGTCTGTTCTACTGTCTGATGGTGGAGCCTTTGAGATTTTCTATGAGAAATTCTGTCATCTGTATCTTCCCTGTCTGCAAAGATCCTGTGCTTACAGATCTGATTTCTGTGACTTTAGACTAGAAAACAGCAATAAAACTTCAATTCAAAGGATAAAGAAATTGGCAGGTAAATAAAACAAAATCATGCATACAGCAAAGACACAAAATACGACACTGATTTTTCTAGTGAAAAATTAGTCCAGGATTTAGTACAGGACAACTCTAAATTTGTCCCCTTATTCACAAGACAAGTGGTTATAACTGGGACACCAGAGAAATGCTATCGTAACTCTTCTTAAAATAGTGGTAATACTGTTTTATATCTTGTCATATATGCTCTTGAATAAAGTGTATTTAGTGAAACATAGTGCTGGTATACTGGTATCAGTGGAGTAGAGTCTATAGCAATCTGCTGTGACTGCTTAATCATTTTTTCACAATATCAAGGGACTAACTAACAATCTGAGTTTTACATTTCCATAATGTGTGAGTGCCGCCAAATGGTTAAATTGATGTCAGACGAAATAATCAAAGTAGGTCAAGTGCAATAATTTTGCATATCCAGGTGAGTAAAGCATTTCCATATCTGCATGAAATTATGTTACATTATTTGGGTCACCACTGCAATGCTGAGATGCAGTTGCATTAATTCTGTTGCAATGGGGCAAAAGTAAAACCTGCAGCGCAATGCTGCAGGATTTTTAGACATGTCCAATAAAAATCTGTGGCAGGCTGGCTTAGAGGCGATCAAAATGCGTCTTAAGTGAGTCGGAAAGGTGAGGTGGGAGTGTTAATTTCCAGAGAGATCCCCAAGGCCATTAAAACAATAATCAGATACCCAATAGTGTAACAGCCCATCCAATTGACCAAATAGTAAATTATTAGGATTTAGATGGTGATGGATGCTAGGGGAAATGTGATAGCCTACCATAGATTATATCCAAGCAGTCCTTTTTGGTGACAATTTTTACACACTCTAAAGTTGCAGCGATTATTGTGACTCGGTGTATTGTGCAGAACTACATTTGTGTATTTTCAGTCTTTATTGCTACTGCAAAACCTACTTCTTTCTCGATGCAGGAGATCTGTCCAAGGTCTAAATAGAACTAATGGATATCAAATGACACAGCTCACAGTATTCAGAGTGTTCCCCGTCCCAACTCTACTCCCCAGTTAGATGGCTGCATAGACTCTCTGTTATCACTACACTACATCTGTGAGCCACAGCATTTTTTAGTTTTTCCCTGAGTTAATTGTTACAGGGCTGTCGTTGCCACATTTGGCACAATCTTCAGCTTTCTTTTAACACTAAAGATTAATTCCTGGCCACTGTCTAGTTTACACATTTAACTAGAACATCAAACTCTGTTGTGATATTTAGCTACACATAATGAACAGCAGATGGGATTTTGCTCAAATCTGATGGAGCCAACTGTAGTGGAATCAAGTCTGTAAGTCTCTGTTTCTCTTACATCTAATATATAATTGAAAGCCCTCTTATGCCGACAGAAACATTGCCGTAAGTTTCTGTTAAGTTAAACACGCTTAGTTTGTCTTGCCAATAACTATTCTGTGCACTCAAAGCTGAATTTGAATGGAGGAGATGTAGAAAGAGGAGCCGATGGGATGTGGGGAATCTGAGGGAAAGCCTGACAGTGTGTGGTACCCTGAGGGACTCCCAGCTATCTTTTATTCATACTAATTAGCTTTCTAACTAAATTAACTTCCTACCCCATAATTTGCAGAGAAAGACATTTGTAATGCGCACACGCCCTGACTATAAATTCATGCATACACAACGAAAAGAATCTTAATTTATGCATATACATGTGTGAAAATGGGCCAGTACTCTAATTATGTATAACAGCAGCCCATTATTGTTTTTCCACTCCCAGTTTGCCTTGATCTACAAATACAATTATGAGTGTATATGAAGCTTTTTTATGTACATTAATGTACTACATGACCACTTAATTACCCTTTCTAATCATATGTGAAATACTTTCTACATGAGATGAAAGGTCATAAGGTATATAAAGGACAGTTCATTTGTTCAATTCCAGTTCGTTATCTAGACACTCTAAAAAATGTCATTACATAAAAATAAAGAAACTTTCTCCCATTTACTTGGATTCCTCTGGTATAATTTCTACTGGGCCAATCAGTGAACAGAATGAGAAGTTGCGAACGATGACGCCAATTTTCTGCACTGTTGTAGAGTTGCCTCTAGTTTTAGCAATGGCAACAGAGGAAGCTTGGCACTTCTCTCCACAGGACGGTTGTTTACATCACATGCTATTTCCGGTAAGCTTTATATTATCAAACTGGTGCATTACAATGGTGTAGGACCAGGACCAGTACAAGGCATAAGCAAACTAAGCATCAGCTTAGGGCCCCAAGGCCACTAAGGGGCCCCCTCAGTGGAGATTTTTTTTTTTTTTTAGTAATAATTTCTATATTGTTGTAATATCAAAAACACATCGATGAGCTGCTCTATGCTGTAGTTGGGGATTTGTTGTTTGCTGCTGAGCTTAATCATTTTGTGGCTAAAACAAACATTATTTTTACATCAACTTTTAAGTTATGTGAAACTTCTGTTAAAATCATTTAAAATCAGTCCAGTACCAATCCACATTCTCAGGTGAGAAATACTCGCCTGGTATAAATTAAATGTTTAGCTATTGGAGTTACGCTTAAGATAAATTTATTTAATCAAAGAATATCATGAATATGTATGTAGAACTGCACCGATTGCAGTTTTCTGGCCGATCCCCAGAGCTTTAAAAAGCCTGACCTGCCGATTTTGATGTTGGCTGATATGATTTTTTTTTGTCTGAAATGTCGCTAAATATAGCAATAAAGTCGCTGAGTTGGCAACATTGGGATGAATATTGTTAACTGTAAACGTGAAGACCTGACCTGGTGGGCCGGTCTGTCAGGCAAACCTCTCACTGCAGAGCAGAAGAGGACAGAGGCCGATTTTAAACCTTTGCTGACGAAGATAAGATCAGTGGATAAGATGGGCTTCATGTGTAAGTATCGGCTGATCACAATCCCCCAAAATTAAAGAAATTGGCGCCCAGAAATCAACTAGTCGATAAATCAGTTGGCCAATAAATGTATCCTATTATGTATATAATGTAAACAGCACTGTCAGAGATGCAACAAGTTTATAGCAGGTGTGTGAATGATCTAATGATCAGACTGCTGATTGCAGCCAGTCCACATTATTACCAGAACTAGAGGGCCCCAAAACCACATTTCACTTAGGGCCCCATGGAGGCTTGGGCCAGGCCTGCGTAGGACAGAGGGCAGTTTTTTACCAGGCTACCTCTGCCCAGTCACAAAGCCTTACTTTAGTTCGTCTTAAGGAAAAATGAAGGTTCTTCAATGAACAGAGGAAGCTGTGATAAACTGAGCCCCTCGCAGTAAGGAGAAACAAGGGAAAGGTAATTGTGGTGGACGGAAGAAGGGCAGTCTTTGCAGTTTTGCCAGTTGAATAAACAAAAAGGGGAACGGTGGCATTGGCTGCTTGGCCAGCAGTGGACAGTGTGTGTGGGCCAGTTCTTTATCGCTCTCTCTTATAGGACAATGAGTCAGATGTACCACAGCACAGCGGGCTTGCATACCAGCCACAAGGCAATCTCAGAACTACCCTAGACAGTCCTTGTGCTGCCACCAGATGTATTAAGTGCAGGTTAAATAAAATGTTGTCACTACATTCTGTCCACAAGACAACCATGCTGAATTTAGAAAAAAACAAGGCTAAGAAAGCCAGTTTTTCAGTCAGAAATCTGACTTCAGAAGATGTTCTAATTGATTTTTTTTAAATTGCATAAGCATTAGGCTAACTTTCTATATTGTCTATATCTATTAATATGCGAACAAAGTGTTTGTTTTTGATATGTAACTTTTGGTTAATGTGGGATTCAATGAATAGCAGCAACTCAGTAACACTACTAACATCTGCTCTTTGTTAAGCCTTGTTTTCCTTATTTGCTCCATTTTAAGTTAAATAAGAATGTTTTAGTGGCCCTTATTTTCACTTGGGTGTTCATTAAGCAAAACCCTGTCATAAATTAAAATGTTGGCATGTTGTTTTCCTATACAGATGGCAAATACAATGATTTATTCCAAACCCTCCTCTTTTTTTTGTTCTTTTTTTTACAGGCATCTTTTTTTGGAAACACACCATTTGGTGAAAGTGTGGACGGCGTTTGTTTGCCTGTGCGCTCCATACAGGTGAATAATTCACAGCTTTGCTGACTCCATAGAAATTTAATGAGGCTCTGTCAGAGTGAGGAGTAGCGGAAAGTTTCAGTGGGATCAATAAAACAGATTTCATTCTCAATCTGCTTTATTGATGACTTCTGCTGACCAGGAAATAGATGTCTCAGACCCGTACTCCAGACCTCTTTTTTTTTTTTTAAAGTATCAGCCAGTTTTCAGATTTTAGATTCATTCTTTTTCAAGTGAAAACTGTCAAAAACAATGTATGGAAAAATGAAGTTTGAAAAGTTCAAGCTTTATATAGACATCTTGGGAAAACTTTCTACTTTATCATGATGCTGTTTTATTCTGAGCTGTTTAAACTGGGCACACCGCTTTACAGATTTAATGAGGAACAAGGGCAAATGTAGAGTTCAGTGCCTTGACCAAGGACAAACGCAGGTCACGCAGTGAACATGTTCACAAAGTACGAACAGCACAAAATCATTAGAAACTTCTTAACTTCTGTAGTGAATTTACAGAAGTCAATTTCACACAACTTTTCCATGCCATTCACAAGACTTGAGAGCCTTATCTTTCACCCAAAGTTGTGCACCAGTTATACTTTTATATTTTGAAAATACTTTTGAAAATTTAAGGCTAATGTAATTATAGAAATACTGCAAATTAAAGATGTTTGACTTGGTTATGCAACACAAGGTTTCCTGTTTCTGGTGCTGTTTTCATGTGGAAATCCTTTGGGTTCATACCAGCCTTCTTCACTCCCGTTGGACTGCAATTAAGCTGGTTGGAGTGATGTGATGCCAGAGGCCTTAGTACGAGCTACTTCACACAGGTCCGCAGAGAAATAACAGAACTTACCTCTCTCATACTCTCTGTCTTACTCAATCTGCCATCAGACCCTCTGTTTGATTTCTTTTTTTCTTTCTGTCTCATACTTTCCTCACTTTCTGTCGCTGGTCTTTCATTTGGCTTTCAGTTGTTTTTCCTTCGTCCCTGTCTCACTCTCACTTCTTCTTCTATTTTGTTGACGTTGTTTTCTTAGCTGACTAATTTAAATAAACTGCCAGGGTTTAAATGAATTATTGATCATGGTGCAGGCTTTTAGAGGAAGACTAAGGTCCTATTAATCGTGCTGTGCATTGGATTACAGTTATCTTTTAATTAGTCAACGAAAAGGCTGGACTGAATCCTTACTACACAGCATCCTGCCATAGCTAATTTAGTGAAACGCAAAGTAAACTGAAAATTAAATGAATGTGTTCTTGAACGGGTTTTTACATTTGCAAGATGCAATGTGTAAAAAATAAATAAGCAAACCTTTTCTTTGGTCTACTATTTAATAGTGTTTTTCACATGACAACAATGAACTCACACCTTCGTCTGAATAAGACCTCGGATGGATGTTTATTTTATAGTCTGAACTATAAGAAGAAAAATAATAATGGAAAAAAGACAATTACAACATTATGCTCTTTCATATTCTCCCTACATAAATTTCTGGCATACAAAATGCTTCCTTTGTCAAATACAGCATCATGTTCATGCGTTAGATTTTCCTCTTTCTGAATGTCAGGGTTTGTTTCAGGACGTGATGAATATGGCAGCTTTAGTGTCTTAACTACAGATAGCACACAGAGCGTTTTAGGCTTCAGAGGATTTCAGGATCACTGCCTAATAAAGATCTTTTACATTTTAATCTGGACAGGTTTTCCAATTTTCTAAAAGGATGTTCGGTCGCATAGTTCAGTTTCCTTAATTTATTCAATGACTACAGATTAATTTCCCTTTGCCATTGATTTTTAGCTCTTGCAGTATATGGACTCTATTGATCCACATCTCTCTGTCCTTTCTTCATCTTCCGCCTTATCTGATGCAAACCTCCTTATGATGGCAGAGGTGGCCATATAAACGAGGACAGACCAAGAGCAGGAAGAGGTATGCATGGCTTGGCAGAACAAGAACAAGCATGTTCAAAGAAAAACAAAAATCCAAGACTATTATGTCATTTTGTTGACACCTAAAGAAATGGTAAATGAAGTCTTTTTATTCAACCCTCCAGCGGTCGTAGCATGATGCTCAGAAGGAGCGCGGCAAATGTCATGGTGGGACAGCGGCGAAGCTGCGGGGTTGTCCTCGTTAGACTGTCAATTTCTGAAGCACCACAAAAACAAAAAACCTCTGGGGTATAAATGCTCAAGGGTTAAAATTAGGTAATATTGCTATGAACATGTAGAAAAGTGAATAAATCTACAGAGCAGTGGCAGACAGCTACTGGTGTAGCTGGGGACACAGTCATCCCCAAAACTATGAGCTTCATTGTAGGCAAAAGTAGAAAAAAACAGACCTACATATCTACAAAACCTTGCACACTAACATGAAAGATGTTTGAGAAATGTAATGCTTACACTTAAAAGTGTCAGTAACGGATGTTACACAGACATATAGATAATTTTAATGGAGTTCAAATAACAGCAGAAGATCCTGTCAAACATGTTTAGCTTAATAAATAATGTTTGCGATCCACGTTTTCATTTTTTTTTATAACTGTTGCAGGTACTTGATTAAATTTCCATTTGGTAGTTTTCTACAACTCAATTTTAAGACTGCATTGAATGTGAAGTTCTAGTTCAACCTGAAATAAGATACAGACGCCTCTGTTTATTACGACAGAAGCTACAAATATCCTGTATTCAACAGGGTAACATTCTCATCAAGCCAGCCATGCTTTAGCTGATATTGAGATTAGTTTCTGTGCATGTAGGCGGCATTTGTGTGTGTGTGTGTGTGTGTGTGTGTGTGCGGGTGTGTGCGTGTGTGTGTGTGTGTGTGTGTGTGTGTGTGTGTGTGTGTGTGTGTGTGTGTGTGTGTGTGTGTGCGCGTGTGTGTGTGTGTGTGTGTGTGTGTGTGTGTGTGTGTGTGTGTGTGTGTGTGTGTGTGTGTGTGTGTGTGTGTGTGTGTGACAGACTCAGACCCCATACAGTCAAATAGAAGCTCTCACCTAATGGGAAACTTATCTCTCTTGAACACACGCCGACCGTAACTGACCTTCACCACCTGCTAATTGGCATAGGCAGGTTTTAGCTTTTACAAGACTGCTGTCAAGTGTGTGCATGCCCAAATGCGCATGTGTGTCTTAGATTTCAAGAGGAGAAGTTGAGGAAACGTCTGCCCTTGCGTCCTTTTCCAATTACCTCATTTAACCCTTTTGGGACCTTTTTCCCCGCCTCCTCCGCCCAAGAGCACCACTTACGGTGAAGTATCATATTCCTCTTGTTAGCCTGTCACTCCTACCAGTTATAAACACTCCAGTTTCCTCTGTTTCCATTCTTTCAACAGTTTTCTTGGGCGTTTTGAGGGCACTTGTATGACAGAGTTCGGTTTAAGTTGTAAGAAGGAATCATTGTTGAAATAGAAACTAAAAGGATCGTAACACAAGTAAAGCAATATATTCCAATCAGTTGAGATCCTGTGGGTTTTTTTGGAAGCTGTCTCCAGTTCTCTAAAACTTTTTCAGGATTCTAACATATTAGTTCAATACAACAGTTTAATGTGAATCTACCACAGCTTTTCCAAGAGGGGTGAGACTTTAGATAAGGAATGCACAGAGTAATCACCGCATAGTAAGAGTTGGTTGGTTGTTTGGTTGTTTGGTTGTTTGGTTGGTTGGTTGGTTGGTTGGTTGGTTGGTTGGTTGGTTGGTTGGTTGGTTGGTTGGTTGGTTGGTTGGTCAATTAGATTAATGGATATATTTTTAGAAATGAGCGCAGAGAATAAAATCTGTAAGTTTCAATATATTTTCATACTTTTTCAAACCTGGAAAAATCCTTAATGAAATTCCGCACTTTACTAGACACTGTAGGAATCCTATGCAAAGTCACCAATATTAGAGCTTCTTTCTAAGAGCAACAGCAAATGTTGATGTCTGCTGCTGTTATAGAATACAGGATGAGTGAAGTAAACACCCTCTTCTTCCCTGTGGCTTCAGAAACAAGCTTAAAAAATCTGTTTGTACTCAACTTCCTTTATAAAGAATACCAAAATAAAAAAAAGATTTCCTGACCTTCAGGATGTTGTCTTTGCATCGTTGCGGGTTAAAGCAAGCTGTCAGTAAAATCCTTGAATAGCCTAATTTATCTCATGCCACTAATGTCTGTCAAGTGCGGTTCTTTGCATTAGAACAAACCCGTCACATTTAACATTTCCAGCGGTAAGAACATTAATCATTGTGGTGGAGTGGCCTTAGATCTGATTGCTTTAACTGCTTCCCCTTCAGAAAGAAAAGAAGCAACGATCAAAGTCGGCGCAACCGAGCTTGCCACATCGTGTCTCCCCATAATAGGAGAAAGACAACATTACACATCGCTTCCTCATTCTCTGAATTATTCAGTCGCACCTCAGGCTATTGTCTATTGATGTTTCTGGATTTATCCAATCTACGACTGAAAATCCTGACACTAGCTGCGTCTAACACACCCGCCCATACCAGCACTCCTAATCATCACTATTTTATCGTGTGGATGTGTCGGTTTTAATATTCATAGTGAGGAAAGCGCTACAAAGTTGGCTGTGCGGTGATTTCATTTGATATTCTTCCCCAGATGTTGTAAAACATCACTGAGCGATTAGCATACTCCAGTTGGAAGTAATGTAATAATAATTTCATGAGGCCACACCCGCTAATGCAGGAGCATTTTGGGTATTATGGGGCGTTAGGCGAAATACTGTGGCTACTGGCTAAATATATGTTCCATTTACATTTGCAAACAGCAGCTGATTGAAAGTCTTAAAAGCTTTAGTGATTTAAATTATCCACACAATTCTGATTATCCCCCCCTGAAAAAAAAACTCCACTTCTCCAGTTTTAGGCACTATTTTATTTTCAGTGTGACACTTAATGGAATGAAAGTAGTTTGACTAAGTCGTTAATCGTGTTTCCAGACCACTTGGTTTCCAACCTCAAATTTGTTGCTTAATGTTCACCAAGAGCCCAACGCTTGCTATTTAGTACAAACAGAATAGTAGTTTAATTTTTGTCCTTGCCAACAGCTTACTGAACTCAACCCACTGAGCTGCTCACACACTGGAAGAGGACTGCGCACATGAAAGCAGAGACTGAACCTAAACATTTCAACGTGGGAGCTCGGCCTTCTGCCGTCATGTTTTCTACCTAGCTGGACTTTGCTTCAGCGAGTAAGAGCAGCTGTCTCTCAGCAGGTGCGAAGCCCACACACACACACACACACACCACGGACAGGAAATAACAGCTTCACCTGGGCCAGCACTCACCTGTGCTGCATCCTGACTCTGTGTCCGCTTCCCTGTGGGAGGGAGAAAGTCTCCAAACCTCAAACCACACAACCTCTTTTCTTTTTTTTTTCTTTTGCCTTCTCTCCCTGATGTTTTGCTCTTTACCTCAGTTTTTGATTAACTAAATATTTTTATTTATTTGCTCTACAGTTATTCAACAGGTTTCCTTTCTGCAGGGTCAGCAGACAGTGTGAAACACAGCACAATGGTTTAGGCTCACATCGATGAAGCTCTGAGTCTGTGCCTCTCGGTTTGAGCTCAAGGAAATGCCAGCTGGATGCTGCCTGGATTTTGAATAAACAATCGGCCGCTTGTCCTGTTGACCTCATGTTCTAAAGCACAGACAGAAAATAACGCTGGCAAGAAGAAACATTGTACTGTTGCAGAGAAACTAAATGCAGATTATTCAAAGTTTTATGAATACATGTTACTTCATTTGCATCCCACGTCTCGAGGTCTCGATGCATCGAGTTCCTGAGTTTTTTGTTTGTTTTTTCTTAGCTTTTTTTTTTTTTTGTGAACAAGCTCATAAACAGTCATCTCTAATAAAGTGGCTACTGAGTGTATATATTATACTTTCAAAACCAGGACAGAGGCTTTCAGTCTAAAAAAAACGATTTTAACAAATCCCCCAATGTTCCAGATGAGTGTGAATGAACTAAATGTCCAGTTGACATTGTCTTAGCCAGGCTCCATTGACTATCTAATGTAAATCTGTTCACAAGTTGCCATAAATACAATAACTGCCTGCCTAAGCTATTTTAAGCTTGTGGGGGAAAAAAGCACATAAAACCAAAATATCTACCTCCTGTAGTGATTTAGAAGCTTGTCTAGCTCACGTCACTCACTTGCTGTCGTTGAATATTTTGGTGCACAATTCTGATGCATCGCATCACTACAACTGCGAAGGTTTATTTGCACACTCACTGAGGAATTGGAAAGCTGTCATATCTACTATTTGTTCTGGTAATTAGTCGCACCTAAAGCAACAATGGCCTTGATCTGCATGATGTCTTCAACGAGGAGAGTGTAAACATTAAAAACAGACATTTGTTTTCCTTAAATGATAAAAAAAAAAATTTCACTTTTTTCTAGATGCAACCAATAATCTTACTGTCACCTAAGGAGATACAAAATGCATATATTTATAGAGATTAAACTACAGTTATGCAGCCAATAAAACAATGTTTTATTTATAATGCACAATCTCCACTGTTTGTTTAACAGACTGAGCTACAGTTCGACCCTTAAGGCTGCAGATGATGAGCTCTAACAGTCTGTCAGCGACCTTTCTTAGCTTTCTTCCTGATCAAAGTCTTCACTCAGCATCACCCGCAGGTCCCAACCCTCAGTCCTTCACACTCAATGCGCTGAAGAACAAAGGCTGGAGGAGGACGTACAGAGGAGGAAGGAGAAAGTGAGGCTGAAAAAAAGAAGAGAGCAGGGATAGATGGGCCTGGGAGGTCACGTTTGATGAGAACTCTGGATCTCCTGCAGATGCACAATGAGAAAGGTCGGCTCAGCTCATCCGATACAGAAACGCGAAGGAGGCGGGTAGAGGACAAAAGACTGGGTGGAAACGATCTGAAGACTCATGAAGAGGAGGAGGAGGAAGAAGGGGAGGAGGAGGGAGGCTGAGACTGAAGGGGAACCTCATCGGACAGGCGAAGCAGCTTCAATTAAGATTGGTCAACAGATAAAAAGCTTCACATGTTTGTGTGGGAGAGTGTGACGACCTCAATCATTGTGGATGTTTAAAGTGAGCAGTGAATGTGTCCTCTGTGTTATTGTGAGTCCATACATATGCATCAGCTTTCGTGTAACCATTCAACTGTTTTTGTGTCCGTATTTTAGAGCCCAGACGAACGTCAGCATGCATGTGTTACAATGACTGTGCATAACCTGAGAGCATCCGTACCGAAGTAAGGAAAGTGCATGAAGAGTTTGAGCTTTTGATTTTGTTAGTCATTTTGGCTTCCAGTCACTGTTTAGGTAAGTTAATACTAAAGAATTTCAACAACAAAAAAAGTGTCAATATGCCATATCATAGAAATAAGTCCAACATTTTTTCATCCTCCTGGAAGGTTTAGATTTTTGTCACAAGAAATATCATATCGGCCAAAATAAAAGACCATTTACAAGCAAGAGCTTATTTGAAAACACAAATCAAATTTCCTGTTTTTGTTGATGCTTTAACACAAAATTGTTGGTTAAAATTATTCATGCCCTTCTTAAAAACATAGAGAAAAGGTTCGGAGTAACAGCAATCAAACGCTTCATACCGTGACTCGCACCCGTTCTCAAACGAACATTGCATACACAATCTCCACAACTTCCTGTACAACCACAGATAGAGCTTTTATTATTCGAGCATACACATGCTGCAAATGAATTTTGACTTTTACCTGCGTTCAGATCAACTTGGACCCAAAAAGTAATCTTTTTTGGTTGTTAGAAAAACCTTGAATCTTAGCCAAGGACAGGGCAGCAGAATATCCTCACCCTCACTGTGACTCAGCTTTTGTGACTCTCCGATGTCCGTCTATTGTTGTCTCTGTCCTTGTCTGTCTTTGTCTGATGTTCTTTTGTCTTGTATGGTGCTAAGTATAACCACAGTTTCAAGATCAGAAAGGTAAACAATCAGAGTCAGGTACATTATGAAAACAGTCTTATTGACTTTGAGGCGGGGCTTCATGTGTTTCTGATATTGCTATAAAGACAATCGGGATGAAATGATTTTGCATCTCATATAATCCCAGTGAGAAGACTTGCATTTGTATAATGTTAATGCTGATTTCCAAATGGTGATTTAGGGCTTTACCTAATCTATTTATTTAAGCCTTAATAATAGTTTGCATTTTACATAATTAAAGGAGAATCTTTAAGCAGTTTGTGTCCATCTGTTGGGATGTAATTTCAAACTACCCGTCCCCCGGTACCTATTGTGCCTGAAATATGCCGAGCACGACATGCCCTACAGCAAATTCTCGAGATCAGCCAGCTTGGAAAGTTGGCAGGAGTATCAGGCAATGAACAAAATCCTCCCTGTGACATCCACCTGCTAAGCTTTTCTGTTCGATTTTGACCCCACGGTTTGTGAGCTCTTCCTTAATTGAAGGTACTCTGTGTTGATCTTTCTTTGTCTTGACAGTTCCAGATGTTGCTTTACCATCTAAGAAGACTCCAGGGAGCAGTTTGGAGTTCCAGACAGACAGGTATGTGATGACCTTAAGCCTCATGAAGAGGAAAGTACGGTATATTAGAGCCAATAAAACTAAGCCTGCTGTCAAAGCATGTAGCATAAGCATGACAGGACTGGGATTCATTTATATGAAAAAGTGACAACTTTTCTCTTTATTTTATCGGATGCATCTCTATAAAATGAAAACACATTAAAACCAAAATAATTGAGTTATCGGCCTACAAACACACATAAATTTGAGTGACAGTTCATCTTTTTTTTCATAGGGTCTCAAATTATGTTGGCTTTGCAGCTTATCATTTCAAGCTGCAACACCATCTCCTTTAGGATTTTTTCACAAGGTTTATGGAAAGCATTGACAATTCTTCCAAATAAGCATTTGTGAGGTCAAACACTGATGTTGGACGGAAAACCTGCCTCCTCTTTGATTCATCTGAAAAGTGCACCATCATTTTGAGTTTGGGTGTCTCTACAGGCCAGATAAATTCTTCACTCTTATACATACACATTTTACATTATGGACCTTGCTTTATGTTTTGATGCACTGTCATTTATGGAAAGAAACAGGGATTCAGGAATTGAGGGATTTAGGAAGACAGATTTTTATATATAATAATGAGAATATGCCAATGAATTGATTTTTGCCCTGGCAAAGCAGAAAACGGAACATAGAATATAACAATAAATAAGGAGTCATAATTTTAAGATTTGCAATACTTTTTAAGACTCTATGGTAAACTGCATTAACAGCATTTTGGCACTGGGATGGAGGCATTCATATACTGTAAATTAATTCCATAATCTAGCAATTTCAAAAGTAGTTTCTCAGCTGGCTTTGCATTAAATTAAAATCCTTTTATTAAGGAACTAAGGCACTATGCCCAACACCTGACAGCCCCACTCCATAATCCCCTCTGAACTAAACTTTAGAGCTGACATAATGGACTCATGTAAGTACCATTCTCCTGATACCTGCCAAACTCAGATGCCTTCATTGCAATGCAAGACAGAGTGGGATGATTTGAAACTCTAGAGAATATGTTTCTACTCTTCTAGAGTCCAGTGGTGATGCGTTGAGGCTTTGCATTGAGGCTTGGATGCATCGGAAATCCATTTGATAAAGCTGTCTGCACTATTGAAGAGCTAATCTGAATTCTTTAACACATGAAGCTTGAAGGTCTGAAATTAGACTCTCTGGAAAGTTGGTGGCCTCTATGCACCTCAACACCCTTTGACTTCACTAACGAGAACATTTCCAACTGGACTTCATGCGCAGGTGGTATCCTGTCACACGCTGGAAATGCCTAAGCTCCCGAGAGCGACCCATTCTACCACAACTGTTCATAGAAGCAGTCTGCATATCGGTGCTGGATTTTATAAACCTGTAGCCGTGAAAGTGAATTAAATGATTTGGATGGGTAAACAAATATCGTCGGTAAAATAGTGTATTATCCTTCTTTTACTGCTGTCACCTCGGAACAAGTCGTATTAAGTTAATAATTGAGTGTTACATTTTCTCTCTTTGTGACAGCTCTCAGATCATTTCAAGTTTCTCCCTCTGTAACTTTAATTTCCCCTTTCTTCTGCTTCATTCCACACTATCCTCTGTCCTCTATGTCTCAGCAGCTCTCAGAGGTTATATTCTCCATTCTTCAAGGCTCACTGCTCACAGCGAGGGATCTGTTCTCACCGCCCACCAGTCTGGGACCTTGAAGACCTGTAACGATGGGCTGCTAGCATGGCTTTATCCTCTTAGACTGAGTGAAAGCGGATAGGATACGAGACACAAATCTGCCTTAAGAATTTCATTGGAGATTTTCAATGTTTTTCCTTGTGTGGATAAATAAAAGATGTAATTCCTTTCTGACCTGTGGTGGGCCACAACTAAACAGCTTGTGTGTTTTAATGTTTCCATTAAAGTCTCTGCTGTGTGGTTTTTACTATGAAATAATTATCAGTGTTAAATATAAATAAATTGCATTTAAAACAAGCTAACCATTCTGTGCTGGAAACGGCACAGCAAGCAAATACAACAATTTTAGCTGCTTTAAATTCAGATGTTGCCGCAGAGTAGCTACACAGTCCGGGTTAACAGAATTAGCATTGCATCCTTAACAGAGTAGTGGTGTACCAGCAGCCATGTGCAACTGTTGCAGAGCAGAGCACAGCAGCAGTAAATGTAAATGCTGTTACCCTGCAGAGTCCCAGAGCCCTGTGTTCCTAGCAGGCTTTAGGGGAGGACGGAGCTGTCTGAAACAAGGCTTAACCGTTAGTTCTGCTGGTGTCCCATTGCTATTCTCGCTCTTTACAAGTATCTTTCTGGCAGGAGCACCTTTCGGTCATTCTTTGCACCCTTTCCCACTGGTGGGATTTCTATCTGTGAAGACTGAGTAGCTTTTGTTAGACAAATACTTACAAAACCTCACGTATGTTAGTAACTCTGTGGCACTTTTTGATATTTTTATTACTAAATTATTAAACAGAACAGATTCTTTTGTGCTTAGAGTATTTTAGCATAACTTCCTGTTATGATCCTGGTTTGGTTATGTTTTTCCCCATGCTACTGTCAGTGTTTCATTCTTCTCAAATTCAGAGCTCAATGGTCTGTGATGAAACATGTTTACTGATAAACACTATGCAGTACTGTGAGTCACAAATTTAATCAGAAATGAACCAATTAAAGGGCCACACCATAGTCCCCAGAAGAGTCAGGAGTTCTAATAAATAGCTTATACGTAACACTTTAATTTTGTGTTAAGTGTTACAATGATGTTGGATATCAAAATCAGGACTGCTCAGAGACTTTCTGGTTGAATTTCAACTTGTGGTCACAATTTTTTTTTAGTTCTGACAGGAAACTCACAAGATCCTCATAGAACATGACTTAACATGTAATGTTGTGTCACTAAAACGGCTTTATCTGGCACTTATTTATGTCCTTACGACAGACAAAATAAAACGTTTCTATAATTTTTTGGAAATGTTTTCTTCTCTTTGGCCTGAAGAGACTTTGTAAGCACTCCTCAAGGTTGGAATATCACCTGTGTGACATCTGATATTGAAATGATGGTCCAGGATCTTTTATATTTATTTATTGTTGAGGGAAAGGGCTGTTTATGTTTATGGTTTTTATGAAAACCATCATTTGCAACACCAACCATATATCTATTGAACATAACACAACATCAACACGAGCAAATCAGTAGAAACATGTGAGTAAACCCAAAAACCACTGTTTTCCATCATTTACAGTACCAGGACAGTAAAGTCCACCTCTGCAGTTCTGCCATTTACCCATAAGTCTTTGTGAGTTCATCCGCCTTTTCAGCTTCACTGCACTTAAACTGAGATCTATGTCTTGGTCTCAAACAGAATGGCATTTGCAAATGTGTGTGCAAGGCTTTCTTAGCTGGAAAAACAAATGACCCCTATTTTTATTTCATTCCCGGATTAAATAGCTGACAAAGAAATGGAAAAAGCAGTAAAAAAAGGTAAAAGCAAAACATTGATGGAAGATGTCTAAGGACTTCCTGGAAACAATCATGAAACCAACCACAGTATGTGTTTACACAGTACTTAGCATGTGTCTTACAGGGGTACTTAATAATAAGGTGACAAGATGAAAGTTAAGCCTTAAAGTATGTATTTTAAACAGGGATTTTCTGAGATTCGATATCTGACCCTTTTTGAGATTGTATAACATTTTTTAAGTATTATGTGAGACTGTTTTCTGACTTTTGTCCCCCGTCCTGTGACCTTCTCGTTGCAGCTGTGTTTGAAGCCTGTGTACAAATTAAAATGTGTGTGATTGGTTAGAGTTGGAAGTGATTGTGTTTCCTCACTGATTGTGTTTCAGTTCATTGTATTTTTCCAGAATCGTTGCTTGTCCATTCGCACAGCTGTGTTATAGTTAAATTCTCATGGAGGCATTTCCGAGATCTGTGAAGGCCAGGAAACGCAAGCTATGAATGGAGAAAGGGACCAAAATATTGTTAAGAATAATATAAATAAAATAAAACCTTTAATGGATGGGGTTTCAGTTGCAGCTCTGCTCAGCCTCAATGCCCGATCAACCTTCAATCCGCAGGGCTCTTTCATCTCGCAGAGCAGCCCTGTCTCACCTCAGGGTCGGCTCTCACCTCCATCACTCAGCCTTGTTAGCCATTCACACCTGGCCTGTGAAATCACACTCTCTTCACAGGGGCTCTTCAACATGCCACACTCTTCCTCTCTCTTTCCTGGCCTCCCCCAGTCCCTCTGAGTTCTGACTGACTAAACTATGTATCCATCTCTCCATCGCCTGTAGCAAACAGATGGGGCACTGCCACTCTCTGCCCGTCGTCATTGTCGCTCTCCGTCTAACCTTGTCGCTTCTTCTATGGTATGAATCCCTCACTCTCAGCTTTCTCACTCACAACATCTAAATGATGTTACTGCACTGGTTCAGTCCCAGTTTTACTGCCAACAGCAGCTTCTTTGATTTGCCTGTATAGCATTTCAGTGCATTCCTGCAGAGATGTATACCAGAGCCAACTTTATTCTTTTAAAAAAAAAAAAATTAATATATTGCATTTTCTGTTAATTCAGTGTGTCAATGAAACTGCAAACACAAACTAACTCTTAGTTTGTTTATCTGCAAAGTTAAATGAGGCAACAGAGAAAACTGTTTATTCAAAATAAATGTGCATATTCTTCTGTCAAAGCATGACCAAAGTATAGCTTCACACTTAAATAAAGACAGAATATTCTATATGAAGCCCTGTCTAAAATATTCATTATAGACTAAGAAGGCAAAAATTGCTGGAGTTAGTAATTGTTGTGTTAATAAATGTATTAAAAACAAATAAAAATGCTGCAACTTGGATTAAAAGTACAAGAATTTCTAGTACATTTATTAGCTAATAGTTTATAAATAGTCTTAAAAAGTGCTTTAAGCCACCAAAGGTTTTGTCATTTATTTTGGGTAAAAATGACGGGTCTTTGTTTGAAACTAAAAATAAAAAGCGTTCTTTCCACAGCTTGAGTTGTACTGCTGTCTGCCTTGTATTTTCTTTCATTTCATTGGTTGATTTAAACCAAATGGCCAATCATATGTGTGAGGGCGGGACCTAAGTGAGGCAGGTGAAAGGTCATCTTAGCCTGCCTAAGCTTCTGCTGCCAAGCGGTGCTAAAAAGAGACTCAAGAGCTAAGCTAAGCGGAAACGGCCATGAAATATCTGTGGACGCAGAGTCTACATTCTTGGTTTGGACTGTTTAAGATGAGTGAGTACCGGCTGTAAGTGATTTAAAACGCTGCAAGTGCATGAATATGGTGCTAATCTCGAGTTAGCATTTAGCATTTTTGCTCGAGCCATTGCTAAAGGTATGTAGAGTACAGTTTACCATTAGCCAGATATATCAAGCTAAACAGAGACTTCTACGGACTAAGAGGATTTCTCTGGACTCTTCTGCCGTTTATTGAAAGGTCGTGTTTTGCCAGTGATGTGAGGCAAACTCCAAATCATCTGTTGATGAGTGCTGCAGGCGTGAGGACAAGGCCTCATCCATCCCTCACACTTTCTGCTAACTCAAAGGATTTGTGAGTAAACTCAAGCATGTGCATTTCTTTTCTGCTTGGTTTCAAGTGAGCGACCAATTGTGTTTTTGGGTCACGAACACAAGCCATGTATCAGACCTGCAACGAGTTTTCTTATTTCAGTAAAAGACCTTGTTATTTAAATGGTCAACTTCTGAACTGACTTTAAAGGGGAACCATTTTGTAGGACTGTGATATTCAACATTTTTGTTTTTTGTTGGGACTGATGCTCCTTGATATTCCACCTGTGTTGGAACAAATCTAAACTCTCATTTGTTTTTTATTTTATGTCCTAATAATAATTTTTTTTTTACTAAAGTCTACTTTTGATGTTAAACTTTTTTGGGGTTGCGTCTTAAATTTATTGCTACAGACATACACAAGGTTTAAAAGCTGACATTTTTTATTCTTAGTGAGTTCAAAATAAAGTAGCTCTTATTTTTTTCTGCTTATTGGAGACACCACTTACTTTAAAAATCATAAATAAGTGTAAAAGGTTAAAACCTATTAGTATTTGTTCCTCCTTTACCAGTAATTGCTTATTAGTGAGACATTAGTGTTCCCCGGGCCTTGCCATCACTTTGACCAAGGGTTATTATATACTTGCATTGGGTGCTACGTATATATTATTATTGTTGTAATAAACATTCTAGTCTTATTCCTAGTATTGTTGTGGTCGGTCATAATTTATTTTGCCTGGTATGGAAAAGCATAATCTTTATAAATATAGACTGACTGTATTCCAATATAGACTAATAATAGCACAGCATCTATAATATTTTGTTCTAGTTTATTTTTTATTTTCTCTACATTTTTATTTTAATTCTTCTTCAAGAACTAAATAAGCTATATGACGACTTGTGCTCATGGTTGAATAACTGTTTACAAAATTTCTTTGAAATTTGAAGGGTGGGGATCATTTGATTCATGTCGCACAATCCATGCATGTGAACCGCGGGATTTTTTACACACAATTTGAAAACTAATATATATTCATTTTATCTAAAATATACCCCTGGTCAACTCTACCATAATGGAATTTGGTCCTGCAATAAGAGGCCATGACTTCTCTTGTTTCATCAGAGTCGACTCACTAAAATGGAGATCAGAACCACAATGGAAGCAGGATACAACATAAGACATTCAGAACGTACAATAAAAGTAGATTAATAGAGAGAGATGTGACCATCTTGTAATTATCTCAGTAATCCAGTAATTAACTGCCAAGAGAAAAACATAATAATGGTTTAGTACATGGGTACAAACTGATTTGTTTACAGGTATAATTTTGGAGTGGGTTGGGATGAAATGGGAAGATGTGGATAGGAATTGGAAAATGCACAAAGAACCGTTCACAACATATCAGCTTCTAAGAATGGGCAAAATGGTTCAGTCCAAAATAACTCAGTTAAAAATTTGCACGTTGCTTTTAGAAATCTGGTAAACCGTATAAAAAAAAAAAATTGCATTCTGTGCCAACTTTATAGGCATGTCTGCTTTCCAAAACGAGGCATAAATAATCTTGCTAAATGGCTGGCTGCCTCACAACAGTTGGATGGGATAACTCACATTTGTGAATCTGTTTAAGTGTGACTAATTACTGTGATGCTGATGATTTGGTTTTAAACTGTTCCAAAGCTCAACCAAACCAGCAGTTGTGGCATTTAGGAACACACAATATGGAGATAGACTGCTCGCTTATTCATTTTAAGCCAACAAGTTATTGCCTGGAGAAATTTTGGTGCCAAGATCTGAAGAGAGATTTTTTTTTTTTTTTTTTTTGGTTGGGGAGTAAGAGGGAAGGTGGGGGAGGCAGAATCTAATCAGCCTCCTACACCCTTCACACTGCAGTCAAGCCAGCGCAGCTTCGAGACTGATGGTGTAGCCGTGCAGTGCAGTGCAGCGCTGGGCCGTGTTGTGTTGTGCTGCGTGATGCTGTGAGGGATAATGATCCGTGGCTGTGTAAGCCATTAGTGAGTAAGTAGTTATGTTGGAAACCCCGTATCCCTGGCGCCTGCTGTCACTTTGATAAATACGCAACACCTAGGTGCCCTCGCAGAAAACAGCTCGAAGCTTCTATATAGTTTAAGTTCCTCAAAATGTACAAATCCTCCTAAATATTTTGCTTGTTTTGTGCTTAAAATGAATCTTTGCTGGTATCTCTTGCGATAACGTTTCAGCAGGTTTATGCCAATCAGCTCGAAAGATTGCATTGTGCTGGGGTTTCAGTTGGCGTTGCTGGGATTGCATGCTCCTGCAAGACTGAACTACAAACCACGTGACCCGACATCAGTAGCTCAGGCACACATTTCTGCGAACGGAAAGACAAGCCTGCATGTGCATGTTTCCCAGTGAAACATGCTTCAAAAGCTGATTTGTTTGGGTCACTTCAGCAAACCCACATTCGAAGAAGACTTCCTGCTAAGCCGTCACTTTCAAGCCTGCTTATTTTCACCTCATTTCACACCAGTATGAGATGAACTCTTATAAAAATAAGCCCAATTCACGGTCGACTGGGCAAAACTTGTTTTTTTTTAAAGAATACATTAGTAGATTCAAATCGCGAATTCCCTTTATTGTGATACAAGTAGCGAACCCTTACTACCATATGGCCTGCCCTCATTCACTGTGTTTGTGGGTGTTTGCTACAAAGCATATGAATACGTTTATTCATGGTGAGTGTTTGTTTTTCGGCAGGGAAGCTCTGTCCCACATTCAGATTAACGGCCCTGATTCAGACATGGAAAGGAGATGTGGCAGTTTTTTGTCGACATGAAAGGGTGGAGGGAAAGAGGCTTTTTCATGGTCTGAGTCCACTTTGAATCGGACTACAGATTCTGCCCAACTCTTTTGCAAGCGGATCTGATCCAAGTGCCATTGTACTGTGAGGTTCCTTAGAACAAACTCCCTTTCTCATTACTTTTTTATAATTATCTAAATCTTTGTTGTCTAATTTTTTCCCCTATGGCTGAAAAATGTAAATAATTCAACAGGATTGTCAAATTAATGACAAGTAAATTTGCCTTCCTTTGATTTTCTCATTCAAGGGAAATTTATGGGTCAGTTAATGTGAAGAAATCGTCCTTCCTAAAGTCAATGAATATGGAGTGATATGTATTGTGCAAATTCAGTTGTGGGAATTTTGTTGGGCTTGCTTTATTTTGGATGTCCACACACAAAACAGAAGACAGTTTCACAATAAAGTCCCTGAAAGAAAAGATCTGGAACCTTTTCCAATTGTGCTAGTAGGTTAATCTCCCCCCCCCCAGTCCTAAACTGGTTTCTATGCAAAGCTCACACTGGAAACGCTGGTCTGGCAATGAGCTTTACTGGCTTGCTGAGCCTCTCTCAGTTAAGACTGTCACTACTGTGGCCAAGTAACTGTTCTGACAGAGAGGAGATACCAGCTCCGCTTTCAGGATTGAGCCAAGACCACAGTTTTGTCTCCATGTGACAGTGAGCGGAAAAGACAGACCTCTTATTAATACTAATCTCCGGATTAGGAAAAGCAGCTTTAGGCCTTGAAGTCATTCTCTCCAATCAGCATCATTGTCTACAACAAATATGATCTGCAACTTCTCGTTCAATCTGCATCGGTGCAAACAGATACGGAGCTGTTGCAAAATCAGAGCGGTGATTGGGCCAGAAAAGTTGGCTTGGGGCTGGATTTTCTTCAACAGCAATACATGAACAAAAAGAGGCCACAAGGGAGGGGAGCACCGTTTCCCCCCCCCCCCTCCGCCTTCAACTAAGTTTGTATGATCACAGATCTTTTGTGTTCAGTTAATCTCATAATCTATCAAATGACCTTCACTAATCAACTGCTAAAGTGGACTTTCAAGGAATGGCATTGGCATTTCAGTATGCTTGCCAAATCACTAAAAGCTTTGTAATGAACTTCAACGTCACCTTTGGAAGGCCAACTTTTCATGCTAGATCTCAGTCATTTATATTTTATGTTTTATACATTTCTCCCCCGTTGATCACTGGAGTCATAAAAGATGTGAATAATACAAGATCTCAGAAATTTTCTGGCCAATATATCTGATTGCCTGCAGTGATAACACATTCCTTAATATTCCAGGACACAAGCTGGCGTGTTGGGGGGTGTGCGTGTGCGTGTGTGCGTGTGTGCGTGTGTGTGTGTGTGTGCGTGTGTGTGTGTGTGTGTGTGTGTGTGTGTGTGTGTAGACACTGTAAGCAAGAGAATGAGAGAAGAGGAAAGGGCTTGAGAGATGGAGGGTGGTTTTTCCTGGAGGCTTATTGCTTTCTGGATTCCTAGAAATAGAATTTTGATCTTTTGAGTGTGATTAAACTTCACTTTGTTTGCATATGATGGAAGAGAAATTTTAGCAATCCAAAGAGGCAAGGGTGCAGAAATCGTGTGGTAGTAGGTGGTTATGTGCTTCTGTGTATGCGTAGGCCCCCCTATGTCTTTCTTTGTATGTACTGTATGTGTGAGTGCAGTATGTGTGTTCACCTCAGCCAGATTCCCTGGGGTTTACAGATGGTAACCCAACATGCCAGCTATACACAAACAGACAGACACACACCGTAACACCAACACACACACACCTCCAGAGCCAACCTGGAGTCAGGGCCTTGTATCCTGGAGGTGATCCATGCCAGATTACGGCTCTTTTGCACAGCATGACACTTCAAGATGTCCCACTCCCTCTCTGATCTCAATCTGGATAATGCCTTCCTTCCCTTACAGCTTTAGAGAAAACGCCAATTTATAAGCTAGACTGCATACTTCTGATGAGGATAAGTTTTTAGAAAATTACGCTCCATATCAATTAATATTTTGCTTTCATATGTGAAATCTTGAACATCATAGTCACTCTAAAAATGCAGTTTTTCCATAAAATACATCATAATTGCTATCTACATTGTCCTCTAAAAGTCAATGCCCACTAGTGGTCACAGTGTCAGTGAGAGGCCAAGGAGGAGCAACAGTGACTTTATACAGGGGAACTAAGAGCATGTACAACTACAGGAGGTCACACTAAATCTACTGAATGTTTGGCCACTCCGGCTTTATTTAAGGTCTCACGTTTTCCTCAGAATTGGTCCTAACCTCTGTCTGTCCTCAGCAAACATGTTTTTCTTTCATCCAGCGCAGGTTCTGTTCTTCCTTCTTTGTTCCTCTTGCCCCATCTTTTGTTTCTTGTAAATTTCCTTCTGTTCTCCGTTCCTTATGTTTCTTTCTTTTTATTCCCTCTACCCTAATTTATTTCCCTGGCTGTGTCTTTTTTTCCTTTCTATATTTATTTCTTATTTCCTGCCTTACTTGTGTCCTACAGCTATTGTTTATGTGATTGATCCCCTTTCTTCCTTTCCTTGTCTTTCCTTTTCTTCCTTCCTTGTGGCCTTCATTCCTTCTTATTGCCCAAAACGTCGTCAATATTTTGGGAGGTCAAACCTTTACCAGTCTTCAATAACCTTACAGTATATTGTATGGTTTTATTGTGGCATAAAGGGCAACCAACATGGCAGTGAAAGATAGGTTTTTTTATTTGTTTGACGAAGTATTATATTTTTTAATCAACTGACAGCAGTGGTGTCTGGTCATCAGCTGATGCTTCAAGACACACTGCAAAGGTTTCCTTTTAAAAATCTGTTTATTTAGATGCACGTCACCTAAAGGTGCCAATTAAAACTTGCAAACTGACAAGTTATATTGGGGTAATATATCTTGTCTGATGTGTGCTCCTCTTTAATGTGGTCTTTTAAAAAATCAGGCTGATGTCTTTGGCCAAAAAAAATCCTCTGCTTAAGGTACTCTCTTTCATTTCTCCAAACAAGATCTAACCTTTTTAGCACCAATTCATTTCTCTCTACCACAGAGATATTGTGAAAAGAAACGTTTGATATTGCTATCTGATCTTCTACGCCATTATAAAGATGTTTTCACATACAAACTGCTTTAAACATTGGTTGAAGATTGTTCCAAGACAGTCTTCGCTTTTTTTCTTAACGTCAGTCAGTTTTATTTACATTAGATTCTATAATAACAAGCACTGCACCACAGTGCTGTACAGTCGACCCCAACCTATTCAATGTGCGGTATTCATGGATTCACCTGTTTGCAGATTTTTCGGTGGAACATAACTCTATTTATAGAAAATTTGCCCATTCACCCCAGGGTACATAGTGCTCCACAACAATTCAGCAATGTAGACCCTCCTGGCAAGACATGATGAATGAAACGGCTCGACAGTGGTGGAAGGACTTTGTCCAATGTAAGCCAGAATTCGTCATATATGTAATCTATTTAAAGACTAAGAAATTGTCTCCTTGTAATCCTCAAATTTGTACAATAAAACCTAAATACAATTAGATCAGCTTATCAAAAGCAATACTGCATACACATAAAAAGGCCCACACACACAGGCCACTGTGAGCTCTTAGCAAAAATAAACCAAGGGTCAAAATTAAATATTCATTCTCTGCAGTGAGGTAGAGGAGAGTACAGCCCAGGGAATTGTGTCCTGTGAAGGAGAGAGAGCTTGGGTCCTTAGTCCTTACAGTGTGTGTGACAGGACTGACCCTCATATCACCTCAGACTTTTACACTCACCATCATCTAGCATGAGAAAGGCGGCACTCCACCGTGGTGCAATAACCGAACAGCCTTACCTCTGACCCAGTCTGCAGCAGAATGCATAACAGTGACACCAATGACAAGAGGAGGCCAGTAACTAAACAAGGAGCAAAATGTAATTTTGAGCTAAAAAACCCCACCTCGGTAAACATTTTTACGCTCATGGATCCCAGCTGCTGCCGTCAATCACTGCTGCCAGTCACTGTGCATGTAACTTACATTTAAAAGAAATCGTAAGTGCTGAATATGCTCCTGTACCATTATGTATTTAAGACAGACCTCACTTTATATTTCACAGAAGACGAACAAAACGAGGGGAAAAGAAACGCCCCTGAAAACATCAATAGTTAACCATGCAATCATGGGCCACTGTGGAATTTTCTGGCATGAAGGTTTTCCATTTGGATCCTAGTTTCTCTCACATTTGCCATTCTTGCTTCCGTCCCACGACACTTTCTCTGTCCAGCTCTCTGCAAAAACAGAAAGGGCTGAACTAGAAAAGAAGTGGGGCATGGAGCTAACCCGACTGCCTAGCCAGGCATTCCTTATTTCTGTGGCTTTTGATGCTGACTGGTATGAAAAATGTATGGCTTGGCACAGAATGCAGCTACTTAAGGTGGACTGTTTGATGTGCCTATAGTGTGTGTCTTTTTCTTCAAGAGACGGTATTTCTGTCTAATACATACATAGATAATGTTGAGACCTATGAGGTAGAAGTGAAAACATTCTCTCTGCTCCCCTCATGGACGACTGCCTCTCCATTTACAGTACATATACCAAATATTATAGAACACGTTTATGTCCCATAGGTTGAAGATCTGGTAAAATTATGTCATCCAGGATGCGTGGAACATGCAATAACACAGCAGTCCATTTGTTTGTGGTAAAAAAATAAATAAAAAAGCAACACATTAGCTGATGTTCTCATCAGAACAAAGTGCAATCCAAAAGACCACAGTGCATTTTTACCAGCTGGTAAAGTAGATCATAAAACAACATAAAGTGAATCTACACACTTCCTGCGGCATTAAGTGCTACTGTCAGTAAACTGACTTCACTTTTATCTCAACAGAAGCTTTCTTCCATTTTGGTAAACCTCACACTTATTTATCAACAATTTCTCAAGGTGACTTGAAATGCTAAGTGGTTCCACTACTAAATATTACAAGCTTGGATTCAGCCAATGTCAACTTCCAAGTCCATGGTGTCTCAATATTTCAGAGCAATTTATGACTCATCGTTTTTAATTAAACTCCCTCTCACAATTGCGTCTACAAGGAGATCAGTTGAGAGAAGGCAGTTTGGGTAACCCTGTCACACTGGCATTAAATTAAAGAGCAAAATCTAATACATGCAACAAACATGAGTTTGGAATAGAGAACTACATACACATATAAGTATACTTCATTATAATTAAGTAAGCCTGAAGAGGGACTAAAATGGTCACAATTATAGTTTGTTTTTTTTCTCCGAAGAGTTTTTGCGGCGCTAGTGGCTCGTATTTTTTTTGCAACAGTGGGCAGACAGGAAAGAGGGCTAGGAGAGGGGGGAGGACATGCGGCAAAGGTCGCCGGGACCGGGATTGAACCCGCGACGTCCGTGTCGAGGACTAAGGCCTCCACATGTGGGGCGACTGGAACAACTGACTTTGTTATTCTTTTAAGAAAGAGCAAAGTACATAGTCTTTCCTGGTCTTTCTTCTGAAATCTTATTAAACTATATTAATCTGAGAACTGTATGAATCTTGTGATTTTAAAACTCTTTTTTTCATCCTTATTTAATTATGATGACAGCAGCAGCTCTATTTAATGTCTGTAGTCTGAATAATCTTTAGCAGGTTGCAGGAATCTCTGTCAACATTAACAGCCTTTAATTTACAATGAAAAATTCAATTCCTGTACTGCTGATTAAATAACTATCAGTGGGACCATTGGTTTACATTTTGCCACTCAGGGAGCAGAGATATGCTCTGCAGATAAGAGGCTTCATGTAGAACCTCTGTTGCAAATATATAAACCTTTTTCAACAAATGGGAGCTATTTGAAGAGGCTCGGGGCAAAATCAGAAATGTTTTTCTGCCATTTTCAAATTACGCATGTGCTTTATTTGAGGCTTTAAATAGAAAAGCCTGGACATAATGTCATCTGTTTCTTTTGGCAACACAGAGCTGCTTCTATTGAATCCTGACCTTTTAAAGTGAGCAAAATAAAATTAAAGACAGAAACGACCAAAAGGGTAAAGTTGAGTTTTAGAGCCTGATGCATGGTGGTTTTACGTTTGCAGTCCCTCTTCATGAAGTATGCCTGACAGGCTTCATAGCAGCTGGCTAATGCCGTCATCAGTGTCACTTTAAATGATCAAACCATGTAAGTCAAAACCGTCTCACTGCACTGTGGAAAATGAGAAAATTTCTCACTCTGAGTCCCAAAGGACCCACATAACCTTGTTTACATTTGCTGCTAATATTGTACAGATGAGCATGAAAAAACACAGAATCAGTGTTTTGATTCTTGCCTCGATACTGATGGCTTTCTGTAACCGACCCTGGTCACTGTAAACTGCTACTGCAATGTTTCCCATCTCACTAGATATATTGTAAAACACTTTATGTGGTCTAAATATGAGTAATTGAATCCAAATGAAGAACTCAATACTCTTATTATGTTGTGAATAAATCAGAAAGTGGCAAATCTGCCAGTTTCCCTTTTATTCATCGCATGCGGAGGTGAGTGAAGCCGCTCACCCCATGATGTTATTGGTTCATTGCTGCAATGGTTGGCTCACGGTGGTATTGATTCTTTCGAGGTGTTGCACATTTGACATATGGTACTCAAATGTCAACTTTTTTGACACATTTAAAAATTCCTGCTTAGGTCCAGTTTGATGGGAGAAGTAAAAATGTTGCCAAAAACATAGAACATTCATTGAATGTGCACAAACGGCAACAAAATGTCTGACGCAGTTGCACACAAGCAGCCATGTCTTCCGGCAGGTTAATCAAGCCAGTGGCAATGATTGAGTCACACCTCCTTTAGCTGGAAGCCAGTGATATGGCTGTGTTTGCCAGTTATCTGGGCTAATATAAGCTCCCAACCCCCAATTCTGATTAAACAGCCGCAGAATAACACCTTTACTAAGCACCATACCCCCATGCTGCCTCAGGCTATCACTGTGGTAATTATAGCATGCTTTTACAATTTTCAAATCTTTGCTGTCTAATTTCTTAATACCCATAGCCAATACATAATTTTGGCTCTAAGATGTAATTGTTTAGAAAAAGGTACAAAAAAAGAAAAAGACCAAGCAAGTGACCAGTACTTTTTCTCAGTCTGTAATATTGTGTCACTGTATGAAATAAAAGGCAACTGAGGGAAGTATTGGAGTCCTGTTTGCCCTGCAGTGATACCAAAGACACTTAAACATGGCATTCGTCTTTTTCTGATACCTCCCTGCCTTGTGCTTCTGCAGCAGAGGTCGCTGACCCAGCCTCAGTCCTGTCTTTTTACTGCTCTTCACTCTCTTCACCTCTTCTCTTTTGCTGTGAAATAGCGTTGAGGAAATAAAGAGCAAACACAAGTGTGTTCGTGTCACTCAAGCTTCCTGGAACGGCAAGTTAAAATTTATCCGCTGAAAAATAAAAGAAAAATACAGCACAGCAAAAAAAAAAGGGACAAAAATTCAATCTATTGAAAAACGTCTATGGAGATCTTTTTGAGATAAACTGGTGTTGCACAATTGACAGGCTGGTGGGAGGAAATGCTAAGGCAGTGATTCATTAGAAATCATGCTCTTCTACCAGCAATGCTTGGCATCGCCAGACACAGCCAATTACTAGCAGGCCAAGGCTGGCAGTTCAGGATGCAAGCCATCATTTACATCCCTGGGAGAAAATGAGTGTATTAACTAACAATAATACTGATAGTGGTAAAGTACAGAGAGTGGACTGACTTGCCAGTTCACATCTTTACAAATACATTTTGCTAGTGCTTGAAAAAATAGGGAATTACTAATTAACCCTACTTTTATTCATGTGAAGATGAAGTGTCCACGTTCTTTTTATCATCTTAAATTTAAAAATATTTTTCTCCTGACACTTATTGTAATGTCTGATTTAAGTTGCTATACAGTGCATTATTCCAAATGTTATTTTTTCATCACTTTCCTCAAAATCAGTATGCGAGTCTAGACTTTTGAGGAAAGAGATTAATTCAATGCAATTTGGAATAAGGCTGCAACATTAAGAAATGTGGAAAACGTGAAGTACTGTCGGTACTTTCTGTATGCACTGTACATATAATACTAAGACGGGGTGTATGGGTCTAAATATATTTTATACTAAGGGTGCTACACCATAAGAAAAAACTTCAACCTCGTACAGCTCTGCTACGACAGACTCTGACAGTGTTAAATTTGATTTAAATGTTGGGAGTAAGAATATAATAACTGATGCATGGAAGTAAATATATATATATATTTTAGTGAAGACAAAAAAAAGAAAAAAGATATAGGAAGATTATCACTTCATCCACCCCCACAAAACTGATCCTCTTCAGTGACGAGATGAAAAATCCACAAAATAATTGTGAGTATGATTGACACTTGCAATTATTCAACCAGGGAAATTTATTAGTGCTTTACATTGCCTTTGTGTGTATGTTTGTGCATATGAGAGACAGGTGCTAGCAGCATAAAGCTCAAATTAAATCCTAGCACATTGATTCTGACAGAACCAGTCAAACTAGGACTGAAACACTGACTGTGTAGAAATGGCAAGCTGTCAGTATCGTGCATATGATTGAAAATAACAGCTATTCAGCTCAGACCGGGGACCCAAAGAATCACTGTTTTCTGTTTGTGTCTTTGTGCGCTTTTGCTACTATACATCTATTGTTGTTTCAATCCCTGCTCTATCTAGAGACAAGGCAGCGATTTACCTGTTTTGCTCCTCATTCAATTTTAACTAAAAACCAGACAATTAAATGTAATGAAAACCTTTCAGGGTGCTTGTTTTGTCAGGATTTTAAACTGTATGTGATACAAGTAAAGCACAATCTTCATTGATTGGTGGGCCACAATTTTTTTTCTTAAAGTAAAAAAAAAAAAAAAGAAAAAAATCAGACAATAACCTTTTGTCTTTTACTGCTAGACAGCTCAGGCTGCGGGTTTTAGCTTCTGCTCTCTAAAAAAGGGCATCCCAAATGAACAGAAGGATACCTGCTGAGCGAACAACTTGAGCAAAGTTAGAGGGAAAGCAAGGTCAAAAAAGTCTGAGTGACCAACTTAGTGTCCATACTCTTCTTTATGTACTAGGAAAGAGGAACAAGATGGTAGAAGCATTTTGTTTATCATTCACCTCAGGGCTTTAATTATTTAACAATGACATAACCAAAAGTCACACAAACGCTGATTTATATAATGTTACAGGAACAGACTCACTTTCAAAGTACATAGACTGATGCTATTCTTCTTTATGGTTCAAAGAATTGCTTCTATGAGATATATTATTTGTTCCTGTGGAGAAACCAGCTACGATAAAGTGCTGTAGAATGCATTAAGCATTAAATATTAAGTTTGGATTTGCCATATATTTTAATGGTCAGTTACTATTATATATGGGTTTGAATTTTTTAAAAATTATTATTTATGACATACAGATTTAAATACAGGGATTTATTAACATGTGACTGTGGGTTGATTTGTACAAATAATTAAATGTTCTCTCTTCTACTTGACTTAAGAAATGAGAATACTATAGTGTTGTAGCCATTTATTATGGATTATGAAGGAGCTACATTAGATAAAGGATGTCAAACTCCAGACCTCCTGGACCAGTGTTCTTGCTGCAACTTTTAGATGTATCCTTTGTACAAAACATCTGGACTGAAAAACTGAATTACCTTCTCAACTTGGAGTCAAGTTCTCCCCCACTAATGACCGAATTATTTGGTTTAGGTTTGTTGGGACTAAGACTGAAACCTTTGTTTCAAGGTTTCTATTGTTCTCTCTGAAAAAAATATTTACCTTTCAAATAGGCCTGGATACATTGATGAATGAATTTGCATGGCTGAGATCAGTATGTTTTAGTTTTTTACACAGCTAATGATTGAAGATGGTAGGATTGTACTGCTTGCATTACTGCTTGTGATTTGGTTTTTAATGATAATTCAGTTAAAAGGCTGCGTGATATTTGTGAAAGTGGTGCTTTTTTTATGTGCATTTGATTTTGTGGATGTGCATCTGCATCAAGAAGATGACTGAATGGACCAGCTCTGACTATTATATTTGGAATAGTCTCCACATCCAAAAGCTTTCAAGTTGAGCCTCATTGCATGTTTTCTTAAATGCAGACAAAGCAGTCAGATTGGAGAAAATGTAAAGTAAGAGAAAAAATCAATTCCTTCCTTTCATAAAAACTTCAACATTTTTTCACAACCCACTGCCTCTGATCACTAGCGCTCCCGGTCTTTTATGTCCCCAGATTCACATCTTTCATTCCAAAAATCACAGAATGAGATAAAAGTGGTCTATGAGAAACCATGAAATAGTAAGAAGGTAGTAAGCATAAGAGGATAATTATAGAGCCCAGATGGCAGCTCCTAACTAATAGTCCAAATTATCAGTAATGGGGACCGTTTGGAATCAGAGTGGAAAGAGGTGAAATCTCACCATGACACCCAGCTTGTTGCTGCAGAGGAGACTAACAGCCTCTGATTGGGGGGAATTGGTTATAAATTACCAGCACACTGCCAGCTTTAACCAATCATGTGTCAGAGGTTAATAAACCACATGTCGCTAGATTCAAGACAAATACATGGAAACGCAGTCATTTGGAGTAATTATACTTTCTTATTATCGTTGTAGGCAAACACAATTGAATTTTAAAAATGTGTTGTAGATACAAACTAATGCGTGTGAGCAGTTCTATTGCTCAGTGCTACAGGATATTGCATTGTGCAAGTTAATACATTTTGACTTGATGTCACATTTTTAACAGCAGAAGTAAAAATAATACATTTGTGTAAATGTCAGATTTTCAAGAACAGTTTTGTGCACAAGATAGTTATTTGTTCAAATTCTGATTAAGAAAGAATGTAAAAGGAATTCACATGTACTTTTAATAGTTGAACTACCTGTGATCTGTGACAGCTCTTGGCAGAGTCTTTAAATCAAATTATATTTATTTGTGATGTGGACACAAGAGTCCATAAACGAGAGCAGTGCTGATGTTTTTCAAGAAGGATGAAGTAGGATATCCCAAAGAGAAGGATGAGACATGTTTGTCCTAAAACTCTATTAATAGATTAATAGTTGAAGTAATAATTACTGAGACAGTAGTTCTTGAGAACGGTAATTTTGAAGCTGTGCATGAGTAGATTTATTTGGTAGTTATTTTTCACTTTTGAGGCTGCATCTTTTATTTTTTTAAAGTTAGGCACATCTCTTCTTTTGGTTTTGACTTCACTTTGTTGCTCCTGGCTGGTCAATAGGAATTGATTTGAGTTGTATAATCCACACATTACTGAAATGGTGATATCCACGGGGGGACATGAAACATTCCTAGGATTTCATTGTGTGGGCTGCTACACATGGCAGCGTGCCAGAGCTTAGAGACCACAGACAGATCCCACACAAACACAGGTCAACACAGACATTTGACTCCTCTATCCTCTGGATTGTCCTCTGAAGCTTACTTCATCAAATAACAGTGAACCTGCTGCTCACCTTGTACTGTATTTACACAAACTCACCAAGATGCTCACATTACTGATCTGTTCTGATGTCCTAAAAACAACAAAACAGACAGAACTGTTTTGTGACAAATTTCTTGTTTGCTCAAATGACCATGAAGGTATAGTTTACAATTAATATGCAACAGAAAAAATAGGATGTATAATCCAGCCATGGATTAATGTAGAGTTCTTGTAATCGTCTTACATACTCCAGTATCATGCACATTACTTATGAATAAATTATGCTAATATATTGCAGATTGAGGAGGACGGCAAGGGGCTACATTTTCAACAGATGTTCCTTTAAGCAAAACCAGTACGAGTTTATGATATTTTGAAATGCGATTTATTCAATTCTCAAAAGACACCGCTGTTTCAAAAATGTCTTCTAATTAGCAAACTCATCTCCTCTGTGGTTTTGCTGTTTGTGTGAAAAACAGGCTTCAGATGCTCAAGGGACAGAAAAGATTGAGTCATATCAAAGCAGATCTTTAGCACTGATGTTGCAGTTTCCTATGATTATGAAATTATGTAGTCCCATGTGTCCCATTTAATGTCCTTTTGAATCCTTTCTAATGATTGGGATAAATAATAGGGGAAATAAGAGTTGAAACATGTTTTATTATGCATGGGAACTTCTGTACACTTCTTCACTAACTTTATTTTTAACTTTCGGTCAGAAAGACAACAAACAGTATGTGTCACTGAGGGCCAATGATGAATTGATCATCAGGTACAAGTTTGACTGCGATTGCAAAAATTATTTGTACTCAGATTCGATGATGAAAACAGAAGGTTGTTAAATGGGGAATATAAGTTAATTTAAGGATGGATAACTAAAATAAAAAATAATAGAAAAATATCAGAGATCTGATGTATGATTTGGCTTTGAGTTACTTAAACCCTATGTGATTATCTCTTGAAAATTTAACCTGATGGAGATGTGTGTGTCTTTCAATAAATGTAATAAACAGAGAAGATGGACAGTCATCAAAATCCACACAAACGCCTGGATCAGCTCTGACCTTGCCTTAGATCAGAAGCATCAAACTCAATCACAGAACTGGCCAAAAGTGTAAATATGGACTATGTTGCTGTTGAAGAGGAACAACGCTTAAAATAAAAGAACATTGTGCTTCTTTGTAATCTCTGTTTACCACGTTTTACCAAGCTGCAGTGTCTGTGAGTCTAAATACTGGATGTAGATGTATTTCTGAGTATAGGTTTTAGTACCGATACTGACTTTGTAAGGGCCAAAGATTAAATAAACGTCAACTACTTGGAAGTATCAACATCATTCGCCCTTATTTATGTTGTACTTGGAAAAAATTAGGTGTATAAGAAATCTTTCAAAAGTTTAGCGTCTAAATTTCATAGCTTATTTCATTGCAGCTGTGTTTCAATCGACAATGTAAATTTTAATATTTGGAGGTGGTGGGGGGAAGCTGGTGCAAATATAAGTCTTAAAAGTATTGCTTTCTTCATATAACAAATGGTAACATAATGACACACTAAACCAAAATAGAACTAGGTCTTACTTTCTCTGCTATTATTCCATAACATCTAATGAGGATACTTGGCATTGTTTCTTGGCATCAAGTTCATTAATGTTTGATGTCTGATTCTGAGCTGTGGAAACTCCCAACACTTCATAGATCCACATCCCTAAGTGCCTCTGTATGGCGTCTTGTTCGTTTTCATCAGTGAGAACAGTTGGTTGCACAGATCTTACATTTATACATTCAAGCAGCATGGAGGTGGAGTCGAGGCATCATCACAGGAATGAATCCTCATTGCACAGCATGTTCAGGTTATCGGCAAAATGTGCATTTAGAACGCAGCTGGAGTGACTTGGTTTTTCGTTAATTGATTGCGAAGAAAGTATGCACATGTTTGCTGCATCTGACTCTCCCACAAGTACAGCTTGTGCGCCCTCGTTTTCTCTGAAAGGAAATCTGTTGTCTTCTATAAATCCCAAGTTTGTCATTTGAAGTAACATATGATCAACACCGAAGGAATCAAGCTGTTTATGGGGGTTTTAATATTTAAACAGATTTTGCAAACAGTCTGACAAAATTGGACAAGATTGTGAATGCCTGAGTAAGTCTTACTAAGCATTAATGATAATAACTATATCCAAACATTGTAGACAGTCCATTTATTGTGGAAACTGCATGTTCTAAAGAAGAAATTGTGAAACAACGGTGGTTACAGTAGATTAAGATAGTTTTCAAAAGAGTGTTGAGATGGGCAAAGGAATATTTGCTTGGCTTCTAAAGGTAACCTGAGCAAAGATACTAAAAATTAGGCTTTTTTTTATTCCCTCAACTATATCGGACTTTAGCTGTGAATAGTCTTTCTATGTACAGCTTATATATAACATTTACATGTTATATCAATTATTTTTCTTAGGTGTGGGTCTTCATAAGTAATAGTATTAGTTTGGTAAGCATTTTGATAACATCTCAACCCATTAAAGGTGTTGGAACTCTAAAATCATCCTTCTTTGTCACATGAGTATTTGCCTTACTGTTTCAGGTTTCGCATTCCTTCTGAAAGTTAGACTCAAAGTATATTAATACCACTTTACACTACATCTGGTATGTATGCATCTCTATGATGCATATTCATCCCTTTTTTTCTCCTGTTTTTGTCTGACAACATGCAAATGTATGACGGGAAATATCATATTTCCCTTGTGGGTAATGCACAATTAGTCTAACCATATGTCTCTTCATGGAAGGCTCACTGGCACAAAGGGCATGAACTGCATTCAATTTTGCATTTCACTGTTAGAGTAATGCGAGGAACAGCTGGTCCTTAGAACTTTGGTGCTGATTTTATGATTATTTTATCGAATTGTTCTTGTGAAAAGTTAACTGGAAAGGAGAATAGCTTCCAGATCAGGCCATGTGTGACAAAGATGCCAGACTGTAAATATTTCTAGCTATACTTTTCGATGCAAGATTATTTACTGCCTCGATTAAACAGCCTTACTTTATGAAACCTTTACAAAACAGGCGAAGCTGGATCTCAACACTTAGTTACTTTTTCCTTTTCAGTGTTGCTCCTATCATAATAAGGGTAATCTGGAATAAGCATTTGTTTAGTTTGTGCTTATACTCACACACACACACACACGCTCCACATTTGGCCATTTGCCATTTAGACTAATTGTGTGGCATCCGACAGGGGCTCAAACTGTTGAGTTTTAATGAGGATGAAAGGACATTTTCCCAGCAAGTCAAGGTTGAACTTTTTACCCCCACAGATCAGTTCATTGTGCTGATTTAGCAGCTTTACACAGGTGGTTAACTGGGAGATGGACGACGTCTGTTTGCTATAAATAGGTATTTAAATTTGAGGTTTAGTGTCACTGGAGCTCATCAGGTGGTTGGCCCTTAAGTTTATAATGACATAACCTTAACTAGGCATAATTTGAGCCCCCGTAGCTAATAAAGTTTTGGTTGCCAAACCAGCCTTGACTCATCAAGATATGGACTCCACTAAACCTGTGAAGGTTTGTTGTGACATCTGGCAACAAGTTTCTGGCAGCAGATCCCTTAGGTGAGGTCTCCTTGGACTGCATTCTGACTAGTCTTCAGCTATGCAGCCCCATATGCGGCAAATTGTGTTCCACTCTGTATGTTGACACTTTCTATCAGAACCAGCATTAACTCATTCAGTTGTTTGAACTAATGACCTACCATGACCCTGTAATCAGTTCATCGCAGTTCATTCCTTGGATTACTTTTGACAGATCCTGACTACTCATCATCTGACCCTCTTTGATAGCCAACACAATTAAGCCCTTACTAGTTAATTTTTAAGCTTTACCTGCTTTCGACACATCACAGAGAAAGTGTTTACCTTCTTCCGAATATAGACCACATACTAATTTGCAGCGAGCCAAAGAATCCCATGTTTGTGGAGCTTCGTAATAGATCTTACATGTGTGGATAATCTTCAGTGAACTTCTAAAAGCTAGTCTCTAACTCCGCTCATTGCATACCGTATAGTCATTGAGCGATTCAAACAGAGACTTGTAGTAGATGTTCTTATACCCTCTTCACGTGTTCTTGCTGCATCGTATCTAAATTGGGTTGACTGACATAAGGTCAAAGTACCTAAAATTGGATCAGGCATTTTCAGTACCAGTTGAAGCAAATTGAAAACAAAAAAAAAACTAATTTGCTACAAACTTGTTGTTTATCATATCCTATTTTCTTTGTGAAACAGACTGATGAACTTACAACCTTAAAAACACATTACCTTAAACATCACTAATGCTAAGCTTTCTGGCTGGCTCAGGGTAGGTCTGCCCCTTTCCAGAGTAATTGTTTCCCCAGTCTGTTCTTAAGTTGATTTCCTCGGCCTGGCAGTTTTTCCAGTTTCAGGGTTTCAAACGTCCTTTGATGGGGCACCTTCAATGTGATTAATTTTTCTCAGGTGGTGTCAAGTCATATTACCTAAACCAGAGTGACTCTAAACTTAATTAAGCAAGATTTTCATCAGTATCTTAACATTGTTAGGAGCCTGCATGAAGAAAAATCCCTTTTGATCTCCACCTGATGTAAGCCACACAATTTATATTGGCAGCTATTGTTAGGATGAGGCATTGATTCCCCTGGGTCTGACGAACAAGGTCTGTGAGGTTTTCTTTCTTCTAGTTTTTTTCCCCCATTCTGCTCAATGATTGATCTTTGTGATTGTGAAGGCTGTTTTCTATTCTGAATGGAAATGCAGTGAACCCAGGAGGATGGCGACATTCCTGCTGCACAGAGCCAAGACTGGTGGCCTTTCTCCGACTCAACTGTCTAGACTTAAAAATCTGAAATTCAGGTAAATGTCAGGTGTTTTTAAAGAACGTCATAGGCTACATTTCACTCCTCTTTATTTCACTTCCCTCCCTCCATCCTCATCTTTCATTGCCTTCCCTCTCCATGATGTCTGTCTCTAATGTCAGTGCCTTCGGGGTGAGTAGCTCAGTGTGATCTTTTTCCCTTCGTCTATGGGTACACTCCCTTCTTCTTTTTTAGTTCTCTCCTCACACTCCCCTCTTCACCTTGTTTCTGTGATTTGCCCGCCCTCCTTTCCTGTTTCATAAGTCCAGATATTCCCCTCTCTGTCACTCTTTGTCTGAATATATAGAGAGATAAAAATCTCTAAGCTCTGAATTATGTGGCTGGGATAAAGGTCATAGTCCTAATCATCCTGGATGACTGCGACTGGAACCAGCGGCAGTCATTAGTGGCAATCTGTCTGGAACTAAACCAAAAATGGATCCCAAGAACAGATTTTTACCTCCAAATCAAAGAAAGATCTATTTGGGGGAACAGAAGTTTTATCTTTTGATTAAATAAAAAAAGTTACAAAAAATGCACATATAGTGAGATATAAGGGTGTAGTAAAAACGTTTTCTAATATTACATTGAAACAGAATGACTACATTTATTGTAGGAAAGACTGCACTGACTCAACACAATGAAAACAATAAGGCACTAGATTAATTACCTGTAATTGTCAGACAAAATCAAAAGATCCTCTGCAGGAATAACGCACAATAACAAGACAAAGTGGAAATAACATCAAGACAATAACAAAAATATACTGAAAGTTAAAGGTATAAATTATGATTAAGAAAAGCTTGATGCAAAATACTGTACCAACAAGAGTGACACACTCTAAACTGAGCTGAATAGAAAAGGCTTTACATGTAGTATGTCTAGCTCTTGGCTTCAATTCAACTTGCAGGCAAATTTATGCACTCACACAAAAGCTCAAATTGAGAGCATATGATAATTATTTCATTTCTCTTTATGACAAGGTCATCAAATACCAACATTTAGTCAAAGCCAGTGGCGTCTCGGACGCAGGGTTCACTAACCTGACACACCAGATGGTTTGTTGCACAAAACCATCTGGTTGCTTCTTTGTGAAAATAGCTTGCTGAATGGAAGGATTTTTCAAAAGTAGATGACAGAGTAGACCATGTAAATGGCATCTCCGTTATGCCATCTCCGTTAAACACAAATCTCAATAAATTACATCAATGAATCACTGCAAATGAGATTTAGTCAAAATAATGTAGAAAAACTGATGTCTTTTTTTTTTTTTGACATTTTAAAGCAGGGGTGCTCAATACTTCCCACGATCGATCTACCGGTCGATCATGGGAAGGTTTTGAGTCGATCTCGGCAGTAGGTAACAAACTGAACGCCATCAGGACGCTGAGACCAGCACTTCCTCTTCTGATAGGCTCATCAAAAATATTCACTAAGATTCTAAACGTTTGTAGCTTCATTAAAGAATAATAAAATCAACAAAACGTGTTAAAATTAATAATCTCAGTAATTATTGTTTGAACAAGGTGTTGTGCAATTCAGTGCGTTTCGGCTCCATTAATAAAAAAAAAAAGGCGACTCAAAGACCGAGTGACTAGCAGAGCAGGAGTTTAAATTAGCTACTCAACCACTACGGAGGAGAGATATGTTAATAATCGAGAAATAAGTATCATGCTTGGAAACCTAATATCATAACGGACTGAATGTTATGTTTATAATGTAATCTCTGCTGGGCTTGAGGGGTGCAGGCGGTTGCCACGGCAACAGGTGTGCTAAAAATGACAGAGAGACGGAGAGCAAAAAGTAGGAGTGGCTTTGAGTTGATCACCTGTTCGGGTTATTTTACCTTTGTTTACCTTTGCTGTGGTGCTTTAAAACCGTTGCAGTTTCTGAACGTTCAAGAAACAATAAACTTGAACTAATTTCCTCGTTTGTTTGTGAGTATATGTACACTCACAACAAACATCAAATATAACCTCCATATAACCTCAAATTGTTATTCTTTCAATAAATACTATATAACACCCTTAGCAATTCAGCTTTTAATGCCTGTCATTTAATAGTGCAGATCAAAGAGGGAAGCCCGGTACTTTGAAAACACCTTAAACCAGTTTAGCAAACCAGCAAAGTGTGTGATCAAAACGAGAGTTGCTGTCAGCAGGTGGTAGGCTATCACGCCTTTACCAGTGTGTCAGTCATTCAGCTTTCTAGCAGTCCTCCCAGCATCTCTCTGATAGCTCTCTATCAACTCCCCCAGGCTATCTATTACTATACCTCGGTATCACTCCATCACCCCTGCAGCGTATCTTCTCCATCTCTCAGAAGCTCCCCGACCTTCCTCCTTTACCACCTTGCAGCTTTCATGATCTCCCTCGCTTTTACTGTTGTGTGTGGATCGATGGCTTAGTGATGTGCTGGATGTCAGGCCACCTGACAGAGGACGCGGCAGGCACGCCAAGGGACACGGCACGACTTCGTGTCCGCTCAGCGTCAGGAGGATGGCCGTGGCAGGGAAGGTGCAGGTAGGAACCTGCGTGTGCCTGTCCATTGATTCTCATCAGCCACTTTAAGTCCATGGCAAGTAAAAGTCAGAGGAGTGACCCCAAATCTGCAGCATGAGTCAGCACAGATTTAATGTTAGTCAAAGCAGTAAAGAGCATTCATGGCAGAGGTTGTGCTAATAATGTCACAATTTCATAAGCAGAAACTGAATCGCATGGGAAACTCGTGGTGCCTGTGCTAGTGTGTGCTCTTCATATGTAGGATTTATTGCTGACTAAAGCAAAGTTTTAAAGCAGACCGACGTCTCTCTGTGGTAAAACTAATTTCCCATTTGTCTCTTTCTTTCTTTCTTATAGTTGGTGCAGGTTATACAAAAAAAGAATCCTCTAGTAAGTGAAATTTGTTAAATTTTCTTATTGGACATGCACAATTTTCCATTTATATTAATAGAAGAAATAAATTTAATGGAGTTTTGGGGGAAAAGTCGACAGGATGTTTATTCTGATGGTAAAAAATAGAGTAAAAGCAGAATTTATGTTTTTTTCAATGAAGAATAACTTAACTGAATTTTTATCTTTGTGGTGCTTTAATAATGTTGTGTGCTCTGTGGTTGATAGAAAGCTAGTTTTTTATTCAATGTTTGCATAAATGTTGAAGTAAACTATGTTAAAATGTTTTTTTATTGAAAAATAAATGTGTTGTTAAAAATGTTTCTTTCTTTCCTTCTTTCTCTGTTTGTTTCTTTCTTTTTTTTAAAGGCTGTCCACTTTTCTTCCTCGACCCCCAAAATAATGAGTCCTGTTCCGCTCTTTTACTGCCCCAGACACATGTTCAGACTGCTTGATTACCTGCGTGCCATTTGTGGACAAGGCACCGGCCTCAACTGTACTTTCCTCTGATGGAAGAAAAATGTCATTCTGACATTTTCTGTGTGCGATCCAAGCTAAAAACTCCATTAACCGTTCCAGGAAGAGACTCGCTCTCATCAGATCTGACTGTTTTTATGGAGCACACTAATGCAGGGTTATGTGTACTTTATATAAGTTTGTATCTCTAAGGACAAGTGATAAAATAAAAACATAAAATACAGATATTAATAAAGGGGGTATTTTTAGATAATATTCTATATTTTTGAATATATTCCAGTTGTTGATGTAAAAGCAGTTCGCTGTGAGGCAAGGCAGCAGGGAATTATGGGTGTTCATATAGCAGTGCCATGTCTTTCATTTCTGGAAGATCCCATCATTTGGTTTATTTTTTAACTAGATTCACAAATTAATAATCACTAAGGGTGCAAGAGTAAAACTCAAATTTTCACATGTTTTTGATGCAGGTCCCATGTAGTCTCTTTTCAACCACAAACAACTCTTTGTATTCAAAATGTTGTCTACCTCGAAATAAACTAAAAAAAAAAAAAAGATAAACAAAAATCACATTGTTGTTTTATAGATATATCTAAGCTACCACACAAGAAAACCTAAATATACAAAGATAGGATGTTGGGAAATAATCCCTGCTGGGATGAATAAAGTAGAAAAAAAAGTTATTATAATTATTATTATTATTAGATAAACATTAGTTTAGTCAAAGCATATTCACTTGCAAAGTTGGCTCAATCAAAGTACAGAACTAAATCCAACTGAAAAACTTTAAAAACTCAGAAATCCAGTGTGACCTAGTCTGAGTTTTCAAGTGTAAAGACATGACTCTGAAGATTTGCAGCTCTAATTGCAGAAATGCTTTAATGACTCAGGGAGGCCAGACAGAAATTTCCTTTCTCATATCTTTTTTTAATTATTATTTTCAAATATCAAAATCCCTCTTTCAAATTCACAATTATCCATTTCTGTGTGTCACACAAAATCCCCACTAAGTTTACAAAAAGTTAACAAAGATTACAAAGCTATGCAGGTTTACCCCTCCACTCGTTGACGCTTGCCTCGTTTTGAGTTTGTTGCGCTTTCTCTCCAGCTTGACGTTCAACCAGAAAATAAATGTGAGGACTTCCAGTCGATTCCTAGTGTTTTTCCTCACACGTCAAAACAACAGCTTGCATCGCACCTGGTGAACCAAACCCAAAAAAAAGAAAAATGGTAGAGTGTAGCAGGGAATAAATCATACTGGATCCTAGGCAACGTTTATCTCGAGTTGTGACATTCCTGCATCCCTTTTTCACTTATTGCTCCTTTCTGCCTTCTTTCTTCCTCTGCTTCACTGTCAGCTACCACGCAACAACCTGGCAAACACACACTCACACACACACACCCAAACCCCTGCTCCTGCTACTAAGTCACCAAAGGTCAGTCTCTTTAATCTCCACTGACACAGTCGTTATTGGATTCTCCTCCACACCTCTAATGAATATGGATACTCATACACACATAATCTTGCTCATGGACATGTGCATACACACACTCATTTTGTAGATGCATCTTGTTGCCATTATAGCACCCCTGTTACTAGCAGGGCATCAAACAGGAAAATGTGTCCTCGCTGATACATTTGCAGACCGAAATGTTTTATCAAGAGAAATGGCGTCCTCAGTCAGATGGAAGGTCGTGATAGCTTTAATTTCACACATGTGTAGGCACAACCAATGTGAGCATTGTGTTATGCACCCCTTGAAATATGAAATGTGTCTCTTTTCCCTCTTTTTGAGCAGGGCAACATGTTAGGAGCTACGGATCCATTTAACTCTTCAGTAGGTGATCATTTTCAGATAACCATCTTCAGGCAAATCTTAAAAGTTAATTCATCCTTATAATAAATTCATTTTTTTCAGTTGGAGATAAACAGCATCAATCCTTATGCGAGAAAAAAATCAGCAATGTTCTCAGAATGTCTCTAGAGGTTAATAAAACTTTTCCAAATGGCCAACTGGAACGGATTGTAAAAAGTTTCTTAAGATGGCACTACCGTTCCTGAATCCGTCAAAATCACAACCTACAATTGCCACTACTTTCCAACGACGACAACCAAAACTCATTAAGAAACGTTATACTAAGTGGCTCATGCTACATTTTGGTTCGCCATTGCAGGATGGGTCATTTCCGTGACTTGACCTGTGTTAATCCTTGAAGAGCAGAAAAAAAAGAATCTCAAAGGGCTTTGTTTGAAGTGCCAGTCGGTTTCTCCACATATGCAGAAAAGGTATATGTGTTAAACAGAAGGTTTAACTTTTCACCCATTCTGCTGCATAATCATCATGTGGCTAAGGTTTTGACAAACCACAGAACCTATCTTTATACTGGTACATGAGCAGAGAGTGCCACAAAAAGGAGCATATTTTACTATAACCAGGTAAATGACAAAATAACTAATCAACCAAATGAGTAAGAGTAATGTCATTACTAATTTAGGGGCATGTTTATGGTTCTTATCTATGTGGAAGACCAATTTGTTCCAAAGCTTCAATTTTGTGGATGACCTCTTAATATTTTATTTTTACATTTCCACATAATGTTCTTTCCTCGCATTAACATTGTTTGAAGTGCACCAGACCCTCCTCCAGCAAAACTAAACATGATGCTGCCACTTCCACACTACTTCACAGCTAAGATGGTTTCACACCGACACATATTCAATTTGGGACACAGCAGACATCTGCATTTTGGACAGTATGGTGACCAAGCGATTCCCAAGGCGTTCATAATTTGCATATAATCGTTTGGAAAGATAAACATAAAGCGTTCAGGCATATTTTCAGGCAAAACAGACGACAGTGTGAGCTGAAAAGCTTTCATCTCAATAAACTCAAACAATGCTGAAATTTACTTTTGTTTTACTTCACAGGTTGCTATTTATATAGTTTTTGGTCTGACTTGGAGCACAAGTACATCCTTCCCCACGGTTTTCTTTCTGGTGATCCTGAATTCTTTAAAATAAATCACTTGACAAAAAGTTAGCAGTAACAAAATATTTCATGCTTCCTACAACAGGATTTAACGCCCAATATGACTTTCAGGAGACAGAGCGTGAATAAAACACAAAGTACTGATGTAGCTTTAATGTTGTAAACGTGAATAATCTCTACTTCCAGCACTTCGTGTTAGTATTTTATTCAGTTAATGTAGATTTTTTTTTAAGAAAAAGTTGTTCTGTCTGATCTATTTCGATTGCTCTCTAGATACAAATGTGTATTTTTATAGGTTTAAATAGTGAATTGGGTTCTGTTATTTCATTCTTCAATCTTCCACGATGCCTTTGCTTACCTGAGATAATGACTGCCTCTTGCTGAATGCTCATTTACTGCAGCATTTGTAGAAACTAAGAGTCAGTATCTCGTCTTTGCTGCTTGGAGGCCTTGCCTTGTTTCCGTCATTGTCTCTTGCTGAACTATTAAATATATAAAGGTTAATGGAACAGTTAGCTAAGTCATGTACTGTAGTATTAACTTAATGACAGTACTTACATCTGATTCTAGGAGTCTGGTGCTCTCACTGCATAAAAGCCTGAAGGCATTGCTTGATAACCATCTAACCATGATGGCTTCTCTGAGTGGCACTTTCTCAAGGAAAGCTGCCATGTTAAATTTAGATTAACTCTCCAAGACACTCAAATTTTTCTATGCAACATCAAACACCTGTAAAAGATAGAATATCATTAATTTATGTTTTATCGAGTGACATATTGTTTCTTTGTAAGGTTTGGCCATTTTAAACTTCCTCATTGTAACAACGGGTTGAGCTAAAATCTAACCTCATTAGCCTGATTTTCAACACATTCACTTTGATGAATAGTTTTGTTAATATGGAACCTGTTATCAGTATTATGGAAATGTTTGCCTTCAGGGTAACATGAAAGTACCGATTTAACACCCAATTAAGAGAGAGAGAGTGAGAGGAAGCTTTATTATTGGAGCTTTCAGTATAAACATGTTTGCTTGCATGCAAGTGCAATGCAGAGAGATCTCCTCTGTTTATGTGACCAGACTGTCATAAGCGGGTTTTTAAAGCAAGGCATGTAGACAAAAGGATTTTCCCATCAGAAGACCACTGGAAGAGAAATCGGCAGAAAATTTTCACTTGATAACTAGTATATATCGCTATATAATAAATGACAATAAAACTCCCAAAGGCAAAAATTAAAATCCCATCAAGGATGAAGGGAAAAATAAAAACTGCCCAACAAAAAAAAAAAGATCAGTATACAAGACAAGTCCACCTGTATTAATTAAGTTTAGATTCATTTTAAAGAGCCTCAGAATATTAGCATTGAAAAGAAAACGTCTGTTTCAAGGTGTTTAGATGCTCTGATTTTTTTGTTTTTATTTTGATTGAATCAGAAACTTGTAAACTAGGTGTATCATTTAAATTCCAACATTAAAAGTTAGAAAATAAAATAATGGACTAATCACAGATCTTTTGAGGACGGCCTTCTTTTCAAACAGTTTTGCTCTGACTTCTTGTTGCATCAGATTTGATCAAGACAGCAAAAAGGGAAAGATATGTCAAGGGGTTAATAGGAATATTTTAAAGAAACAAACCCAAGTGATTATATTTCTGTATACAAACTCTTTACATGTGCTTGCTAAGCTGTGTTCAGCTTCTTTTTAAATGAAAGCTACACAGTTTAAGTGCCAGTGTCTTGATGTACAAGCAGAACAAAGTGACCCATAGACAAGACTGTTGTCGTCTTCAGTGTCATGGTGACAGTGACTTCTTGGCAAAGGCACAGTTTAAATGCAGCTTTGGAAAGCTGTTTGTCCTTTAAGGCCTGTGCGTTTAGTGGACTCAAAACAGTTTTAGAGTATGTCGATGATTACGTTCTGGATTAACGGTTGTCAGTAACATTTTTGGGAAAAAAAATAATTTAAGCTTTGGACCATTTGAAATGGAGCTGTTTGAACTTGCTTGGTAATTTCTTTAATGTGTTTAAGTCAAAAATAGATATAGGTAATAGGCGTATGATCCATTTATGCAAGTTTGTTGTATATGACATTTTTGTTCTCACTTTGTAAATTAATGTATTGGTACGTACATCATCTGTGGTGGACAAAATGTATTTCTTCTCTGTAAAATGGAAATATATTTGTGTCCAAAATATGAGCAAACGGCAGAAATCTTTGAATCTGAATGCTATAGGCCACATGTGGTGCGTGGGTGGGATATGAAGGGAAAGATTTGAAATTTACATAATTGATTCGATTACTTTGCCAGAGTTTAAATATATGTGGAAACAAAGACAACTTGAGGCAAATTATTCATGGATTGTCGCTGTTTTTGAAACAGACGCATGCACCTTTGTTATCCTTTAAGTCTAGGGAAAGTAACCCTGAGAGGTCAGTTTTCCTCTTATGCCCGCATTGCTTTCAGCAATCGCACCCACATGTGATTTCAGAAACTGCAGGTCATCTTGAAAGCAATAGGAATCATATGAAATAAATATAAAGTAGCTACATGGTGTAAGTTTTATTTTTTTTATATATATATATGATGAATTATGTTGTTCCTTTTCTGTCCCTCAGATACAAAGTCAAGAGCAATTAAAATGCACAAACAACCAGTATCAATAAATGCTACAAAGCAAACTGGCATTCATTTACAGATTTTAAGCCACTAAATGCAAAGTCAGCTTAAATGCTGCACATTCTGCACTGAATTCGTCTGTCTCACCTCAAGCAATGGGTTTGATGTGCTAAGCCCAAATTCAGTTCCCTTCATTAGGAAAAGAGCCACTTGCAGACTTATACAGTTTTAATCTTGTCCTTTTCACATTATGCTTTGCTTACACACCCGGCGTGTGTTGCTTTAAATTCTGCTCTGTGAAAGCAGTTAGGATCCACGGTTCTCCTGTTCTTAACCTGGAGTTAATATCCAGGCCGGTGCTCCCAACGCTTCCCATTTTCACTCAGGTGGACTCATGAGAGAGAATTATTTAAGCATGAAAAGAAAGAAATGTCAGCACAGGAGGAGCGGGTAGGGACCATTAGCAGAAGGCTTTTCTCTTCTGCATGTTGCTGAGCAGTGGTCAGATGTTGCATCAGGTGCTTCAGGGAGGGTGTAATAACTTTACATAATATTTCCCTGGTCTCAAGGGAGGATCATCAAACTTCTGACCTGTCTGGTACAAGATTTTCACGTGCTGTAGCGTAACGTTACCACTCCGCAACGAGCGATCACATTGGTTATTTTATTTTTGTTATTAGAGAGACAGTTTTATTTGGTGGACGGTGGCGAGTTTGCTGCCCAGTTCATTATAAAATGATGAGGCTTATAAAACAAAGCGATGAACTCTCTCCCAGCTCTGTGAGCACCCTCATACATCTTCTTATTACACACAATAAGTGCAGCAGCGTCCTTGTAAACACACAAAACCTACATTGAAAAACTAACGAGCTCCTTTAGCGTTGTTTCCTCATAACTAGACAATTCTTCATACCATTTTTTTTTCTCTCGGTCTTGATTCAGTGCTGCTCGACATCGCTGATATTTTTATGGCGAGTCATTCCTACATTCTGAACGCTGTTAGGTTTGCAGGATGGCATGAATATCAAATCCCGGATGTCACCTTGCGAGGCTTGTGAGCTGTCCAACATACGGAAATGAAAATTTGTCTGTGAAATTGAGTCACATCTGTTTTTCAGTTTACTGTGATGCATCTGAAGATGATTCAGAGTCATTTGCATTTTAGATGCTTCCCTGCGTTGATGGGAAATGGATCGTATTCCTTTCTCCTTGTTGGAACCTTTTCTGTGCTGTAACAGCATCGTAGACATGTACATATATACAATTTTGTTTTTGTTACCCAAATACACACATTGCATGCAACAATAAAATCCTTACGTTGAAGCTGTTTTATGTGCATAAGATAGTAAACTTTTATGACTACAACTAAAGCTGCCAAGACTTGATGTAATATGTGTGAGCTACAAATATACCTTTGTCAGGTTTGTATTTTTATTTCTGTATTGTTTACTAACAAATAAAATCCAGATTTCCATATTCTACTTTAAAGATAAGCCCTGCAAATTACTTCATATTAAAATACACTTTGATGGCTTTTGTCTTCTGAGTAAAAGTTATTATGTAAGCCAGACTAAAACCTCATTGTAAAATTGGCACACTAAGTTTGTACAATGCAAATTAATCATAACTGAGAAACTGAATAATCTCATGACCTTTTTCAGCCTGAGCAATTTGTTATCCTGTGTCGTTGCTACATTAATTGAAGACGAACGGATTAGCTGTTTAATAAGCACAAGGGTGTCCAGTTCCAGCTACCATGCTGACCCGCGTTGACTGAAACGTTCTTAATAAGCTGCGTGGATGTGCAAAAATATTCATACCTATTGAACGTTTGAGGCCTCAAAAGAATTTTAAATTATCAATCCAGTTTGACTTTCAGAGAAACGGTTGTCTACTTGCCCTGATCTGGCCATCCAAGCACATTTATCCCACGAGCAGATACAAAAAGTAGCCATCAGCAGGCTCTTGTTATTGTTGGTGTGAAAGTGCTGCGAAAGTTTACCTTTCATAGCAAAAGACTGAATTATTTGGATATCAAAACAGAGGACAATGTTTGACACTAAACAAATGCTGTTATGATCAACTGGGTGATCATAGCTTTGAGAATGTGACACCAAATGTTTTTAATCTTTTATTTTTGTAGAACAAAGAAGATATTAAGAATTCTCAATAATTTTACCTTTTTTTCTTTTTGATGTGTTGCATATCATATTGCCTGTCATTTCTGATGGAAAGAAAGCTGATCTACAAATTTCCATATTAGCATTTTGGTTTCTCTTTCTGGAAAAAAGACCAGCGCCAACTTTCAATTATTTCCATAATGTCAAGGAGAAAAATGTGTTGTACAGGAACTAAGTTTATCTTCGCCTGATTGTCCCCAGTGGTTGTGGCAGAACTTCAGTACAATTTTTTACCTTTTCTTCTGGTTTCCAGTGGTTTGCACCTTTTATTTGTGTAACAGAAATTTTGAAGGCAAACTTACAACACATACCTGGATGAGTTTCTTTTCTATGTTTTTCTTTTCCTATCAACACCTATCTTCACCTCTTCTTCACAGCCTCCAACCCAACTCCCACTTGGCAACAAACAAACCAGCACAGACTCATCCTCAAGGATTATTCTTCCAGGATTAATCACCTCCTCTCTCCTGCTAGTAAACAAAGGAAAAACAAGTAGGTCATTATTCCAACCTCAAATTGTGTTCATACTGTCCTCAGACCTCTTCCTCTGCTCTCTCCCACGATGGCAAAATCTTTGGATTGACAACTTCCCAGCTTCCCACAACCAGTAAGAAGAAACCGTCATTAGCCTGTTTATTCAACTTCATTCAGCCTTTTACAACGGCTTCTCATTGACAGTCAGTACAAATTGACGGTCTGTAACACCCCCTCCCGTTACACACTGGCTCAAACAAACCAGTTTATACCCAAGCAGTTAAACGTTACCTGCTTGGTAATGGTTGATGGTTGCTTTGTTTACATTTTTAACTCTCATGCTATTTGTGAAGTTTCACAGCTTTTGTTGGCATTTCTGTTAAGTGAATTCTAGTCCTTGTTTGGGCCTGCTGGCTTTTACTACAAAAATCCATGAGATTCATGACCTGATCCAACCAAAAATAATGCTCAACTTTCTTCTACAAACAGGAAAAGTTATTAAATAACCATTTTAATTTAGGTGAAATAAATGCAAGAATAAAATATCTGGGGAAAATGGGCATACAAAAAACCAAATCTGTGAAAGTATGGTGTCATCTGCTGGTTTTGGTCCTCTGTGTCAATGCAGCTATCTACCAGAAAATTTTAGAGTACTTCCTGTTTCCTTCTGTTGACGAGCTTTATGGAAATGTTGATTTCATTTTCCAATAGGACTCATTGGATTCAGGTATGTAGAAGCAGGGATGCGTCTAAACGTTGCAGGATAGTAAATCTTTAGGTCTGGACATGGGCACCACCGATTAAGTGGCTCAGGAAACCATTGCGAGTGTTATGAGTTATCTAGCTGATTAGGGTGTTAAACTGTGAACTTTCAATATTGAACGTTTTTGTTTTTCTTTATCTTTAAGCCATAATTATCAAAATCACAAGAAATAATAGCTTGAAATGTTAGTCTGTAAGTTTCACTCTGTGAAATGAGTGATCAAAAAATATTTTATATACACAGTGTTTCAGCCGCATCTCCTTGCTTCCATTCTTTCCCAGGTAACTGTTAAAAATACCTCCTCATTTTGTGAGAGTTATTCCGGTCTAAATCCGTAGGCACCCAACGGTTGAATCCAATATTTTCACTCAACAAAAGAAGGAGAAATCTTCTGGAAAAACTTCTCTTCTTTTATTTTCAATAAAACATTTATGATGAAAGATGAGTCCAATATGAAGCAATAACACAAGCACATCCTCATTAAAAAGTACTTTGTTATACTTTAACTCCAAAGGGAACCTAGGATGAGGAGACTTTTATTAACCCATTAGCATGGCAATTATTCCTGAAAAAGAACAACCCTGCCAGGTCACGCTCAAAGTGTGTTTTAAATGTCTTCAAACATGCTGCAATAACCCATTTATTATTAATATAAATTTTAGAAACACTGCATATAGCGCTACCAAAAACTGGTATTGTGAATGCAATGAGAAGACCGTGTTAACAAATTCTTGCTTTGTTTTAAAAATAAAAAATAAAAAAATCAGGTTCCAATATCCAGAGAAGATGGGTTTTCAAAAGGTCATAGGATATTTATTTTTGTCTTTGTTCAATCATATTTGACTCATTTTTCATCAAATGGCTGTTTTCCGCACAAAAAGAAACGGATATTAAAAATCCATTGTCAATGGCTCTATTTTGAATGACCTGCATTCTTGTTAAATAGCTAAAGGCTGTTTCTTTCCACTGTGTATTAGAAAGAGTTTAAAAGATTCTTGTTTGAGAGGTGATTATAAGACACAAAGAGCCAATTCCAGTGCTGAGGGAATAAGCTGGTGCTAACACAATTGTCCAGGTGATGAGGTTAGGGTTTAAGATAAGAGCAAGGACATGGCTTTTGGCCATGTACAAGAACACACCGGAGATAGATCAGACCTCTGTGCATGTGTTTCTTTGTGTGCTCCTGTTAGCCAAAGACAGAAAGACAAAGAGGGGGAGTTTAATGGAGTGTCCCAGGGCGAGGCTCCGTTGTTCCCCCTCATCAAGCACGCTGGCAGTGCTTTAGCCCCATAATGGCTACCGCGTGCCCTGAGCTAGTACATGCTCCACAGTTTCCCTTCACTCATTGCTCATTCTTATAGACCAGGTGCATCCACAACCATACCGTTGGGTTGAAACGATGCTCCACGTTAGGAGACAAGAGGCAAACGGGTGTTGTGACAGGGGAAACAAAGGCGAGACGGATGAAACAACAAGGAAGGAGGGAACAGGGACTGACGGGGCGAAGGCTTGGTTTATAAGGTGATTACGAAAATAAAATCACGAAACAGCAAGTTGTAATCACAGAAGCACACAGCTGCCAGTCGCTTATGGTGGCATGCCTATCAGTATCCGGTCACACATTACCAAACACTCAGTCACTTTGACACGAGCGAATACAGAGAGGAGGAGAGTAACACTTGGCTGGGCGAAGAGCAGTTTGGATCAACTGGAACATTTTCTCAGACTATTTATCGCTGCCAGACACAAATAAAGTCATAACAATGTGAGTCTGTCAGCAGAGACACGAAGGACACAAAAAGCAAAGCTTGAATGGGGACGCTGTCCATCCTCACACAAGGCGTCTGTGCCTATAAGTTTCCATTGTCCCTTCTCTGGGTGATTTGCGCATCTGCTTATATGAGTTAATCTACAAAATAATTATGACAAAAAAAAAAATCTCTACTTAAGCTGAAAACAACACTTTTAGCAGTAGTTTTTTTTTTTGGTCTGGTCTCTGCTGCCCCCTAAAGGCAACACAAACACTCACCTTGATGTACAAAGGAACAAATCTACCATTTATCAAACAAACTGATTTTTTTTTCATGCAGAAACATCCAAATAAAATGCATGCAAGTCATTTAATTTAAAATGAGTAAAAAATAATCAGTTCTTCTCTACAATCACATTTCACACAGAAGCCATCAGATAATAATACTGCAGCGCTGACATCGCACAAAGATCTGAAAGAAAATTTAAAATCCAGCCTTAAAACTTCATGGTAGCATATCTGAGTCTGCTAAATCACATGCCGTGCAGCTCCGTGCATGCTGAGTGACCTCTTTTTCAATCTCCTGCTGTCAGGGGAAATTATCAGACTGAGATTGGTGTTTTTAACTTATCAGTCCAATCCACCAATCAGTAAGTGTCAAGCAGAATGAAGAAGGTGATAATAAGGAGCGTCTGACACAGAGCTACTGCTTAATCTAAGGGTGAGTCTGACTATTAACCTTTGTCCTGCATGTCATCCTAGGCTTTTTTTTTTTTTCAAATAAGAAACCTCTTATCAGTTTTATATATATATGTTATCAAGTTGCAAAAAATCAACCCATAAACCAATGATGCCACGTCTAAATTATGATTGGGTGTCCCAAGAGGGACAGGCTGGATTAAAATTTTTCTTTTACTTTTTATTTATGTTTTTGAAACTGAAAACCTTAATTGGAAAGTGATATTTGGAGTTAAACTCCTGCTGCTTGTGGGACTCATTGTTCCTTTTCCCTCGTGGCGGTGCTTAACGAAGCTCGTGTGAGCAGGTACCCTATAAGGTCGGCTGCACTCCCTCCTCTCATCACAGACCACTTGTCATTGTGCTTTTTTTTTTCCTCTCCTGCTTTCATTGTCTCCGAAGCAGATAAGAAGTCAATTACGAGGTTCTTGTAAATTTCTACAAGGGCCAAGCAAAATGACCACCAGTGTCAAATCCAAGGTCCTTTGAAACAGTACAGGTTTACACACACTCCTTTTGTCTGGGTACATGCGTGTCACCCTGGAAGTCATCTTTTAGCTGCTTTCCCTCTTTAGAAACATCTTATCAGACCTGATAGTTCAGATTAATGATCAGCCGGAGCACAAAGACACACAGACAGACAGGATCATTTAGAACAGACCTCTTTTAAATCATGGCCCTGGTGAAAAGCACCATCTATTATTACCGTCTTTTCCCCATAACATCTAATCTTTGTTATGAAGAGTGGTTTTTTTGTGTGTTTTTTTAAAGCCTGATTAAAGTTCAAAAACTCAGAAGAACCGTTTGATTCTATTTTTGTGGTTTTGGTTTGATATGTTGTTTGAAAAGAAAATGTAACATGTATGCTCTTGCATTAAAACTCTTCAGTAGGCTTTAAGTGATATTTAAAATCATCATAACCATCAACATCACCAACACCAGCATTATCATCATGATATAAGCTGCTTTACAATGAAATGACAATAAATTTATTTTATGAAAATAATGAGACCCAATGATGCTGTACAGAAAGAACCAGAATAAAATCCATTTCTCCAAGTTATTTTAAATCAGACAGGCTTGTTTATGTGGAGCAGCAGGATAATGAGTAATGCTTTAGTTCTTTGTGGATAACAACATGCAGCTCATTGCTCTGGGCCAGGGCTGGGCTGCTGAAATGTCATTGGCTGTTCTCATTCAGATCATATCAGAAGACCACCTGAGGTTCCAGGGCGAGATGTAATAAACTAGCCTGAGGAGAACAGCTGCAAGTGAGAAGCAGACTGTAGTAACAGGCCGAGGCTTCGCTATAGAGCAGCACCTTAACAGTGTTGTGTTGTTTGGAGAGTGAATTTCTCCCAACAGCACACTGAGCTGGATCATAGCACTGGAAACCTGCAAAAACACACTTTAGTTCAACATCTGTTGTCTTAATGACAGTGATTTATGTCAATGGGAATGTACAGTAAGTGCCAACAGAAAGACACAACACCTTCATGTTTTAGCAGATTCATTACGATGTTTGCACACCTGTGTCAATATGGGTGAGGTATTTTATAGGGTTTTACCCATTTTATATAAAAAGTGACATTCCTGGACTGTAGATGATTGGTTGCATAAAACTTTACAGGTCATACAATCACATTTCTTTTTATTTTTGAGCCTTTTTTGTGTGCTGGTCCTTATTTCCTCAAGACATATCTCCGTTGGTGGTCTCTCTCCCTACCGCCGCTTTTCTTTTCCCGTTCTCGTTGGCTGCTCACCTGATACCTTTGAGTTTTTCCCAGGAGAAACTTTTACAAGCCAGCTTTACAAAAGTGGTCCGTCGTGTCCTGATGTCCTCCTATATCAACAGTTCTCTTTTTTCTTTTTCTTTATCTTTTTTGGCGATCGGTGATTCTGTAAATCAAAGCAAACATAGACGATTTAACAGGTGCTTACAGAAAACATGCTTGAGAGAACATGTACGCTGGTAATTTCTGTATAGATTGTTGAATCAACAGAAGCAGAAATAAAAGGAGGAGAGCAGCTTGGCTGAGCTGTCCAGCAGCAGCAGCAGCAGTGGAGCCATGTGGGATAATAATTTCCTCCTGCCCTATAGGCTCCTAATTTCCTGTGGTTCACCCATCTGCCTATGCCAGACACCCGAGAACATGTATGTATGTTCCATGTGTGCTTGCCAGGAAAATACTCACCAGTGGACACACAAACCCTCACATGTTCACTAAATTAATCTACCCACAAGCACTGTGGGAGAAGACATTAAGTGTGAACTGAGCTGCAAATATGCAGTTATTGCATTGTCAATGTGCAGAAATACTCACAAAAATATTCTTCCTTCTACTTCTAAACTTCCACTACGGTTTCCAAAAAATAAAAAAGAGCAAGAAATGTCAGGTATGATTTGCTTCTTTTTGTGTTTTACTTGTTCAGGAAAAACTCTTGCATATCCGATAGTCTAACATCTTCATGTGTCCGGAAGAGAGAGGAGGCTTTGTCAACAGTGCCATCTTCAGGTGGAGACTCATTAATACATGCTGAACTTGTTTCATGGCTTTTACTTAAGCAACCTATCCTTTATTTTGTAACTTATAAACGACAGAATGTGACTGTTTACATTTTATTGGTTACAAATTTCAGTATATTATCAAAATGCCACATCCACTAAAAGTTAAGTCAGGAAAGCCATTCACTGTCCACAGTAGGACATTCTGATCAGATCTGGAAGCAGACTTTTCACTCTATGTATAAAATGACACATAACCCTTTTTAATCATTGCTTGACAAAATATTTTCCTAATTTAGTTGAAATTACTGAAATTATTCCTAAATGCCTGGATAATGACAACTAATGTATTTATTTTTTCTACTTTTTTCAGAGTTAAACTTTACATTTAATTCTCTCTAACTTTTAAAACTAGCTTCAAACCTATTGGTTCCTTCCTCGAGCTTCTAACAATAGTTCCCTGGAATTTTGGCTCATTCAATCCATGTCTGGTTTGTGGGCCGGCTTCCTTGTACATACATTTTAGTGCAAGTTTTTAATGGGATTGAGATCAACCTGTGAGTGCCACTCCAAATACTTAAGCTCTTTCTAGCTAATTTGGCTGTATGATTAGGGTCACTAACCCTTAAAAAGAATAATTTCGGGCTAAGGTTGTGAAGTTTTGAAATGTTCATTATTTCAACATAATGTTCTTTCCTTGCTAACACCCACACCGCATGATGCTGCCACTCTCTCATGTCTAATGAGTCAAACAGGTTCTGAAACTTCCCGCAAGTCTACAATCGTGATTATTGCTAAACCTGTCAATGACAGAAATAATTTTATTCTAAATGTTTTGCTTGATATATTTATTTTTCATACAGTGACTGTAAATTTCTGCTTTGAATTGTAAACTGATATGTATTTTCTCAACCTATATAAAAAGAGCCACAGGCAACGTTACTTAGTTTTCAACCAAATTCTTGCAAGAATTGAGAAGGCACAGATGATCAGCTCCTACAAGCCGATCTCCTTGCGTTCTGCCATCCTGCTGCAGAACTTTTATTTTTATTAACAGTGAATGGGAAGTGGGAGAGTGATCTTCACAAGAACGGGGGCTACCCTGATAACAAGCAAGGGACAGTTAGAGGCACTAAGGAGTATCTCAGGAAGGCCCCCTAAAGAAACACCTGTGAAAACATGCTTGAGGTCCAGGAAAGGTTAGTTATGTCTTACACACAGTTTAACAAGTTCCTCCTCTCTGGGGTGAGAACACTAAACCTTAAAATATAAAACGACTAGTAATTTTTATGTCACAGAGCCTTGGCTAAAAATTATGTAGCAACCAACTGTAGCATGTGTTTACATGACACGCATTTCTCTGAAGCTCAAGAAATTCCTCAAAACTGTGTAAATTGCTTAAAGCATTCATTATGACCACATAAATGAAGGTGGAACGCTGGGCAGAAACCACACAAAACACGAGGCTGGACAAAGGTTACGTGTCACATTTTAGCCTTGATACTGGAGTTTCAGGGCATGCACTTTAGACAGCATGTGTCCCACTTTTACTGACTCAAAGAGAAACCTTTGCAATTGAAAATGGAAAAATTTTAAATGAGACAAGTCACACACTGTTTGAGGAAGGGCTATTTAAAGTTAAACACAAAGTGTTTCATATCTATGGCAAATTAAGATTCAAAGTTATTTTCATACAACAAAGAAGTTTGACATTACTATATTAAATAGGCCTTTCTCACTAAAAATAAAAAACAGGAGTATCAATATTGAAAAGACTATTTGATTGTTTTATATTTTAAGAAAACTGTCTAAATTTATCTATACACTCATGAATAATCAGTGGAAAGTTCTTTATTACCGTTAGAGTAATCAGACTCCACTGGTTCACCAGTTTCTTTGAACAATTATTATATAGATACTTACATGTCAGCTGTCATAATGTTATGCCTAATCTATGCATACATAAGTATTTTACAGGAAGATATTTGAATTTCTTGCAATCATTCTCTCTCATCTAGAGTGTTTGTAATGTTCATTGAAATGAATGAGTGAAAAAATGTGGTAAGTGATTACACCTTTTTGTGGAAGAATTAAAAAAAACGTCAGAACTAAATGACTCCGTTATAGATTACATTATACTAAAGTGCTTACAGATTTCATTAGTTTTTGCTTTTTTTTTGTTACACTCAGATTTTCTAGGTAATCAAACATTTCACATCACAGATAACCTGAGAAACACAAAAGACTATTTTCAAATGCTGACTTTAAAGATAAAACTATCCAAGCAAATCTGGTCCAATGTGAAAAAATAACAAACACAACATTTTTGAGGATTTATACTCTCAAAAGCAACTAGTGTATAACCATGTCAAATAATGACTTACAGTTTATAATTAAAATAGCTTTGCATATACTACATATTTTTTTCTTCTTAATGAATGACTGCAAAGAAAGATAGGTTGAATAACAAACAATATCATAAAAGATGGATAATATTAACAGATAGTGGACAACAGATTCATCCAACGATGTAATTAAAAAACTTCTCTTTTTTTTTAGTGTGACTACACACACATAGGAACATGCAGCAGCCACAAAGGCTTCATCCACTGACTGACTCAGTCTAGCTGACAGGTGTCCAGCCTTTTTACCAGAGAACTGCTCCAGCCTTTAACCCTACTGGACAGACTGAATATCACTGAGTGACTGTTGACTGATGCTTTCTGCTGCTGCAGTGCAATTATTAAAATCCACACAATCTAGTGGGATGTTTACCCTGGATTACAGACTAAGGGTTGTGCAACATTTACATATGTTTAAGTACCATTAGATCCCAATGTTAAGCGAAGGAGCATCTTTAAATAAACTGGGTAACATCTCATTCTTTCTTGTAGCATGTCATCTGTTTTCTCTGATATGCTGCTTTGTTAACAAATAACAATCAGTGTCTGAGTAACTTGGAGAATCTTAATGTGAGATAATGAGCCTGGTATTATTAGTGGAAGTGTGTCTGTATAAATGTGTGCGTGCCAAGCCCTTGATCTTCTCCTCGCACTTTAGAGTGACCTTGCAAATCTGTTTATGCCTGCCATCTGGCCATTTGTTAAATACTGGGCTTTGTATTTAACAGCTCACCGTGTGTCCGTATATGTCATACGTTTGCACGGATATCCTGAAAACATGCTCATGCGCATAATGTAAGACGAAAACCTGATAAAATTAGATCTACATACAGTCTAAAAGATGCCATCTTAAAGCTCAATAATGTTGGGATAAAACAGGTAATCCTTTTAAAGCACAGTGGGTGGTGGGGAATACAATAACTCTCACACAGAGAGAACTGCAAGAATTGCATATCTGACCTAAATAGAAATCTAAATCCCCAGAGAGTGTAGGAACTAATTCACACAAACACACACAGGGTGCCAGAAAGGGCCGTGAATCATCCCTGAAACAACTGCAGTCGAGAGAGATCCATCAGCTGGTCCAAGGCTGGCAAGACAGGACGGCAGCAGAGACAGATGGACTAGTTTAACCACAGTAAGAGAGGCTGACCTTCTTCAGAGAGGAGAGAGGCGAGGAGAGCAAGTGTGAAGAGGGAGAGGGAAATGAAGGGACGATGTCAGAGACGGAGACCGTCCTCTGAAATAGCTGCCATTAATCTTCTCTATCTCTGCAGGCACAGAAATCTCTGGCAAATCAAGCTTCCTCAGCACAAGCAAATGACGTGGAGAGCAGCATTAATTAGATCGTGGGACGAGGAGACGCGACTTCACTGGAGACTCAAAGCGGAACTGCTGCTCCTACAAAAGGAAATATATTTGAATTACAAGATGTGCGTTGTTGCTACTTTACTCCAAGACGAAAAATAAAAGATGAGCATATAACCAAATAGAACAGATCTTTAATGAAGCTCTTTCTACATTAGTGTTCAAATTATTTTTCAAATTATTTTGCAGACGCTACAAGATCAAGCCCATAACTGAACAAGCCCTCAATGGATTTGAACCCTGTCTACAATCAACTGGTAATAATCTTCCAGCAACAATCCCAGTTAATAACTGGTTACTGTAATCCACAGTAATGATGACTAATGGTGGATTTAAAAAGTGTACACACACTTGTTATAATGCCAGGTTTATGTATTGCCAAGAAATGAGACCAAAACAAACCAATTCAAGATGTTTTTCATCTTTACTTTGAGATATTGTTTCAATTTAAAAACAAATAAAGCTGTCAGAGGGAAAATGTCTAGCTGAAGGAAATCTGCAAACAAACAAAGCTGAGAATAAAGCATCACAATGACTTCAGATATATGTCAAAACAAACTAAATGAGTTTTACCACAAGAACAAACTAAAAATGTGTGTGTGCTCATTAAATTGTGTCCTTTGTACACAACCTGTGGGTCCTTTCACCACCGTGCTTTAAAAAGGCCTGTCTTTTAATCTGCCCTCAGGACATTATCGGATCATCTCAGACAAATGCGGGTCTGAACGCACCCGTTGACTCATCTATATTTCATTCAGTGTTCAGGGATCCTTGTAAAGCAATGTATAAAAGATCAAAAGTAAAACTTAGAAAAGACCTTGAAAAATATTGTATAAGAGGTCCCAATGCAATTAATGTCCTCATAAGATGACTATGTATGCATGTAGATATTTACTTTCGTAAGTAAATGGCTGAGGGTAAAAAGTTTCACTTGTTTTTTCTTTCTATATAAACAATAATCAACAATAACCATTGTACTATCTGAATCATTATGCAGTAATTAGTAAAGAAAGCAGTGAATACCCCAACGTGCCACCAAGTTTTTTATTTTTCTTAGCCCGTAATGCTCACAGACCCACGTTTTAAACGGTACCTGAGTTCTCATTATACATTTATCTCACTGTTAATGATTTTTAAAAAATTACTCACATATTCTTTTTATCTGAGCAGCCATCATGCGATTGCTTTTGGCTCCATTCGTGCAGCTGAACACATTCGGCTTTGTGAAACAGTCAAAAGAGGAGCATAAAGACGCTGTAAATGACTAAACGCTTCCGGATCTGAGGCTGGGAGTGTGTTCAGCACATCTGTGCAGAGGGAGGAAAAGCCGAGTGTCCTGCTTAAAGCTTGCTTGTACGTCCCTCACTCATTCTGCTCAGTTTGAGATCCATGCGGGCGTTGGTAAAAACAGCCAACGCGTTTCAGTTGTGTTATTTAATATTGCATATCTGCCATTAACAAAGGAGATTTCATTCTCTTTCTCTCTCTGAAAAGATTGTTCACTGTTTCGTTTAAAGATTTTCTGGAGAACTTTGTCCTGAGGTTACTCTGGCTTTCTACTGCAGTCCAAAAAACATGACAGGGATCTTAAGTGGTCTCTTGTAAATTGTTCTTAGTTGTGGATGAATAAATTTTCCGAGCTTTATTGAGCTGAATACGAGTGTGTATGATTACTCATTTAGTGCTTTTATCATTCTAATGAATGAGGTTTAATGTTTACTGCAAAGGAAATGCACATGTTTGCATTGTCATAAGTTACAGCCATTTTGCTTTGATTATTTTTAGCATCCTGTGCAAACCTTCATACGGAAACAAAAAAACAATCAGATTTGTATCTGATATGTTAAGAGTTCACATCAAAACACATCTTTTTAATTGCCTATTATTCCAAATTTTTTGTAGTTTTTTAAAAACATTTTTAAAATTTCAGAGGTAAATTGTGTTTTTTTTTTATGATCTGTAGTTAATGTAGAGTTTGAAACCAAAGCCAGAGGAGTAAAATTCCAGTACAACAGAGATCTTGTCATACTGAGGTTACTTTTGCTCCTCAGGTACCTTTACTGCTAATGTCGGATTAGAGCCTGGTGCTCTTGGTAGATCTAACCTTGCTGGACAGGTTAAGGAGTATCGGCCAGACCAAAGTGTGCGCTGTGGTCCTTCAGGCTGAATTTTGTGAACTCGGCTTACATACCGCTAAGATAAAGAAGAAAACACACAAAACCACAAAATAAAAATGGGGTCTCCACGTGAGGAGCCACGGGGCCAACTCAGTTCTGTCAAGCGTGAAAATTAACATCAGCAGAAGGAACAAGGTCACATTACTCTAGGGAAAAAAGATCAGATGAGCAGCACTTTAGATGAGAAACTTCAACCTTGCCTGGAAATGAGAGAAATTAGTGAAATAGTAACATGGTGGACAGAGGAAACTGACTTAGCTTGCCCAGGGGAATGGTAAGAAGGAACGAAAGTGAAGATGACAGGGGAACCTGGAGGCAAGAAACTGGGCTATACTTGGATCCAGCAGGAGAGGAGGGCACAGGACTGGGATGGCCAAAGAGCTGCTGTCAGTGACCCATTCTCAAGGAAGTAGATCAGCTGTTGACGATGGCTGGGGTATTTGGTTTATTTATGACCTCAGAAGAAATAGATTTGGCTGTGCAAATTTCATTTATTGATTCTTTGACTGTATTACATTTCCTTCAGGTACTTTCTCAGTTGTAGTATTTGTGTGGAGAGGTACTGAAGTAGTTGGTGTTGATCAACCAATCAGAATCAGACTTTAAAGAACATGTACGCACATTTCAGGGAAACCAATGAGAATTTGATTTTATTTTTTTCTGATCACATTTCTCAGACTCATGGGAGAGAAAATATCTCCTGGCTGAAGCTCTTTCAAGCTCAAAGTATCAATAAAACATTTTTTATTATTTTGTAGACTTACTTGTTTTATCATTTTTTAAGCCTTTCAAATGTTTAAGTTAGAATGACACCATGTGTGACATATATCAGAATGTGTTGACACATGGAGACACTTCAGGGTCATACACACGTTCATATCGTTATGGCTCAGGATGCCACTCGCAAGGGATAAGAGGACATTAAATCTAAAACATTCTTTACAACATTTTAAAGGGACCAAAAGACGAAGAAAAAAGTTCTGATCTGGTGTTTTTGCGCTAATTCGATCTCTGATGGTTCAAAAATAATGTCTTAGAAATTTCTGCTTGTTTGGGAGAAGTGTAATCTAATTAGCAAACAGGTGTATCCTGCATTTCACACATCATTTTCACTGTGCTTCTTTTTTTTTTTATTATCTGCAGCTTGCAAACATTACATTTCACCAATATTACTGACACATCTGTTTGGGAGCCTGTAGAAGGTCCATTACATTTTTGCCACTAGGAGCTGGATGTTTTTGCACCTCGGGGGCCAAACTGGAACTCTCTTCAGCAAGCAGCCATCCATGAAATGGGAAAATCTATAACGCGCTTAATTCTGTTCTCTGCAGATCACGGCCTTCTCTCCAAGTGACACGAGAAGGCCTGCAAGCAGCGGTAACCTGCAAACAACCTTCCCCAGTCCTTTCTGCAATATTGAAATAAACAATAACTCCTATGTTGACCAGTCCTCCCACACTGTTTTCTTCTGACTAAGCACTTTAGTATTTGAGTTTCACAATACTACTACATTTATATTTAGACATATATTTTTATTTCAGCATTTTTGGCCAAATAATCAGTATTTTTTTAAGCATTCGTTAATAGCTTTTTATAATCTACACCGCATTTCTCATGATCCTTCCATGAATAAGCAATCTGTGGAGCTGTCCATCTGTTTTTCTCTTGTTTGATTAGCGTAGTTTAAGCCACAAACTGTCAAGAAATAGATGCATTAGGACGATCACCTTTTCAGTTAAAAGGAAAACATTTCAAAACTGCAGCCTCAAGGGATGCAGTCACATCCTTAGTCACTCTGGCTCACAGCAGCCTGCCCTTTAGAACTATTCAAAGACTAAAAAGATGAATGAGGCAGATATCTGGCAGGAATTCACTGAGTTTCAATTTACTGGATGGGTCCGTAGGTTACATAATGCCAAACATGGATTTATTTATTTTTTTTCCCTCCCCCTGCCTTGCTGATTAATATTGCTTTCAAGGGCCTATAGCATCCTGGATGCAATTTTAACCAAGTGTTTTTAGTTCATTGACTGCTAAAAATAGGAAAGGAAAAAAATAACAGCCAATATGACTGATCCGTGCTTCTACGTTTTCTTAAAATTATTTCTTTGCAGCTGTTAAAATTTAAACCAAGTTGTGTGAGACTTTTGGTGACACTAAATGGGAAATGTGGAGATGCTAAAACACTTCATGACCCTTTTAACCATGCCGTTGTTGTCGGCACGTTTATGCATACGTCACGTTCTTTCTGAACTTCTGCTCTTCAGCTTCCTGCTCTTGTTGTCCTACGTGTCACTGTGGCCTGAAGGCAACTCCTGCCTCATGATATCAGTGAGGTGTGAATAAGTAGGCCACCAGTGTGACTGTCAGCTGTGTATCAGTTGTATAGATCTGTGCCCCTATTTAAAGCAGATTGCTACTGTGAATCTGTGAATGGGGGTGTAAAAGTAAGCGTAGCTATACAGCAAAAACTCCCTGTGTGCTGCTCTTAATCACATCAGTGAGACAGATGGGAGCAGATAAGGAGATGAGAGACCGTCACCGTGAAGTTTAATTAGGCCTGGCTCACTCACCTTATACTCTCTACAAAATATGACAACTAGGAATCACTGTCCCTTTATTGTGTCAGTGGCTTTTAAAACACAGGGCAATTGCAAAGAACTGAAAATGTTCTAAAGATTGTTTTTTTTTCTCCTAAAGTAGAACATTTTGACAAAGTGAAAATCATATATTTCTATGGCTTCATTACACGGGGAGGGAAATACTGCAAGCCTTCGTTTCTTGAAATTTTGATGACTGTAGCTTACAGGAAATGAAACCAAAGATTCAGTGTCAGAAAACTGAAAGTTTACAGGATCAATTAAAAAAAACATATATTTTAAAGAGAATTATCAAGCTTTTATAAAGTATGTTCATTTCTATGCACTATATACTTTTTTGGGCCTCCATTTGTATTAATTTGCTATAGCAACTCACATATACAAGTCACTGGTTTACAGAAAGGCTAGACTGCCAGTGATTCCACATTGTGGACTTAAACCTGACTGAGTTTTGTGAAATATCTTAGTGTCTGGATTATGTTGTTTGTAGAAACCTTACTAGATAGAACCAGACTATTATCAAGGCAGAATTGCATCAAATGATTCGCAAATATTGAACTTTTATCAGCAATATCTGCATTCATGTCGCCCACAATTGAAAACATGTATTAGTATTTACTACTAAATACCATATTTAGTAGTATTTTCAGGATTCTAAAATTACCGGCCATTTGCTGACCACCAGATAGTGTCTTGATCCAAATGCTACACAAATTCACTTTAGTAAATATGAAAAATGATGAACTGGAGCTACAATTGAGCATGCAAGACAAGAAAACTGGCTTTAAGTGATGAAGCCATCTGAGATCAAGCTTTATTGTACAAGGACCATGTTAGTTAATGAAAACATGAGGAAACATCCCTGCTGTGGCATTCCAGTCACAATTTCTTTTTGTTAGAATATGTTTTTATTATTACGTGCGCATTGTTTGCTATTTTGTCTATGACTCCATATAAACTCTTACTACTGTCACTTATTTGCCTCATATGTGAGACAGTTATTTTTCGTTTTTAAGCATATGCACTGACTGATGGCACTTTTTAAATTTCGTTGTTCTTGTGACAATGACAATAAAGATTTATCTTATCTTATATGATCAACATCCTCAGTTCCACAAACTGTATAGAGCAACAATTACAGAAGAGCTGTAAAGGGTAACAGGGCGAGTTTAAGACTATATTGAAACTTATTTATTTCAGCTACGTTCTCTCATAGACACAATAACAGATTATTATTGAGGGATTCAGACACGCAAGCTGCCCGCGGTATTCAGAAACTCACATTTCCTCATCTAGACTGCACAGATCTATGGCCAGTCAGTCGTGCTTTGACAACGTCGGGAACGCGCATGTCAGGATCGCTGCAGAGATCCTGCTGCCTTGGCTCTCACGATCAGTCGTGAGGAGGATGGCGTTGTCTGCGAGCGGCTACGGACGCCTCGTTTTCTGTTTTTAAAACAGATGTCGGGAGCCGATGACATCACACGAGACTCTGAAACCTGCTGAAGCCGACCGACCGCCTGCGGAGGAAAAGACGCCGCTGTCGGACCCAGGACGACGCCAACACTACTGATGGGATTCCCAGTCGCTGCTAGATGGAGAAACCGAAAGGGTGGACTCGTTGTGAATAATTAAAGAACATATCTGCTGCTGAAACAGAAGGAACATGCATCTGCACCAGGTGCTGACGGGAGCGGTGAACCCTGGAGATTGTTGCTACTCGGTGGGAAGCGTTAACGACGTCCCCTTCACGGTGAGGCTTTGAATTTTATTGCCGTTTGCACAAAACGACAGCCGTCCGGGCTAACCGCGGACTAGCTAGCTGGGACGGTTCGCCAGCTGACGGGGCTGGCGAGCGATGCTAACGCACCAGCTAGCCGGGTTGCCTCGGCAGAAGTGCCGCACCGACATATTCCCAGAGTCCAGAATACAAGTAGCATCCTAATCACATCCCCTTTCTGATTTACTCCCACGGCCAGTCAGGCATTGATGAGCTAAATATTGCTGCGAATGACATGTTTTTCCCAACCCAAGACATTATAGGCACTCACTCAGGTGACCTTTAGCTGCATCTTAAAACGTTAGAATTACCGCAAGGGAATCCCTTTGTCGCGCAGCCGTAAGGTTATTGTGGAAACATATTTACTCCGACTAAATGAGTAAACATGGGCGGTGCAATTTTTACCGAGAAAGTGTGTTTGACGTGATTCTACGCCAGAACAGCGTTAAGCATTGTATATTGCTGTATGTATATTGCTGTATGTGGTCGTTGCTCAGGCTGAGCTCGCTACCATTTGGCGTTAAATCCTCCTCACGCATCATTAGCTCGCAGCATCAGCTGCGCCTGCCGTGACGTAGAGAGCCATATATGGACACATGCGCTAAAAAAGCCTGACTGGCACTATTTGTTGTTCAGATTCAACAACAAATAGTCCGTTTTAAAACCGAACTGTGTCTGCCACCGTTTTGACACGCATGCATCGGATTATAGACGAATATTGCCGACAAATATGAATTATTTATATTTTAGATACTGGTGTGGGACAGCGGCCATTCAGTAACAACCTGCTGAATGCTGATTAAACTAGGAGCACGAAAATAAATAAATAAATAAATAAATAAAAAATCTGTGTTTGTGATTTGTTGACCCCTTTGGGTTGTAAAAATCAATGTGTCAGTCTGTGTTCTGGCAGCTTCCCAAAATGACTGTGTGCCTCAAGTAGATAGCACTGAGAAGCCAAATCAATATTCCATTTTGTGCAGTGGGAGATGGCAAAAATCTACAGTCTCTGGTATGCAACGTGCTCTTACTCCCAACACCCATTGTTGGCGTTTTTTTGCATTAAATGGATCGGTCCAGGCAGAGCACTGAGATAAGGAATGTAAATAACTAACAAAATGGAGGAATTCTTGAATCAGGTGTTATGAATACCAGTATGAAACGTATCGAACATCTTGGAAGAAAAAAACCATAAAAACCTTGATTAGAATAACACAATATTCTGACATACTGTTTTGCTAAATGATCAGTATGAAGTATTGAAGGTAGCCTGTGTTGTACCTGTTTGCATGACTTGAATCTGCTGAATGTGTTTTAGAAATGCTTCAGCAGCTTTCAAGCACAACAGCAAACAAAAACGAAACTCTGTGGACCTGTTCCTGAAACACATTACTTATGGTGTTATTTATAACATCTTTTCACATCAAAACATGCAGATGGATCGCTTTTCCTCTTCTTTTTCTGATTTTCCCCAGTCTGATGGACTATACAAGATAAATATTGTTAAACTATGGTGGGGTCTTATCCATCCTTGCCCTAGAACCTGGTTTCCAGATGAAGGCAGTTGAAATGTAAACAGGCGGATGTTGAACCCGCAGCCATATCTTCTCAACAGCAAAGGACAGGGATGGTTGTAAAGCTAAAGCCTTGGTAGTCGCTACAGGGCCCTGATTTTTATGTCTGGTGTTTTTCTTTCTGTGTTTGAGAGGGTTATTTGAAGAGCACTAGACATCATGTCCAATGCGTTTATGCTCACACTGACCCCTAGGGCTCCTAGGCTTGACCCTGACAAAACACGCGCGCACGCACACACACAAATACATAGCTTACATCGTCCATGAATGGATAAGCGTTTCGTGGCCAGATTTATTCTCTTAGATGCGATAAGAGATTTCCTTAAAGTAACACAGACAATGAACCTGTTCTGACCTGTTAGATGGTGTCTTGTTTTGTTTTTTTTAGAGTCTGCCTCCAGACTAGCTAAAGGCCTTTTGTATTAGTAACTGAGAAAAAAATAGATATCAGAAAATATGATGCTGACTAAATTTTAACCAGCATTTTAACACAATTTTTCCCCTACAAAGAAAAAATAAAGATAGAAAGTGACACTGTTTTTATGAATTTGCTGGGGGGGGTTTTTTTTTTTTTTTTTTTTTTTTTTTTTTTTTACAGGTGTGCTTGTTTTTGGTGCAGACTAATGGCACTTTCACACCAGAGTTGTTTGGATTATCTAATTTGTTTGAGCAAGATTGACTGCTATTGGAGCTCTGGTGTGGACCTAATAAGCCAATCTATGACGAAAATCTGTGTGACCTGAAAATTATAGGAGTTTTTTTTTGTTTTGACTCATGTAATGAATAGGAGGAAAACAAAAATCTAATTTTCAACATTTATCCATCATTGAACAGAACTAAACGTGACGCATGAGAAATTGTACGATTCTGTTCTCTGTTGAATTAATTGGACTATTTGTTGAAGAACTTTAAATAACAAGACTACTGAAGGCCTCTTTTTATTATTATTAAACAAAATTAAATTGTATTTTGAGTCATTAAGGGGCTTTTGTAAATCTAGGACATTTGACAATGACTTGCCTATTGCCTAAATACAAATCACCAAAACTAATCAAAAATGCAGACAAAATACACTTTATCTAGCAGTAATTATGGCTGGGGATTCTTGCTTTTCACCTCAATGTCGCACTTTGTAGAGTGTCTGTGTGTGTGAGGAGTCTTATAGTTGGCTGAACAAAGAGGCCACTGTTAAATGTGCTGTTTGTAGGATTATTGTGTTGATGGAAAATGTTAAATAGTGTCTGGGAGCAGGTGCAGAGCACTTTATGTTTTATAAATGGTGAAAGTCAAGTCAGCTGTGTGGACTCTATGTGTACACTTACCATATATAACTGTGTGGATTGAATAATGGCTGAATTTATTTATTTTTTAAGGTTTATGTCTACTTTTTCTTACTTGATTTACAGGAATAACCCACCAAATTTAAAAAAACAAAAGCAAAACATTTTGGGCAAGGTGTACAAGTTTTTCTTTCTCAAAGGAATATTCTCTCATGTGAATTTAAACTATAACCAGTATTCAAAGGTGAAAGCCTGATGGAGAGGCACCAAGCGTGATCCGGATCTCTTGCAGTTTTCTCGTTGTAAGCATCTGTTTTGTTTGCCGTCATGTGACACAACAGCAAAGGCCCCAAAAGTATAACTGCACACAGAGGGTCAAAGTGCAGGTTAAAGGGATAAACTGTGCCTACAAACTGACATAATCACCACAGCTTATTGCAGGACAGAACTGATCAACGGTTGTCAAAAATGTTCCCTCTAAACCTGCATGGATCTCACACGTGATACTAGCAGCTGTGGTTGTGGAAAATGTGCTTTTTATGCATAGAGAAGAGGCAGTTTTTGATGTATGAAGGCAGAAGTATTTTTATCATTCTCCTTCCTCTTATCTGTTTCCATCAAAGCACATGACTGCTTCTGCTCCTTTTGTTGAAAATACACACAGTTAAAAGCAGCTTCATGTTTGTCCTGTGATAGTTTACCTTTGCTATCTTTCAAAAGTCCGCAGTCTGCTGACTTGGCTTTCAAAAGTGATACGGGAAGAATTCTAAATCTAAACTATGTTGTTGATTTTCTTAGAGCACTGTTTTTTTGTTTTCTTCAGACAGTGCAGCTGAAAGTACAAAATTAGAATAACCTCAAAAACCTCAGATTTTCTTTTTAGAAAATAGTTTATTTTGACATGGCTTTCTAAAGTGCAGTTCCCTGTTTTCAGGCTCTGCTTATTGTTACACCATATCGACTTGTATTCTTGCTAAATAATGGTTTTATGTCAAACAACTTTGGGGATTTTGCTGCATTTGCATTGCACTAAATAAACCACTGAATGTTTATGCTGCCTGAATTCAGTGGAACGATCAAAAGCAGTCATTAATCTAACTTGATCAATGATTGCAAATTAGATCTAATTTGATCTAATTAGATTATTTGATCTAATTTCATCTTGGATCAAGTACTTAGCTTTTCTAGCTTTATAGTGTTTTGATTGGACGAGGTTTTCAAAAGTTGTCAGAATTTCAGGTCAGTTCATTTGGAAAATAAAACCATCTGTCGATCAGTTCCATAATCTCTCTCTATATATATCTTTATTGTCCGTATTAAACCATTTGTTGTTGTGGATATTTCATAACCAACTTTTTATGTATGAAAATGAATCTTTCTGCAAATATGTTAGTGTTATTGTTGCATTGTGCGTTGATTAATCTGTCCTTTTTTTCTAAGGTGTGGCCCAAACGAGAAACGGAACTGCTCAAAATGATAAAATCCTCAGAAAAATATCTGGATAATTAAATTTCAGGTTATTTTATTGGAGCATTGCTATGGAAATGTATCTTCACAATTCTTCAGAGTACCGTACTTAACAACCAAGAAACAATGAGCAGAAATGCAAAGGTATATTAGTAGGAAATGGTCTGGTGCAGGTGTACAAAGTAGGTTGTTGTTTTTGGGATGATGATTGTGATTCTATACTTAGAGTTCTGATTTAAAAACATTAATACATGCTAATATTAGGACCTTAGTTTCTCATTGAACTGCTTTCAGATACATTATTGTTTTTACTTAAGTCCTGCATGTGGCCATAGCCGACACAAGGATAACGTTTTGCCCTTATCTAAGACCCAACTGTTAGCTACTGATGGTTTACTGACAATTATAAACAGCTTTTATTTAAGAACATCTTTCAGTAAAAACCTGCAAATTGTCCATTTGTGTTTTCTCAAGAAAAAAAAAGACGATTATAATATAATGTTCTAATGATTTCTCATTTTAATTTTGACTCTTAAGTCTTCCCCTTATTGCTGTTTCTCACATTAACACGTACTTCTTTTTCACAGAAACCAGTCTGTGCTAAAATGCTTTTTTGTTTCAAATCAAGGCACACAATGACTCGCGTGCCACAGAACTTAGTGAATATAAAACTGGTTGGAGTTGGAGAGTTTGTTGTTTGGGCCACATTGTCTTTTAAAGTACAATCCTGAATCTCTGTATCATTGTGTAACAATAAAATTAACTTTTGAATGGGACCAAATTTTAAATTGCCTTGTGATCCCAAAGCAATATTTAAACGTTGAATATTTTTAACACGTCTTCTTTTGTGGGAAGAAAGAAACGATGCAAACGCACCGAAGCTCAACACTTCCAAGGTGTGAGGTGTGCCGCCGACAAACTGGGTAGAGCGAGCTCTCATATTATGCTTGTGTATGTGTGTGTGTATGGGGAGGGTGTGCATGTGTGTGTGAATAAGAGAGAGAGGTGCAAAGCAGTCTTAGACAGTGCGTGACGGTGACTGCTTTTAATTTCTTCTGTAATGTGCAGGTGGAAATGCTGCAGCAATAGTAAAGCAGCAGCTGCCTTAGTGCTTTCTACGTCCCATAACCTAAATCTTAGTGAGGACCAAACATGAGCCAGCAGCGGTCTCCAGTATTAACTTCACCCAGTGGCTGTGGCGTTGTGCTGCTCCGTGACCCAGCAGTTCTCAGCTTCTCCTCCTGTTCTCCTGCATAATGAAAGACACGAGTCGTCATCTCGGCTGCGCTGTTGCTCGTGAGGCCAAGCTTGCCTGTCTACCAGGTGCTGTTATCGTCTCTGCCATTCTACTATTGCACGCTAGCTGACACTTCTAACTGCTCTCAGATCAATTTACCTCTCAGTCCATGCTCCAAATCCAAATACAGGTCCTCCCATTAGCCTCCCATTGAGCCTGGGATCTAAGCCGGTGCTGTATTTATTTCAGCAGATGGTTACTTTTGAATTCTGCAATGTGTGTGTGTTATTGGTGATGTTATATAACTGCAGCAATGTTTAATATTAATTAGGTCTGTTGGACTTTTGGTTTTCTTTAACAGTAAATAAAAATGCTGCAGTAATTATTCTTCTGTTGTTCCTTTGAGAATGTTTCTCTCCCTTTTTCACCTTACCTTACAAAATCAGCATGTTGTTTTGCAGGGCTGTGTGACATAGACCAAAAGTAACCTATAATCAATCAATAATCAAACCTTCAATCAACATTAGTATACAGTAATTCACAATATTTTTAATGTCAAAGTAGAGCCACGTTTGATATTTTCTTTTCAAAGATGGTAAAATCAAGAGAGAATCTTTCAAGGATGCTTAGAAGAAGCACAAATATGGAAAAACACTGCTTCCCTGCAAGAAAGTTAAAACTATGGAAACCTCAGTGTTTTACCTAGACGACAGGTAAAGCTATCCGCTATACGGATCAGTTGTCACTCAAAATATGCAGCAAGATGTTTGAGCGAGTTGAAGCATGCTGCTTTGCATGTCTCTTTAGGAATTAACAATGTACTGTAGTTACAGACTTTGAAAGAAAGGCCTGTACTAGGTTTTTAATGTTTTTAATGCTTGCATTTTAAAATACCCTGGGAATGTTTCTAATGATTACAACCAATCTGGTCACTTGCGAAATACATAAACATTTCAGAGCAAAAGCAGGTTCTTGCACACTCGAGGTTTTTCCTGTAAACTAAATTGGGAAAGTGGCAAATATAGGAACACCGAGGAAACGCTGTAAGATGATGTGCCCGTTTTTATTTTCATGGTTGGTTCCAAATCATCAATAAATATCAATTGAAGATTTGCCATAATTGTGTAAAGTGTAGCTGTGCAATTTAAATAAAATTTTATTACAGCACTATTTGCAGTTGTGGAGCTCTGATTATACACAATGAGATGTATTGCCAGAATGTTTGTGATTAATTTTTTTAAGCCTCTTTTCAGCCACTGTTATGGTTATTGTAATGAAGACCAGAAAAATGTTGTGCTAAAATCTTCATCCCTAGTTATCGAACTGATGTGCTTTTGTGCAGCACCTCCCGCAGGTTCTTTTTGCTTAGTTGGACGCAAATTATTCTCCTAAAGTAGAACTTTGCAAATATCCACTTCTGTTTTTATCCAGCACTATTTTTGACGTTAAGTTACAATTTTGCTTCTCTACTTCCAGAAAAGAATAACATGCTGTTTTAAAATTGTAAGTTAAATTGACATAAGAGAGTTGATCTGTTGCTTTCATGCCTCATTTTGACCTGCAGATATGCATACAGGATTCTAATATTCCGCTTTAGTCAGACTTTATTGCATATTTATAACAGCTCATGTTTCTGTTAATGGAAACCTGGTAGTTTGTTGCAGCCAGAGATGCTTTTTTTTTCCATTTACCAACTGCACAGCTGGATATGCGAGTCATCATGACAGGTGCACAAGAGCCTCCCACACTGTGCATTTGTTTTTTGCATATTAAAGAAGGGCATGACGATTTACTTCTATATACACATGAATTGCATATCCTGAATTTTAATTGGCTTGTGTCGAAATTGAAAGCTTCAAAAATGTGGACACAGTTGTGAAGAACTAGAGTGCAAGATATCATCTTAGGCGTGAAATTTAAAACCTTTCAACCTTCTTTCCTGTGTGTCCATCTCATCTTCAGGCCTATGGATCAGGATGCGATGTAGTCATCTTGGCTAGTGACTTCGACTGCGTTCAGATTATCCCGGGAGCTCAGAATGGAAACATACAGGTGGGCTGTGTGGAGTGCTCCCACCAGCTTGGCAGGGTAAGTGTTGATTACACCCTTCAGATTCATTCGCACATGGTTTTTGTCTGAAAACCGAGGATATTACCAATTATGTTGAGCAGAATGAGGAACATTCAGCCCTGTTTGCACCAGTCTTGTTCTGCCCAAGCCCTGTCTGCTATCCTGCGCTCTTGTTTCACTCCTCTCTCTACCCTTCTGTCTTCTGGGAATGACTGTGCATAAGCGCTGATGGGGTGAGTAATGCTGTGATGATGAACATGGCTCTTTATTTTTAGATTGCCGCTTCTTATGGAAACACGGTCTGCATCTTTGAGCCGCTTTCTATCAATCCCAATAAACGCCACAAGGTGAGTATGGACACCAGCATATTTCACATATTTTTGTGATTTCAGACAGCCTTCAGTGGATTTTCATTAAACTTGTGTGCAAATAACATTGCATGGTGTGTCTCGCTCTCCTACCGACTAATAGCAACTTAACTACCAGTGGCAAAAGACAGGACAGTTCTTTCTTGATGCCATCACCTACAACCTGGCCTGGGACCCGCAAGGTATACATATGCTTTCTGTGTTTTAACCTTTTCCCAGAATAAAATGATCCACATTTTTACACAGCTTCCACCCTTAGCCCCTTCGATTTGTCTGTAATGACATCTGTGGTGTGAAAACATGACCCTATGCATGCTGCGTCGTGTGCTGTGGGAGTCGTCGTGGGACGTAGGGTGTGTTAATGAAGTGCTTTTGTGACCTCAGGGAACCGTATCCTGGCAGCAGCTGAACGACTCCAGCTGTGGGCTCCTCCACTGGCAGACACTCTCATAGAAGAGGAGGATGGGCAGATGATTGAGGACAAACCTCACCCTGTCCTCAGTGACTGGAACTGTGTCTGGCAGTGCAAGTAAGCGTTTGCCCTTTTATATCCATGTAAGCGTAAATCATCAAACGAGTCTGTTGTCTACAGTCAGCAATGGCAGTTAAACAAATACCAAAAGGTCTTTTTGACAACATATCTGTTGATCCAGAGCATATATCATAATTTTACAACTTTTCATTTGCAATTGTCTCCAAGCATGGTAGTTATGTTCACTGCCATGTCCAAAGTCATAAAGTACCTACTCAGACCAATTTATTGACCAGGAAAGTTCACATTATACTAAGAAACCATTTACTGGTTGTGCAAATATCTCCCAATGAATCTGTCATTTTTATTTACACTACAGGTGACAGTATTTCAATAACATGTCAAAAACACTCAAACTCTTAGATTGTATGCAGTTATTTTTCTCCCATATTTTTCTCTCATAAATGGTTTGAAAGGGAAGTTAAAACCAAGATGACATCTGCACTCGTATAGCCTCGACTTCATTTGATTTCATTTGGAAAAAATCAATGATGCTAAAGGTAATTAGTTTGAAACTGTGCTGGTTTTTCTTACATCACATTTGGATTATTCCTCAACTTAAGTCTAAGGTTTCAGTTGTGTCATTAGCTTGGGGTTTAAGCGGTTTTTCATCATAGGGAGTGTCTTTTGGTGAGGAGAGATCCGCGCTCTTTACTGTGTTCACTTCCACAAAGCTTTTCCACGTATCCTGCCTAGATGATCTTAAGAGTTCTCACTCCTTCCCTTTTTCTGTTTTGCCAAAAGGTGGCTACACATGAATTTGAATGATTCTGTTAAAAGGTCTCAGTTCCTTCTGTGATTGCCGTGGAAGTTTCCAGATTATGCAACTGAAGACACTACGTCATTGTCCGTGTGTCGTATTGCCTTCCTGTGACTCAAAAGGCTTTTCATTGTTACAGAAAAGTGAGTTTTATAATTACTTGATCACTTTGAAAAACAGATACTGAGATCATTTTTTATGTTTTATACTTTCAAGATTTTCACAAAAAAATTATGAAGGTGTTTGCACCTTACCCTTTAGTTTTTAAATGTCACATGATATAAAGAATGTTGTTACCTCTCTAAAACCACTGTCCATTTTTGCTGTGGGAAATTTTACTATTTCTAAGTGTTTTTGCTTTTATAGATAAAAATTGAAACCAATTTTTTTTTCCATTACCTCCCTGTATTCTAGAAAATTATTAACCTACATTTTACACCCTGAACCTTGTGGAAGTGTAACTCTTACTCGTAAAATGTTACTGGCAGCTATGTTTTCTCCAATCTCATCTACACTTACGTAAAATGACTTTATGCCCAGCTGTAAGCCACTCCACAGTCACCAGACCTAGCTTAAAGCTGGGTAAACACACACTAATTGGTATGTGATGACACATGGAAAGCCAATGAAACAGGGAAAAGTGCAAGCTCACGATGAAACAGCACTCTGGACTTCCAAAATACCTTTTGTTTTGTTTTTGAGCAGTCTTCCCCATTGAAAAGTGAACATAGCCAAACATGTTTGTGCTTATTGTTTTTTTTTCTTTTGCAGGACCGCTGCGTCTATTCACACCGCCAAGTGGTCTCCTGATGGGGAGTACTTTGCAACGGTTGGGAAGGTATGGCTTTCACTTAAAAAAAAAAATGGAGCAAAAAATTATTGTCTGTGATGTTTGTCTGATGTAATGCTGCATGTTTGTGTTTGCATAGGATGACTGTCTACTTAAGGTGTGGTATCCCACCACTGCCTGGCGCTCAGCGGTGGTGGTCCAGGACCCATCTGATAAAAAGTCTCCACCTGTTCACTTTTCCTTTGTTTACTTGGCCCATCCTCGCTCGGTCACTGGTATGTCTTGGAGGAAGACCAGCAAATACATGCCCAAGTAAGAAAAGACAGGATTCTAGTGAGAATAATGTCTTTTTTTTTTCTTTTATTGTCATCACTGCATGCAATAAGTGCACTCTTTTTAGCTGTTTAATCCATGATATATTTTAAACAGACTGTCATAAAAAATGTTAACGTTAATGGTTTTGCCTACAATCTTTACCAAACTGGGGTTTTTTTTATTTATAATGTTCTGAAAACTACATCAGTGCATCTTTTTTATGCATGATTCTTTTTACAGAATACGCTAACACATGCTGGACCTTTCCCTAAATTAACAATCACAACTAAATATTTATTCCTACCTCATAGCTTAATGATGATTTACTGAAGGGCCTTGTTTTACAAAAATCACATAGTAGTAATTGCATGAAGCCACTGGAAAATCTTCATCAGGTAGCAGAAAAAAAACATTCTTACACAGTGACCTGACAGGGATTGGTTATAACCAGCAATATAGCGCTTCTCCCTTGGCCTACTAAAATCCAAAATGAAAACATAGTCAACCTGTCTCTCAGAGAGTTGTGTTTCAGACAGCATCCGAATCCCAGGATAATTCAGAGCTGGCTTTAAATAGCTCTTGCAGAAGAAAAAGCTTTCTGAAGAGCTTGATCAGACTGTGTTGTTGCAGATGAGATGCTTCCTGCATTGATTTGTTTGACAGTTGAAAATATGCATATATATTTTCAAATATTAATGACGTTTCTTTCTAATCTAAGGTTTATTTTGATCCAATCTCTTTAATCTTTGATCACAATGTATCTGCTCCCAAAGAAATTTCCTATTTTTAGTTAAATTTCTGGCAGGAATGCTGCAGAAATACCACTAAAAAGATATAAAAAAAAAACCCAACATAAAATAAAAGTTTTATTATTCTTGATCTGCAAATATTAGCAAATATTTCAGCTAATATTTGCCTGGTGCAAAAATATGCTGTAAAGGCTTGATGAGTCAAAGTATTTTTGATTTGAAACTGAACTTAATCAGTTGAAAGCCAGTGATATTCTAAAAACCAGGGCCGATAGTCATATTGCTATGACTCTCTGTCTGGGTTTACAATGATTGTCTTGACATCTTTGCATCTCAAAAGCGATTCAGAAAGTTTTAGTGAATGAATCACGAACATTTGATTTGTTTCTGATTTTTAGGGGAACGGTCTGCAATGTCTTGCTCACGTCCTGCGAGGATGGTGTGTGCAGGTTATGGTCAGAGACCCTGCTACCAGAAGACAGTCTGCTTGGTGGGCAGATCACTGAGAACACACACACTTTCAGCTCCAGCCTCCCGGGCCTGGCGGGAAATAAGGACAAAATCCAGCACGCTTTAGAGGTATGTTCTGCCTCAAAGTGTTAATTTGAAAACTGAAAGAGATATTTGTAAATCTGCATTTCTCATCGTTTTTGTTTCTGAACTTTGCTTGCTTAGTCAATCCACCACCTGAAACAGTTGCGCCGGGGCCGGCGGCGGTCGTCTGCTCTGGTGGCCCACAGTGACCTGCTGCCCTCTCAGCTGGGCACACAAGACGCTCACACTCACCGCCACATTGCTCATCATGCCAACGCCCTGTGTCACTTTCATATCTCTGCCAGTATTAACCCAAATACAGGTAGGTTTCCTTTTCTTTAGCTGTTTTCACCTTCATGCAGAGTTTTCATCTTTACCACAGTTTCTTTCTTGCTCCCTCTGCTCCTTTTTAGACATCCCCTCAACGCTGGCTGACTCCTCAGTATTCAACCCTGAAGACAGCACTGGTGGTGGAGGCTTTGTGGTTCACTGGCTTAACAACAAGGACCTCAGTTTCACTTCATCAATGGACCTTTTTATGACGCAGCTCCGGAGGTTCACCGAGCAGCACCTGGACCAGACTACTGACGAGCCTCTAGACGCTGAGGGATCCCCTATGAAGTTTGATTTTGGTATGGTTCACTTTCAGTTCCTCCAATGACTTTCTAAACAATCCTAAAAGTCCAATGAAGTGGTGAATAAAATATATGTTTTCTTTATCTTAGACCTGGATGAGATGTCTGACAAAGCATCTTCAGAGCACGGAGAAGAGGGAGATTCAGGGGAACAAGGAAGTACTAAGGCATCCTCCCCGGGATCCAGCTCCAGCATGCCGTTACCGTCCATGCTACTGGAAAGGAAGATGGAGACTTTGACCATAGAGTGGAACAAGAGTCCAGACATGTTGTTCACGATACACCCCACTGATGGTTCTTTCTTGGTTTGGCATGTAAAGTACTTGGACGAATTCAACCAGGGGATTTTCAGACAAGTTCAGGTAAGCAAGAAAATTAGCTATGAATAATTTCATAGCTAATAGCTCTTTAATGCTAAAGAGCTATTGATGCTCTTTAGCATTAATAGCTAAAGAGCATCAATTTTAAGAAACTAGCGCTGCAATAAGATAGTTGTTTGTTAAAGATACTATCCAGTGATGTATTTTTTCAAAGCTAACAAATGTAGAGTGACATTAAAAAAAACATGGATTTCCACTGTGGAGTTTCTAAACACACAAAAAATTAAGTTTTGAAAAACACAGTGAAGAAAAATACAACAAATTCTGCTTTGAGTGTTCGTAGTCAATGACATTTAAGAGGCAGAAGAGCTAATCAGGTGGTATTAGTGAGCAGTTTGAGAGACCTTTGACAGATTTTGACAGATTCTGCAGCATCCAAGTGTCAAGTTATTGAATCTATTTATATTTCTGTTTTGAGTTATTCCTTCTAACTAGATTTTGTCCACATCCACCACTTGTAAAATGAGCAAATGCCATATTCAGCTTGTATCACCTTCCGTCATATTACTGTGATTTTATGTTTTATCCAGCTGTACAGAATACAACAAAGCATTTTTGAAGTATCAATTTGATTACAGGCATAAAAAGAAAAGAAATCACTATTAACTTTTTTTTTTTTGCCTCCCCCAAATCTTCGCCAGGTCTCCTTCTCCTCCCGCATTCCGGTAGCATTTCCTACGGGTGATGCTAACTCCCTAAGTAAAAACATCCTGATGTACGCCTGCACTTTGACTGAGGGCGAGAGCGCCGGGACCGGCGAACAGGGAAGAATGATCCAGCGGATGTCCCGCTCAGCGTCCATATCCACCGGCCTGGGCTCCACCGCTGTCTCCCCCTCACCAAAACTTCGCCCTGGCATTAGCCCTGCCGTCATGATGGTCTCGAAGCACGTCGACGGATCTCTCAACCAGGTACAAACCTGGGAATCACCGTGTTATTTCGCACATGAATTTCAAATGACATCTTTTATACTTTACATAATTTAATAGCTTCCTCTTAAGCTATAACATCCTACTGAGCAGATTGGCGAGTACTTTATATTTTTCCTCACAATCTGTCTTCGTTCTCTTTAACTACAGTGGGCAGTGACATTTGCTGAGCGTTCCGGCTTCTCCAACGTCCTGACTGTTTCTCACAAGATTCGGTACTGCGGCCACCGTTTCCACCTAAACGACCAGGCCTGTCACACCGTGCTGCCACTTCTGCTCACCTCCTCCCACCACAACGCGCTGCTCACTCCCCCCTCTGCCCCCAGCAGTTTAGAAGGGGAGCAGCCCCAGTCCTTTCCTCCACCAAAAGGACTTCCCAGGTACAGAACAGACAAATAATGCAAACAACACATCCTTTATTTGTCAGGCTGAGAGAGAAAATAGACTGCTAATCATTGTGATACCAATCTGAATATGAAGCATTTTCTTCTGTATGTCAGGATCTTCTTGCATAATGAGAGCGACGCCCACAATCATTGCTGTGTCCTCCAGATCAGAAGTGCAGTGTTTTGTTTACTGCTGCTTTTGCTTCCAGCACGTAGACTAATCAATACTGCCACTCGAGTTGCCTAAAAATGGCAAAAGAAAATCCATCCTGCACTCAGAGAAGCATTCTGCATGATAAGAAATGGATTGCTTTTTTTGTGTCAGATGAAGGCTGTGTCCAGCCAGAGCCTGATGGGTAATTTACTTTGTGTGGAAAATTCACACTTCTCTTAGTCTTTGTATGTGTTTACAAATGCAGTTTTTTTCAAGAATAATGTAAAAAAAAATTAACTGGGAGCTTATTGTAAAAATGTTAGAACTTGCTTACTGCAACAAATCCTGAATGACGATTATAATGATTAAACTTCCCGTCTACTTGAAATAAGATTTCACCTACATTTGCACCGACAGGAAGCAGCTTCGTAATGCAGCTACAAGGACTTTCCACGACCCAAACGCCATTTACAGTGAGCTGATTTTGTGGCGAGTGGACCACATCGGACCCCTGTCCTGCACTGGAGGGGTCTCTGAACTGGCCCGCATCAACTCTCTGCACACGTCTGCCTTCAGCAATGTGGCTTGGCTGCCTACACTGGTACCCAGCACAGTACTTGGTAAGTGCTTCATATAAGGCTGAAGGATGATATATTGCAAATATATCATCATCAATGTGTGCAGTGTTAATATTGTAAAGGACATCTAGCATTCTGTTAGATGTTATATTCATAATAAGGATTGTACTAATCAATATTTTGTCTCATTTCTAACCTGTTTTATTATCTTTAAACAGACTAATTGGTCTGTTCTAGCTCAACGTGAAATTTTATTTTGGTGGATGTGTCAGTAGCCATTACACTTTTCTTAAACATTCATCAGTCATTAAACTTATGTCAAATTAGGATTGTTACAAAGTTAAAAGTTGCGTGATTAGATCTGTGTTTATTGAAGAAGAGATCCCAGACATTTCCAGCATAATGCCAACATTTCCAAATCTAGCAATTTTCATAAAGAGGCGTAACGCTTAAACATCAGTGTTGTGCTCCTTTCAGCTGAAAGTTTCACTGACTTTTCTATGGAAGCCTGAATTAATCAGGAGATTTAAAATGAGCTGTTTCTCTTTTAAACAGCTCATTGCGTCTCTGTTTCCCATGATTACATTTTTAAATGCTTCAGTGTTATTTTTTTTCAGTAACAGCACAACTTGTACTTGGCAAAGTACATTCACTGGCTGGAAAAAGATCACACTGTTGCATTTGCAACTGTAACAATAATGGGGTTTTTTTTCTTCTTATATTAAAACCCAAGTTTTTATTTAGCTAAAACATCAGAATTGTGTTTGACAAAAGAGTTAAATTATATTAAGATAATATGCTTGAACAAAATAATGTCACATATACACCTAATATCAAGACATTCTAGCTACGTATCATAGCTGCTTACTAGACATAAACATGTTTGTATGAGAGTGCCTTGTATCGCCTAACACAATTCTTCTCACTTGAAATATATTTATCAGCACATAATAATGAATTAATTTGATATTATGTCGTATTTAGGTGTTCTTATGAGCCTGTAATTTGGTTGTAACATTACTTGAGCTATAAACCGTATTGTTTCTGCCAGGAACCTACTGTAACAGTGCCAGCGCCTGCTTTGTGGCATCAGATGGTAAAAACCTGCGTCTCTATCAAGCCGTTGTGGATGCCAGAAAACTACTGGATGAGCTGTCAGATCCAGAAACATCTGTGAGTGAACACATTCATTGCTGCTCATTTGAAATATGTTATTTCTCTCTTGAACATATAAAACCTATGAGAATATGTTTTCCAAATTTCTTTACTGTAAAGCTAAGGAATCTGGATTTTTGTTTTTCTCATCTTTCTCATCTTTTTTTCTTTTTGTAAAGACTAAAACGTGCTTTACATCTTTAAAACCCTCTACACCTAATTCATGCTATGCATAACAATTAGTGGCGTTCACGGATAATTACCGAATGCTCATGCATATTTCTGTCCAGAAACTGGTGGGCGAAGTGTTCAACATTGTCAGTCAGCAGTCCACAGCCAGACCTGGATGTATCATTGAGTTGGATGTCATTACAAACCAGGTTAGCAGCTCTGCTTTCACACGCAGCTCACATCAGCGTTGTGCAGCAGTTCAGTGAAGTCCTTGTTAACCTTTCTGATCCCACGTCTCCGTGCATCCAGTGCGGCTCCAACACCCAGCTGCTTCATGTCTTCCAAGAGGATTTCATTTTAGGTTACAAACCTCAGAACGAATCAGAGGCTTTCACACCAGCCTTCTCGACTGGAGAAGGTAGAGGGCAACTGCAAATTTAACAGGGATTTTTTCTTTCTGTCAATTTGGTCATTAAATACCCTTTTTTTTTCTGTGCATGCAGATTACCAACCTGCCCCATTTTCTGAGAAGTTCTTCTTGGTGGTAATAGAGAAGGATCTTAATGGGAACTCTGTGCTGCAGATGTGGCACCTGCACCTCCAATCTGTGCAGGCCTGCGTTGGTAAGTCCAGCTTTGCAGCAAAAGATAGAAATCAGATTTATTTTGGATATTATTAACACTGAAGAACATCATATTGAATTCCTTCTGCGGAGTTATAGGCCAGAAATCTATGTAAAATTTTCCAGATGAGCCCAGCCAACCATTTAGCTTCCAGAGCCAGCTCCTGGTTCCCAGTCAGGTCGTGAATGCCGACTCGTCCCCGGAGACCTCTCCAATCAGACCCCTGCCTCGATCTGCTTCTTCAGCCAACTTGCAATCAGCAAGCAAACTTATCCTCAGCTCCAAGCTGGTGTGCAGCAAGCGACTAGACTTACCGCATGGGGTGGAAGTTACCAGGGCAACGCCATCTGCAGGTTGGCCAGAATTCATTTTTATCTACCTTATATGATGATGATGATGATGATGATAATTTATTTCAGACAGACATTTCACCAACAAAACAGACTTTCATGTTTCTAAGTGTAAATACAATACCTTATTATTAAATCTACATACTCAAATACATGTAAATACAGTCTGAAAAGGAGTATGATGAAGTTTAACTTATATAATCATACCTCTTTTCCATTCATTAATTCATAGCATAAATATTATTCCTGTTTCTGGTATCTTTTCCAAAAAAATAAAACAATAATAATAATAACTATAATAATATATAATAATGACTATAATAATATTTCCTGAACCAGATGAAAGTAATACATACATATACAGTATATATACTGTATTTATGTATTACATATGCATCTACCTAAATATATACATAAATAATATATACCTATTTACACACCCACATATATTTACACACCCCTACACCCAATTGCCCAAGTCATCCACAGTGCTATAATTCCCAGCCAAATTCATCATCCCTGTTCATCCTTATACTTTTGAATAGTAACCATTTTGAGTATTTTCTTAAAATGTCTCATGCTTGGACTTTGCTTCAGCTCTTTAGTGAGTTTATTCCAGATCTTCATTCCAATGACAGAAATATTTTACAGTATTATTTTTGCCTTGCTGGCACAACATTTTTCACCTCTGTCTTTTTTAGCTATACTCAATTAGATTTGAACTTTTTCCATGTCATGGATAATTTGGAAAAGCATGTTTCCAGACATTTGGTTAATTTTGGTATTTAGATGAAACATTTCATAAATCATCTTCTCCCTGCTCCTTCTTCCAGGTCACCTGAGCTCCTCCTCCATCTACCCTGTGTGTCTGGCTCCGTACCTGATCGTTACCACTTGCTCTGATTCTCACGTGCGCTTCTGGCGCTGCGCTGTGGAGGGCGACGATGGAGACGACACGGACAACCGGGTGTACCGCTGGGAACCGTGGGTGCTCATGAACGAGGAGGAGGACAACAATAGCGCAGTGTCTGTGTCGGGACGGCCTGTCGCCGTTTCCTGCTCCTACATCGGCCGGCTAGCCGTGGCCTTTAAGCAGCCATGGCAAGGACTGGTAGGATATGAGAACTCTGTCTTTTATTACCATCTTAAGAGATTCTCTTTGAAACCTTTTCATATGGTAAACATTGTAATATTATAGTTCTGCTTAACCACTCATAGATGAAAACAGCAGCATATATTATATAAATGCACTTTAGCTAAAGAAGTGAATGGAGCAGAAAGATGAACTAGATTAGAGGAGATAATGCATTTAAACTCGATGTGATCATTAGTTCTGTCATATCTATTGATTATTCTGATTATTAATAAGATTAAAAAAAGTTGTCACATTTCTCAGATTTTTCAGTTAACCACTGTAGCTTGTTTAGACATGGATATGAGCAAATAATCAAATTTATTTTTTAAATGAACACTTTATTGCCTAAAATGCAATGCTAAAACTACACCACTTCAGAAGTTTTGGGTAAAACATATTTACTCCATACTCCGGTTAGTGATTAATCAATGACTAAATTTGTTAATGATCATTTTTATAATTGATTAATCACGATTGTCTTCAGGACCTTTACTTTTTCTCAGGCAGAATTCTCAAAGAGTCTCCTTTTTGTCTTCAGCTGCACAATTCTGTCGAAGACTTCTCCATGCATGTTTCCATCTATGAGTGTGAATCCACTGGAGGCTCTGAGTGGGTCTTAGAGCAAACTGTTCACCTTGATGACTTTGCCAGACCTTCTTCAACACTGGATCCGAGAGTCAGTGTGGACTCCAACCTTTTTGTCTACAGCAGGTCAGAATGGAACCATTTACTTTTTATTATTTGATACTTTCTGTATTTTATGGATGTGTTTTGTTATTTTTTTATCCTTCAGGTCTGATTTGTACATGAGCAGAGACCATAGCTCGCCCAACATCAAGCACTTCATCCACCTGGACTGGCTATCGAAAGAGGACGGCTCTCACATTCTCACAATTGGGGTGGGCTCTAACATCCTCATGTACGGCCGCATCTCTGGCATGGTCAATGAGCAGACCAGCAGCAAAGAGGGGGTGGCAGTAATCACCCTTCCTCTAGGGGGCAGTATCAAACAGGGCATCCGTTCACGCTGGATCCTGCTTCGCGCCATTGACCTCCTGTCGTCCGTGGACGGGACGCCTTCTCTGCCGGTCTCCCTGTCCTGGGTGAGGGACGGCATCCTGGTGGTGGGTATGGACTGTGAAATGCACGTGTACGCCCAGTGGCACCAGGACAAGAAGCCCGGTGAAGGAGAAGAGGGCAACCTGTCATCCGCAGACATCGCCGGAGGTCAGAGCGCGGTTACCTCCTCCGTCTTTGAAGGGAGAGCCAGGTCCAAGAGTGTTTTTGAAGGGAGCACTGGAGTGGATGAGGCGCTCCGCGCCCCCGCAGGACTACAGGAAGGTGGACTGTTTGAGGCGGCTCATTCTCTCTCCCCCACTCTTCCGCAGTACCACCCAACTCAGCTGCTGGAACTCATGGACTTGGGGAAGGTCCGACGGGCCAAGGTGGGTCCCTTTCCGCTCGAAAATGAATGCTCAGAAATAGCTACTTAAAATCTGAAGCGTATGTCTGAATTTGTTCAGGCCATACTTGCCCATCTGGTGAAGTGCATAGCCGGAGAAGTCGCTGTGGTCAGGGATGTGGAGGCAGGTGAAGGCGGATCCAGGAGGCATCTCTCCCGAACAATCAGCGTGACCGGAAGCACGGCGAAGGACACCATTGTGGCTGGCCGAGACGGAGGGAGGGATTACACGGAGATCAACTCCATCCCTCCACTGCCCCTCTACGCCTTGATGTTGGCTGACCTCGACACTTCGTTCAAGGGAGCGGAAGAAAGCGCCAAAACGGCTAAGGTTGTTGACGGTGATGCAGCTCAAAAATCCTCAGAAGACCAGTATGCCGATCTCTTCCAGGTGAGCTATTAGAATTAGTCTCTTCACTGTGCATTTTGATTTTTAGGTAACTAAAACTGTTTCCTGAATGTCCAAACAGGTGCCAACAGTTACTACTGATGACTTTGTGAACTTTGCTACTGATAAACCAGAGAGGAAGTCTCGAGTCATCAACCTCTCTCAGTATGGACCCTCTTATTTTGGACCGGAGCATGCTCAGGTAATTGCTCTCTTTATTGACCTTGCAATTTCTGTACAGTTTTTTTGTTATTATGTATATAAATGTAGAGCAAATAATACTGTAATAAAGAGAATTAAGCACATTTTGACATGTTAATACTTTATTTTGATAATCTCATAATTTTATTGCTGTGTGGGTTGAAAGCTGAGAGAAACTTAACTTGTTCAGCAGTTTGCTTCTCTGCACAAAAAGGAATATATATATATATTTCAGTTCTCTGTTTCAGTTGTTTTCTTTTTTGTTTGTCTCCAGGTGTTATCCAGCCACCTCATGCACTCGAGCCTCCCAGGACTGACCAGGCTGGAGCAGATGTTTTTGGTGGCCTTGGCCGACACGATTGCTACCACAAGTGCTGAAGTTACGAGCTCCGCTGATCAGCAGTACACAGGTTACTATAGGCTTTGCGTTTACCTGTATCCGCTGCTGTCTCTTATTTTGTACCTTAACGGTTACACATGAGTGAGCATTCTGGCTACAATGTGTTTATTCTACTTTAAATGCTGCTTCAGTTTCATAGTAAAAGCCAAAGATCAGATGGTAATTCTAATGCTATCTAGCGAACAGCAGCAGGTGTTCTGCTCCTGCATTGATTCTTGTCATTGAACATTTATATTAATACCAGAGGCGATGTCACACTGTGTGAGAGAACGAGCAGTTGCTGTAAAACAAGCTTCTTTTTAAAACAACATGGTCTGACTTTAAAAACGTATATTGGCTATTATCATTACTAAACCCTAAAAACAATCCCAGTGTTTATTCCTCAAAGAATGAAAACTCTTATCTTGACTCTATTTTGTTTCAAAACCCTAGAAACATTTATAAATCCAGCATGGGCAGTAACAGATAAAGACTGAAAAGAATAAAAGAAAATCTCTTAGCTCTTGTTTTGTGTACTGTAATTTCTCCTTGTTGTAGCAACTTGATTGACATGCTTCCATAGAAAATAGTTTCAGTTCTAAAAAAGAAAAACTTAATCTTCTTCAGTTCTAAAGTAAGTTTTTAGTTTTTCAGTAACGATTGACTTTGAGATTGTAAGAAATTTATTTCTTAAAATTGTTCTTGGATCACAATAATTAAACTTAACAGCGTTCAGTTTCAGCATTTTTTAAAACCTAACATTACACTGTGCCTTTCCTCCAGTGTAGGCCATATTGTCATATTTAGGATTATGCAGCTCGCATTTAAGATCATGGATGCCTCTGACACGACAAATCAATCAACATGTGGTGTGTTGCCCTGCCTTTTTGTCTACCATCACTGCAGGTATTAACCTTTGTAAGAGACAATACTCTTTAAAAGTTGTCTAAAGGTTATAAGCGTGTAAGACAAACATGCTTTTTTTGATTGCGTTTTTTCCAGCGTGTCTTTAATCTCCAACCATCAAATCTTCAATGACCAAATCAGCAAAAAATGCCTGAACTGTTCCTCCGTACTTTTTCATTATCATTGTCTTTTTTTCTTCTTCTCCAATTTTCCCTCTTGTTTATTTAGTCTTTTGAGAGCAAGACATAAGCAGGTTGTTCCAGGGCAGAGTAATCACAGAAGAAGGTTCAGGGTCAAGAAACACATTTTCTTTGACAGGATTGCATGAACTGAAATATTACAGGAGGTACTTTTTTGCATTTATTCTGTAGCTGTTACTTGGTAATAACAAATCCCTTCTGTTTGTTTAGGTGGTGAGGCTCTTGATGAGTGTGGACTGAGGTACCTGCTCGCCATGCGTCTTCACACCTGCCTGCTCACGTCTTTGCCTCCCCTGTATCGTATGCAGCTGCTTCACCAGGGTAAAAAAAAAAAAGAAAAAACGTAGTTTGTAAAATCACCAGTTAAGGCTGTCGGGTGAATCAAATAGGTTTCAATATATTGATCCGTCTTGATCTGGAGCACCAAAAAGTATTTAATAGTGTTGTTTATGTATGGGTGTTTGTGAACTGTGTGTGTATGGAGTTAAAGAAGTTTTATTCATTTAAAATGAAGAGAAGTACTACTAGTTACAGTCACGTACACACATGTTTTCTGTCTCCAATCTACTGCAGCTTCTACTTGGTACAATCTGTATAACCTATTTGGAAAGTCTTTAATCCTGACATTTATGTATATTAGGAGGAGATGGCTAAGTGAAATGTAATATATTTCCTAAGCAGTCATCCTTTATTAATTATCCTCCTTGTAGAGGGTGTTACTGACCTTCTGCTGTCAACCTTGTAATCTGTCTCACAATTTTGTCAGACATAATTTTTATTTCTGTACTAATACCACTGTTATTGCCCCTATGCAACGTTCAAATCCTCCAAGAAGCTTAGTTTTTGGTTTTAATTAGCTGAAATTTGAACCTCTTTGATGATATGTTTTAGCCGCATGTTATTTCAAGGCATTTTACAAAACTGTCGGGTTCATGTTTCACTTTTATTAAATCTGTTTCTGTCCAAATTCAATTCAAGCCAATCATGCTTCTCTCTTCTCTCCATCCCTCCATCCATCTCCATGCCAGGCCTTTCCACGTGCCACTTTGCATGGGCCTTCCACTCGGAGGCGGAGGAGGAGCTGCTGAACATGATTCCTGCCATGCAGAGAGGCGACCCACAGTGGTCTGAGCTGAGAGCTGTGGGAGTGGGATGGTGGATACGTAACATCAACACGCTGCGGAAGATGGTGGAGAAGGTACCGATAAAAAAAATGTAAAAAAAATCCAGTCTGAATACATTCAGAAAATCTAGAATGAAAATGTACAGTAACCTATAATTTTTATCGAGAAAAATTTCTAATTCATTTTTTGCTTCATCTACATATTTATGGTACAAATTTGCTAGATTAACTACTATCAACATTTTGCTCAGCATGTCTGTATATTTGCTGTTAAGTATCAGATTAAGGATACAAGGAAACCAAGTAACTGAACTGTTCTGTGTGACATCAGCTGGGAAAAGCTGCGTTCCAGAGGAACAGCGACCCTTTGGATGCTGCGCTGTTCTACTTGGCCATGAAGAAAAAAGCTGTTCTGTGGGGTCTGTTCCGGTAGGATCACGTCACGGGATACACTGCTGCTCTGTGTATTGTATGTTTGTTTCCAGTGTATTTTTAAACCTCATTGAGATATTCAACAGTCTCATTTCCATCTCTCAGGTCTCAGCATGATGAGAAAATGACTCAATTCTTCAAAAACAACTTCACCGAGGACCGGTGGCGAAAAGCAGCTCTAAAAAACGCTTTCTCCCTGCTGGGAAAGCAGCGCTTTGAACAGTCTGCTGCTTTTTTCCTATTAGCTGGCTCCCTTAAAGATGCAATAGAGGTGAAGAGAAATACACACACACACACACTTTCTGATTTACACACATAGATACCCAGGCACAGCTTATTACTTCTGAGTCTTCTCCTGGTCTCTGTTTTCATTTCCCTCACAGTGGCAGTAAAATGAAAGAAATAAAAGTCTATCAAATTTAAATTTCTACATGAAGCATAATAATGATATATGTTGCTGAGAGCAGCCTTTGAGTAAACACTGAACGCTGATAAAATTCATAACAATCTTGCATATTTTTCTTTGGCCTTAGGTTTACAGCCACACAGTCAAAACATGCAGATAGAAAATAACAAGAAAGCAACTTTGAGCATTATGTGTTTTTAACTCAAGGTAAAGTGAGACAAGAATAACCAAGTTAAGGAAATCTAGGATGACTACATGCAAATTGCATTCTTAGGTCCATGCTCTGTGAGCTCTGTTGGAGTTTCACAGCAACAAAATAACAAGGTTTCTACATAGTCTGTTATTAGTATGAAAAAATGGGGGACATTTTTATTTATCACATTCCATGTCTTTAAGTATGGAAAAATTACATCTTGATTTTGGAGAAAAGTTTGAGTTTCTATACTCTTTCTTATTCTGCAAAGACAAAATAATGGCATTCCAGCAAAATTAAAGCATTTTTACATAAATTTATGTTAAGATGTTCATCTGTGTATTTGGTAATGCTAATCATAACTTTTTTTGTCCAGTTTGATCACAGTAGTTTATGACTTACAAACATATTTACAATTAAACATTTAAAACAAAATCCAAAAAGGCTGTTGTCTTTTGTTTTTGGTCACTACTTCAGCTTAACTCTGCATTTATTCAGTTGATTTGTGAAATGAAGGTATCGCTTGTCATAAATTACAGGATCTAATCTAGAATGTGTTAGGAACAATTGTTAGAATCCTCAAACTTTTAGCTCTATTAACTGTTGCTCTATCATCGATCAGAATACCTGAGTATTATTAGTTCAGCCGTTTGAAAATGTGTCATGTTGTCTTGTTATTTTACCCTTCGTATAAAGTTTAGTTGTAAAGTACTGTAGACTGAATGCTCCTTCATGATGGGCAGGTGTTGATGGAGAAGATGGAGGATCTCCAGTTAGCCATGATAGTAGCGAGGCTGTACGAAGCCGACTTTGATAATTCGTCCACCTGCCAAGGCCTCCTGTACGAGAAGGTTCTGGGCTGCAACCGGGACGGGAGCGCTTATCACTGCTCCAGGCTGCATCCAGACCCGTTCCTTCGCAGCATAGCCTACTGGATCATGAAAGATTACACTCGAGCCCTGGACACACTATTGGAGAGAAACCCAAAAGAAGAGGAGAATCCGGGTAAGCAGAAAACCTCGGGGATAAAATGAGCCTTACTTGCTTTCATCATGATTTTTGTTGTATGTAATTCTTATTCTTCATCTCCTTCTCTTCCCTCTTGTGCGTCAGATGTGATGGTGAAGTCTTGCAACCCTGTGGTGTTTAGTTTCTATAACTACTTAAGGACACATCCTTTGATCATCCGTCGGCACTTTGCGAATCCAGAAGGCACGGCGACAAATGTGGGCCTTACTGCTGAGAAAAGCGGTGCCGATGAGATCAACCTTATAGAGCGCAAACTGTTCTTCACTACTGCCAATGCACACTTTAAAGTAAGCTCAGTTCTGAAACGGTTACTATCCAGTAGATGTCTTTAATCTTTGATTTGTCATAATTATGTGAGGTTGATCTGTTAACCATGTTTATTTTGTTCTGTAGGTGGGTTGCCCGGTTTTGGCTCTGGAAGTGCTCTCCAAGATTCCCAAAGTAAGCCGGAAATCTGGCTCCTCGTCTCCCAGCAAAGCTCCGTCGAAGGCAAATGTGAATGTGAGCCAGCTGTTAGAAAATGGCACCCAAGGCGGTTTGGACTGGGGCTCCTCCGCAGCGCCAGCTCCTGCCTGGGGAGCCAACGATAGCGTTGGTGGGCTGGACTGGAGCCAGCCTGTTGTCAAGGTGAAGGAAGACGAGCTGCAGCTCGACTGGGGCGATGACAAGGAAGATGATGAAGATGAGGATGAAGATGGCTTAACCATGAAGAAACCAGAGATCGAGGACAAAGGCTCAAAGAATGATGGTCCCAAACTGCATAGAGAAGACTCACAGGTATATATAGCTATTAAAAACAGCTCAAATCTCAGATGAAATCTGTCCTTATTTATTTTTGTTTTCACTTTGCTTTAATATTCATATTTTTCTTTTCATTATCAGTTTGAACAAACTGCTATATATACAACAATCATGCACATAAAATAAATGTCTTCAGTCAGGAGCAGCAATCCCACCAAAACATCAATCTTTATTTTCTTTGACTCAATCAAATTGTCCTGTGTTTTTTGTTGCTGTTCTGTAAATGTCTATTTTGGCCATTTTTCCTTGTGTTGGTCTACCTGTAGTGTGTCATTTTTTCCATTTTTTGCAGTTTCTTCTACAGTTTGTATCTGTTGGGTTACAGTAAGGGATCTTTTACTGTAACCCAACACTACTATGTGTATTTAAACCATATATCCGTATCCTTTTTTATACTTTCTGTAGATAAATTACACAGGCTTAGTGTTGCACAAGTCATAGGATTCTTGTAACCCAAGTATTTTCAGTAACAAATTATGTGACTTCTTCCTAAATTATTTTATCACATTTTCAAAAAATGTGTGCAAGTTCTGCCTCTAATTTTCCATTATCTCACCAATAGGGTACACTTTTGACATTTTTTTTTTTACTTTACTCATAAATGTGTCTAATAAAATGCCAGCTGAGGAAGTAATGTGTGATTTGGCCAATGCTTTTAAAGAGATCTATGATAAGTGGCTGTGGCATTATAAATGAATGAAAGAATCTTACTATAAACAAAATAATAATAATTTATGGTTCAGAGTTCAGCATAAATTTGCTCTAAAATTCTGAGGATCCTCTAGAAATGTCTCTAAAAGTTTTTATGTCAAGTACCCCCTTAGCAGCACTACCGATGGCTTATTTTGATGGAAAAATAGCCACTGTCTCATTATCTGATGAACAGTCATGTACTGTATCAGAGTTGATATGTTTGTATTTAACTTGAAAACAGTTAATAGCAAGATTTGTTCTTTATGACACTAAAGGCTGCCCAAGTACCACCAGTGGAGCTCATAGAACATCCTGAAAACCATGGCTTAGAGGATTATTATTAGAAGATGAAGTAATATTTCATACTTTATAGGACTTCTTCTTTTATATCGTTTTTAAACCCTATAAACACTCAGTTTTCTTGTTTTTTAGGGTGAGTCCGAAGTGGATGTGATTGCAGAGCAGCTGAAGTTTCGTGCGTGTTTGAAGATCCTGATGACCGAGCTGCGAACGCTGGCCACGGGTTTTGAGGTAGATGGAGGGAAGCTCCGCTTTCAACTCTACAGCTGGTTGGAGAAGGAGATTGCAGCAATGCACAAGATTTGCAACTACAAGGTAAACGCCAAGAAAATGAACTCAGCTGGGGAGATCAGAAAGCTTTTCTCATTTAGTAATTCTCTGTACATATTGGTTAAAATACACAGGTGGAGGGAATAGAGGAAGGCCCAGAGGTCGAGAGGGATCGTACGGCGTCTGTGGACATTTCAGACGAGGCGCTGGAGAACATGGAGGCCGGGGCTTACGAGCGTCACCAGATGGAGCGGCGTCGTCTTCAAGCCAAGCAGCAGCACTCTGAGAGGCGTAAAGCCTGGCTGAGGAAGAACCAGGCCCTGCTGAGGGTCTTCCTGTCCTACTGCAGCCTTCACGGAGCCAAAGGAGGAGGGGTCACCTCCGTCCGTATGGAGCTTCTCTTCCTTCTGCAGGAGAGCCAGCAGGTGCACGCCATGCTGCCATTCACACATCCTTTATTTGCTGTTTGAATTTTTGGCACAGTTTTGAACGCTTCGTCTGTGTTTGTGTAGGAGACCACGGTGAAGCAACTGCAGTCCCCTCTGCCTCTGCCTACGACCCTGCCTCTGCTGTCGGCGTGTATCGCCCCCACCAAGACGGTCATAGCCAATCCCGTTCTCCACCTCAGCAACCACATTCACGACATCCTCTACACCATCACAATGATGGAGGCTCCGCCACATCCGGACATCATCGACGATCGGGTCAGGACTCAAAACGAGAATTTTTACTTTTGAAACTTGCAGGGATTGAATAAATTATGCTTTTGTGACTACTCAGAGGACTTCTTTTTTAAAAATATGCTAACTTACAGAAACTCTGTGTCGTAACTAAGGTGATTTTTTTGAATCTACTCCGTAAAGCACTGAAAACTGGAGCAGTGGCTTTTTTCTCTTCATCTCTATTCATATTTTATGGCAGAAGTTTGAGAGCAGCTTGGAAAACATTTGGCACCACCAGTACCAAATGTCACTGATGCTTAAAACAGAGAACAAGTTGCAAGCTTCTTGTCAATTCATGTGTGCTTGAGTTTGAACACAACCCAATGTTCTGCCAAAAAAATATTCTTTTTAAGGAAAGTACTGCTGGAGTTGGAAGTGTGCAGCTTTTCCTTGTATTTGTTGTTCATTTTCATGATATAATAACTATTCTTTCATCCTCAGGTAAATGCTCTTCACACCCTAGCAGCGTCTCTTTCTGCTTGTGTCTACCAAGCCCTATGTGACAGTCACAGTTACAGGTAACCACAGGTCCATCATTCGGTGAGAGACTTGATTTAACCCACTGCATGGTGAAAATAAACACTGTTTTGTCCTCTCAGCAGTCAAACAGAAGCCAACCAGTTCACAGGGATGGTCTACCAGGGGCTGCTGCTAAGTGAAAGGAAGCGGCTTCGCACAGAAAGCATTGAAGAACATGTTACTCCGAACTCTGCTCCTGCGCAGTGGCCTGGTAACCAGACACTCTTCTTGGGGTTTTCAACATTAAGGAGAGCTTCCCTGCCCTTAGGGAGCAAATCAAAACATGCATCCTCCCCAACTACATTAGTGCGATTATTTCCGTAAACATTTTGCTGTTCTTATGCTTGATGTTCCAGTCACACATATTTCACTGATGTTGTAGGGTTTGCCTGCTTTAGATTACAGTAAGAGCTTATGGACAAACAATGAACTTGATTTAAGTTGCAAAATGTACTGTAGAAATGAATAAATGGACATCGTATATTCAGACTAAATTAAACCAGTGACGGAAACAATTCCCCCAAAACATCAACATTTCAAAAGATGCCAAAAACGCCACAAACCTTAATGAATGAGTCGAGGGCAGTTTAGCTGAATTGAAACATTAACTGAAAATAATCAGTTGTCCTATTTCAGGATATTATGTAGTTTTATCACAAACTTATCAAAAAATAATTAAATTTCACCAACAGTAAAATTAACAGCCCTCGACAAAGCCTGCTGAATTTTGAAACTCCAAATCAGGTTTTATTGAGTTTTGGGATGTAAAAACCAGACAGGTTCACTCCTGCCAAGCACAGCCAGCACTTTTATGACAGCGCCACCGGTGGCTGGATGAATGAACAGGCTTATAGGCTTGGTGGAAGTTGGTTGAATACCTGCAGTTATTTTGACCCCCCCTGTAGAGCTCTGGCGCCCCTTACTTTGAAAAGCCCTGCTCTACATGGAACAATAAAGATGACAGAGACTATAATAATTTTCCAGAATCCTCACTGGGTGAGCGGGATGAGGAAGTAGCATATATGAAAGCATCAAAGGGATGACCTGGAGGAAATGTGAACAGCAGAGGGAGGTCTGTGTGTGTGTGGGTGTGTGTGTGCAGGGAGCTGGGGAAGCAAAGCAGACAATCTGTGTTTATGCAGAGAGGCAGATGGTGTTGTATAATAGGAGCTCCATGGCCTCCAGGAAAGAAATAGAAAGACAGGGACTTATCATGCAAATGTTTCATGAAAGAGCTCTTCATTGTGTCTGTTTTCTTTTTTTTCTATGACTTTGCAAATAATTTTGGGGAAAGAAAAAAAGCACCGTGTCCCCCCTCGCTGCAGGTGTGTCCTCCCTGATCTCCCTGTTGACGTCTGCGAGGGAGGAGGACCAGCCGAGGCTCAGCGTTAGGCTGTGCGAGGCGGTCGTGGCTGTTTATCTTTCACTGCTTATCCACGGCCTGGGCACTCACAACAGCAACGAACTCTTCCGCCTGGCCGCGCATCCCCTCAACAATCGCATGTGGGCGGCTGTCTTCGGAGGAGGAGCAAAAGTCATTATTAAGCCAAAGAGGCCTGAACTTCCACCAGGTAAAAAAAGAAAATGCAGTTTTGCATTCACACTCACACGGTCCTCACATCGTCTTCATCCCCCTTTGCCCTCCTCTGGGTATTCACATCCCAACTAACTATGATCTCATCTTGCGTCCGAGGCGACCGCTCCATCTTTCCGGAGTCTGTCTCCATCATTTTTATTCACCTACCCCTGACCTGATGATGTTCCAAAGATGCTGCTGCTGCCACTGGTGTGTAGTGTCTTGTGTGAGTGTGCCCTCTGCCCTGTGTCCCAGTGCCAGCTGAGTTTGAGGCAGCCAGTCCAGAGGAATCTCAGGAGACAGGAAGACCTGAGCAGAGCAACCTCTCCCCAAACCCCTCTCCCATCCCCACTGAAACCCAGAACCCCAATCGACCCCCTCCTCCTGTTTCAAGGGGAGAGGGGCTGGGCACTGTGGCCCCAGCAACTAAGGCCAGCTGTGAGTAACGAGGCTGGTAGATTGCAGTGCTGGTTTGCAGGATTGCGGTGCATGGTAACTGTACAGGTTTGCGTTGTTGCCGATGCTTGACTGACTCTCCTGCCTCTCTCTCTCTCATGAAGCTCCTGCTGAATGCCCTTCGAGAACATTAGAGCTGATTAGTGCTATGAAGACATTTGTGCTCATTGTTATGATAAGCAGCAACCATGTGAGGGTGTGAGTGGATTTGTGTGCGTACGCAGCATCGCATGTTCATGTCGTAATGTCTTCTATGCTCATTTTTGTTGTGTCACTAAACAGCTGCCCTGAGCCAGGAGTGTTCAGTGGCCAAGGCTGAGCAGCCCTCTCAGACTAGATCTGAATCTGAAACTAAACCAGGTACACTTGAAGAGGGTTAAAGAACTATGTGTTATCTAGAATACTAGAATGACGTCTACTATATTTATAGCTGTATTTCATCCTGAATGTACTGTGCCTTGTAACTTTTTCACATCTTGACACATTACCACTACACACCTGGTTGGGTTTTGAGATTTTATGTTGTAGACCAACACAAAAGAGTGCATGTGAAGTGAAGGGGAAATAAAATAAAAAGAATAAAAAAACGTTGACAAAAAACTCAAAAGTCACTTACGTATTTTCTGGGCCATTTTAGAGCACAATCAAGTAGCTGCATTACATTTGTTGTTTCAAATTGGGGTAAATATCAAACATGATTTGAAAAAAATTTGACTTTGTAATTTCACACTTTGAAATAGGCCTCTTTCTCTTTAAGAAGCTCCTACTCTTCACAACACTCTGCCTTCAGTACGTAATTGCAAAAGGGCTTCTCATTATGGCGCTTGCAACCGTTTTTAGGAGTGTTGGACTAAGAAGTAGTGTGTATAATTAGCTCAGCAGATGAGCACTTCCACCAGATGTTTGCTAATTGCTGCTGGCTAGTCTGAAGGAGCTGAATTGGGGCGTTAGAAGGGAGGGCTGCTCTGTAAGACAGAAGCTCATGAAGACCAAGGACCACAAAAAACAGGTCCGGGGAATAGTTGTGAAGACGTTTCAAGCAGGTTTGGGTCATAAAATAGTAGTCTAAGCTTAGAGCATCTTATGTGCCACTGTTGTGTCATCTGAAAATGGAAAAAATGTTGCACATCTACAAACCTACCAAAACATGACTATCCACACGCTGTTCAGGGAGAGCCTAACTCAGAGAAGCAACCAATAGGCAACTCTGGAAGAGCTGAAGAGATTCACAGATAGGTGGGAGAATCTGCAGCAACAATGAGAACTCATTGTTGAAAGCCTAAAAACGTACCATTCAAAGTTTTCTTTAAATTTTATGTAGGAAAGGAACCAACATGTGGAAGAGGCTGCAGGAGTCTTAAGACTGGGGCAAAGGTTTACCTTCTAGCAGCACAGCAAATTAGAATGGTTTAGCCCACAGGTGTCAAACTCCAGTCCTCAAGGGCTGCTGTCCTGCAGTTTTTAGATGTGCCACGGGTACAAAACACTGGAATGAAATGGTTTAATTACCTCCTCCTTGTGTAGATCAGTTCTCCAGAGCCTTGATAATGACTTAATTATTCTATTCAGGTGTGTTGCAGCAGAGGCACATCTAAAAGCTCAAAGACAGCAGCCCTTGAGGACTGGAGTTTGACACCCCTGGTTTAGCCGATCCATTTTATTTGTAAGATATTTTAAAAACTATGCATTATTTTTGTGTTGGTTTACAAAGTAAAATGACAATAAAATACATTGAAGTTTGACTTTGTATTGTGACAAAAAGTGAAAAGGTTTAAGAAGTATGAACTAGCATTTGAGACTATATGAACAAAAAACATTTTGCTTTTCTTGCGAAAATGTAGTGTGAATGCTGTAAGCTGAATGTTTTTTGGTGAAAATTGGAGAAGAATTTGAAGTCAACTGCAGAAGACTTGCAAAAGTGTAAGAAATGGGCAAATGCATCCGAAGAAAGCAAAAGCCCGCAAAACATATATAGTAGAGCAGTTGAAGAGGAGTGAAAAACTTTCAGTCAATGCAAAAATCCAACCCAAATTAGAAGTAGGTACAGAATACTGCTTTCAAATCTAAACTGCGAAGTCAGTTTGAGATAAAATGAGCTACAAAACTAGCTATACTAATAATGGCATGTAGGTTGTCACTAACAAGTTGACCTACAGTAAAATACCCGATGTAGCGTAAAAAAAAACCCCACATGTAAAAGCTAAAATTAGCAACAACAAAAAAAGGTAAAGCTAGCTAAAATGCCAATAGCATCAAGGCTGAAAGTAACATGTTCTGTGAAATCTGAAAAACTCATGTAAATCAAAAAATATCTTAAACGTTACGCCTAGCTATTGGTAGCATGTAGGCATGAGCTAACATGTCGACCCTCAGCAACATCCATGCAGTGTGAAAAAACCCACGTAAAAGCTAAAATTAGTTTGTTTGTTTTTCCCCCCTGAAGATAGGATAATGCGAGCAAAAACTTGAAGAGGGATTTTATGAAATCTTCTAACGATGCAAAAAGGTTTAAATAAACAGAAATAGCTGAAGGATATGACTACATTTTACACTTTAAATGGCATTTTTAACTGAAGTAGTTAGATGTGAAGGAGCGCAAAGATTTTGCCACAATTTTTCCAGAAATTATGAGATGTTCCATTCAATTCAATGGAGGCTAAGATTATAACAAAAAGCTGAATATTTCCATGTGCAGTAGAAGATGTCAAACTAAAAGACAGCCGTAATGTCCTCAATGAGCGAAATATGGCAGAAGTTGAATAAATAATAGATTTAACGTGTAGCTCTTTCGCCATGACTAAGTGTTTTTACTTGCGTATAACCTAATCCACACTTGCACTACCTATGCTGCTAGAAATCCAGGTTTATGGACAGAATTTTACACCGCTCATTTATAGTATTGCACTCTCCAGCTGTTATTGTGTGGAGAGAAGATTGGAGCTGGCATTTGGATGGCACATCTCTGTCATGTCTGATGTAGCTCTCAGCGCGGCCGGGAGCTACAAAGAGCTTGTTTGGAGCTCAGATGATCGTAAATGTCAGACTGTTGAATGAGATCTCTTGTTGAAACCCTGCCCTTTTGAGGTTTGCTGCAGTCTCACCTTCATGCTGCAGAAACTCAGCCATGCAGAAACTACATTTATTTTAGCTCCTTATTGACATCGTTAACACTTTTTAATAAAATAAACAATTATATCTGTCTCACTTGAGTGCTGTGGATTGAAGACAATCCTTTGTTTATGACTACTCGGCAAATGTGTCATCTGTGTTTGTCGTTTGTGTGTTTTAAGTATCACTTCCTGTTATTTATTTATTTATTTTTTTGTTATGTAATAGACTGTGTGGTATCTGTGTGTCTAACTGCACTGTCTACTCTGGTTTGTGTGTTGTCTTGTTTTGTCTGGTGCAATGCCAGAGATAGTCACCCAGGATGATGGTGCAGGTTTGTGCATACCCTACAGTGTCTTGCCCTGTGTCTCCATCCTAAATGTCTGTGTGTTTGTCTTCATGTCACCCTCTCCCAAATGGCTCACTTTTCATTTGGGTGGTAAAGAGACGCAGCCAGTCCTGGTATTTCTGATATGAGTAAGATCGTTGTTTGCGGTGTTAACTCCAAGTCCATGTGGCTTAGGCCCCTGATAGAGTGTGGATGCAGTGTTCCTCCTTCTGATCTGCTTTTACCTGCTTCTGGAATGGAAATGAGGCTGAGCCTAAGCTCATCCTCATTCTTCTCGCAGCCTCCCGACAGCTTTCCTTTTCTGAGGTTAATCGTAAATATCTTAAGCTCCTTGTTGCTCCTTCACATGCCAGCGGCCCCCCCTCAGCCGCCTGCGGAGGATGTGGACCGATACAGGCGCAGATTCAACATGAGGATGCTGGTTCCTGGACGTCCTGTGAAGGAGACCCCCGCCACCCCGCCTCCTGTGCCTGCAGAGAGACCCACCTACAGAGAGAAGTTCATTCCCCCCGAGCTGAGCATGTGGGACTACTTCGTAGCGAAAGTAAGACATTAAACTGACAAGCGGTTCGTGTGACGCACAGCCTCCTTGTTATATAAAACAAGAATTATTTTTTTCCCCCTTACCTTTATTCCTCTCTTCCTCTCAGCCTTTCCTCCCGCTTTCGGAGAGCAATGCTTTGTATGATTCAGACGAAAGTGGCGCTGAGGATGACGACGATGACGACGATGCCTTCCTCTCAGACACACAGATGACGGAGCATTCGGACTCCAACTCCTACAGGTTGGCTCCATCTTCTCCTGCTTAGATATAACTTTTTTTTTTTTGAGCCCGTGTTTCAGAGTGAAGTCTTACCGTTTGTTTTTTTTTCGGGTTTTTTTGGACTCAGCTGGGCTTTGATCCGTTTGGTTATGGTCAAACTGGCTCATCACAACGTCAAGAACTTTATTCCACTCACTGGACTTGACTTCACAGGTACACCCTTTCTTATTTCTAAGCAGCTGCTTAAATCGAATGTGGACCCACACATGCAACACATCAGTACACCTCTAAATATATTTAACCACACACTCTTTGTTTGCTATGATCTCAGATCTACCAGTCACTTCCCCTCTCAGCAACGCAGTGTTGAAGACTTTGGAGAACTGGGAACAACTTTTACTGGAGCGGATGAACAAGTTTGAAGGTCCGCCTCCCAATTACATCAACACCTACCCCACTGACCTGAGCACGGGATCTGGGCCTGCCATACTGCGACACAAGGCCATGCTGGAGCCGGACAACACGCCCTTCAAGTTAGTGTACTCAATCATACAGTGTGGGTTGATGAATTATTTGAAAAAAAATGTCATTTTTATTTAAAGACTCTATTTTCACAAGCATTTGTATTCAGACCCCTTTACTCTGATGCAATTACATAAAATTTGGGGACAATTGCCTACCGTTTGTATATGTGTAATTATGACTGGATGCTGTGAGTGCTTGGAAAATCAAAGTCAGATTGTTTGTTTGTAAACAATTATGGGGGAAAAAATACTATTCTGGTAGTATCACTAGAGTAGGGCAAGTGTTTTACAAATTGCTGGAAAAATCAAATTTTAATTAAAAAATTAACTGGATCGTTTTTGTTTTTTTCTCTATTATTGTTTCCAGGAATAAAAGCCATCAGTCCTTCCCAGTTCGACGTCTTTGGCATTTCCTGGTCAAACAGGAAGTTCTCCAGGAGGCTTTGATTCGTTACATCTTCACCAAGAAAAGGAAGCAGAGTGAGGTCAGCAGAAGATTCAAAAAGAGAATCCTGGTTCAGTTTTCCCTGATTAGCTGACTAAAAACAACATATCTACTTATTAAACGGTTCTTACTTGATCTGGCCCGTTGGATCGATTTTATTCCATATTTTGTCCGTAATTAAGAACAAACTCCCACATGATTATTTTGATGGTTAGAAGAGATTCTTCAGATTCTTTCAGTGAGGGTTTTATTTATGTGTTGTGAAGAGTCTTATCTGCGATGAATAACCTTCTTAATGTTCTCACTTTAATATAACACATAAGTTTTCCATCTGGTTGAAAATCAGAGCAGGACTAAAGCAAAATCAAATCTCAGCTTGTTTTCTTTCTTTCTTAATTGTTTATTATTATTATTATTATTATTTGCATGCGGATAAATGCTAAATATAAACAATTACAGAACACTGTAACATTTGTAGCCTTAGCAAATTTGCAATACACATTACCACAACCTATAACAACACAAAACACTATAAGACAATAAAACAACATAGCAAGATAAAATATTATACACAGCATCAATCCTAGAATTAACTTGAAGTAGACCACAATGAAACGAGAAGTCATGGAACCATCGTGCTGGTAACCATGACTACAAAGCTGGTCTTCTTTAAGAAAGTCTTAAAATGTTCCAGTCTGGAATCAGTGTCAAGTCCACATATTAAAACTTTACAAAAACATATCAATTTTAATAAATGTCATAGAGGCACAGGCAAAAACTGTTTTATAAAACTTTAAAATGGTTTTACTTTTGGAATAAAAACATTGTGGTGATCTAATGAAAGTTATCTACTGCAGATAAGACATTGACTACTCACAAGTACATGATAAAACCCCAATTTGAAAATTTTGAACTATTCCTGTAAGGATGGGGCAAACTATCCATGTTTGATGACATTGTTTTTTAACCTTCTCACTTTATCTTGCAAACCAGTTTAATTTTTTGAGATGAACAGACCAAGAATCACAACATTAGATTACAATAACCATTATATGCTCAGTGAAAGGATTAATTAGGCTCATTTAAATGAAGCAGGCATTATTTTGTTTGGTCGAAGGAAGAAAGCATCGAATCTTTATTATGATTTTACCATGTTTGTACAGTTTTCCTCCAGTATGAACCAACGATCTACAAAGAGCTCATGCAATTTTGCATTGAAAGCTTCCTGCTTTGATGTCTTTTGAGACCTTTTAGTGTGATTATTTGGACCAGTGAGGAATCGTCCATCAAACAGAGTGGAGACCTGACCATCCACCATAATGCTGTCAGACAGAGGGAGTTGCCCACTGAGCTTTTTCTCTCTCTAGTTATGTTTTTTCTTAGTATCATTATCTTTGCTTTGACTTCTCATCTTTAATCAAGCACAAGGCAGATCACTCCCTTCTGTGATGTTTGGATTTGTTTGGAAGAAAGTAATAACTTATTCCCCCCCCCAAAAAAAGAAAAAGAAAAGCTTTTATACCTATGAGACGCGTTCCAGAGGATTCGTGTGCTTAGTCTCGTGTTATTATAAGTGATTTGAGTGAGATTTCAGGCAGCAGCTACAAATTATCTATAACATTCAGATTCACTGTTCATCCATTCTAATGACGAGGACTTTATTTCAAGAGACAAATTTAGTTATTTCTATTTTTTAACAAGATTACAATGAGATTCTGTGAGTCCTCTTCATTTTCATTTCATGTTTTTTTTTCTGTTTGTGCATGTGTTTTGTGTTGTGCCATGTTGGTTTGTTCCGTGTCTATATTGCCTCTGTGTGTTGTGTAGTCTTTAGAGAACCATGTGGACCGTATAAACCCAAACTGCATAGCTGGAGCTAGCAGTCCCTATAAGGTAGTATCATTTACTGTCCCAGACCGGGCCCTTTTGTCTCTGAGCATCACTGCAAAGCCAAGCTTGAAGGAGGAAATGCATGAAAATGTTTATAAAAAATTTTAAAAAGTAAAAAATAAAAAGTCTGCCGCATAAGGTTTTGGTTTGTGGGTTGTGGCGTCACCAAACTGGGTGAAGTACTGGTTTTCTCCTCTCCAGCTTGGCCTAATAGTGACCGTTCTGGCTTTTTGATTTTTTTAAAATTTATTTTTCCATAAAGTCTCCTCCTGGCTTTTGATCCTTTCCTCTCACTGGGACATCCGTTCACATTTCTCCTCACAACCAAATCCTAAAAATAACACGTCTCCCTTTCACTGCTTTTTTCCTGCCTAACTGGACTGATTCTGCTGGACTTAAAGCAAGCAAGCGATGGCACACTCAGTAGATCCACTAACTTGCATGCTCACTGTCAGGGCTGCCGGAGGCTTTTGTAGCTGTGCGGTGTTTTTTTACAAAACCTTTATACTTACATTGAAGCCATGCGTCTACCATGCAGTGGTGCATCTCCACAAACTAAAGTGCTATCAGAAAGTGACATTTTTGTTGGTAATTCAGTTGAAAAAGTGGAACAATTTTACAGATCCACTGCTCATAGAGTGATACATATTTGTTTCTACCAATTTTGACATAAAAAGAAATGTAAAATTCAGTTTCTTAGAACAAAATAGTTGTAATGCAAGAAAGTGTTAGCCTACTGAAACAAATGGGCGGTTTCAGCGCCAAAATTAAGACTACAGTATTGCGCACCCAGTGGTTGAAACTTCCTTGTCGCAGGAGGTTATATCCATTACATAACCGGATACGATCTGATTAATGATGGGCCGACACCGGTAACTGAGCAAGCGGACGACACTCACAAATAAGGAGGAGGATATTCACTTGCGTTAGCTTTGGAGAGGCTAACTCCTCTCTGCCTGCTAGGAGAGGCTGCTAGCATGCAGAGGCTACATGCTAGCAGCCTCTCCTACCATGAAGAGGTTGGTCACCCACTGCATTTCCTTCTTCTTCCGCCGGCCACCCTGATTTCCAAATGAAATACAAAATCCATCCTCCAGTCCTTTCCCCCCCTCAGTTTAGCTAAGTTGTTTTGTCATGATGTCTGGTTCAGGATTGGATTAGCACAACCAGTATAACAGCTTTTGCTAATGCTCTTGCTAGGTCGTGACATTTCTGTGTAAAAAATGTTTTTTATTAGTTTTGTGCAATAAAATATTCAAAGAGTAATACATTTTTGATTGTATGAGTTAACAATCATAGAAATTAACAGAAATAGATGTTTGAAATATATCACTATGTGTAACAAATCCGTATGAGTTTCATTTCTTAAAATTGAATTACTGAAATAAATAAACCTTCCGATATAATTCTAATTTACTGAGATGCATCTGTAATATTCTTATTACTGCCTTTCTCTTTTATTTGAATGAAACTTCATGGTGCGGGAATCTTTTCTGAAGCAACTCAAAAAATCGAATGCCCCAAGCCAAGATTTTAAATTTACAGTCCTTTCCTGCTTCACTAATTTTACCGGGAAATTAATTTAATCTTCTTTTCAAAGAGCAAATCTCTCTGCCTTTTACTGACTAGCTTCAGATCCCTGAGCTGTAGCTCTGATATCTCCTCAGCTTTGGTTTTTCTTTTGCTGTTCAGGTAGAGGCAGATCTGGGCTATCCTGGAGGAAAGGCTAAAATCATTCACAAGGAGTCTGACATAATTATGGCTTTTGCCATTAACTGGGTAAGTATTTTTGCATTTTATGTCAGAATCTTTCTTGGAAATATGTATTTTTTTTGCCAACGTGCAAGAAGTGTATTGGCATTTGTCAGAAAATGTCCTTGAATTTAACAAATGTGTGTCATTTTCAATAAAGTTAGAAGCAGTTCCCCTCAGTTAATCATTGCCCCTCCTCCTCTTCCTTCCTGCTTCCTTCTTTTCTCAGGCTAATTCCAATGAGATCGTGTTGGCATCCACCCACGACGTCCAGGAGGTGGACGTCTCCACTCTAGTGGCCGTCCAGCCCTACACCTGGATAGGAGACGACTTTGATAAGGAATCCCGAAGGTCGGAGTTGCATCAAATGAAAAAATAATTTTAGTTTTTTGTTGTTTAATTCCAGCACAGAAAAACCCTACCCCTACTAAATCTGCACAATGCCTGTTTTTCTGTTTTGTTTTGCAGCTCTGACGACTTAGACCCCCGCTCCTCTCACACAAATATCGCCCAGGCAAGCTCCGTGTCCTTTGCACCGCCTCCAATGCCAGTCTCTGCATCCATGCCGTGGCTCGGTAGCGGTCAGACCAGCATGGGGGCCAGCGTGGTATGAGCTACTTTGTTGTAAAATCTCCAAATTTTGCACCAGGCAGTGTTGAGTTGGTAGTTCTTAGCCTCTAACAATAGGGGGAAACCAGGTTCTTTTCCCAATTCTGCTGTTGGGTAAAACTCTGTGAAGTGACTCTTGGTCTTTTTTTTTGTTGTTTGTTTTATTTTGGTCTGGTTAAAAATTCCTCGTATTTACTAACTGCAGAAGGAACATAAAACGTCACATTCAATCTTTAGCTCGAAGTCTCCGCTCATCCGCAGACAAAGTTTATGTTTTTAAACCTTATCAACATCGAGCCAAACAAAGCCACGCCGACTAAACACCTGACCTGCTGCTGAGTCTATGAGCGCTGATACAGAGGAGAGGGCAGCTCCGCGCGGCAGAGATGGCTTGCTTATAAACTCAGATAGCTCTCACAGCCGTCTGCCCAAGGTGCAGATTTGCGTCACAGTACCTTACAGCCAGAGACCTCGGCGTCCCAGCCGGGCTGATAAATGTGCGGTGCGATACACTGAAGAGGACGGGGCAGGCGGTGATCCTCTGCCTTATTTTTGTCGTTTTTACAGATCTGAATCCTCGTGTGCTGAATAGTGGAGTTTCTTTCTGCAATAAAAAACAGGGGTTCATTTTATAATGTTCCTGGTGTTTGCTTTTGAATCTTTAGCAGGTGAAAAATTAGTTTAAAAGCAGAATTTTTCTAGAAATTTGTGATTGTTTTTCTAAATTATGGTTTATTTACTTATTAGGACAAACTTACTGACGTGTGGAATATTTGACCCATCCAGGAGCATTTTTTGGAAAATAGATTTGCGGAAATGTGTGGTTCAATGGTGGGGCAACATTCAGCTCATATATGATGTATACAGCTGAATTTGAAGGTGGCTTAACCTGAGCTGAACAGAAAGAAAGACAAAAGGAGACGGAAACTTTTACTCCACTTTTAGGGAGTATATCAAATTTTGCTGCTGCGTGTTTTTTTGTTTTACTCCTTTGTTTTTTTACAAAGTTTCTAAATGACAAGAAAAATGGTTCACAGCAGCAATAAAAGACACGAAGCACCAGATTTATTTTAACACCTAATGTGTTTGGATGACATTTTAACTTTCTTGCTAAAAATCTTAAAAAGTTGCCAGATGAACGAAAGCCGTCTGAGCATCACCCAGCCTCCTCAGTGCTTCACTGTAGACACAGATTTCTTTCTTTCTTTTCTGTATTATTTTTCCTCATCCATAGCTTCAAAGCACTCTTTGTTTTGATTCCTCGCTCCACAGAACAGAGTGGGGCTCGTTTAGTGCGTCCCTTACTGTGGAAACTGAAACCTCAGTGGCCGCAGCCACCAGGTGTTGTCACAGTTTTTCAGCATCTGCCTCCTCAGGAATCTGGTTTCAGCCGTTACTTCCTCTTCAGGCCACGCAAACACCAGTACAATGCTAAATCTTTTTTTTGCCAGTAAACCCCCTATGCAAAAATTTGCATAGGGGGTTGAATATTTTCAGATTCATCTCTAATTGTACAGATTTAAAGTGGGCGGTTACCAAGCTGATTTAAATTAACTGTTTATAAATGTACATAAACTCTATTAATGCTCTAAATCACTTCCCGTATTTTCTTATTTTGCCAATCTGGATTGTTGGATGTTTTAGAAGACTTTATCAATATTAACTATTTATTATTTAACTTTTTTTTTTCCAGATTATGAAAAGAAATCTAAATAATGTGAAGAGGATGACATCGCACCCTGTTTATCAGTATTGTAAGTGACTCCGCTTCACTGGTTTCAACCGTTAGTTGTGATGAATTTTCCTCTGACATATTGGCTTGTGCCTCAGACATGACGGGGGCTCAGGACGGCAGTGTGAGGATGTTCGAATGGAACAGGCCGCAGCAGCTCATTTGCTTCAGACAAGCAGGCAACGCTCGTATCACCCGGCTCTATTTTAACTCCCAAGGCAATAAGGTACACACACGTACTGAGAAAGGGAGAGAATATTGGCTGTGTTTTGTCTGCTTGCTGGCTTGTTCTGATTTTTCTGAATTCCTGTTGCAGTGCGGAGTTGCTGACGGAGAGGGATTCCTCAGTCTCTGGCAGGTCAACCAGACGTCCTCCAACCCCAAACCTTACCTGGTGAGGTCGACTCCCCGCCCTCATGTCAGGCTGTTAGCGACAAAACAAAAGCTTCCAAGTAAATCTTGAAATCATTGTTCTTCATTTTTGTTCTTTTGTTGCTGTCAGAGTTGGCAGTGTCACTCCAAGACCTGCGGTGATTTTGCGTTCATCACGTCTTCCAGCCTGATCGCGACAGCCGGACAGTCCAACGACAACAGGCAAGCGTTCGCACCGAGAAACTAAATCGAAGACGTTTTGTTGTTAAGTCAGGTTGATTATTATGTTAATATTTGCAGAAATGTTTGCTTGTGGGACACTCTGATTTCACCTGGCAATACTATAGTCCACGGTAAGAAACTTGATGTTCATAAAAAAAAAGGTACTATTCCACCATAACAAGCTGCTCTGTGATGCATCCTTCATATTTCTTCCCTCCCGCGCCCCCTCAGCATTCCCCTGCCATGAGAACGGGGCCACTGTCCTCGAGTACGCTCAGAAGCAGCAGCTGCTCATCACTGGAGGCAGGAAAGGCTTTGTGTGTGTGTTTGACATCCGCCAGAGACAGCTGCTGCACACTTTCCAGGCCCATGACTCGGCCATCAAGGCGCTCGCTCTGGATCCCTTTGAGGACTTCTTTGTCACCGGTTCTGCAGAGGGAAACATAAAGGTAAGCAATTTTTATTGGATTTTTAAAAAAAGAGTTTATCTTATGTTTTATTTTTAGTCTGATTTACATATTTCTTTTGGTAACTTACAAAATACAGAGTAGTAGATATGACTTAAGTAAAAAAATACAAGAAATAAAATGGATCACATTCCACAGCCTGCAAGTCTTTGGACATTCCTTCTTTGGTCTCTATCCGGTTTCTGTTTGTAGAAACAAAAATGAATCGCATAAAAAGAAATAAAAGTCAGAGAAGTGAACTATGCTAGGTATAGCACTATGTGGAACTACAGATCAAAATCACAATAGATTGAGTCAATGAATCTTGGTACTAAAGTACAAACTAGAATCAAGTAAATTGTAAATGTTATAAATTATTATACCCGGCATTTTTTCCAGTGTTTGTAAAAGGTAACAGGTTTCTAAATGCTCACACGCTAAGACATGTGCTTTTGCAGGTGTTTTTTTTTTTTTTTTTATCAGTTGAAACGTCCTCTACGAAAAGGTTTGTAAATGTTGATTGGAGAAAAAAAAAGAGATATCAAATCTGTGTTTTTCTCTCCAGGTCTGGAAGCTAGCGGGCCACGGCCTCATGCACTCCTTCAGCAACGAACACGCCAAGCAGTCCATCTTCCGCAACATCGGCAACGGCGTCACGAAGGTGGAGACGCGTCCGGGGAACCGCATCTTCACCTGCGGCGCGGACGGCACCCTGAAGATGAGGGTTCTCCCTGACCGCTACAACATCGCCAGCAGCATTGTTGACATCCTGTGATGCCTGCTTCCACAACTCAGGGTCCAAAGATGAAAAGACAAGTAAAAAAAAAACAAAACAATGCGAAGGCTCGTCAAACAGCCTTTAGGTGAGGATATATCGTCAACAGCTTGCCACGCTTTTTGGCACCTTTGAGTGTGCAGAGGTCATGGGTTTTCTGCGGAAGTAGATGTTGTCCAGAATGACAAAACCAGAGCTGCAAATGTTTCTTTTCGCCAAAAAGGCTGAAAACAAAAAGTTACAAGCAAACGGTATCATACTTGATTTTAAAAGCTAGATTTGTTGTAATTTTATTGATGAATCTCTTCTCATAGAGTGTGTCCATAGGGAAGCTATGCATGTCCTGTTCTCGTTCCGCGGTGCAATCACAGGTCTATTGATAGTGCTCTGTAAAAGTGCTCAAGCAAAAATTTTAAAAAAGTGTGTAACTGTCGTCATTTTGTGCCCACAGCTGAAATCTTTTAGCCTCTACTGTAACCAGCACTGTGGTTTGTTATTAAGTCGGTGGTTTCCGGTGTGATTCGAGTCGTTGGAATCTGCTTTTTGTTTCAATAGTTTTGGCCCCTCCGGCTTCTCGCCAAAGAGTCGACGGCGCGTCGCTCTTAACGGCGACGCCTCTCTTTCCCTTCCCCTCCCCGTCCACTGATCACTGGCTGCCCATCGCTCACTGTGGCCTCTCCTGGTTTGAGTTCGACCTGATCCAAGTGTGTGTTCTCTCTGCCGTGTCTGCCTACCCGCCCGCCTGTTAGTGCGACAGCCTCCATGCTAGAACATCGAACGCCCCGCTTCCCCCGTGACTGTAACTTTTAATGTTTCATCTGTGTTGTCCAACGCTAAACACCCGACCGCCCAGAGCAGAAACACAAAAGGTTCACTACTGGTTTTTGCACAAAATGTTATCAATTCTGTTTGTATGTTTGTGGGTTGTTTTCTTTTTGTTGTTGTTGTTGTTGTTTTAATTGAGTAGATTTTAATATTTAAAGTATGTATATGTTTGTGTTTGGTTTACTGTTCCTTTGAAGAACTGCTTTAACTTATTGCCTTTTATTTTAGGAATGTAAGAGCTTTTACTGTTTCCGATTGGACAACGTGCAACAGTCTACTGTTTGTGTGTTTACTTCGCCAGCTGTTTTTATTTCATCCATGAGAAAATAGATATTTGCACTCAAATTCTGAAGACACTAAAAGTTTATTTCAAATATATAAGTTATCAAAGAAACTGTTGTATACAAATGAATGTCTGGCTTTATTTGCCCTGGTAGTAAAGCGTTTAAGATAGTTTTACTATATAAATTATATAAATATATATAAATATATATATATACAGTACGAACTACAACAACAGCTTGTACAAACATGAAGACATTTCTTTATTTTTTGGTTTGTATCATACCAGTTGGATTAGTTGTGACTTTTGTTAAGTGTGTGGTATTTATTAAAGAGATTAGTGTTCCTCCCTCTTTCCGCCCACTACATGTGCTGTATGTGTTTTAGGAGTTTTACCAATGCTGTTCGTGTGTGTGTGTGTGTGTGTGTGTGTGTGGGGGGGGGGGGGGGGGGGGTGGCTGTGTGTGTGTGTGTGCATGCAAAGAAAGCCAATATCATCGTTAGACGTTTGCCAGGCCCATCGAGCCTGGGGGTGTTTGTGAGAGACGGGTCAAGGTAACAGTTTTACCTTTGTAAAGTGAATAAATGATTTTTATTTCATTGGGTTTGCTTTCTTTTTCATTTTAGAAGTTTTTTTTTTATTGAGCAGTGTAATCAGTCGGCACTGACGCTGTTTCACCACAAACTGTAGAAAACATGCAAACGTGCGGCTAAGGCCAAAATTATTCATATTCTTGGCAGATTTTGCTTTAAAATCGTTTTCATTTAACCTAAAAGTTTGTTTCTGAAAGGAAGTGAGACGAGCCTTCCTCAAAATCTGAGTGTTTTTCTTTTTTTTTGTAACCGCTTATTTACATATTTCCATAGATTATCTACAGCCACAGCAAACTGTAATGTTACTTCTAAACAGAAGTAATATGTTGGTGAAATTAAGTTTAAATGTAAATCTGCCATGGATATGGATAATTGGGGGGTATAAACTTTCTACAAAATATGGATTGCCATGCATTTGTCATCAAAAACAGATACAGAAGGTAAATCATTGGTTCAGTTTGTAACAACAGGTATTTATCACAGCTTTTTTTTTTTTTACTTATAGTGGGGTAAACGAGTCATTTTATGGTGTTTAAAAAGATTGTGGTGCCTTCACTGCCTTACTTAGACTAACTGTTAAAAGTTGCAACATTAAAGATATTGAAATGTTAACATGTGCAGTGAAAAAATACAAAATTATATTAAAAAAAACCAATTAGTATTCAGTCTTAGTAACACTGAAATCCCACTTTCAACTCATGCAACAACAAACGCACAAACGATATAAATTCAGTTTCCTGTAGAAAAAAAAAATATTTAAAATCTGTTCAGACTCATTTGGACTAAATGTTCCACATGACAATGAAGACTAATGTATATAATTGTTGTAAACGTTAAAACTTTTCCCCCTCCTCTAAATCTAGTAGTGCGTAACTTTTGTCAACACGGGGTTTGCTTCAGAGCATGACGTAATGGTTGTGTCTGCGTGATTATCACTCATCTGAGATGTAATGGACCACAAAGAGCCTGACGTAGCTCTGGTCCCAAACGTACAGGTGTCTGTCCTTCGGGCTGTAGGAGAGCATAGCCAAAACTCCCCCAGGAGACCTCAAGTCAAATGTCATATTCACTGCCTTCCCCTTCAGCAAGTCGAAAGCAAAGGTAACTCTGGTGTCCTTGGTGTCGGTGACGTACAAGACGCCACAGGCGATGAAAGCGTTGCCGGCCTTGGTGCGGGGGTACGTGGTGTTTATGTAGGACGTGACGGAGAAGGTCTTCTGGTCCAGCTGGGCTACCATGATGCTCTCATCCGCTCCCGAGGCAAATATCAACCACAGGCCGTTTTCGTCTGCCGCCATCTTGAAATAGGTCTTGGAGTTTGTCAGCAGATACGACAGGTTGTTGAACAAGGCGTTGTCTATGTAGAGAGTGTGAAGCCTCCTGGTTCTGAAGTCAAATCTGGGAAGGGATAAAGAGTTTACCGAAAAAAAGTGAATCTAATGGAACTGGAATGGAACCGCTCTAAGACAAATAACACTTACCTGGCGATAGTAGAAGTGCCAGCGATGTGATAATAGAGAGAGCCGTTGTGGACGGTGTGACCGCAGCCTTGGTAGAACTTCCTAACATCCACCGTCTCGCTGCTGCCGTTCTGGAAAGCAGCCATGTTTTGGTACTCCTTCACCATGCGACCTGAGGAAGTTTTAGGCACAGCCTTCACCCAACCACTGTCTCAATGTGAGGCCTCTTTGGGAGAAACGAAGAGAGTCAAAGCGGCTCACCTGAGAAGTGTTCTGCCACCCATATCCTCTCATCGTTCATGTGAGCTGTGTCTTTCATCCACGTGCCAAACGTGCTCTCCATCTTCGCCACAATTCTGGGATTTATCAGGGACTTTATGAGGCACTCTGAGGGAAAACAAAACACGATCAGACGTTTACGTCTGTAGGTCATTGATTATTAGCGTCGGGAAAACAACACGCTCACCCTTCTTAACCGGCTTTTCGTGAAGTTTCACAGCTTGTTTCACGGTCAAAGTTTCGTCGTTTGGCACGGCGTGCAACAACCCTGTCAGGCACAGTGTGATTGGTTTAATGTTCTTCCCTTCTCACTACTGAAGGTTAGGCTGAACTGCTTGAAATCTTCTAGCAGTAAACGTGTCAAATTCAGAAATATGGGATGATTGTTTCATCAGCCTTAAGGTTATAGAGTCCAAGTTTACCCAGAGTATGAGCGGTTTGCAGGTGAGCTCTGTGGTGCCTTGTCCTTGGAGGCCCTTGAGGCCCAGGAGGTCCCATGGGTCCAGGAGGCCCTGGAGGGCCAGGCGGACCAGGAGGCCCTGAGCAACAAAAGATAGCAACATGAAGATGTCTAAACCTTTGCAATTTAAAAAAAGGCTTCTAATAAAATGCATTTGGGTTTTACTTTGTCTCCTTACCCTCAACAATGACATCATTGGATGATTCATATGCCTCTCCTGGTGGACCAGGCTCTCCTGGCTCTCCTTGTTCTCCTGGTTCTCCTTTCTCACCCGGAGGTCCTGTAGAGGACATCATGTTAAACAGCACAAACTCATCCAATATACAATTTCTTTTGGATGAAATACTAATACACAGGCTTTGTTGCATCCATAATGCGATCCATTGTGAAGTGGAAGTGGGAGAATTGGGAGATTTTCCTAAGTCATTCAGCTGAAGGCCAAAACCACAGTAATGAGTAATATTTGCTGGAAGTGTGGGGGGGAAAAAAAGAGCTGTTTCCACCTCCTCTGCCATTCACGAGTAAGACAATGCAGCATTGAAATATCTGACTAAGAGAGACGAACTAGCAAAACAAAGATCATCATCTACAGTTAGAGTCAGCCTGCTCACACAGATAAACAATCAATACATTCCCTTTTTATTGTTGCAGATTTACTGTGTTTACATAAAGAGCCAAAAACATTATATTTCTTTGCATGTTAAGGATTCAAACACAAAATGAACATGTCCGTAATACTTTAGTTTCAGATTCCCTCTTAAAGTTTTATTTTATTCTTGTACCACAGTCTAGTCTTAGTTTTAGGTCTCAACTCTACCTCAAAAAAAATGTTTTGTTTGGATTTGCTCTCAAAGGATCATTTTTGCATTTTTATTTAGAAAAAACTGCAAAAATAATCATGTCAGCATCTCATTAACGTTTTTCGCAGATTAACTTTGTCTAAATGCTGTCCGAGGGTTGAACACAAATAATTAAAAGAAAAAAAACACAGAAGCATCTAAAGGTCAGAAGTTTGACAACGTGTCAAACTTAATGAAAAAGTATTTATATCGATATTGACGATATGGGCTCTGTATTTTCTTGGTATTGGATTAATACCGAAATATGCAGCATCACACACCTCTAGTGTGCCAACAATTTTTATGAAGCACAAACCACCTGAGATGCTCAGTTTATTACCACAGATACCTTCAGGTTTTGGACGAGCAGCAGCCATATGAGTTTGAGAATGATGAGGCTTCAAACTTTTCGAAACTGAAATCTTGATTTTAAGCAGCGTTCCAGCTGATTTGTCTTACTTGTCTTACCTGGATCAAAGAGAACAGACAGTATGTGCCATAAACCTAATTAATATTTATTTATTTACTTATTGATTTAAATAATTCAATAATTGAATGGTTGCATTTAATAAACTGCACTATGAAGGTCATGCCTATGCTCAAGTGAAAGGACGTAGCAGTACAATTCAAAAGTGTAAAAACAATATGTAATACCAGTGTATTGCAAGATTGCAAAAAATGTTTCAGCCCCCAAAAATTGCTAAGCCGTCCTCAGCCCTCTCGAAGTGGGGCTTACGTTTATTTATCCCGTATGTATCTGAATTCTCGAGTAGAGCGCGTTTGATCGTAGTGGACTTTTTAACCTCAGGTTATCCTTGGCCCTTTCATTGTTCCATTATGCCTCTCTATTATGCCCATAACTGCCTGGAGCTTTAATAAAAATGGCCAGAGTAGATCCTCCCTCTCTCCATACCCTTCTTCCCTCTTTTTCCATCCGCTCCAGGCAGTCCATTCAGTCCTGGAATGCCATCGGTCCCATTGTGGCCTGGCAAGCCGTCTGCACCAGGCAGACCTACACAGCAAATGGATAGAAAGGAAAAAATTAAAATTAAAAATGAACAGACAAGCAGCTCCTCCACTGATGGGAAAGATAAATTTCAGATTTGGGTTTAAGATGTAAGGTTTCACTCACCTGGTGGCCCCGGCGGTCCTGCAAAGCAAAGTGAGAGGTTGTTGATGAGTAAAGTGTGAGTTATGTCTTTACATATAAATATGTAGCTAATTCATGAAGGCATACCGGCGAGGCAGACTCCCTTAGTGCTGTTGCAGATGTCAATCAACAATTTGATCTGAAGAGGAAGAAGGAATATCTAAATTTATGATGATAGTAAAATACATTGGATTAATATAAGAGCAGATTTTTAAATCCATTTTAGGTGATCGTGCAGATAAACATTACTTTGATTTATGCCCATGCTGATCTATACGAATAACAATGTAGGAATCTTATTGGTTGAAAAATTCTCCTGTTGTCATAGTAGTTTTGTAATCTGCACATTGTCATCGTCTCGGATGTGTCATAATAAACTGGGATAAAATGAAATCTGCAGCCTGTGATCATAGAATAAGCCAATTTAGCTCAATTAGATTTAAATACAGGATTTAAAACAGGAAGGTGGCTGACTTTAATGAAATGATTAACAGTACAACCATCTCACCGGCACCATGGAGTAAGTCATCATCATCATCATGTCATCCTGTGTGTTGTAATGCTGGCCGTGTCGATGCTTGTGCTTCAGCTCGAGCTTCAACTCGTCCTTCTCCTCCCCGACCTCCTGGCTGGCCTCCTTCAGCCGTAACCCCTTCCCTTCGTCGTCATGGTGACGCTCCCGCTGCAGGTCCTTCTCCAGCTCCTCGCTCCTCTTGTTCCTGGAGTACTGCTGGTATTGTGAGCGGTCTCCGGGGCCCGCTCGCAGCCCCGCCGCTCCCTTCGGCACCTCCCGGAAGAACTCCACCACCGAGCTCTGCTCCACCTCGGCCAGCCTCGCTTCGGTCTGCTGCAGCCGCGCTTGCTGCTGATTCTGCTGGACCATGAGGACGAGGAGGCCCACGGAGTTGACCAGCGCCACCACGCAAGTCCCGTACAGCACCATCCGCTGCGGAACGGTCATGCTGGGGGTTGGGATCCACATTGTCAGAACCTCACTTCCTCGCTTCTGAGGGTCCACAACGTGCTTCAACATTCACTGGAGGATAAAGTTCCAGCTTAGGGTCGGAAGTCCAAAAGGCCAAATCACTGTGGTCGATTGAATTCAAAAGAAAGCCATTCGAGTGCTCCAAATAATCCCGGTGAGCCTCAGTGTGTGCCCTCTACCATGGTGGTCTAATCTGAAGACTGACTGACTGGTAAACACAGTTGTGGATGTGTTTGTGCACCCAGTTGCTGCAGGGGTCGTGTGTAGGGGTGTGCACGGCCAGTGTAGGAGTGGGCATTACACAATCTTCTGAGCTGGTCTGGGAAGAAACCCCAGCCTGTTCAGTCACCTGATTTATATTCATCAGAAGCCATTCTACTGCACCGCCGTGGGCAGACTGACATCACGCACATCGACACAGGCATGCACATTTTATTTGTGTGATGCACACGCAACGGCACTCGCATGCACAACACATTGCAAACATTCAATGCACGCTGGACAAAGTTCTGTGACGTCACGTTGTAATTTGGATTCAGAGAAAGCAGACAACATCAGAGAACATCAATGTCACCGCGGTGCCTCTAAGTTGGTTCATTTCCCTCAGTTTCCAAGCGCCTTTGTCCTCCCCGAACCTCCCCTCCGGCTCCTCAACCCTGTCACATCTTTGCGGCTTTCATTCATCGACTGCACCACTGACCCATTTCTTTTCCTTCAATTTGGCCCACGACGGGCCATTTCACCTGAGGAGTGACAGTTCAGGAGGGAATTACTTAAATAACAACCTTCCAAATGCTAAAAGACCTCAGAGCTGGTAGCGGTACCGCTTTGGAGTTGTTCAAAAACCGAACCACTTAATTTGTCTCTGGAGATGTTCACTGAAACAGACTTGATGGATTTTCCTATCTACTTTCTGTAACTTTTGCGGATAAAGACGTACAGATTTCCCATGGAAGGAGGAAGGAAGAAAGCAGATTCTCACTACTGCTTTTAGAGTTAGTGTGGGGGGCTCATGCCTGAGGCTGTGGGTCATGGACAAGCAGCTTGAATTGCTCCTCCAGATGTGTAGACATGTGCACAGATAACGTCTTAAAAACATGGAGGCTGTTCCTTTGTTGCGCGTCATTCACTGCCCCAAGCTTAGCTGATAAAAAACAGAGAGATGCCGCCATTTAGCAGATGAACGCCAAAGGAAAATGTCGACTCCTTACAGATGGCTTAACTGGAAGATGTTGCTATAGCCGATGTTTTAAACTTACACAGTAAACGTTGGTGTTTTGATCATCTCCAGTTTTAGTGATTTTCCTGCAGAGCATCTTCATGTCTTCGTCCAGGCAGTTAGACTCCAGTCCAGAGTTCATGAAGGGTACAGAGATAACCTGGCGTATTTTCAAGGAAAGTTCACCCTCCTGCTCAGTGTTTCCAAGGTTGAGTTTTATTAAAGCCTGTCTGGTACAGTTCAGAGAGGAGGCCAGCTGAACAGAAAACCATGATCAACATTAAAACACTGCTTTAGAAAGAAAATCTTAATCAAAGACAGCAGCTGGTAAAACGTCATTAAAGGTCTGAGTTAAAGAGAACTTAATCAGAACAAAAACATTTTCACTTCATATTGAATCCTGTGAGACTCGCATGATAAATATGCCTGTAAGATTTTAAAGTTACTGCTACTGCATACAGTAAGTGAAGTTAATTGCAAAATTCTAGGAGTGGACCATAAAACTGCACTCTCTCTGGCTGCCATCTCCACGTTTTTATGAGAGCTTAGGGCCGAGGCAATCTTCTCTCCATTATCATATCTTCCTTCCAAAGCCCTTCTAAACTTGATGAGATACATTTGTCAAGGTTTCTTAAGTAAGTCTTACCGCATTGAGTTGGTGATTTAAACTGAAGTATAGTCACATTTTCTTTGTGTGGTAATCCAATGCACATCTTTCATATTTTATCTAATAAAATATGTGCAATTAAATATCCAGCAAGTGATTCTAAAGTTGTAGGTTTTGATTGCAAGACAAAGGCAAACATGTCATCATCTAACATTTAACTGTTCAATCATCACCTAATCTCCAGATGCAGTAAAGACAAAGATGTGCTTGACCACAGCCCTGAACCCAGAGACAAGTTTACCGAGGGGCTGTCGTTGCCTAATCATCCAGAACAATCTTGGTCTTAGCCATCACACAGGCCTTGGTTATTGTGGCAGGCCCTGAGCGCACAGTCGCGCGTTTGAACCGTGCGCATTCTTGAACTCGAATGTGGGCGGTGAGTGAACTGACAGAGCCTTTCATGCAGAGCGATTAAACACAGCAAAGGGAGAGATGAAGCCAAACACTGCGGACTTTGTCTTGAATTACAACCCTCAGCTCCCAAAACAAGATGTTAAAGGAGGGTATTATGTATATTCCAGGCACATGGTGCCATTTTATGGCACAATCAAGAAACTATTAAGTTACCTTCAGTTGTCATAAAAATGCTGTAAATATCAAACATAAATCGAAAGAAATTGGACTTCGCATTGATGCTCTGAAATTTGCCTCTGTTTCCTTTAGAAGCTCCTTCTCTTTTTGACACGTCGCCGTCAGGATGTCATCACAACAACGCGCCTCGTTGTGTCCACCAGGTGTTTGCTAATTGCTGGTGCCTCTAGTTTGAAGGAGCTGAGAGGTGGTGTCACTGGGGATGGGTGCTCTGTGAGGTGGAAGCTCAGCTGGAGACTGCAACTCCATGGAGGATATTTGTGGGGAGAGGTAGTGCTTTGTATGAGCAAGAATTTAAGCCTAATGGCTGCTTTGCTAGTTCCAAGTAAAATGAAAGACGTACAGAAGGAAACATAAAGTTCTGGCAATAATGCTGTAGGCATTCACATTTTTGAGTTCCTCCACTTTTTCCCCGCAAACCTTTCACCACTGAACTACCCCTGTATACTTTCTGCTATTTCAACCATTCAACTTTTCCCATATTCTGCTCATTCAGCACACTGGAGATATTTTTTTTATATTGGCATGATTTATGAAATATTTAGCTTTTTGTGATCATCGTGGTTTCCATTGAAATAAATGGAACATCCGATAACTTCTGAAAAATTCTGCTAAAACCTTTGCACTCTTTAACAACTAAGTACAGAACATTCTGTGTACTATCAGCCTGAAACGCCGTTAAAACTTTAAAATGTGGTCATATCCTTCCACTACTTCTGTGTATTTCAGGTTTTTCACACCTTCTACAGATTTCATAAAATCACTCTTGAAATCTTTTGTTTTCATCAACCTTAGTCTTCAGAAAAAACAGTGACCCACTAAAAGGGTTTCCAGTTTAATACTAATTCCAACCTGAATACTCCTTCCATCCCTAATTCAACTATGTCAAACCCTCCTCCCAGCCCTCTTTCCAAGCCCGACTCTAATTCCAACCCTGATGCCAACCCTGACCCTCTGTCCAACCCTAATTTTAACTCTAATCCAACCTTCCTCTCCATCCTCCTTACATTCCAATCCTCCCTCCAACATTAGTGATAGCCCTCTTGCTAGTGTTAGCATTTTATTAAGTAAAGATTTGGTTTTCATATACTGATACATTACCATTTGCATGTTGCACGAATTAATTTACTTAGTCAATATTCAAGTGAGGGCTAAAATTTTGGCTCAAATTATTTTGAGTACATTTTATGATAACCTGCTAAATTTAGTAAATGTCAAACAATGTGCTGGTGAAGGTCAGAAGCTATTGACAGCATTTCATTTTTAGCTAATATCTTATACATTACTGTTGTCACACTAAATGGAACAACTTAATGTTAGAAAACATGGTAGTGACCCACAATCATTAGGATAATATTTAATATACTTTAGCTAATTTTAGCATATAGGCTTCTCTGCACTACATTAGCTAAAAGTGACTTTTTCTTACTGTTTATATTCTTCAACATTTGATAAGCAGAAAGTTTTGCTTCTAAAGAAGATTGCACACTGCTTTGTTTCTTTAATGTTTCTCAATCAACTAAATGATAATCCTGAAAGAGATGATTTCCATAAATAATAAAAATCAAAAGTTTTATTCTAAAAATCATATTTGTTGAATTGCATTATGGGAACAAATTGGCTTCCTAAAGCCAGGAAAGCTGTTGGTGATGATCATTAGACAACAAAATCCCAGAGCAGCATGGATTTCTGCCTTTCTTTATAAAAGCTTTATCCACCTGAGATATGGTGGTGGTATTGTGTTGTGGGCCAGTTTTACATTATAGTAAGAATGTAGAGAATCTGTGTAAAAGGCGTTAATATTATAATATAGTAGCAGGTAACGTGTATGACTGACCAAGACAAAGAGATGTTCCACCCTGAAAAAATAAAAAAGGATCAAATGTGGTGAAACTGTGAAGCTTAGGAAAGGGAAACTGAATTTAAAACATGGAGAACAGATGTTTTAGGTAATGTCTGAGGCAAATGCATGAAAAAAATATGATAGTACGTACAAACGATTAATGAGAGCAACTTTTTTTTATCCCATCTATACCTTAACAGTAGATCTCAAAATCCTAGTTTAAATCACATAACATTTTATTTTGAGTGATTCATGAGTAAGGACACAGATCCTGTGAAGCTCATGTTCTGCTAAAATGTTATCCAAATCAATTTACAAAAAGCAAGTCGTGATTTTCAGGAATTCGTTAAAAAGCTATTAGAAATCCTAATCTGACCAAACTGAAAGCGACAAATTGTATTAAATAAAAAGTGAGCTTGTAGTACATCATTCCAACTTTATCAGCCCTGCCTGGCCTGCAAAGACGAAAACTACCAACGAATTTGGCTGCAGAGATAAACCTCCCATAATGGCAGCGATAACACGGGGTTTCCCATACACTCTGAAGCCAGCTGTTGGGTGTAGGATCACATTCCTCTGATGTTCAAAGGACGACGCGATGCTTCTCATCAACAAAATGACAAACAAGTGGTCCTGCCGACATGCACTCGCTCAACTAAGACCTGTACGCTCAAGGGCACAGGCGCAAATCCAGCTTCTCAAGGTCTTCCCTGTATTGTTTACCATTTTCCAAAGATGTTGTGGCTTTTGTTTTACCCTGACCTGGCTCGTCACCAGCTCAAAGAGCCTATAAAGAGAAAGCTCACACAGCTTTCATCATTTTACACTGGTTGGGCTTGAGGAGCTACGTCGACATCGTTTCATACCCTCCGTCTTATGGATTCGATTTCTTCCTGTGGTGGGACCATGTCTACTGTGGATATGGATGATGTGGTGACAGACCTGGTGTCCATTTCCTTAAATGCCACAGCACACCTGTCACCTGGCATCCCGATAGCAACAAGAACCCTCATTCTTCTCGTTTGTCTGCTGGTGGTGGCTTGGAGTCACACGGAGAAAAACACGGTTCCAGGTAGGTCCGGCTTTAGTTTCTTAGCCTCAGACAACGAGCTTAGCGTAAGCGCCAAGAAATTCACTGTCATCTACCACAACAGGCCCTTCGTTCTGCCTGGGTTTTGGTCCACATTTATCATACTTGAGATTTATCTGGACTGGGATTGGCACAGCCAGCAACTACTATAACAAGAAGTACGGAGACATTGTCAGAGTTTGGCTCAACGGAGAGGAGACCCTTATACTCAGCAGGTTGGTTTTCTCCTTTAACGTTAAAGACACTGTACAAATCCTCTCAACTTTTATGACAACCCATGTATCCCTTTTCCCCCCTTCATCAGGGCCTCAGCAGTTAATCATGTTCTGAAGAATGGAAAGTACACCTCCCGTTTTGGGAGCAAACCAGGACTCAGCTGCCTCGGCATGAATGAAAGAGGCATCATCTTCAACAACAACGTAGCCCTGTGGAAAAAGATACGCACCTATTTTGCCAAAGGTATCATCTTAGAGCCTCAAACCGGCGCTGTAGAGTGCAGATAGTTCACACGACTGTAAATCACAAACAAAAAGGCCCATGTTTTAGCCCTGACAGGTCCCAATCTGCAGCAGACAGTGGAGGTTTGCGTGTCCTCCACGCAGTCCCACCTGGACAACCTGGACAGCTTGGCTCATGTGGACGTCCTCAGTTTGCTGCGCTGCACTGTGGTTGACATCTCCAACAGGCTCTTCCTGGATGTCCCGCTCAATGGTGAATACAACCAGGCACCTTGAAAAATAAAAGGAGTGGTGATTCAGAGCACGTTAAGCTAATCATTTGTGTTGTCTGCAGAGAAAGAGCTGCTGCTGAAGATTCACAGGTATTTCGAAACGTGGCAGACGGTGCTGATCAAACCTGACATCTACTTCAAGTTTGGCTGGATTCACCAAAGACACAAGACAGCAGCGTGAGTCAGTGTGCTGCCATGTGCATATGTTGACCTGTATGGGGTTATTTTTAACTGCAAGGCAACATTAATTTACCTTCTCACAGCCAGGAGCTTCAGGATGCCATAGAAAGCCTCGTGGAACAAAAGAGGAGGGAAATGGAGCAGGCAGATAAGCTGGACATCAACTTCACGGCAGACCTCATATTTGCACAAGTCAGTGAGATAATTGCACGTTTCCAAACAAAGCCTTGAGTGTTTCTTTTTATTATTATTTTCTCCCCAACTCTTTGTGCGTATGCGCTCAGAACCACGGAGAGCTGTCGGCTGAGAACGTGAGGCAATGCGTGCTGGAGATGGTGATCGCTGCTCCGGACACTTTGTCCATCAGCCTCTTCTTCATGCTGCTGCTCCTCAAACAGACTCCCCACGTGGAGCTGCAGCTGCTGCAGGAGATAGACACCGTCATAGGTGAGCTGCTCACTGTGCTGAATAAACACAGGTTGCAACTCGTTCCGTAGTGTTGCATTGATGACGTTTTTGCTCACCAAATGAGTTGGATTCAACATTAAACTAAAAGGGTTGCATTCAGTTGTTTTTCCTGACATTTATTTCAAACAACTTTCTTAGTTCGTTGGACTCCGTTAGCTGTGGAATATCCCAGCTTCTGGTAATGAAACAGGATTTTTGTCTTTTCTTTGAAGGCGACAGACAGATGCAGAATGGGGACCTTCAGAAGCTGCAGGTGCTGGAGAGTTTCATCAACGAGTGCCTGCGCTTCCACCCGGTGGTGGACTTCACCATGCGGCGAGCCCTGTCGGATGACGTCATCGAAGGTTACCGGGTGCCAAAGGGCACAAATATCATCCTGAACACGGGCCGCATGCACCGGACAGAGTTCTTCCACAAGGCGGACGAATTTAGTCTGGAGAACTTCCAGAAAAATGTGAGTGGTGAACCTCGTTTTTGGACAAGGTTCACGGTTCAAAAACGAACTTTTAATTGTTTAATATGTAAATGTAAGGGAACAAACTTCATTTTCAAACTCTTTGATTGTTTTTTCCTCTTTACTTTCCTCATTGATGTGGATTAAAATCTGATTAAACCACTTGGCAGAAGTTTCAGCGAGGCATTTGGGGATTTTGCTGCAACATTTTGAATCTTCAGTCTGGAAAATGAATCGTATCAGAAGAAAATCCCAATGCATGTGAAAATATAACTAACTGCTGGAAACACTGATGATTACGGCGGTTAGTCATTGCAAATATTAGCTATAGAGAAACTGAAATATGGCATGCATTATCTGCCTGAATAGTTACAGTGTTTGAAACTGCAGCTTTTGGTTTTAGTTTTTTAAACTTGACCGTTTCAACCGGCTCTCTGCTCAGTCCTCCCCCTCAACATGCCGCCTGTCCTCTTCCAGACTCCCCGCCGTTACTTCCAGCCATTCGGCTCGGGCCCTCGCGCCTGCGTTGGCAAGCACATCGCCATGGTGATGATGAAATCCATCCTGGCGACTCTGCTCTCGCAGTACTCCGTCTGCCCCCACGAGGGCCTGACCCTGGACTGCCTCCCACAGACCAACAACCTTTCCCAGCAGCCCGTGGAGCATCAGGAGGAGGCCGAGCAGCTCAGCATGAGATTCTTACCCCGACAGAGAGGAAGCTGGCAAACGCCTTAGACGCACCAACAATGTTCACATAATGTTGTATGGATACGCCCTCCATCACTACATCTGTTTATTGTCTTGTGATTGTACAAAGCACTGCTGTTTCATTTTACGAGTCATATATTTTGTGTTTATACTCATGTTGTTATGAACTATGTACAATGTAAGTGTCTATATGCTAACTTTGAAGTAAATGTAAATTATTATGTTAAGGATGTGTGTTTTCGTCTTTCTTTTGGTGGTTTTAACGCTATACGAAATACAGCAAGGGCAAGGAAAATCGCTTAATGTAACTGAAAATAGTTAATAAATAACAGTTATTGTAATACATAATATATATTTATCAGTACAACTAAAATTAAACAGAAATGTTTCTAATGTTGCATTAAGATTAGAAACATTAATGGAAGTTAAATTAAGTGTGAAAGGTCTAGACATCTGTAATGTACCATAAGTATCTACTTATAAGTTCAGATGAATTTTGAAAAGCCAAAACATTAACAAAAAGTTTAATTTTTTGTATATGATGATATTGATCAGCAGAGGGCGCTATTGTACTTCCAAAGGGCCTGCAGTTTATGGTTTAGCAGCCACGTCTAAATAAAGTAACCAGTCTGTTCATTATGCTTAATTGGTCTTCCTCTGGGCAAATTTCACAACCTGATGCTGATGAAAAAAGAAAGAAAGTCTTTCTTTCTTTTTTCGCTTTCTCGCTGTCAACACCACTTCAGGAATTTAGCAAAAAAAAAAAAAAAAACCCAAAACAAACAGACAAAGAAAACTCAAGAGCACATCTCAGAGGTTTGCTTGCCTCAGGATGCCCTTAAAACAATAACAGAGATAAATGGTGGGAGAAGGTTTCCTCTGCACAGCACAGTCCCTCTGGAGATGTCGGTTGTCAGCTGTCTGTCAGGGATGCAAGACGGCGCAATATCTAAAATGAATGAGTGGGCTCCGTCCTTTACTGACACAAAACCACCTGAGACCTGCTTTTGCTGACTAAAGATAGACGAGGAAAGAAGAGACACATGTACTTTTTGGAGCAAATCAGCATCTGCAATAAAGCATTCCAGCACGTCAGCGACAAATTTACTGATTGTGTTCAGGTTGGGTTGGGGTTTTGTATCTGCATTGATTCCTGCTGTAGGACAAAAACAGATATATGTTAAAAAAAACAAACTCACATCTGTAAGGGAGGTTAAGTTATTAAACTTTGCAACAAAACAGTTTTACGTTAAAACACAAATGAGAAACTGCTATAGAGGTAGATAGACACGGCTTGGGTATGTGTTAAAATTATTATTTATATTAAAAAATCGTGTTATCTTTTCTTATTAAAGAAAACACGTGTAAAGTATAGAAACAGTGTGAAAGAACAAAATGTGATTTGATTTCCAACCTGCTCACACCCACTATTTGAAAACAGTTTCTCCAGAAACACAAAGCATGAGCATCCAGTAGAGATGTCACTGAGTTCCTGTTAAATCTGACAGTTCCTCATCTGTGTTTTGCTTCGTCTCCCAGCATTTTTTTCCTTCTTCCTTGCTTTGCTAAGCTAACCTGTCACATACTGGGAGGTTTGACCACAGCCTGGGCCACTGACGAGGACAAGCTGGGTCCAGTGAGAGGCTGATTTAAGTTTAAAAAATAAATGAATAGAAGAGGATCTGTGTTCAGCCGAAGTGTTTCCTCCAAACGTGATCTGACAAATGTGTTAACACCTACTGAAGGGTACAGAAATGGCTTCAGGCAAAAAAAAAAAACATGCCAAAATTATGGACTACTCACCCCAGGAACCCAACTACTGTCATATCCGTTTTGAAACATGGTGGTGGTAAAACATGCCCATGATACAATCTACCTGAGCTTGGCCAATTCTGTCAAGAGGAATGGACAGATAGATGTTAGTGAAGCAGATTGTGCAAATCCGATAAAGGATTTGCAGCGATAAAGGATTTGCAGCAAAAGTTGGTTCTATTCCCAACTTTTGACCGAGATAGGCTGAACGTACAGTAAATGCACGGCTGAACCCAAAGCCTCAAATTGTTTCCTCCATGTAAAAAAAATGACACAGAAGAATTTCTAAAGTGACTTCACAGAGAATAATGGGATCCAAGATGGAAAATAATAAAAGAAATGTGGCTCCAAACTAAGGGATGCCAGACATCTGCTGAATAGATCTGTGGTAACATTTAATTCACATGCGCTGCTGTTGTTGCATTGATGTGTGTGTGCGTGTGTGTGAGCTACAGTTTATGCAATACTTTTAAGAAGGAAGTGAAAAATGCTTGTGTTTTCATTTTGTTCATCTGTGCTTGTTTATGACACAAACATTTTGCTGCATGCAGTGTCATGTTGTTGTTGGAATGTCTATGATGAGTCGTCTGTATTACAGCCCGCTGAGCTGCATTTCGCTTGGAGTCGATTGTCAATACCAACTAAACTTTATGTATTTGCTTATGAGGGTCTATTATGTTTATTTTGTGGTTATTGGAAGCCTAATGGTCTATGTATGCATCTAATTCAGCTTCCCAATTACAAATTCATGGAGCCAGGATGACAGATGGCCTTTAAAAAAAACCCCAACAAACTCCAGCCTCTCAGCAAAACTTTACACAGTCTTGCCTCGTACTCTGATTGACAATCTGATTGATTACATACTGCTAAGGACCCACACAAACACAGCCACAGACAAACACACACCCACACATCATTTTCAGCTTAGATTCTCAAATGCCAGCGGCCATACTGTCTTTCTGTTTAAGTCCCCTGCTGGATTAGTGCTTCATTAAAAAAAAAAAAGGAGCACTGGTGGTCATGGAAACATCCAGCAGAAAGGAAAAACTGGCAGTGTACTCATCTCCCTTCATCGTCGGAGCGCTGTCACTGTGAATAGTACCTCCTACAGTCAGCAGTGACACTGTTTTCCATGATGCTCCCAGACATTTGCCTTTTTGCATGCCTCTCTGCCTCCCTGGTAATGAGTGCACCAATTTTCAGAACATTTCATAAGAAAGTGGGACAAAATATCTCACAGTCCTTCTCATCAAGCTGCTTTGTAACAGGAAACCCAGACAGGCAGGACACAGTCTTTTATGAAGCTTATACTTGCCAAACTCAACTCATTTGTTTCCTGTTAAACAGCAGAGGAGACTGGTGACTCTCATCATCCCAGCACAGTTTTCTGCTTCATGTTCTGTTTCTTTTATTTTTTACAAACAAGCCATGGAGGGTGAAGTTTGAAGATTTTCAGAGTAAACATTTCCCCTTAGTAATCTAAATTTGGCTCTTAGCATCCCACATGAACAGCTCTAAGAGTAGAAATCTGCGACATTCTTGGTCAAAAATAGTTGCAGAGATGTAGTTTATCACATATATTATAAACCAAATTAGCAAAACCAGGCTTTTGAAGGATGCACGATTCCCAAAAAGAAGGCATAAATAACTGAGATGCATCTTTAATCTTGGCCTGCAGACTGCTTCTACAAACATTTGTGGTCAGTCTGAGAAGCTCTGTGAACTTCAGCATGGTGCCTTGATGGGATGCCGCTCTTGTAACAAAGTTAGTCTTTAAATTTTGTTGACACTAAATATTCCAAGGTCAGTTATTGGTGGTATTATAAAAATCTGGAAGAAATTTGGAGCAATGTGACCCATCTTGAATCCAAGGTTTGGGGTGCGCACAGGTTAGATTCAAAGTCTACAGATTAAATGTCATGCTATGTCCAGATTAAATAAAAAACAGCACACAGAGAGCTTCATGGATCGGTTCAGGTAGTGTTAGCTGCAGCGATGTAAAGCACCCCAGAATAGTGTAAGGAGACAATGCCTAGGCTAGAGTCTGACCTCATAAATGCATTTCTGGTAGGATGGCCATAAATTTCCCAAGCGCACTTTTAAACCTTTTAGATAGAGTTTAATTTCAAAACCACATAGAGGGGGCGAATTTAAACATGGTACAAAACTTGTGTAAGGAGGTCGTGGTGGTTTAATCCTGCAGCGCCAGCACTGACGATCTGGGTGTAGCGTGGAGGAGCATGGTGGAAATGGTGGGAGTGTGGACATTACACTGGCATGGCCGGGTCACCAAGACTGTGAAGCAGGCCTGAGTCAGGATGTGATGCGATCATATAAATGACAGAGTGGTCGTGGGAATGTGCAGCTGACGTGTAGATTATGATGCATGCAGTTAAAATGAGGAGTGGAGCAACATGAGGAATCCCTTCAAACTGAAGGAGGGTTTCTGAATTTGCCACCATCCAGAGAGATTCTCTACATCTTGGCAGTGGGTTTTCATCCTGTTTGTATATTGATTCAAACATTTTAATTACAATACAATACTTCTGTTGATTGCTAATGGAGACACACATGAGCAGCATAATCTCTTTTAAAACTAATTTGACTGGATTACATGTTCTGTTTATTTCATTTGTCAATTTGTATTTAGCTTTCACAAATCTACAAATATAGCTGCCATTAGTATAGTTTTAAGAACCCAGTTAGTGCTGATGATAGGCGGCATCAAAAGGCTAAAATTAGAGCACAGCTGGTATGACCTACACAGAAACATGCTCACTGATAAGATCTGTTTTGGTTAGATATTTCTGCTTCTCCAAACACACAAAGGTACAGCAGGCAATCATAATGCTGCTCTGTCTCAGGCCAGGAGCGGTGTGTGCTTCTATTCATGCCCACACAGGCCTCACATCCACTCTCCATTTCACATCAGGTCAAAAAAAAAAAAAAATAGAGAGCAGGCTATATTGCCAGGATCAAAGAAGCGCAGCTTGTTGTTATTACTGCCACATCTTTTTTTCCCTCTTCTTCTTCTTCTTCTTATTATTATTTTATTGCCTCCGCAGAATTGCAGAGGCGAGTCGACGTGACACGCAAACAGGCAACAAATGCTCGCCGAGTCAAAGATAAGTGAGCCTCGGGCAGTGGGAAGGAAGGCTGATGCCATCTGGTCCCCAGCGTTCCCGCTGAGCAGCTTTCAGGTCCACACCTGGGACGGCGGTAATGCCTCTGAGTTCTGTCGGACCACCGACTGAACGCCCACCTGCCCCCAACACGCCGCCCAGCCTCATCCAGCAGAAATTAATTCACGTTGATTAAAAAGAAACGCAACTTATAATCTGTTTACACATGCATGGTGCCGGTGTGTTGCATTTATTACCCTCCACAGGTTCCAGTAGGGGTCCTGATGGGTTTGTAATCATAGGATCTATAAAGGCATTTTAACAGCATTAGCTAAAATGACCACAGATGTTTCAGCTGTGAAATTATATCACTCTTTACAAATCGTTGTGGAAACATTAAAAAATATGTGCTTAGACAAGATAGTGAAATATTTGGTTTTTTAATGCAACATGATTCTTCTTAATCTTTTACTGTGATAGGCTGGGAAAGATTATAAAAAATTTCAACTCTTTAACTGAATGCAGCTCTTTCAAGGTTGTTTTCTGCCCTCAGAAATCTGAAAGATACCTTCATGTTTCTTTCTGATTCTGAGTCCTTCAATATTAATTAAGTTCTGATGTGATTTCAGCTGAATGAAAACATCCTTCAGTTTTCATCCTTGGATACAGTGGGGTATCCAAGGACTTGTTCTCAACTTAAAAGATAACATTTCCAGTGAAAGAGAAGAAATAGTTCTTCCTTTTGTGTTTGAAAGTCGGTGTTTCTTATGTAACCAAAGTGATGGTGTTATTATGTTCTAAGCTCAAACATAAAGCCTCTATCACACCTTTGATCACCTCCCAATAATCCTTGCAGCAGACGCTCCCATACTGCACACTTTGCCCGGTGGTCTTGACTAAATCCTCTCTGTTCCAATGATCCTTACCTCATCTCTACACATCAGCTTTCTACAATTAATTCTGATTCTGTGATGTAAAATTTTCCCATTAAATCTTATAGTGAAATGCAAAAGTGTTACTACAACTTGATCTTCCAAATTGTAGTAACAATTCAACCAGAAGTATTTTATTAGGATTTTATGAGATGGACAGACATAAAGTAATGCCAAATTGTGAAAGTGATGAAAAACGATACAGTGACTCCTGATATTCACGGAGGAGAATAGCTGAAGCCTGTGAATATTTGAAACCCCTCTAAAATGCTTGCAGCTGCATATTTTAATAGTCAAAACACCAAAAATGCATTAATAAACATTAATAGGCTCATTGGAAACTGCACCACTGCAGAAGCCAATATCTACAGTCAGAGTACAGCCAATCAGCACCAAGCAAAATTAAATGAGCCTGGATTGGCTGCTTTTGAAATGCGAGCCAATGGTGTGTTGACTAGCATAGTAAGATAGCAGTAGTGTCCCAAGCTGCACTTTCTTTCAAATGTTTTAAATATGCTCTATGGAGAAAAAAATCAGCAAATATTAAAATGGACATAACCATTCTGATACAAACCAATCCACTGTAGTTGGAACCTCATGCTCAGGTCGTTCTTATTTTACCTGTGACCTGTCTGGTGTGGTACTTTATGAAGCTGATTGCTCTGTATTTGTCTTCACAAATTAAGTGTGCATGGTATTTGAAGTTACTTTTTTTGTTTCTCTTGGAAAGCTGTACACACAATTTGTTTTGACTCCTTTCCAGCAACGGCATCCTGTATTGAAATACAAGGCCAGAATTATGGAACTAATAAATACTGTCAGCAGATTATCCCACTGGAGCTGTGGCTCTCTGCTGCTCCTCCAAAGTGACCACGGGCCTCTTGGCTGCTTCTCTGCTGAACTCTCTCCTTGCCTGAATACTTCCTAGTTCGGTTTTAGTCGCACCATGCGCCGTTTGTCTTCAGATGACAGACTGAATATGTAAATGTATGCATATTGTTTTATAACCTATTCTTTGCTCAAACTCCCTCACAGAACAGCTGCACCTACACTGAGATAACTTAACCATAACTGGACTCTCCTGCTCAGTCGCTCATTAAGGCATAACCTCCATGATGGGTCTTCTTTTCAAACCACTAATTGTCAAACTCCCTACATGAGTCTCAGTCTGCTGATCTGCACCAGCTGACATACATTTCAGTGGCACTCACCTGGCTACTGAGTCACCAGCCACATATTTGAGATGATCTATGAATGTTGGTGACCAGTATTCAGTAAATTGACCGAATAATTCCACGTAGTTTCAGAAGAAAAATCTTAACAATGTCTCGGTTTCTTTGCCAAATAGAAACTGAGATGCAGTTTTCAGTTATGAATCATCAACCAAATAGCACGCTAAGTGACCCAAACATATCTGAACCAACCAGTGATCGTCTGACGCCAGGTGACCACAAACAAATACCACATTCATGATTTTAAAACATCCAGCTTTGAAAAAGGTCATGGGATTTTTGGTGCTGCAGTTGCATTTCAAGTCTCCGTGAATGAGTCCTTCCCATTGCTGTGCTGAAACACAGGCAGCACTCTTAACCAGTGACAGAAAGGGAGGGAGAGAGGAAGAGCGAAAGAGGAAGAGACAGCGCTCGCAGCATACAGAGAGAGGTAAAGGGGGAAAAAAACCAGTTTGAGTAGAGGGAGAAGAGTGTCACAGCAATGAGGAGGAGGAGGAGGGACAGAGTGGCAAGAAAAAGGCAGGGAGAAACGCAGAGGGGGACGGACTGAGAGTAAGCGAAGGGGAGGGAGCACCAGAGACGGGAAAGTAGATGAGATGGAGAAGTAAAGAGGGAAAGTGAGGGAGCGCAACAAAACCCAAGAGGACAGACAGCTCAGCAAACCACCAGCTTTCCTCTCACAACTACAAAGATCCAGGCAGAGGGAGAAAGCTGAGCTCGTTAAGAGGGAGAGAATAAAACACCAGAAGTTTTTTTTTTTTTTTTTTTATGTCTCCTTTTTTCCCACTCGGTTAAGAATCGCACTCTTCTCTGAGAAGGAAAGAGACAAAGGACGGGAGAGGACTAAAAGAGTTTCTGCAGCCTCCGCTTGTCCTAAAGGGGAAGATGGATTCAGACTCTGGAGAGCAAAGTGACGGAGACATCTCAGCAGGTAAGCCCCAGGAGTCATTTTACCGCCATGCAGGCAACACTTACAGTTACACACACTCATCTTTTGTAGTGTTTTACAAAGATTCAAAAAGTTCATCATCAGCTTTAAACACATTGTCAGACTCCCAAACTACATCTGAACCAGCGATGTATTCCCAAAGCAACCAAACCATTTGACATTTTCCTGATGTTGGAGAGAAGATGTGCTTTGATGCCGGTGGCAGGCACAGCGTCACCGAGTGTCTGCATGAAAGCTGCCTCAGTCACCACCAGGAACAGGCAAGCTCCGACACGTGCAGCCGGTTTGTTCATCAACACATGCACCCAGAGAGAGAGAGAGACTGCAGGCGCCCCGAACGCCCCGATCCTCCTGATGCATCGCAGGGTGCGAGAGAGGATGAAAGGCTTTTCCAGTGGATCCACAAATGTTGTTTCATAAAAAGGAGGAAAGTTTACGGTGTGAGCTCACAGGGCAAAAGTTTACAGCAATAATGAGGCGAGTTACACATTAAACACTCAGGCAGGGTTTTACTGCGGGCGGTAATCTGGATTGTGGATCTTTATAGAATTTAAAGCAAGAAGGGGGGAAGGGGGGTATGAAGCCAATTTAACACATTTTGAGTTAAATTGCAGGACTTGACATCATCGACAAGTGAGGTGCTTCTCTCCTGTTTGTGTGTATGCAGTCAGACAAGCTGTCGCTCAGCTCTGCTAGGAAAGAAGCCATAGCTGTCTAATGATTTCCTTCTTTCATTCATTCCTTAATCATGTCAATGTGGCCTTTTCCATGGACAACATGGAGCTTTCTGTATTAATTATGCCCGGATGAACCATCTGTCTGTCCATCTGGACCTTTGTCTGTCTTTCCAATTGGTCCATTTGAAAGGAGAAGGGAACCTGACTATAAGAGGCTTTATTACAGCTTTATTCAGATCATAAGAAGAGAGTAATAATACAAGCTGAGCACGGAAAATCACAACGTTCATGGATGAGTTTGTGGGTTGCGCCCTAAAGAAATGTGTTAAATTCAATCTACCAATGCACAACAAAATGTATGATGAGGATGGATGAAAAAGGCTTGTTGTCATTGGAGTCAATGGAGAAAATAAATTCTGCAACCAAAGGCAATCCCACATCATTACTACTAGTGTTTGCTAACCCTACAGAGCAGCGTAGGGTAGAGTGAAGGAGCTAGCATAGCCAGCCTGCACTTCCTGACCTCAATCGTATTGAACACGATGTGATTGTGTATACCAAGTGATCAGCTTGGGCGTGCTGTTGGTGACAGAGATGCCAACAAAACCATATTAGCTGTCTGGTCACAATTACTGACACTGCTGCGGGGTAGCAGTGTCTGATCAGGCTGCTGGCCAGCATGTGGAGGAGCACCAAGAAACTCCATGTTTATGAATGAATAATCCACAAAGGGGAAAATCAACAGGCTTTCCTGTGGAATATGACTTAGTAGCCTTGGAGCTAAAACGATTAATCGGATTAATTGTGATTAATCCGTATTGAACTAACTAATTTAGTGCTAGATTAATCATTAGCTGGAGTATACTGTTTATAAATAAACCCAAAAATGGTCATTTGCTGAAAGAACAACACACTCAAAGCAGGAATTAGCTCAAAACTGTGCAAAAAATATATACATTTTATTTTAATATATAGTATTTAAAATAATAACAACCCTTGTTTGTGAATATGTTTTGTCCAAAACTCCTCAAATGCCATAGTTTTAGCTTCACCTGGTTCAAATTCTGTAAAAAACAAAATAAAGTTATCTTATTAAGCACCTTTTGCTATCCAATTAGTAATTGGCTAATCCACAAAACAAAACAAAAAAACAATCAATCAACGTACCAGCCCTGTATTGATGCCAACTCAACCACAGAGGGCTGAACTTTTCACATGTTGATGTTAGAAATAAGTTTTAGCTGCCAGTGCTTCGTTTGCTACAAATGATCAAGTTTATACTCCAGGAAGGCTATGTTGTTGCATTTTAGGCAATAAAAAGATTAAAAAATGAGCTGAATTACTTGTTTTTTGAATCTTAATGTATTTCTAATATTGCATAGAAAAGGCTTCAATAAAAAATGTACAAAAAGTGTCACTTTTCTCATCCAATTAATCGATTAATAGTCAGAATAGTCGGAAAATTAATCGATAACTAAAATAATTGTTAGTTTTAGCCCTACTTAGACGAGATTCATTGTGGCAACAATACCAAAAAAACAAAAAGCTTCCTTTGTTTTTGTGCCAAGCATATTTTTAGTATGAATATATGAAACGATAGTTCCAATTAATTTAATTTGCATAATTTTTCAGTGCTTAATAGCGTGGGGATTTTTTGTCACCTTCACTCCCCAGGTTTTAAAAACCTTCTGGAGCCAACACTGCGTCTGACAGGAACAACGTTTGTTAGTTACCTTTGTTCCTCATGCTGAAAGGAACTGTGAAGGCCGGATATATTTGCAGATCGAGAGTCAGTGAGAGCCTGACTCATTCTCAGAAAGCATCATGTTTTGTTGCTGTGCTGCAGTTCCTGCTCCTGTGTTGCTATCAGTGGCTCACTTTATCCCGCAATGAAACCTAATACATGGTATTCTGGAAACAGGTTTATTTGGAATCTCTCTCACTCTCACACACTGCCACCATTTTTGATTTTTCCAGTGACGATGTGTGATTGATCTCTGCTTGATGCGCGCATACCCTGCTCCACAGCGTCAGTCGCATAAACACCGAGGGATTTTGTTTCAGGTGACCAGTCAGCCTTCAGCTCTGGCCTCAAGTCGCTGATAATTGCTGTGTGCAGAACATTTCTTTGTTGAGTTTATTTCACCCTCACTTTTCTGCTCGGGAGCCATAGATTACAGTTTACTTTCTCCGAATTTCACAAAAGTCATACTGCACTCACTGCACTTGGACATTGAGCCACTTATGAAGCTACTTTTACCTTAATCTCACACAGTTGTTTTAAACACAGCAGAGTTTTATGATGTTTGTGGAGAACATTTGGAAGGTGAAGTCATGACAGCGCTGTTGCTGACGAAAGGAAAATACGGTTCTAATCACCTGAGGGGGGAAGCTGGTGCGGCTACGCACACCAAAACTGTAAATAAAGGTAGTCGACCGTGTGTTCTTTGCATTTTGTTGTATGTCAACATGAAACCTGCTAGGGAGTTCCAGCAGCACGGCACAGATCCACTTCCTCTGTCACAAGAAAGTGCTGGTTTGGCTGCAGTGCACCCCCAGCTCATAAAGCAGATAAAACCATGCTGGAACTAGTTCCAAATCATCTGAGCCATCAAAAAATACACCTGAGATTTTCAATCCATGTGGGAATTTTATTTTTTTTAAATCTTTGTTTTTCGAGACCACACCAAATTGCAAATCAAAACACAGGCCTTATTCTTGAAATGCTCTATTCATGTCATACAGATAAATGCAAATCTAGCTTAAAGTCTACTGAGACGCCTGTGCAGCATAAACACGAACAGAAGGAAAGGCTTGTATGCTACAAGGCTTCTGCTTCCAAGCCAAATGTAAATGCTGCCATATGTTCAAAATGGTCTATAAATAAAGTGAACGTTTCCTCTCATCTAATTTATTTCAGATAGACTGTATCTCAAAGTCAGACAAGTCCTTCACATGTTGCTCAGAGGGAGAGAATTTTTTTTAGATACATATGCAAATGCCAGCATTAAATATTTCCAAGTTGTGGTTCCAAGCTTATAGGAATCGGGTCCAGCATTTTTTAAAAACGACAGCGATTCCTGCTTTGTTTTCCAACTTACATGTTTATGCTAAGCAGTGACACAGCAGGAAGTAAGTACTGATGCAAATTCAGTTATTTTTCTAGGCATTTACAAAGAAAGACCACATCATTTACTTATTTCAATTGAAGCTAATGGAAAAACAAAAGCTTTCTAGTGAAGCATGAGCTAATGGTGAATATGAAAACATGCTAAGTTATTCGATATCTAACATCTGACTGATTGTTTTTTTTAAAAAGGCCCCAAAATTTTATTCTGTCTGTAATTTAGAGCACAAATAATAATAGTGCATCCTGTTTGTACTTATAAGTCAGATTTTCACAGTTCCCAGTCAGAAAAATGCCAACAAAATCCCCTGAAGTCCAAAGTCCTGCTTAAGAAAGTCAGAGCTCATCATGAAATGGTTTGATGTCAAACATGGCTGAGTGACACAATGAAGCAAAAGTTGCTGGTATTTTCTACTTAATGGTCCTTTTAATGGTTTGTATCCGTTTGGACCTGAGGTGCACAAAATGTTACAAATATATACTTGTATACATGTTCCTTTATGTCTTAAGATAATTAAATTAAGATAAATGATATGATTGGATTGGATTGCTAAAAGCACCACGTTTTTTTTTTTTTAATAATGAGGTTTTTTGTTGTTGTTTCTTTTTAATCCAGAAATTTGTTGTTCACTCTGCAAACAAAGCCAGATGATTATTTCCAGTCTAGATGATCGTACGTTCTGGAGCAAAGCAAGCACAGTTTGGGAAAAAAACAAAAATAAACAAAATTTAAAAAATGCCAATTTTATTGATGGGATTGATCCTTCGCTCTACAGCTGACCAATGTTCTGCAATGTGATGTTACCAAACCATTCACTGTAGCAAGTAACTTGTTAGCATTAAAAACAATTAGCATTAGAAACTGTTAGCATTGGGTATGATCTCTCCTTTGTTCATTTACTAGACGTTTGACATTACTTAATAACTAATTAGCAAATAGTTGTTAAGTTGTTCTTCACGTTCAAACTAGCATTGAAACATTACAAGATGTTTTTAACATGTAAGGAGTGTAGAATTGGTGCGTCAATTAGCATTTAGCTCATTTGATGCTCGATGTTCATACTAAGCAGATGATTGTTTGACTACTATCTCATCCCAACTTTTAGCTGAAATGTCTTTAGGAGTGAATTGTTATAGTAGCTAAAATTTACTTTTGGATTTCATTTAAATGTTTGTACAAGTCTTAGAATATTATCCCATTTGAGTTGGTTGGTTGAATTTTAAGTTTTCAAAAGACAAGTCTGAATTTCAAAACTTAAAAAGTACTAAATCTTAAATTAATAACAATCGAGACAAAGAAAAGAGTTTCAAAATGTGCCAATAAGGCAACATGCTGTCTAGGAAGAGCACAAGCACTGAATTTCACTACAAAAATCTTAGGGTTTTTTTTCTTCTCAATCCCAGCTGGTTTCTTTCCCTTAATTATAATCACTCATCAAGCCTCTGTCTATATCTGTATCCATTGATAACTCTTTCTTTTCATTATACGGTCACAGTCTGATCTCTTGTTGGTCTGAAGCCCACGCAGACTAGACGCTGCAATTCACTGATCTATCAGATATCTCTAATGTCCGGTTTGAATGCCTCTGGAGTTGTTATATCATGTTGGTGGAGAGTGAATAATCAACCCACGGAGAAGTTTTGGTTGAGTCATCATGGTAATGCGACTCTTAACACCGAACCCCAATCAGCCATCTGCAGAACTATTTCCAGCGTTTTGTTTTTCTGCCCATTTTTCCAGGGAAGATGGTGTTGATGAAAAGCTTGGCTGTCGTAATAATAGATCACAGATCTATTATTACGCAAACTCGTACCAGCAGATGTTTCTGATGGCGCAGCTAAAGTTTAATCTTCAGCCAGCCGAGTCCCAAACTCTCACATGTTTACAGACCCGCAAACAGTAGCTTTACCAGAAACGAGTCATACCGCTTGAACTTTGCCACATTTTGTCACATGACAACCACAAACGTTTAACTGGATTCTCTGTGACTGGTCAACCCGCTCAGCAATGAGTTAAAGTGGAAGGAAAAGGACGTGCGGTCTTCTCATTTTCTAAAAATAAAAATCACAAAAGTTGACGTTTGCATTTAGCCTATTTGTCTCTGGTTGTCCATGATTTTAAATACACGTATCAGTTACCTTTACATGTTGACTTGTTAATAATGAACCCACCTCGTTCACTGCATGATGAGTGAAGAAGAAGAAAAAAACAGATTTTTGTAGTGAAATTCAGTGTGTAACTTAATCTTACCAAATGCAACAAAAGACATATTAGTAGCATAACACAGTGGTGGCAGCATCATGCTATGGAGGTCCATTTCTTTAGCAGAGACGAGATTAAAACAGAGCATTTATAAAATACATTTATTAGAAGCTGTGAAAAAAATAGATTGGTGTGAAATGGGTTTAACTCTCACAATGTTCTAGACTTATTTTAGACATAAATCCACTAGATAATCTGTAAAACTTCCTTCTACTTTGTAACCATGCATTTGTTTTGCTGGCCTATCACATCGCACACTCCTTCAGTGAGAGACGACTGCCACATTTTAAAAACACAAAGGAGCGTAACCGCAGATCCTTCCTCCCAGCAGCTGCTGGATATAGAGTCACTTATTAAGCTACTTTCGCCTGAACCTCACAAGGTTGTTTTGAATACAGAATGTCAGAAGTGGGTTGCACCCAACAAAATCAATACGTATTTACATTTAATTTTGTATTTTATACATCTATGTTGGCATTTGTACATCATCTACTCTGTTGTTACTAATTTTTAAACAATATTTCCATTGTTATTGCACATCTGTGTTTCTGCACTGATACAGTCTGTTGTAAATAGTCTGTATCTTGTTTTTTTCAACACACAAAATCACATAATGCACATTATGTGATCAGTACCACATCCCTTGGATGGCGAGTCCGATATTCCTATTTCTAATAACTGTCCAGTATTTTCTGTCGTACTTTTGTTCACTATATTATTATTCGTAGTAGTATTGTTGTTGTTGTTGTTTGACATTAAGGTTTTGTTAACCTTACCGTTTATTGTTGTTGTTCACTTTTGCAGGACAGTGAAGGCTGCTTCATCCCCCAATAAAATACATTGAACCTTATAGTTGTGACACTAAAGGGTTCACTTTTATGAAGCACTGTATTACGCTATTTATTGCCATCAATCTATTTCTGTCGAAACATGCCATGTACAGCGCAGCGTCTGCTTTGTAATGGCCCTGTTGGCCAAATGTTTCGCACATGAGAGCGGCAGCTAGCTTAAGTCAGCCTGCAGTCACTACAACACGTTCATATATGACCATCCACACTCTGTTCTCAGTCCTCCAGTCTTGATCGCCACAAACGCATGCAACCCTGACTCTCCCCTCCTCTGCCTTTAATCTGGCCCAAAGATGCAGTCTGCACAAAACCAGCTGCACACACACACACACACACACACCCCTACACACAGGTTCAGGACACCAAGAGCTGGGTCTGGAAAAATATAACACTAACAGAGGAGAGGAAAGAAAGGAGGGAGTTTAGCTGCAAGTGGAAAAGACGACTCAGGAGAAAGTTTTCCAATCGCTGTTGCAGAAAACTATTCCTACAACTCCCAGGTCACTGCTAGAACATTTTCCCCTTGTGTGCAGATGCATTTGCTGACACTATAATTCAGTGGCATTTTATAGGGATAGTGGGACATTGTGAGAAGGGATTAGTCCCCCCTCCCACGGCAGAGCTGTTATTAAAAACTGATATTAAATTGTGTGTGTTATGATCTGTGTGTGTCAATGGAGAGTTGGGCTCCATCTGACGTCTGGTCCGCATGTCTTAAACATTTGCTCTGATGCAAAAAGTGTGAGATGTGATGCTTTATGTTTTCACGTTGCTCAAAAATAGTTCTCTTCAGCTTTCAGTTTCAGCTTGGTGACGTGTTTATGGAAAGGCGCCGCCATCTGGGTTTCGTCTTCACTACCTTTTCCTAAAATACACGCGTACTACAGCATATCCAGATGGTATTAAGCTGAAATTGCTCTCCGCAGAAGGAGCTAAAGTGTGTTTCAGGAAGCAAGGTGAGGGAGGAGGCTAGTTGTACGCACAGCTTTTCACACTTCGCTCTGGCACAGCTGAGGTGAAGTGTGCTGATTGTAGCATTTTTAAGGCTGTGGCAGGAAAAAGTGGAATAACTATGAACAACCGGTTCAGCAGTACGTCAAATGAAAGCGCTTTGTTCCTGGGAGTTCTGAACACTTTATCAAAAAAGTTCCCCACATGGGGGCCAGGAATTAGATGAACTCTTGCAATAATTAGGCTTAGGTCAGAGCAACAAAAAAAAAAGCATTAGAAGAAAGAACGCAGTCAGAACACAAAGCAGAAATGTGCATCTGGGTATTTATGTGAGTGTGAGCGAACCACAGTTATTTCCTGGTCATTAGTTAGGGGTAAAAGTTGGGTGTAGAGAGCTTTGGCTTTTACACTACGCCGTGTCAAGCAGGCTGAGCTCCTTAAAGGCCAAAGCTCACAGCATTTCCAATTTTATGACTCCAATCAAAGCGAGAGCAACCTTTTAATTTAGGCGCACAGGCAGCTGAAGCCCTGCCCCATTTCTGGGTTAACCTTTGCCTTCTTAACATTTGTAACTGGGTGTGCTTTGGGGATTACTTCAATCTGTTTGCTACTGTCCTGTTTGTCTTTAAATAAACATGTGGCATCAAACGGCACAGATTATAGGTCAAGAATCCTGGAAACATCTTTCTTGTTGGAGAGACGGTTATGGGGCGACGTATAAATCAGTCAGTGGTCGAGGCAGCATTTCTCATTCGTGTAAAAACCCAGTTAAAACTCAAACAAACCAGGAAGAGGAAGGTCTGAGGAAAGATGTCGGTGCTTGTTGCATCTGTGAACCTTGGCGTATTGTTTGTGTGCACAACTCTGGAACGATGCGTTGCCACACAGAGACTTGGCCACGGGTCGCTGAAGGAGAGGCTTACTAAGGGGTCCATAAAAAATAAAATAAATAAAAATTTTGAAAAATGCTTGCTTCCTTGCCACTCTGCTTTGTGGATGTGGTAGGAAATGGACAGAGAGGGAGAGGCAGACAAAGAAAGACACTACAGCCAGCTCCTCATGCAGCTGCAGATGGATGTTGGCGACAGTGTTTCAGGTGCAGGTTTGTCTCTGAAGTAACAGACATAGACTGTCTAAATATGGACATCCTGTCTCTTACATCAACACCTTCTTTGTTCTCTCTAGGATCCCGTCACAATATCTTGCAAAAATTTAGAAAATTAAGAAGTCTTTGGGAATTCTTCCCAAATGTCTTCCCTTTCTTTTCTCCCACTTTCACGGGATAGCTTCTATCAACTTCTTGACTGAAAGCTGTGAAATTAAAACGTACATACTGCCCGCTCCGCTCATTTCCCCACATTTTTCTTTTTCTCAATAAAACGCGCAGCTTCCTTCATTCGGATGAAAAACACAGAAGAAACTTTGAGTTCGGGACTCGGGGGGCCGCAAGACCGTTTTGACTTTATTATCATCTTCTGTATTTTATTTTGCTCTGGTTTCACGGTCTGTCATTATGACTCTCTCTGTCGCACAAACAGACACACACTGGTGACCGTCTTTCTATAAATAGAGAGGAGCTCTTTTATGAATCAAATAAATTCTGGGGAAGCGCTGCGGCTTGGTTCTTTGCTCAGCTGCATATCCAAATCGTTGCGTGTCTGCAATCCAAACAGCAAATGTAGCGAAGGAAGGAAGGAAAAAAACGAAGATGGAAAGAAAAGAAGCAAGAAAGAAAGGAAGAAAAATGTGTGGCGGAAGTTGACGTTGCACAGAAGGAAATCTGTCATTTTCTCATTTGGAAGCCTCGAGTATTTTTGGCTTCCACCAACACCCACATAACAGGAGTAGTTTTCCAGAGACGCTCCCAGAGGAGGGAAACCGAGAAGCGGCCTCGCCTCCAGCCAATTCACAGGCCCAGCTAACCAGCTAATTGTTGGCCTGACTCCGTTTGCTAGGCGAACAATAGCGCACAGGAGGGAACTACATCTGCCGAAGACATCAGCTGCACAGGGTCAGAGTGTCGCATTCTCTCAGGGCCCTGTGGTCCAGTACTTGTGCCCTCTCCGGATGTCCTGGATACCACTTGTTGACGTCATCAGCTTCTCTTGCATTCACAAAAAGAAAGGTGCAGCTCTAATCGCCGCTGCGTCTCTCATTCCCTCTCTTGCTCCTCTCGCGGACGCATCAGGCCTTTGGCACATTAATCAATCAAACGTCTATTGCCTCTTCCTCCTTTCGCCTCGTCTCTCAGGCTCAGCTCTTTAGGGACATGGCCATTAAAACCGAGAGACAAAGAACGAGATGAAGTATGAAGCATTAAATAAGGCTGAGCGGCGGCCAAAGGCAATCTGCTCTGTGTCCTTCCTGATTCAGAGAAGTTCCTAAGTGACTTCACCGCCGGTCTGTTCCTCACAGAAGAGACATTTAGACCATTCCCTAGACAAATAGAGCTATTCTTTCAAACCGTGTCTTATAGTGCGAGACTTGTCTGTTACAGGTGCCTTCATCTACAAGCTTCTGAGGTCTGTGGCTCTGGCTGACAACTCTTGTACCACTTTTAAATTGTTCTTGTGGCAGCATTTTGGCTGATCGGTAGAGAACAGAATAATTGTCATCAGAAAGGATATAATGATGCTGACTGAGATTACTGTAAATTTTAGACGTTTCCATACAGAAACCCTGATGTGCTTTGAAGTAATTTGAGAACTCCCAAATGACGACGAGATGACTGAGAGTTTCTTAATAACTCATTTTTCGTTAAATACGAGGACAACTGAGGATGAAGTTTACATTTTCCAAATTCCAGCCAACAACTGAAAGGCAGCAGGAAGGCTGAGGCCAGTGGTGCCCAAAGTTGGTCCTGGAGGGCCGGCATCCTGCATGTTTTAGTTCTCTCCCTGGTTTAACACACCTGGATGAAATGATGGCTCCTTAGATGACCTAAGAAGAGCATTGACTTGCTGAAAAGGTTGTTGCTACCACCAGGGAGAGAACTAAAACATGCAGGATGTCGGCCCCCCGAGGACCCACTTTGGGCACCTCTGTTTTAGACAAATGTGTTCAACTCCCATCATCATATAAGTGAATTTTTCAGCGCAACCAACCTTCGTTGGTAATTCCAACATCTGCAAAATCAATGCCCTCATGTGTCGAAGCAGTTCTAGCACTGGGTAAAGGCTCAGCAACTTACAACATGTTGCTTTTTCTCTGTTATTCTGAACATCTAAAGACACTGTGTTGCTGAAACATCATCTTTTGCTGAGATGAAATTGGAGTCTGGATGTGAAAACAGCAGAAGGGACAGTTTGTTCCTTCTGCTGCTCCAGACATTCTAGATGTCAGATTTTAGAAACGTGTCGTATTTGCAGCCGCTCCGAACACGGCCTTAAGGTTTCAGCTCTACATAAACAAGCCTGTAACAAAGATATCAGCAGATCTTGTTCAACAACGCCTGAGGCAATGTGTTGTTTTTTTTTTGCAGCTGACCCATGCAATTAAAATATCAAGCCTGTTTTGAAAAGTAATTTTTATCACTACATTTTAATGGAAGAAGGAAATGAAACTTATTCACTTCTCAAATTCTGCCAAAAGAGAGTGAAGATGTCACCGTTGTAACTTTTTTTGGCATTTCTGCGCCAGAGAATTTGGTTCTGAGAACAAACCGCATCGCTGTCAAATAATTGAGTATGCAAGTTGTTTGCAAAAACTATAGGAAACGTATTCACAATTTCAGTGGTTTAAAATGCACATTAGAGATTAAAAAGCACCATCATCTTTTGCCAGCACCTTGATTCAAAACTATTAGCCAGACAGTCAAAACCATGTAAAATAGATATTAATTGAAAAAATAATAATTTGTCCTTTTATTCACACTGTATTAGAAAAAGGCATGTCGAGAATTATTGATACCTTAATTCTAATCAATAGAAAAACATTTTTTGACACCAAACTGATCAGACGTTTTATAATTGCTCAACAGCTTTTTACATGTTTACTTTTAAAGGTGATCTGTAAGTTATTAAGGATGGAAGGGCTCCTTGCCATCACCCTAATCTTTAGCTTCCTCCACCGATTCGCCATCAGATTTAAGTCATGTAACTGTTACATACTGTGACAAGATTACTTTAAGCATAAATATGAGCAATTTTATTCACTTACTGTCTCGTTCATTTCTGTTCTTTGTCCTCAAGTTACTGATGTTTTCATTGTGTAATCGCTGCATTTTATTTTTTGCCTCTTACAGTTTCCACAAATAAAAAGTAGGCTAAGCAGAGAGAGTATCACCTGCATAAAAGTAAAACACAGCAAAAAAAAAGCATCACTTTGTCTTTTTGTGTGAGAAAGTGACTCCTAAGGTTTTAAACCCACTGAGGCGTCTTCTGCCTTCACGTTCCTGCTTCAGCAAGAAACTCTAAATGATCTACATCTATAAAGCTGCTGACTTGAAAGTCCATGACCCCACTTCATTCAGGTACCAGTCATCGAGATATTCAAACCGAGTTATTTATTAACCTTGAAGCTCCGACTGCTCCCCTTCATCTTGAGCAGCTGTTAATGACATCTTCCAGCTCAGGCCTGGCCTTTGCAGACTGCCGCATGGTCCGACTACGCATCGTTGAATAACACGTGCTGCAAAGCTACATTGTCCCTGTGGTCCTTCTGCTGTTTGATATTACATCTTTCTCAATTGCAGTCACTTACTTTCATCCAGAAACAAACACACACATGCAATATAACAGACTGCGATTGTGCAGGGGCGGCATGTCTGAGTCATCCGTGTCGTGTTGTGGGAGTCAAAAATACATTTTCATGGTGCAGATCCAAAGTGAGAAGACAAAAATGACTACAAGACACTGCATTTCATCTGGTGTTTTATTTTCCCCCTTCCCCATCACATATGAAAGTCGGTATATAATTTACAGTGTTTGCTATCTATTTGTGTTCCCCAGAAAAGGCAGAAGAAGAGTGAAGCTCTTGAGTCTTGGATCCAAAAATAAAAGCCTTTCCTCCAGTGCTACCAGCTGGCACAGGACGCCTCCTCTGCTCCCTTCCTAAATCCACTGGCCTCTCAGGCCTGTTTAACACTTTTCCCAGCAAGCTATTAAACCCCCGTTTAAGTCTTGCCGAGTGACCCACTCCATTGTTGTGCTCAAGCCTTGTAAATCCAGTCAGAGAGGCTCTGCTGCAGCTCCTTATATTCAACCAAAGGCAAACCAGAGAGCCAAGGCAATGCAGGAGGAAGTTCAGCTGTCAGCCCTGCTCACTCCTGTTCTGTGAGGAGCTCTTTCCCCTGTTGGCTTTCATGACTTGTTGAAGTTGTATTTGTGCTCTGTGTATGTAAACTTCACAAATAATAGCCTTTTTTTTTTTTTAAATCGCGGTCCAAACACGAGTTTCTTACTTGTATGTGAAACGTAAATTCTAAAGGTCGACTTTATGACACACCTGGAGGCCCACAGGAAATTAAGGAAATTGCAAGAAACGGAAAAAATTGTCTGGAGAAATTATAGCCGAATCAGCCTCTACGGGGTTCAAAGTGTGCCCTGGTATCCACTCGCTTTAGAGCCGCGCATTCACAAAACAGGGCTGCCTGTGAATGGAAAATGGGTTGCAGATGGAAAGAAAATGACCAGCCAAAACTTTTGATGGCAATAAATGGGTTTTGGAGAAGTGTTGCAGAAATCAACAGCTTTTTTTTGTTGTTGTTGTTTGTTGCCGTCAAAAGAGCACTCTTCTTCCTTCCTGCAAAAACAGGCCGTCTGTCAGCAGCCTTTATTGTTTGGCTGTTTGAAGTAACAATTTTTGGAAAGAGCAATAAGTGCAAAGCTATTGTGAGGAAAAGTAAATAATTTTAGGTATAGCCATATGAAATGAATGTCCATGGACCTATGTCTCTATCTGTACGCAGATAATAATGTTCAGTGTTGGATGAAAATGAGTCTTTTGCACCTGTCCTGGTACCACATTGTGTTCATACTCGACACATGTTATCAGCAACAACCTCAAACAGGTTTTGTGTGTATGAATCTGTGTTTGCATTACTCATATTTTTCTTTTTCAATGTCGCTGTCTAGGAACAGTAGTCCTTTTAATGGGGCAAAACGAGTTTGTCCATGTCGACCTTATGATTGTAAGGTTGAGTTGGGGCCCAACCTGGACAGATCACCAGAACGGGACACGGAACAGACACAAGAGAAACCGGCAATTGCCACACGCCCTCAACTCAGGGCAATTTAGAATCTCCTTTTCACCAAATACGCTTGTTTTGGACTGTAGGAGGAAACCCGAGTCCTCAGAGAAAACCCACACAAATCATTGGGAGATTATGGAGACTCCTCACAGACAGGCCCCAGCTGGAACTGGACCCACATTACTGTGAGGGAACCAACAAAAAGAAAAAAATAAGTCTATATAATATAAATCAATTCATTTTAGTGGTAAAGCCGACTTTAGATGACAATTGCAGATGCAGATTTTGTCATTTTGGTGACCGCAGTCAAACTTCAAGTTTCCTTCTTCTTCACTATTTTCATCTGCCTTTTTGTCCGAGACATACTTGTTGCTTATCGTTGCGTGGCAGAGAACGATACGTCTCAGAGTTGGACTTGAGTTACACTTAAGTACCAAAAACAAAGTCTTCAGATTGGAGTCAGAATGTGAGGCTGTGGTTTACAGACCATCACCCATAATTAGCGGTGAAGGTAAACCATTTGTAAGCCACAGACCACATGTCTGACAGAGCAGTGCTGAGTCTTCTATGTGAGGGTGCGTTTGATTTATTACCCGGGAACTTTTTTTTCAGAATGCAGGCGATTAATTGCTCATATGTTCACCGTTGTTCTGACAGTCAGTAAAAATATTAACGCGTCTCCATCAGGTTTGTTGTTGTTGCTCGGCTAGCATCGTTAAAAAGACACATCTGGCTTTCCCAAATGAAAGCACTCCCTGTTCTATCCAGATAGTTTACTTTCTTAATGGTGGCCTTAGTTCTCACGTGTGCACCACTTCTACAGAATAACCAGGACTGTAACTCAAATGTAGCAGCACTTAACTAATGATAGCCTTATTTAATCCCATGCTAAACTGTGCTGTTTGCACTAATGAAGATTTCTGATACTTTCCCCTTAAAAGAAAATACCATGAAATTCACATGTGGTTCCCATGTTCCACATGTGCTAAAGTATTTTGTACATGTGATCCATGGTTTATTCAACATGGGATCATGTGTGTCATTTTTAAACTGCTTTAATTAAATTGATGCGTTTTTTTATATTATAAGCCATTCAACGCCTCCCATTTCGATCCTTGTGACATGTTAGGTTGTATTTTAAGCAGAGTTGGGCTTCTGGAGGTATTTTTTTTTCTAATTTACATGACAACTAATTCGAATCATGCATGCTCAATTATTAGGTAAAAATATTTTGCAAAGCAGGCACTTTTTTACGTCGGTGACAGAAATGTCATCAAATCCGCCACAAGGTGCAGAGACCAACCCTATTTTCTCCTTCGTCCCTCCAGACGCCATCATCCACCCGTTCCTAAAATATTCCAGACATCCTGACAGATACTCATTCTCTTCATGACGACGGCTGTAAATATTCAGCTGCCCTGAACGTGCTTCTTTCTGCCGTTGAGGCATGAAGCAAAGCACACCCAAAATAACTTGCATTCACAGGCTTACAGGGCCGTCTCAGTCAGACTTGTGTGCTCTGCTGCGATCCGGCGGATAATTCCCCCCTGGCTTTGACTCAGTGAAGGCCAGCCGCGCTCCTCTGCGTTAGCCACCGGCCCCCGCTGACGGCTCACTCTCCTGGTTACTCTGGAATGAGACCAAGATAAGCCTTGGGATCCGAGCTCCATATAGCGTTCAGTCTACTAAAGAAAATGTCCAGATCAGTAACTGACTTGATGTTTATTTTTGCAACGCATTCAAATCTAATAAGGTGTCAAAATCAACTTTGCTAAGGCTGTTTTTTTTAACTTTATAAATAATTGAGTGATCCTCATTTTTTTTAAAGGTAAAAGGTAATTTCATTTTTATAGCACATTTTCAGCAACAAGGCCATACAAAGTGCTTTACAGGAATTAAAAGGAAATACAAACAAAATAACAAACCAAAGAAAAAAAAGCAAAAGAAGAAAAAACTTATAATGTTGATCCAAAGTAAATAAACTAGATACTCCTGTTCAGGGTTGGTAGATAAGTATAAGTTAGTAAGTAATTCCTCTTCTGGGTTGGGAGAATAGGAGTCTAAAAAGTAGTTGCTGAGGTAATTGTTCTGGATTGTAAGTTTTAATCCCTGTTCTGGGTTGATAAATGAGTGTAGGTATTCTCTGGACTTTCTAAATGTGCTCCAAATTTGTAAAAGTAATGAGTTTCTAAGTAATAATAAAAACTAAATGTTCCTGTTCTGGAAGAATTTTTTCCGAATTAAAAAAATCCAGAAAAAAATCTAATTCCTTTTCTTTTTACTATACAAATTTGATTTATTCTTTGCTGATTCTTTTCATCATAGAAAGATTGACTCCAATAATAAAACGACATGAGGAAAAGCCATGGCTCAGATATGGAATTTTGATGTCGAGAAATGTGAAGTAGTCATTATTTCACTTAGGAAATTATGATTCAAGTCTCAGAATTCAACTCCTGAGAGAGTCGAAGTTAATCTTTATCTCAGTAATCAATCGATAGAGGCAAGTCATTATGCATAAGCCACAGAGAGCAGCTCTGACAGGTGGTTTGCATATTTTCCCTTAAAATGGTACGTTTGATTTATTAGCCATGGGACGTTCCTGGATGTGGCTTATTAATAACTCATAACTATTTAATTATGTTAGTTGTAGATTTAAAGTCATGAGCTCATGGATTTCTCTCAAGCCTAACTCTTAAACATCTTAACTCAGGTCTTTTCAAAGCTTAGCTTGTCTTTGACATTTCATTCTTTCGCTGCTCAGCTGGCGTCAGTCAAACAGAGTCACTTCAAAATAACACTTCCTGTTCAGTGCATTGCAACAACAACACGCCTTCATTCTCGCACTACTTTGTGTACTTATTTTGTAACTTATAATAAGTTGCTCTTATTGTGTACTTTATACACAAGGCTTTCAAATAAGCTTGTAAACCCTACGACACAGAACGTTCTTAAGAAAAGGCTCCGACTCTAAACATCCGGCCAATTTGAACACACTGACTAAAAAGTGCCAGCTACTGTATGTTATTACAAATACATTTACAGATTCTCCGTAGAACAAATGTCATCTCATTGTTGCCATTTTTCTTTCTACATAAATGTTTATTTACATTTCTAATGGGCTAAATATAATTTCTTACACCATCCATCCATCATCTTTACACGTTTATTGTTGCAGGGTCACAGCTTTTCATTATTCCTTAGTGGTTTAACAAGTCACATCTACACATATTAAAAGACCGCTGTACAATTGCATGATTTTAATTTGTGCCCCATAGCAATAAATTGCTAAAGACAGACAAGATGGCATGCATCCAGCGAGAGAATGTTTATCTAAGTGATCAGAGAAATGAGACCTGACTTGTTTTTGGAAAATGGATTTGTGAGCTTCTCTGTATACCTGCAGTATTTTCTGGTCAGTTTGGGGGACACAGGAGAAGTGTTTGTTGTTTTTTTTGTTCGAGTTGCTGCGCACAAGGGCTCGAATGAGAACATTGCATTACTTATTCGATAAAAATAAAAACTACTCCAACCACAAAAACTTTCAAGTATTTATCTTTCCTACTAAACATAAAAAATGCGTAGGCTTGTTTAAACATGCTGCTGTTGCCTCACACATGGATCATTTTTTCTTGGCAGTAAGCTCAACATCTAATCTCAGTCGCATCCTGAAGCTCATCATTCATGACAAATCTAAGACCCTCTTTTTGATACACTGCGAGTGTTTCTGGCTAACATGGAAACGATCCGTCCAGTTGGACGCTTTCTGCCAAAAGACACCTTTAGCAGAGCTGGCCTGGCTGTTCTCCAGGTTCCACACTGGATGCATGTTCTGATGCAACGCAGCAGAAAATGTTGACTCAGGCCTCTAAAAACATCAGGCGGGACAAAGAGAGACTGTCTGGTCAACAGCCACGGGAAGAGAACAGCAAGCACCTTGCTAATCCTCATGTTAAAGCAAACTTCACAAACTCCCACAGCACTCGTGTGTAACCGCTTTGATGGGGCCAACGCTTGTGCAACGGCCCCAACATCGGCGGTTTGTTTCCCAGCAGCGTATTCCCACATGCCACATAGAGCGCCTACTTTATTTAACAGTTCAGGACAAGTGAGGCAGTAAAAATAACGAGCAGGTAGCAGAGACAGTACAGGAGAGGGATGAGGACGAGGAACAGGGCGGACAGTTTTCTCTCCTGACAGCTTGGACTCTTCTCTAACTCCTTCTGACACTATGGTTCATGCATGTCGTTCATCCCAGCCTCTGGGTGACAGGCTGTATGCGAGTGTGTGTGTGTGGGGGCATGTGTGTGTGTGAGAGAGAAAGCTTGGACATCTCAGCGTCTTCATGTGCACTTTTGGGAATCATCCACCCTCGTTCGCTCTGTATCTTTAGCCAGACTCTGAATCACCCGCCTCGTCAGAGGCCTGTTTATAGCCTCGCAGAAGCAGAAACAGAAACAAACTTTCTCTGCAGTCATTATCTCAATCTGTGTTGATTGTAATAATCAGGGATCTCTCTAATGAACAAAAGATGAATGCACTTAGAGAGCGAGTGGTTCCACAAATTGGTAAGTTTCATATCCAGAGCAACTCTGCAACCATGGGGTACGTCAGCAGGATGTCACCTTTATCGGTGCGTCCTTTTGGGTTTCTGAATATCAGAGGCTCGCTGGAACAAAGAGCCGCTTGATAGAAACGGGAAATGACAGTGACAAAGAAAGCCTGTTGATGAGCGGCGCAGATCTGACTAATTAAAACCAGTTACACTCACTCATGCTGCTATTCAAATATCATGGAAACTAGCATGCACTTGTTGTGATATTCACGTAGATAAATTTTTTAGCCCATGCTGCGCTGTCACTATTCCTTACATGAAGAGCAGTGAGAAGGAGAAAGTTTCAGTAATTTGTTTAAAAGTGTTGAAGGTGTCCTGCTGGAATCATTTCTGTAATGAAATTATGTCTTTTTTAATTAGATTTTACAGAAAAGGAAGCGAAGAACCAGGTAAATCTAATTTCTCGGCTGATTTGATAGCTGCTGAAAAGTATTTTTGGTGCACATAAATATAAAGACATAGTTGGAAAAAATAGCTGTTGTGGTGTAGTGATTAAACAAATAGCTGAAATATAATGAGTTTTGGTAATTACCTTTTAAAACTGAGCAGATGAAATGGCCACAGAAATATTTAAACATAAAACACTTAAGAGTTTGATGAAATGTGTTAAAACATTATTCGACATGGCAATAATTACTAGTTCTCCTGAAAAAAAAGTGAAAAAAAATGTGAAAATCCATCACCAATCTGTGTAACTCCCTGAGAATCAAGTAAACACCCTGAAACTATCAGTTTTATTCCTCACATCCCTCATATTCATATTAAATGTTGTTTAAATGTGAAAAGAAATATTTATTCCTGGGTATCAAATTTCTCAGAAATGGTCTAAAAACTCCTAAAGGTAGGACAACTTCAGAGTGGCAGCTTCACACCCACCAAGCGACATTGCAAACTCATTTAAATGAAGATCTCTGCTGGTGTTGTCCAAACAGATCAAACATCTGGATGAATGATTCTCCCCAGAACAAACCGTGTAGCTTTGATCGGCCAACCTAAAGTATAACCACTGGAAACTGAAAGTCTGGGGCATGATGCCACTGAAATGGGGCATGAACTCAAAACACTACGCAGGCATCCAACAGCTGGTTTATGTCTCTCCCAGCCACCAAATGTGGGTTCATCATTAGCCCAGTTAATGTTTTTGGTTAAGAGCACCAGATCTGTCAAAGGAGTGGGAGGGGCGTCATTGTGGTGGTGCTGAGGGAGCGGATCGGACGGTGAACCACTGTAGACAAAGGAATTTGCCTTATTTGTTGTTAAATGTCATGGTGGGCTAATTGTATTTCATGAAATGTCATTTAGCTTCAGACCAACAGATGAAATGTCACTTCTCTACATTCATGCGAAATGCCACGGATTAGGTTTCTCCCTGGTGTGGGGGAAAAGGGGCTCCATTCAACCTCTGCTCTGTGTTTGTATTGCGACAGCAAACAAGCAGAGGATGTGAATTTAAAACATTTAAAATATCCATCTGGTAGAAACAAAACACAGCGACAACAAATCGCGTGTTGCTCCTTGAATTTGGCCTCCTCCTCTCCCTGTCTTTAGAGGAACATGTGGAGGAGGAAGAGGAGGCTGGTGATGTGCCCGTGGAGCAGCAGAGAAAAGTGAAGCCTCTCTCCTCGCCTTTAATCATAAAGGAAGCTATCCGGTGTGTAATTTGAAGTTGGGTGGCACCTAAATAAAGCCCCGCTCCTCACATTCACACAGACACGTGCCAGCCTGCCGCTGGATAACCGAACACAGAGCCTTTCATGTTCTCCTCTACAGGACAAATTGTGGATCCAAATGGGGGATATTTTTCCAGACTTTTTAAAGACTCCTATCAGAAGACAGCTGTTTGATGTGATCCAGAGCCGACAGCGAATCCTCCCAAAGACGGCGGCCTGCTCCAGGGAGGCCGCCGCCCTGCCGCAGAAAGAGGCTGCGCCTCCTTTTGTGTGCTCATGTTTCTAATTTGTTTTGTTTCATATGAGCTTTATTCACTGCGACATAAACAGATGTTTACCTGACATTTGTCCGTTGTTCATGAATGGGTTGTATTTTGCTGCCATATTTACTGAAACTACCTCAACTGCATCCAGCTGCATAAATGCACAACAATAAATTCAGAGAACATAGTTTTACATCTGCTTTGCTTCGTTAAAATAAAATAGCGCATACTTTTAGGGGGTTATGAATGTAAGGTCAAAGAAACGTTTGGAAATGTTTTTTAATTTTTTTAAAAAGGTCAACAGAGTTTCAAAAGCTAGTTTATCCAGATGGACTTCAGCTGGTTTATGCAAACACACTGAACACCACAGAGATTAATCAAAGCTCATACTATAAACACGTACAGGGATGCACTCTGTGTTTTGTTTACAGCATCACAATAAAATTTCAAAGACTCACTGTTCTCAAGATAAAAAAAAAGACAAGACTGCAAGGTACTTTCTAGAACCTACAGGCAGCTTTCTTAAACAGCTTGTTGGTTTCTGGTACTTTTTGATAATTGGCAATACAAAGTAATTTCCTAGGAGATTCAACTTACTTTCCCAGAACTTACAAGGTGCTGCTTGGAAATTACCATTTTTAAAGACAAGAGGGTGTTTGCTTTACATGCATCCTGTACCAGTAACCTGAAATATTCAGGTAGGCTAAAATGACTTGCAGGGTATTTTTCTCAATTTATAGTCTACTAACATAAAGAGTACTCTCCAGAACGTAAAAATCTCTTGAATACTCATATATTTTCAGGTTTTTCTGGAAATAAAATAAAGAAATAAATATGATAATCTTTCTTGGAGCTTGAGCAAACATACTTGGCAGTTTTGTGAACCTGTAGGTTTTGCAGAAGTATCCTTGATGTTCCAGAAAATGAACTTAGAAGGACTGGAAGATTACCATCCAGGTCCAAGGACGTATTCACAAAGTCTCAGGAAGTAACTTGCCAGCTTGTGACAGAAACATGTAATTTTCTTGGAAAGTAAAGTATCCCTTAAGTACTCCTTAAACACAGTGTGAATTATTTTGGTAATCTGAAGTAAGCATGTAATTATGTGTCATTTTCAAAGTGCAAATAAGTTGCCTCACCATGCAGTACTCTGTAAAAAGGAGTAAGCACCCTGTAAGGCAAGCTCTGATAAATGACAGGTTGAACGCACAGGCTTTGGAAAAGCAATATTTCTCCAATATCTTCAGCTGTTTGTTGATGTTGCTGTGAAACTTTGAATTACCTCCTCATCTCACATCCTGCTCTCTGTTGCCTTTGTCTTCCTTCAGGACAGGAGAGCTTTAACTCTCGCTCCCTGGCCATGCAAGCCCAAAAGAAGATCCTGAGCAAGATGGCGACCATGGCGGTGGCCAACATGCTTACAGACGACACCAGCAGTGAGATCCTGGACGAGCTTTACAAAGCGACCCGGGAGTTCACCAAGAGCAAGAAAGAAGCGCACAAGATCATCAAGGACGTGATCAAGATTGCCCTGAAGATTGGCATCTTGTACCGCAACCACCAGTTCAGTCCCGACGAGCTGGACACCGTGGAGCGCTTCAAGAAGAAGATGAACCAGGCGGCCATGACGGCGGTGTCATTTTACGAGGTGGAATATACCTTCGACAGGAATATCCTGGCGGAGCTCCTGCTGGAGTGCAGGGACCTGCTTCACACCCTGGTGGAGGGGCACCTGACCGCGCGCTCACACGCACGCATCGATCATGTTTTCAACCATTTTGCCAACGGGGATTTCCTGGCGGAGCTGTACGGGGACGGAGAGGAGTACAGACTCTCTCTAAGGAAGATCTGCAATGGCATCAACAAACTGCTAGATGAAGGAACGCTTTAACCTCTCACACCTCTACTGCTCCTTCTCTACTCGCTCCTTTCCCTGCCAGTGTCTCCTGCCTCCCATTTCACCTGCCACTCCTGACAGCAAACACCCTGCCTCTTCCTTATGTCTCTTGTCTTCCTGTTTCTTCCCCATCCATTTCCATGGAGATTGTTGTAACATCCTGCTGCTGTGGGTCAGTGAGGGATTTCTTTTTTTCCCCCCCATTTAGACTGTCTCTTCACTCAGTGGATCATTGCTGCAAACCAGGACACCCTGTTTCACAATATACACATTATACATTCCCTGTGTGTGCTAAAGTTGCACTGTACCAACAGCCAAAAAAAAATTACAATACTGTAGTAGAGTGTTTGGATATGGAAGATAATCAGTGGTAGTAATCAGTCTCTGTGTGTTTTGAGTGTGTTCAAAAGTATGCGATTTGCTTGTGTAGCGTTGCGTACTGTATCATGGTATGTTTGTTATGAGTCCGTGTCAATCTTCTCAAAAAGGGTGATAACACTTGTCTTTTATTAAAGATTTCTTTAAATCAGTACTGCACAGTCATCCATTCATCCAAGAGGGGGAGGGTGGGTGTCCATCTCAAGAGGTCAGTGGGTCACCAGCATCACAGAGCAACAGAGAGACACAAAACCATGCAAACACATTCACACACGTGCCCCTGAAGTAGATTTAGAGGATCCAATTAATGATTTCAAAACTATTTTCATACGCTATTCAACATTTATTGTGGAAAAAAAATGCTTCAATAACTTGGCTGCACAAAAGTACAAACCCTTCAGCTGGAAATGTTATTGAATCGGCATTCCTGCTTCCATTCACTGGGGTAAACTCAGCCAAATGGTGAGTTGAGTCACGCCTTGCTGCTAGGAAACAATCAAAAATATTCATCATGTGACCAAATAGTTAGGAGGAAGGCATCATTTCATGGAGTCTGTGAAGGTAAGAACCACAAGGGTAAAGTGGCTAGATTTTTATTTGTAAAAAGAAAAAAACTTTTCGTCAGTGAAAGTGAATATAGTCTACCATATGTTTCATAAGAATTATGTTTAAGGTCATTATTAATATTTTAAAATCTGATTTATACATCAGTTGTGGTGTCTTTGAGCTACAACAGAAACCTAGCATGAAAGGACTTTAGCAAATAAAGTCAAAATGTTAGATTTGGGATGAGATGAGCCTTTTGACAGGAGAGTGTTAAGTCATGACAACTTTTTTGGACATGCTGTATTATTAAAATAGTTATATTTACACTTGTTCTGTTTGATTGAAGGAATGCACAATATCCTGAAATATATGCAGAAATTCAAGTTAGTAACCAAAGTTGGTTTGATGCAACTGTCCCCTCTAATCCCAGTCACATCTCAACATTCCCCTCAAACTCTGATAGATCCATTGCATTGGATCTATCAGATTGTGGAGTCTTCTTTTGTCCACTGCAGAGATTTTCAGGCAGATTTAGTTCTCAACTTTTGCTTGGACTTCACAAAACATAACATTTAGTGATGCTTGGACTAACTGTGATGCTGAAAAATAAAATTTCGCTTCATCTTTCTTGTAGGAAACTGGACGTTTTGGGTGAAATCAGGTTGTTGGAAGAACAACAAAAAAATCATCCACCTTCTATTTAAGGAAAAGGATTCCCAAGTCATAATTTTGCAACTATCAATTCTAATTTTTTTAAACATACAATAAGTCCTACAGTTCAGCTATCAGTCAGTTCCCCTGACTTGGACTTTCATACAATTAGATAATTTTAATAATTTGCAGACTCTCCAAACTATGACTTCAGTGATAGGATAACAATGAGTACATGTCAAGAAACTCCAACAATCAACTTTTATTTCAGATTGATCTACCCTCAAAATGACTTAATATTCAAGGTGAACTCAAAAGCTCCTCCAACACGAGTACTGCTTAAGGGTTGAAATCACTTTATTGTGCATTTTTATTTGTTATATCCGTCCTTCTATTTTGATAATTGAATTTAGCAAAATAGCTGTCGCATCATATCTGAAAAAGGCTTTAGAATAATTTATCACAGTCTTATATTCTTCCAGGCACAACAATCAAACATTTCTGCAGGCTGTGTAAACTTTTCTATTTCCACGGTACATGCAGTGGTTCTGATTCTCCAGTCAAAATGTCCACAAAAAAAAAAAATAGAGATTTGGCTCAAAACAGATTAGTCATTTTCAGGAAAATGTCAAACTTGGTGAAAGTTTTTGCTGCCTGGATTGAAAAGCATATTTTCATATTTTTCAAGCTGCATGTAGAGAGGAACTAGATCCTTGGTTTTGCATGGAGTTACAAAGCCGACCATCAGTGTGGACACACAGAGCTAAATGTAACAACACTATCAGGGTAAGGAGAGCCACACACACATAACACAGAAATGCAAAAAGGAGCAGCTGAACAATAGACACACTAAGCTGACTTTCAAAGCTGATGGATTATTTTAGGATTTGATTTGACTACCAATTAAATAACACAGCTAATAATGCGTTGCGTCAGAAAAAAGTAAATCGGCGTACATCGCTCGTAGTTTCCAGCTTTGAAAGTTCCCTCTTCCTTGAAAGCCAAAACACTATTTGAATACACAAGACAGACCAGCTCTGACGAGGTGTCGGCTGCTTATTTATCTGATTTTGAAGCACATAAATCACCGTGTCGACAAGACTGAAAAAGATTTTTCTGGTGGGATGTTGTGTTTGGAAATTAAACGGTAAGGTTGCAGATATATTGGGTATGAAGAAGGAATAATAAATGGCCCATGAAGCCGCTTCTTTCCTGCCCATTTGATCCGCATGCAGACCGGAGTAAAGATTTAGTAGCTTTTCAAATTGAAGAAGGGAGCAGAGATTTCTGGTTCATTAGATGCCCTCTGCTCCGTTCGGTTCCTGTCTGGGGAAACATATTACTGGTGGCTTGGTGCGACTCCAGCTGGATAACGTCTGCAGCCAGCAGAGAAGACTTTTAGCTTCATGTCTCTGTCTGCTTGCAGTGTTGCAGAGCAGACAGACCACCCACCCTCTGAGCCCCCGTTTGCGCTCACACAGTCACACATGCACATTGATGTCATTTACGTTTCTGGAGAGTAACACTGATTCATTAACCCTCAACATAATCTGCTCCCTTTAACCTCTCTTCTTCCTGGCTCATCCTGAGACTTGATGAATAACAGTCTGAACACGCAGGAAAAATGAGGCGTGATATAAACTGTTAGTTCAAATAATGATCCTCCATGGGAAAAAGGAGAACTAGACTTGCACACACATATATTCCTTGAATTTAATCCCTCCATCTTATCTGTTGCTACAGTTCTTAGGGGTTGCTTCTTTTCTAATCAGTGTATGCAAAAAGATGGCTGGGTAGATGGTGAAGATCAGTTTGATTTCTGCGGAGTAGAAATGACCTCTCTCTGCCTCTGCTGTTTTCCAAATGATGCTTTATGCTTTCCACTAAGTTCATGAACATGGATGTTAAAATAAAGAAATCTAAATTGGGAGTAAGGGGTGTGTACGGATGTGAGTAATGAACTTACAGGCTGTAGGGGGGTAGCGCAGAAGCAAAAAGGACAGATGTAGACATTCACATGTGTGAGAGATAATCATTTTTTTAGAGAAATTAGAGTATATTAGAGAGATTTATTTCAGCTTGTGTCATGCACTGTTGGATCAATCTGAAGTCAGGAGTTCAGGATTAACATAGAAATCTGGATGAAAACAATAAACTCACAGAAAGAGCATGAGGAAGACAGGAAATGAATCAAAGGAATCATAGTGGAAGAATCAGCAATAAAAATAAAAAACCCAGAGAGTTTATACCAACACAAGGGTGTTGAATGATATTAGTTCCCTCCAGGTGAGATTAATCAGGGGGATTTGGAACAGCTTTGAGAAAAAAGACAGAGTCAACCAGGGGAACTGATTACCACAGTGAACACAGAGGGAGGTGAACTAAAACACAAAGCAATCTGCAAAGCAAGAAGGAAGAAAAACAGAAAACACAAAATGTCACTTATTGTTCCTACATTTAGCTAAAATAAACAACTATAAAAAGAAGGAGTGTATAATCTGATTATAGATTTATATATTGTATGTAAATAGAGATTGTTTTGAAAGCTAGCAAAACAGAACCAATGGTATAAAATGAAAACAAATGCAAAGGATGCTAAGATGTTGTTTTTCTGAAGTATCTTCTAAACTCTACAGAGCTAAAAAATGGTAACCTTTCACAATGGCCCTTAATATGAGACATGGAGTCAGTGAAGCGTCCAGTCTGCCCTCAGTCCTACTTGAGAGGCAAAAAAAAATAAAAAACCCAGATCCAAGATGGTTTTTGCCTTTTGTACAGTTAATGGTTCCATCTTGTTGTGGATTGCGCTGAAGGACACGCGGTCAACAAATGAAGCCATGAAAGCAACAAAATCAGAAGCCCTTGGCCAAATGGCTTGTTTTCTGTTCTAGAGCAGAACAGCTTTTTTTTTGCAGCACTTACAGTTCCTCTCAGACACCACTTAGCACTTTTTCTGGCCAAGGCCACAGGTCCCCTGTCTGCAGCAAGCTGAGGTCCTGCAGATTAGATTCCTGCAGATTAGCACGCTGGTCAGTTGTGTGTTTTCCTCTACTTGGTGGGGTCATCTAGACCAGGGCTCTGCGACTGCAGCTCTTAGATGTGTCCCTGGTTCATCACACCTGAACCAAACACTACGGAGATCTATTCCTGAATGCATATTTACTTACTGTATTTTCCAATACAATAAGGGATTTTACAGCACAATCACATAACTATCTTACCTTCAGTTGTTATAAAAATACTGTACATCAAATATGACTTAAAAGAAATGTTGCTTCCTAAATTAATACTTTGAATTTGGCCTTTGTCTCTTTAAAAACTCCTGTTAGTTTTGAAACTCCACCTTCAGGAAGTCATCACAACATTGCTCCTCTCTTAACCCTTTAACAACGTGTTAACCAGGGTTTCGCTTAGAAGTAACTCCTATAATGAACTCAGCAAACATGCAGTGCCACCAGAGGTTTGCTAATTGATGCAGGCTAGCCTGAAGGATCTGAGTAGGTAGGGCTGCTGTGTAAGGCAGAAGCTCAGCAGCTAGGAAACCGCAGCTCTAGGAGGAACTGCACCTAAAAAAGATTAGGAGAGGCGCCTTCAGTCCATCCAAACGTTTTGCACCGCTGAATGGTTGCCACAGGAGATTAAAAGATTTCTCAAACATGCATGTGAAAATTAAAGCAACACTCCAGGTTTGTTTTTGATGAAGGAATAACAAAGTGATGTAAAGCTCAAAAAAGTCAAAGGCATCATTGGGTGATTGCCACAAAAGATTCAAGGACTTCTCAAATATGTATGAAAGAATGAAAGCTACATTCCAAGTATTTTTTATCAGGGAATAACATGATGTAAAGCTCAAAAGGTCCATTTAATATCATACCCTCCCTTTAACTATCAAGACTGTTCTTGAGTGATTCTGCATGTGGATCAGATAATTGCCTACAGCACAAAAGATTCTTCTAAACAAAATAAGATTACTAACCATTTTCAATATTTTTCTTTACACACAATCCTTAAATGTTAATCTTTTGCTCTAGCTTTATGAATAAGTCCTAATAAGATTGTTTCCTAAACAAATAATGGTCAAAAGAGAAGCTCTCCATAGCTGTGACTTACGGCGCGTTGTTTTAAGATCAGGGATAAAACACAGGAAAGGTAGAGAAAGCAAACAAAAGGCATAACAAATGTACTTTCATAGCGCATTATCAAGTCCAGAAGACCCCAAAGCTCTTTACTAATCATTCACACACACATTAGCACTGATGGTGGCTAGCTACTACGCTGTAGCCACAGTCTGACAGAAGCGAGGCTGCCATGCACCAGCGCCACTGGGTCCTCTGACCACCAACAGCAGGCAAAGCGGGTGAAGCGTCTTGCCCAAGAACACAACAACTCAGACAGACGAACCAGCAGCCCACCAGTTACAGGACGAACTCCAACCACTGTCACCCCAAGCTGTAGAAACAGGGCGTCAAAGTAGAGTCTGACTAAGCACCCTATAAAAGAATTGGCATGAGGAAACAATTAGTGACGCACTAATCCAGCTTTTATTTTCCTGTATTTGACCTGCCAAGCATTAGTGTGTCGCTTAATTGGCAACAGCAAAGCAAATAAGAATGTAAGAGAACTGGAGACAATGACAAAGATCTGACAAGGAACCAGAGAAAACTCTCAATATGTTATAGCTAGCAAAGTTATGGCACACATGTGCTAAGTGGCTGAGAATAAAACAAAGCTTACCCTAAACCAACAGAGCAGTAGACCAGAACCATCAAAAACCAAACAAAACCTTAAACAAAGGGGAAAAAAACTTCACAAACCACCAAATTATGACAAACTCGTGCAATTTTTATGACAGCAGTTTAGAAAAGCAGCTTAAACAGGTAGTGTGAGCTGATAAATGAGATGTTGGGCTGTTGACAACGCCCCTAGGAGGTCATATGTGTGTCACTGCAGGACCTGTGACCTTTTAAATGTTCTGGAGGAACACAGGAATGCTGGCTCATTTACTGCAGCTGCCCACAGGTGGTGAAATGTTTAAATGGTAAACCCGAAAAAAGGTCATTATGAAGCTTAATTAGGCAGTGCGGTGTAATGCATGCCAAGTGGCATTTCACCCACAATTAAGCCTCATTAAGGAGCAGCCATTTACTTCTATGGCAGTGCGGAGGTCATGGACTAAGGGGGAAAGCATAGACCTCTACTGGTGAAGCTGCAATCCAGGATTAATACATGAAGCACTGCTCTCCACCCTGCAAATAAAGAGCCGACTGCTCCCTGATTTTTTGCTGTCACAGACTGCCTTTGATGTCCCATCAGCTTTCCCCTGAGACTGATAATAAGAGGAAATGTTTCTCTTGCCGTCTCAGTCCCAGGGGTTTCCCAGAGAAACCTCGTGCTTAAACGTTCCCAAAACCCGGGGTCAAAAAGGCATTTATAAAGAAACTGAATGGACAAACAAATACTGCCATTGGTGTGCCGCGTCACTCGTTTGCGTAAATAGAAGCTCAAGTTCACATGCCCAACAGAATCCCAGAGGATTCTCACACTTGTTAGCTTGTTCCTTCCTCATTTAAGGTCTTCTGGGAAGTAAATGAAAGGTACGACTCTTTTGGAAGGCATAAACTACACAAAGGAAATGCAGCTGCTGAACGCAACCTGAGACGACTACACTCCTCGAAGCTTATCAGCAGAGAGCGCCGACCAAGGCCAAAGACTGAAACCAGAAGTGGGGCCAAAATAAAATCCAAAAACGTTTTCCTGTTGCTATTTCTGCATTTAAAATCACTTCCTCTCCACTTTCAGAGAATATCACTGTATGTAGAATGCACACAGTACTTGTACACTCCCTCAATGACGTACACACACACATTTGTGCAGATGGTCATAAATCTACACCTGAATGAGCAGAAACCTTGCAAGTGCACGAGAAACCTAACAGGTGAAAAACATTTCACTAAGAGAAAGAAAAGAGGTTGGTTTTCTGATTCAGGGAGATCTGTTTAAATGGTTTGGACTGGGATTGAGTTGTTATTCTGCAGCTCTGCTATGACACCTAGTGGCTTCATGGGTTGCATCAAAAACCATCTGCAAAGCTATTCCCACTTTACTGTAAACTTGCCAGTGACACATTTATTTGTTCCTGCCATTTGTGCTGTAAACAAATAACATTTCTTCCAATAGATCTTACAAGGTTGGAGTCATACAGAGAGGTCCTTGACCGTTCCTCTTGTGCAATCTTTATCATCCAGAGACGCCGGTCCTCTCTTATGTTAGCTCTTTTAAAATTTAAGAGAAACTGCTGTGCTCTCCATGTTGCCTTTTTTGATCATGGTTCTATTTCTTACTGCTGGTTTTTCATCCTGCTGAAAGGTTCAACATCAATACACCTCCAAACTTACTTTTTTTATTTTGCTTTTTTAATATCCTTACCATAACTCTGAGTGGTGGCCTTATTTTTACTGTAGTTTTAAATATTTTAACCACTGCTGAAAATATAGTATAAATATGGACAAATAGCTGTTTTATATCAGGGTTGGTTTTTTTAACTATGCAGATGAGCAAACATCTGTCTTACAATATAGTTAGTGATTTCTTCTTATTTTTGTCAATTTGACAAGAGTAGGTAAAGGAAGAGGGTCTCCAGAAGCAGAAAATCTGGGTTTACCAAAGCTTTCAAGAAACACTTCAGCTGTATTTATCTTATAGATGTCAGCAGTGGTAATAATTATAGTCCCAGCTTTTTGTTAAATGTTTCTTAGAATGGGCTCCACTCCCAATAAATGTCACCCAAATCCCAGATGGACTTTTAAGTATTTAAGTGTGAAATTAGTCCACAATACAAGATGAAATTTATTTTACTTTTTTTTTTTTACACAATGAGTAGTAGAAAAATAATTTTACTTATAACTTTGTGTCCCAATAAACCTAACAGGATTCAACTTAAGGACAACCCCTTAAAGTTTATTCAGTTATAAAGTCACCATTTCATATCAGTCACTTATTCTCATCCATAGAAAATCCTGACGCTTTAGAGCCCAGGAAGCCGTGTTTTCTTGGCTGCACAGTTCCTAATATGCATCAATGTGAACAGCATTCACACAGAGCCTGCCTGGCTGGAGCAGAGACCAAAAAGAGACCATTTTTAAACTTTTTGCTCTAGAAGAAAAGTGCCATTATTGTTTGGTTGTTGGAAAATCCCTGGTTAATTTTATCATGGTGGTCGAATGTGTCAGCAAAGGTTACTGACTAGTTTTGATGAAAGCTACTTATCCGTTCAGCTGCAAGAACAAACATGACTGACTGATGCATTTTATTAGTGTTGTTGTTACTAACACAGTTGCTTATGCATACAACCATATTGAATAAATTTGAAATTTTCATTTATTTCTTGACTTTTTTTCCACTCAACTTATTAAATGAAACGTATACAGATGAAATACACACAGTGTAATGACTTGTTCTTAATCAAAGAAAACAAAACGAACCTAATCACTGACTGGCACTGGGTTGACGCGTCGTCCTCCTCCTGGATCCAATGAATGAACACTTCCGGTTATTTTGATTGTAAAACATTTATCGATGGTTCGCACTAAAACATCCAACAAGATGCGAGTTTTAATGTTGAACACTTATAATCAACTTAGTACAACCAAAAGGTTTCCAACCCAGTGATCAACAACAAACCACAACGATGACGACGGACAAAAAACTGCGTGTTTCCGCCGCAATCAGCACACCTGTTGAAAGGTCACCTGTGACTCCATTTAACCGTGTGATGCCCCCCGCTGTGACTTTTAGGTATTACACCAAAACAAAAAATAAACACATACTGTACACCCAAAAAATATGATTCTAATTACAGACTGATGGTTACAAGCAATTATCTAAGTTAATCATGATGATTTTACATTTACAGACAATAAAACATGATATTTAAGATTTTAATATTACATGAGACCAATAGAAAAACATTTTCAATACAGAAATGTATCCTTTAAAAGTATGCCTACATGCATACTTACCATCCCAGAATAGGATAATAATCTGGGTGTAATGTAAGACATTTTAAAGAGCAATATTGCATGTTTGGTTTATATACTTTATATATTATTGTGCAAGTCTTTTTTTAACTCCTCTAAGAGGCCGCAATTTTAGCCGCCAGGGGTCAGTGATGCACCACATATACTCTGAGACTGAACCAAGAAATGACAGGGAAATGGGAAGAAGATTAAAAATAAGTGGTAAATATATTTGAACAGGAGTTTTAAAAAAAGCAAACCCCCCTCGGATTATGAACATTCCCGCATCTAACATTGTTTTTGGATGATTGCTAGATATTTTTAGTGTCCATTAGGGATCCAGTAGACTGAGCATTTGCTGCTGCACTTTAATCTCAGGAAAAGCTCCGTGATTTCTGGTTTTGGCAGGACTTGTGTTTTTCAAGGCCGCTGAGGTAAGCAGAAAGCAGGAAGCACAGTCACCGAACAGAACCAGGCCAACATCCCATCATGCACCGCTCAGAGACAGATCAGCATCGCGATCTGCAAAACGATCAGTAATGTCAGATAACTCTGACTAGGTGCAAAATGACTAATATTTTCACAGGAAACAGAGAAAACTGAATTATATATTTATACTTGTTAAAATGCGTCTCTGTGTATTGAGATGAATTATCATCACAAGTTCTGTTGGACAAACTTGTGGCCATAATTGATGTGATGTAAAAGGCAAACACGGAGACCCGACCATGAATGTGCGCAGGTCTTTAAGTAGGGCAGCAGCTAAATCTGTTTCCTCCTAAAGCCTGAGCCTGAGAAGCAGATTGGCTGCATGAAAACTCTGCACCCAAAGGGAGTGAAGCGACGGGATGCACTTTAATCTCACATAAAGCTCTCATAAATCAAAGGGATATTAATGGTGGACCACATCATCCAAATCACATGCCTTAATTCTGCAGATAATAATTGAATCAAAACAAAAGGATTACACAACATGCTCCCTCTGCTCCTCACACTCAAACCTCCACACACCCAGAACATGAAAAAGGCACAACGAATAAAAGGTGTTATTTATTTATTTATATTCTTATTGAAACTAGCATTTACTTGGTGCTGTCTATTTTCACACACAGTATCCTTGAAATTTGACTTTGACTCCAACTACCATCCATCTATCCTTTGTCTTTTGCTTCATTGGGGTCGCTTGTGCAGTGACTTAACCTGAGAAGTTCACACTACCCTCACCCCAATCAATTAGGCCAAATCCTCTGAGAGAATCCATTCCCACACCAGCCAAAGGACACAGTCCAGGGTCTTCATCTGGTTCCCAGAGGAGGCATCCTAACCAGATGCCTAAACCACCTCGACTGGCTCCTGAGGAGAAAGGGTAAGGCTGTAAACACCAGCCTCTAGAAGGCAGGGTGTCCTTATCTTATCTTTTGTTCATGGAGCAAAACAGTGTTTCATTGTTTTTTGTTTTGTTTGTTTATTTAAGTGCCTTTAAATCACTGAGACAGATGCAAATGACCATATGAACATTTTTAATGAACACCTTTCATCCAATTACCACCGGAGAGAGGCACCTATGCAGGGGTAAATGTGGATAAACACAGTGGATAAGTGGAGGGATTTTTAGTAGCATGTCCTGATGTTTTCATATGACTTTGTGGTTATTGTGTGAACACCACCCTGCAATGGTCTGGCGACCTGTTCAGGGTGACCCCGCCTCTCGCCCCAAATGTTAGCTGGAGATAGGCACCAGCACCCCTCCCTACCCCACTAGGGACACGGGTGAAAGAAAATGGATGGATGGATGGATGGATGGATGGATGGATGGATGGATGGATGGATGGATGTGAGAACACCAACTCTTGGGAGCCCCCTGTTGGCTCGGTTTGCTTTGCCTCTGGCTGACTGCACACTTTCATTGAGTTTAAACAAAAATACCAAAAAAAACCTAAAAAACAGTTGGGTCCCTGCACTGTACTCTTGTTTGGCCCTCCTTGGTAAAAGTGATACTACTAACTACTTTTTCCCCCCACATGTTTATGACAAAATGTCCAAGATCAAAATATTAAATACAACTTCTTTTAAACACTCCTGTGAATATATCAGATTATATTATTGATGTAATCTTTTTCCACAACATATAAAAGAAGAAGAAGCGGGTGGGGGAAATAATAATTCAAGTTACAATTGTTGAGAGGGGCAGCTTAAGGTTATGGAAACCGACCAGATAATATGATGTGCGACAGCCCCTTCAAATGTCATCAGACGAGAGAAAGTTATTAAAGTAAAGCAGCCATAAAACTGATATAATTTATGTTTCTCTTTGCTTATGTGGCTAATTGCTGCTCTAACAGCGTTTGTTATTGACAGTTCAGTGGAAGATCTACAAACATGACGCAGATTGTGGGTGACGCACGAAATGGGCGTCTTTTTGTTGTTTGCTTTTTTTCCTGGTCAAACGCTGCAAAAAATGTTTCACGTAAGTAATTGGATCTAGTTGGGGGCTGTTGTAAAACGGAAAGACAATTTAATTGCAAACAGTTACCTGCAGCACAGCAACCTGGTATAGATGCATTATAATTGTGGTATTCCTCATTTCAGCAGGTTTTAAAAGCAAGAAACGCGTTTGATGGTGCAAATTAGTAAAATGAAATTCTGGACATGACTTGCGTTTTTTTTTTTTTTTCTGAATCTTTAGTGTTTGTAATGCATCGCGTTTTAGCTCTAAATCTGAAAATAGGTTAACAAATACTATTCATAATGCAGCCAGAAGAGAGAGGGAGTGAAACTTGCGCACTTCTTGCAGTGTTCATCCCCTCCTTCTCCTTTGTCTCCCCCCCCCCCCCCCCCCGTCTCCTCCCCCTCCTCTCTGATGAGGGGGCAGGTCTTGTTGTAGTGGGCTGTATTACTGCCTTGGCAGGTGATGCTGCAGCTCACACGGGGCTGGAACAGCCTCCTTGCTTATCTGCTTTTAATTAGACAGGTGACCTGCTTTCAGCACCACCGTGCGTCAACAGCTCCAGGCAGCGCATATCTTTTTATTCCCAGCCTTTACCCGCACGGTGCGTCTAGCATCCAGAGCTGCTTCGTCCCCATCAAGACGCAGCCTTTCCGCGGCAGTTTCAGCACCGGGTTCTGGAGCTGTCCAAGCATTCAGCACTTCTTTTTTTTTTTTTTTTTTTTTTTTTAATTGTTCCTCAGGAAAAGAGATCCCCCACCAGACTCACTCACTCAAGCTGATAGGAACTGGTTTCCTGCGCGCTCCGGAGTAGATCATTCCAAGGATGGCGTCAAAACGCGTTGGCCTTTTCGTGCTTCTCCAGCTTCTTGTTCTGAATGTAGTGAGCCAGACATCTGCCTTCCCCACACCTACAGCCTCAGCGGATGGTGAGTTCGCGGGAACTGGGGCACCATTTGATAGCCAGAAATGTGCGCAGTCGCTTTTAAGATTTGCTTAAAACTTCCCAAAAGTACCACGAAACGCTAAATGGAGCGTATAAAGAAGCATAAATTTGGTCTGCTGGTTTATTTCCCTTTCCTGTTTTGTACGTATAGTCTAAATTCAAATTAAATGTACTTGTCGTGTAACCCTAAGAGTTGAGCTCCGTGCAACTCGGTAGCGGCTGGTGGTGTTTTTAATGCGCCCTGTCGCTTTAGGCCGCTTGTGGTCTATTTTCGCCACAGTTTAATCTTTTGTTTGATAATCCGATTAAGCTCTGCCTCTGGTGGAGAGTTAGGAGGGCAGAAACCCAGCAGATCACGTCAACCTGAAAGGTCATTTTTCAATGAAGCGACTTTAAATTATATCTCCAGTGAATTAAAGTTCGTAATTAAATCATCTGTACGGTTAATATATTCTGCTTTCGGCCACCAGTTTGAACGCTTACAGCTGTGATTTCGTTGCAGATAAAACTGTGTACAACAGACAGCTGACAGAAGAGAGACCTTTACAGGAACAGGTTGGTGACGTCCCTTTTGTCAGCTCATTTTCTTCTTTTAATATCCGACCAAATGTGCTATAAGGTCACTTTTCAAACAAGCTGGGGATTTTCTTTTCTGTATCCCTACAAACATTAACAATCAAGCCTCATATCCCGAGTGACAATCAATTGTTTGTCTTTGCCCAGATTGCAGAGGCAGACAGCGTGAAGGCTGCGGTGCAGTCAGCAGGTAAGAGGACACCTCGTTGCCAATCAATTGATGACTCTGTTTCCGCCTGCTGTGCAGATTCGGGTTGCAGCAGCCTTTCCAGTAATGGAGCCGTCATCTGCGCCCTTATTCACTGTTGTTTGCTTCTCCTTCCTGACAGAGAGCAAACAACCCGCGACCTCCAAGGACGCGGAGTCAGAGCAAGGCGACGACTTCACCATGCTCAAGTCTCTGGCCGACGGCCAGAAATCGAAAGAGGCCCCGGAAGGGCCGGTGAAGAAGGGGGATCATCAGTACGTCCCCGACGAGTCCGATTCGACGAAGAGCAGACGTCTGGCTGACGACTACGACTCCACCAAGAACGGGATGGACTACGGCAAGTACCGGGGTATCCGCAGGCTCGACATGCACTTCACACCGATTCTTCTGTTCCTCTCGTCCATCAAAACGCAGAAAGGAGCGCTTCCCATTAAAACGATGCTGCACTTTGTCTCCACAAGTCACTGACACAAGTCTCCAGTCTGCGTCTTTTGTCTTGTTTTTTTTTTTTTCTTTCTTTCTTCTTCTCCGTCATCAAGGACATACCCATAACGCTGGCTGCTGCCTCTATCCGTGTGCTGGCAGGCCACCAGGCAGACATTTTAAGAAAGAGTAGGAGACACGTGGGGTATAATGGAGTTGAGCCGCAACGGAAAGAAAGGAGTCAGAGACAGGACACGTGAATCCAGCAGAAACAAATGATCCTCTTCCTCCTCCTCCTCCTCCTCGACTCCGACGTGGTGAAAGCTGATGCTCTGTCTTCCACGACTCTGCAGAATGCATTCATCGCTCATGTAGAAAAAATACAACATCTTTATAACGCCTGTGTATTTTTAAGCATGTTTCGACATATGAGTATTTAATATAAATTGTGACAACACAGGTAACTCGTAGTGAGTATAAATGATGAGGAAAATGTTTTAGTTTGTTTCTTTAATGAATTAGGATAGAACCCCAGACATTTAGTCCTTAAAATGTCTAAAATCATGTATCACATCCTACGTTTACTATGGGAACATTTTTAATGAGAATTCTCTTACTTCTTCTTTTATTTCATACATTTTGTTTTGAGCTGCCTTTACAATCAGAATTGGTTTTCCATCTCTCTAAGTTGAGATGGAAAATGTTTCTCCTTAGAGTCTAAATGCATTTTTGTATAGCTTCTGTTATATGTGTAGCTATTTTTTTGCTTAAGGAGTCAACCAATTTTAAGTTCTGTTGCTTAAGTGCAAATAAATTACTTTCTGATTAGGCATCAACATGCAAATATTCCCTAATAAAATAAGTTATATTTATGGCGTTCAACTGTTTTCCACATCACTTTACATTTACTCTCACGTTAGGTCTGCCCGTCATGTTATCTAAGAGCACCCTCAACACCTATCATCATTTCAAGGGGTCCCACATTTACTGCAGTCTGACCTTTTGACGCCCTCTTAGAGGTCAGGTGACTGAAAGTCAAACCATAGAGCAGCATCACTTCCTCTGCTCCTGCCTTCGATCCAGCAGAGGCACAAACCTTTTTTCTTCTCCCCCGCTTACATGTGGCAAGCTCAGCAGTCAAGATCTTTTCAAAGTGAGCCAAAAATAGATGGAAGGAAACGTCTCACTTATGATTTAACCTGCACACACGGACAAAAATAATCTGGCACTGCTCCTCGTTTTCACTCAGTTTTGGACGGCGGGGAGCAGCCGGCGCCGTTATGCAAGTGTCAGACTGTCGCAGTTGCACATTTGTCGCTCGGGATTGCCGTGACACGCCGAATATGAGAAACACTTTTTTTTTTTTTTTATGTGTAAAGAAAATAATTCTGCTCTGCGGGGCTGAAAGGAATGACATCGACGGTCTCTCTTCACAGATGACCCAGAAAGCTTCCGGCAGGTTGACGGCACCCCGCTGACTGCTGAGGATATCGTCCAGAAGATTGCCAACAAAATATACGAGGAGGACGACAGAGGGGTGTTCGACAGGATCGTCTCCAAGCTGCTCAAACTGGGGCTGGTAAGCGCCGAGCTCAACCTCGCCCTCTGAAACTCGGATTGAGTTGAGCCCAGCGGGTCGCTTGACATTTTCCCCCGCGGGGGCTCGCTCCACCTCCCTCTGCACAGCCTCTACTGTCACTATAGCAGATGAAGATATGTGTAAATTGCATTTATTGTTCCACGAATTCAGCTGTGAATTAGTGTTTTGTCACTCGATGGACAGCTTGTCTTTGCCCTCTCTGTTGAAATGAGGTCACCGATCAATAATTTGGACTCTATCATCACAAACTTGCTGTTTTTTGTTTTTTCTTCTTCTCTGTAGATCACTGAAAACCAGGCGGATACTCTGGAATACCAGGTGGCCGAGGCGCTCCAGGATCTCATCACCAAAAATGCGAAGAATAATGAAGTCGAGGACATGGACCAGGAGTCTAGGGGAGAGCAGGACGACCTGGGTCCAGACACGGTACGGCACGAGACAAAAAAATCATAGTCATGGTAACAGCTGCTAGAATTTAAAACCTGCCGGGGTTTTTTTTTTCTCTCAGGACGCATGGGAGACACCCAGGCGGCGTTACGATGAAGAAGACCATGACGAAGTAGCCAACAACGACGATGAGATTGCGGACGAGGTGGACAGGGATGTGGAAGAAGACATGGACAACAGCTGGGACAAAGAGAAAGAGGAGGGCAACGAGGTGAACCCTGAAGATGGGCTCCAGGACCTGCAGTACTTCCCAAACTTCTACCGCCTGCTCAAAAGCCTTGATTCAGGTGAAAACTCAAATCCTCCTCACAGAAGATTATTTCATTTTAGTCATTAGAGGGTGAGTCAGGGTTTTTTTCCCCACATTTGTTTCAACACAGAAAAGAAAGTGTGGATGATAAGACCACTCAACCACACACACACACACACACACACACACACGCACACGCCCACACACACACACACACACACACACACAGACACACACCCAGGCACTCCAGTGAGCTCATTATCGACACTCCAGTTATGAAGAATTCAGCGGTCCAACGTTTTAGAACCATTTTCATCCATCCATACGTCCGTCCTCATTTTCTTCCTGCTCTCTGCTTTGTTTCTCCAGAGCAAGACGCTCAGGAAAGAGAAACCCTGATCACCATCATGAAGACACTGATCGATTTTGTGAAGATGATGGTGAAGTATGGCACCATCACTCCAGAGGAGGGAGTTTCATATCTCGGTAAGATGTTAAAACAATAATTTGGAGGTTTAAATTTTAAGGTACTTTATCAGGTTGTTGAATCATTATTCCACATAAATGCTTTTAGACTTTGATTGAACAGGTTTTATTGCGCATGTGGTCGATGTGGATCTCAGTTCTCTTGGGGCGTTACAGTTTATTTTAGTTAAAACCATCAATCCATCCTGTTTTTCATAAATATGATGCTTTGTGTTTTTGTGGGCGTTAAACCCAGGGCGGCATACCATGAGGGGCAACATGAGTGCTCCAAAAACAACAAGGCAATTTACCTGTTAGTTATGTCCCACATTTGTTTTCTGTTGTCCATTTGAACATCATGAAGCTTTACCTTTACCTAATTTGAACCTTGGTGCTAGATTTTATTTTGTTATCTCTAGTTGACAATCTAAAGAATTTAAACCTAATCTTTATTGTTCCACACTGAACACATTTCATTCTAAACACAATTTCAGATTCATAAAACCTTTTTTCTGTTTGTGAAAACTCATAAAACATGTTCATTATAAATTTATTTGGATTCAGACCACCTTTAGATCGAGACAATCACTCATTTATAGTGGCCGCTCCTTCCAGTCATGTTATCTCATAGCTCCAGCTACAGTTTTAATACTTTACTGGAACGGCGTATAAGCGAGGATTATCCTATTACTGTTTGGTTACTGTTCTGTTTTCCTTGTAAGAGGACATGTTCAGCCTTTCAGCGACTTTATGTTGACAATAATATCTAAGTGATTTGTTGCCAGACATCTTTTGTTAGGGGGTAACAAACTACGGCTGAATTTTTCCATCTTATAAAAACATCTTATAGTCTATTCCAAATTTAAATAAAAAACTGAGGAAAAAATACAATATTTTCACCTCTTTTACAGTGTTTTGCACTTCTTGATTGGCAGGTTATTTTAAAATTGACTCAAACATTTGGGGTTGTGTGAAAAATCTCTCTACATACAAAAGGTATATGTGTGGAATGCTATGAAATGATGTGGCAACTTTGTTGCTCAAGCTTTTTTGACATGGGGCCTTCAGCAATACGAAGGATTTCAGATTTAAACTTTAATCCATCCAGTGTGCATCCATTTTATCCATGTTTTGGATAAAATGGATGCACACTGTGCATCCAAAAACAACAACACTGTTGTTGTTGTTGTTGTTGTTTTTTGTTTTTTTTTTCTGTGTGCTGTTGGTCTAAAGCAGTCGAGCGTAAAGCCAGTGAAGGCAGATAATAAATGCCCAGGGGCTTCCAGTATGACCAGACTGGTTACGTTATGGGCATCAGTAGCCAGTGGAAAGGTCAGCCACCTTTCACAGACAGCACAGGCGTCATCTCTATGTTCGCCTTGGGAAATCCCAAACCCATCCGGTCCTCTCTCTGTGACATAATCCTTCCCTCAGTTCAAATCAGCATCCAGTTGAAAAGAGAAATTGAAACTTAAAATTAACTAAAAGAAGGAAAGAAAAAAAGAGAGAGAGAGAAGTTTTGATTAAATGATTAGCTCTTTTAATCCCTTAAATTATATTAATTTCATCTCACAATATTTAGGAGAGAAAAAAAAGAGGTTCAATATACATATCGAATTTCTTATTGATTTTTTTTATTTAATTAATTGATTTTAATTGAATTTATTTACATTCTTTCATTTTGTTTTTTAATTCTATCCATAAATACAATGTGATATCTAATAGTTTATATTGGTTTTTTTCTCTTTTTTTATTTAAAACGTAAATAATTTGGCCGCCATGTTTCCTTTTCACTTGTGCTGTTGACATGAATGAGATGAAAACAAATTTAGCTCCCAAGTTTGTCGCCCACTAAGGCTGACCCGCTGCGTTTAGCCTTTAGACGGATTATTCAATTCTCCTTCAGATGACCGTTCCCAACAGATGGCCTTTACTGTCTCAAACTGCTGCTGCGCTAGCCGCTACAGAACATAATCCACCATTAGAAAAGATGCAAGTCTCCATGGCAACCGGGCCCCAGCATCCTCCTAGTCCAGGTTATTATAAAGCAAGACACAGAAATGGATTTCCTCCAGCTCCTAGCGACATGCACACACCCTTCCTCCTCTCTCTCTCTCTCTCCTTCCCACCCCTGAACTGGCTGTGATGTTCCAGTGAGTCACAGCAGGTTCACCACTGAGTACTCAGAGCTGCCAATCATCTCTAATCTGGCAGCGGGTGATGCTGCTTGCTTCAAGATGCAGCCAGAGAGTGAGCGAGATGCAGAGGCAGGAAGCAAGGGAAGGGAAAAAAAGAGTGGGTTTTTCTGTGTTTGTGTGTGCCTCCAGGTGTGAGGAGGTGGACGGTATACATAGAAAGAGCGGAGGAAAGTGGGCTGATTAGATAGTAAGAAGAAGAAAACACAAGAGAGGAAATTGGAAAACATTTCAACGTCAACCCTTGTCATGCCCTCTGTTTGATCTGTAAAATAAAAAGACGCACGCAAAATTCCTCACAGTTGTGGACCCGGTCAGAAAAACAAAACTACACCTCTGGTCTCATCTGCATTTTGTCCTCCAAGCATTTTACCACAAAAACATTTTCTTTATTCAGTATGCAGAATATTAATTAAAGCAGCTCAGGTGCTAACATTTGGTAAACAGTTTATAACTAGCAGATATTTCTGCTCACGTCAAGAGGAAATCAATCAACACTGCAAAGGTTCTCGGAGCTATTTAAAGCAGAAAGTACTTTAATCTGTCTGTTAACTATTTATGTAAAGCTTTTAAATGATGAATTAGAAGACTAATGGGAAATCAACACAGAGGATGACTTTAGCTGCATTTATCCCCAGAACATCTGCTTCCTTTATCTTTACGCGTAATGTTTCCCGCCTTCGTTAATCCAGAGAGGACCTGTTGTCCTGTCCAGCCATATGATCTGTGTTTGTCTCCTCGTTTCATAATCGCTCTGCAAATACATAATATCCCAACCCCCATTACACGTACAACACAACCTGAGGATTACTTGATGAATTCATGCAGAAATGTAAACATTTCTAAAACAAACAGCAGCATTTGGTGATGTTAAACAGGTCCAGCACACATACAGATAATTAAACCACACATAAATTATTCCTATAAAGGCTTTTTCTTTTTTTTTTCCAGTGTTTTTTACTCTGGTTGAGATTGCTAATTAAGCCACTGGAAATGAGAATGGGGGAGGAAAAAAAAAAAACCCACAATGTTATGTTTATGACTGTCGTCATGCTCCTGAGCCTCATATTCGTTAATGAGAGCGAGGCTTTTTCTCATGATAATAACCCTCTGAGTCACACAGGAACAGCGTGAGACACCGAAACGGTCAAAAGGCGTCCATTCATCGTCCGCAGAGAGAACTGACCGACCGCACTCGACCGATGAGATCTGAAAGTAAATGTTTGTTCTCTTCTGTCCACCTGCAGAGAACCTGGACGCTATGATCGCCATGCAGACAAAGAACAAACTCGGAAAGTCCCTCGTGGTCCCGGACATTTCGGGTCTTACGGGTAACGTTTTCCTCTTGAATGTGTCAAACATTCTTCAAAGTGATATCTTTTAGGTTTTCAAAAAAGTTTTCAGTTTTTGTTGCTGAAAACTAACAGAATTCAAAAAAGGCGCATAAAAAGTCCTTTATAACTTTATCCTAAAAACTTATAGTTAAGTAAATTGGCCCAAGCTGGATAAATATGTATATAAAAGTTGATAAGAAAAAACGATCAATTGTTCTTTTCTTTGGTCAGAAAGGAATTATATAGAAATAATCTACATAGTTAGATCATTTCTTTGGCTAAACACTTTCAAAATGGCTCAAAAGGCTCATAAATAACCTGCAATAAAATAAAGTTGTTTTACATCTTACCTGCTTTTTATACTTTGCCTTCCACATCTAGTTACACCGTCGATCAAAATGTTAACAACCTTAGAATAGATTATTTTATTGCATAATATCAATCTGAAAGTTTTTGAATAATCCAATCTCTAAGTATATTTGCTCAAGGACTTGAGCACAGGCCCTTGAAATAATAAGAAAATAGCTAAGCAATTAAACCTGCATTTATGCAACAATTAAAAACTTTAAATGAACTGGAATAAATCAGACTGAACAATAAGGCCAGGTAATTTTTCCAACACAGACAATGATGAGGATAGCAAGAGACGAAATGTACTAAGTTCATTTTTTTCTGTTAGATAATTATTCCACTGCAATAAGATTACTTTAACTCAACTTTATGTTGGTATCAAAAATGTAAGAGAAGAGTGAATCTAAGAACATAAAGGAAACACTGTAGGGAGGGGAGAGGTTATTTGAAAGGCTATTTAAGGACGGAAGCAGCTAGCTCCTTGCAAATCAGATAAAATTAAGATAAAATGTCAGATAAAATGTCAATTCACTGAACAACCACCAAGTGTTTCCGCCAAGAATTTTAACCATTTTTGTGTTTTTATTCTGCTTTAGGGAAAAACTTTGATGAAGATGACAACACCAAATCCGAGACTGCCAAGATGCAGAAGGAGTACGAGAACCTGAAGGACTCGACCAAAGAGGAGCAGACGTCAACCGAGACCAGTCAGTCCACAGAGAAACCCTGACGACCACCAGACACACGCGTAGCGTTTTGTTCTACGTAGCCAGCTAAAACTCTTTGACAGTTTCAACCTTTTCTTTCATTTCACGAATGGCAATGTCCGGCCACATAATTTGCATGACTCATTCTTTGTGTTTTTGTTATTGTTCTTTTTTTTTTTTTTTTTTGCTCAAATTACAATTTTATTGTTTTTTTGTTTTGTACCTTCTCATCTCTCAAATAAATATACAATTTTCCAACAACAACAACAACAAAAAAAAACCCACAACAAATCCTCACCACTTCACTTCAATTAAGTAAATTATCATACTCAGTCTACCACAAAATTGGTTTCATTGCAGTGAAAACCAGTTCAGACATTTTGTTTTTCACAGCAGAGCTCCTGGGAAATAAACAGTTCAGGCCAATCATAATTAAGCCCCTGCCCGTCTCTGAACTAGGCCAGTCCAATAACAGTCACCGGAAAAGCTTGTCACAGCCTCGTTTAGTGTGTGTCCTGGCAGACTGCACACACTTCACACACTGCACGTCAATATAATCCACATTTCCACCCAGACAGAAACATATAAAGAACAAAATAAAACGCAGACTAGGGTTGTCAGGTTCATCAATTACTAAATAGAAAACTGACTGGCTGGTTTTAAAGTCTGCAGTGACTTGGCCTATTTAACTTTTATTAAAAAAAAGAGAAAACGTCTGTATTAATGATTTGATCTGTGCCTAAATTAAGAATATAACTCTGTATATATTATATTCTTCTGATGAGGCTTGCTTTTTGATACCGTCCTTGCAGCCGTTGTGTTTTCTGTGCAACTGGGGAGAGAAAACAAAGAAAGCATGAGGGTTACATTTTTAATATTATGAATAATTTATAAATCTACTATTTGACTGTTTTACTAGCTGGTAAAATTAAGATCCTTGCCAGTTTCACAGTCTTGGCAAACAAGAAAATGTCTTTCAGGAATAATAGTGCTTCAGTGAGGGAAATATCTCACCTTTGTTCTCCGTTTCTTTGAAACCCCAGATCAGCCGGGCAAATCGGAGAGCTATCTGGAGGCCATCAGGAAGAACATCGAGTGGCTGAAGAAGCACAACAAAGACGAAGGCAAAAATGGTGAGGTATTTTTTCCATTACAGGAAAGTTGATGATGCAGTCTTAGTCCTGATTCCTTCATCTTGCTGAATATCATTGGAGGTCATATGAGTTTGCTGATGTAACACGCAGAAAAAGGTCCTTATTTCCAAATCATCGCTTCTTCATTTTTCATAAACTGCCACATCTGGGGCACAGGAAAATCAGCGACCCTTATTATCCCCTATTTGCATTTTAAAGGAGCGTGGCATTTTAAAATAAATGCTTCTCTCCAGATCTCATCAATATGGATCATCCCTAATCATGCTATCCTAATTGCTCCAGAAACAGCTGCTTGCTTGCAGACAAAACACTTGAATCTGCTTCACTAAAACACCAAAGATACAGTAGCTGAAAGGAAAGGCGTTATTCTCTGATGCTGCTTACTGTCAGCCTTGGCCTGCAGAGCAGTAAAAACTCTTGGAGCGTCTATGGTGAGGCCAGATACAGTCGGACGTCGCCATGTTGCAAAATCAATGCCCTGCGCTGCTTAATTAGGCAGAGGGGAGTGAATCGCTAATGAGTTCTCACCATTCAGATCTATGTGCGGCAGATGATCTCAGCGTGATATCCCAGACAAGAAAACAAAAGTTCAGGGTCCGTGAGATTTATCCGTACAGTATGTTTCCTTTGTGCCGATCTGATCCGAGCTCAACAACAAGGATAAGAAGGTGAAGACAGAGGGATTACGGATTAGAACCAAGTTTGACCCAGATTCTGGCTTCCCTACTAAACACAGGAGAAATAAAAATGACAACAACAAGAAAAAGCAGAGGGACTCTGAAAGTGTGGTGCTGAGGAGGAGAGGGGCCATGGGAGGCCAGATCAGCAGGGATGTTTTGTTGGGAGCTCATCTTTAACCTTGCCCTAGATAGGACACTTCATTAGCATTCAGGAGTGTGCAACGGTTGTCCGGGACAACTGGGGGCTCCCCGCCTTCTTGCCAGCGAACCAAGACATACGGATAATGGTGTAAGAAGAGGCACACACTGACAAAATGTGTCCAATCACCCAGTTTTCCCATGATCAGGCTCCATTTAGGACTAAAATAAAGCAGCATGAGGGTGTCCATTTGTAGCTCATTCTGCAGCACACTGAACTCCTCTTTGAAGCCCTCGTCCTTGTTCTTTTTTTAGGAGCGAACAAAGCCGTCGCGGCTGAAAACAGTGTCATAGAAACAGAGTGGGATCCGAGCCATTCGTTGTGTTTACTCTACCAGAAGCCTCCATTAGGACGATCTCAGCACTCACACATTTGTGTGTGTTAATGAGTTCATATAAGTTCATCCGCACGCGGGTGCGTACGCCTACACTCTGTAAAGATTAGCCAGAGGAGCAGATGGACACACACGGAAACACCCTGGCTTTTGCCACTTGGCTTTTTACGGCCCTGGTGACGACGACTGACGCCGCGTCTAGTCGCGTCCTTTTGATGTTTTCCCACAAGCCTCGGCCCACAAGTGACTCTAACCCTAAAGCGCTGCAACGATCCGCCCCACTGCAAATGCTGGGAGGTCGCAGAGTGACCTTTTAGCCATTTTCTATTCGTCCACTACTAGTTTAGTTGGAGTCTATGGACCTACATTGGGGCCATAAAGTTTGTTCAAAAGAAAAACTATTTCAAACTGAAAAAAAAAAGTATTTGAAATGAAAAAATGAACTCAAAATAAGATTCGAAACTGAAAAAATATATATTTTGAAGTTGAAAAGAAAAGGATGGGAAACTGATTTTTTTTCCTCACTGTGATTATTTCATCTGAAACAAACTGAAAACAAATCACACGTTAGTAGGGTTTAATGCATTTTTTAAAAGAAATATGTTGCGGCACGTGATTAAGATGTGCAAAAATACTTCAAATGTACTTTTTTATTGCAGTGAAATAATCTCACACTGAGAAATATAATCTCCACATCTAGCTAGAAAAAATTTTGGCACCCGTATTGTTAAAGTTTTTCCACATTACCAATAATGTATAATAGGGTTCCAGTCTTTTATAATGTTTTGTACTTTTGGAGCAGAAAAGGGAACTTTGAACATTTCTTTTACATGATCCCTCCACGTCATCCAGAATCTAATAGGTTTTCTATATAATTCAGGTCTGCAGACTGAAGAAGGTTGATTTTTCATCTGGAGAATCATTTCTGCGTTGATTTGGCCGCATGCTTTGGTGGATATCTTGTTGAAACAACCAATGAAACCCAATTTGTAAGGTTTCACTTTAATATTTTCAGGTATTTCAGAGTTTGTGCCCTCCAGCAAGAATTCCCAGGGCATATTGAAGTCCACAACATCACAGATTTTCTGCCATACTTAACAGTGGGCTTAAGGTGCTTTTATTTGCATTCACCTTCGTTTCACACCAAACCCACCTGCAGTGTCATTTATCAGAAAGTTCAACCTTTGGCCACATTTTGCGTGCAGGAACCTTTTCTGTGCTCTGTTTCCACGATATTTACAAGAGTTAAATTATGTTACCTGAGCAACGACTGTTCAAATACGCCATTAAACTGCAACTACAAAGCCTACGTCATAGTTGTAGCTGCAATAATGGAAACCCGACTGCATTTGCTGTAGACACTTTGAGACACCAGATCAATTTAGAGTTGATGTTGGATGCTGTGTGTGTGTGCAGTTCATAATGCTTCATGTTATGGATTTTCTCCCAGCACTGAATAGATGTAAGGAAATTAAATGTAATTTTTTCCCTCAATAATCATATTTTAGCATGAATGCGAATAAAATGATCTATAACAGTATTTACATTTCAGAAGCATAGCTTGGCGATCATCTTGCAGCATGACTTTCTCATTAGATGGCTGCAAATCTGGCATCAGACAAACATCCTTTGACCCTAATCCTCCTTGGACCTTGTTTGGGTGTGGCATCTCAAGGGGTCCCCTAACCACAGCATCCTTAATGAACCTGCTGTGAACGTCAGATTATAAGCCGCCCTCATGTGCTACTTCTCGTCCCTCCAGATTATGACCTGTCCAAGCTGAAGGATTTCATGGACCAGCAAGTCGACTCGTACATCGAGAAAGGAATCATCGCCAAAGACGAAGGAGACACCATAAAAAGGATCTACAGCAGCCTGTGACAAGATAATCCGTCCAAAGTCCGTCACTAAGATCTCCTACAAGAACACAGATTCTCTCAAATTATTTTAAATTGTATGATAAATTACCTGCAGTATAATCGAAACCCAATTTCCCAGATGTTCCCAAAATGAACCAAAATTTAAATTTAGTCTCAACTAAATTGAAATGTTCACCCGAAAACAGAAGACAGCTAGCTAAAATCCTTTCATAAGGAACCTGAATACTTTGTCACATCACACAGTGAAGTCTGCGAATGTAATTGCTAGAACCGCATTGCAACAATAAATCCACAGATATCAAATTATACTAATGTGTAAACCTGTCTTAGTCAGCCATACTTATCTTATTTTCCAGCGCATATATGAGATTTTATGTATTCTTGCTTTTTATTTTACCATAATTACGTTTGTGACGTTATGATGTCTGTGCGCCTTGTTGCTACCTTTTCTTTTTCCTGTTCTGCTGTAATCCACCTGGGGCCCGCTAGGGGGCGGTGTCGCAGTCAGTAATTCTCTCTGTATGTCTCTACTATGTGTTTTACATCTCCATCAATGTAGAGGCAGATGATAGAAGTATTTTTAAATGTAAATATTTGTGGATTTTTTTCCTAAAGTTGTAAAAGCAAATAAAACATTGCCTTTTCTTTATATGTGGTCTGCATTGTGCTTGACTACGAAACACCAGATGAAAGAAAAATATATTAAATGTTTTTTTTATTGAGCCTTCAATAGAATCCTTTAAAGTTTATAGAATAGCTCATTATTATAAACATCGCATTTTTGTATCATAAGTTATGACATAAAAACTTTAGGACTTACAAAAGCTAAACAGCCTTTAGAACTATTACTGTCTATGTTACCGTTTTGCTTTTATTATTTTCTTGAACCACGTTTCAAAATTTTCATTAGTTTATTTTCAGTAAATTCTTTTCTCATCACTTTTGTCAGTTTCAAGTTAATTCAGTGACCATGGTTGGTTTTTTGGCCATAAACAGAGAGGTAGCAACATTTTTTGACTGCATGTTTAGGTCCATCTCTGGGTGGCTTGAAAAAAACATAAGAACGTTTTGGAGTGGCCTAGTCAAAGTCAAAACTTGCATCCAATTGAGATGTTGTGGCGCAACCTTAGATAGCACATTAATGCTTGAAAGTCGAGTGTTGTACTCACAGGAAATCATGGGAAAAGGCTACGGCTTACCAGCTTAAACGTAAATTACAAATTGTCCCCGAAAATATTATATTATAATATTATTGTTTTGAGACCACTTTTACTAACATAATAATAATGGCATAATAATGCAAGTTCGCTCTCTCAAACACTAATAAACTTTAATTTTGTGCAGAAAACGCTACACTGGAAGACATTTTAAATTATCCAACCAAAAACAATAAGAAAAAAGGAAGTAAAAAACCATCCACAATCAAAACCTTTAATGAAATGAATTAATACGTCTCTGTAAACAAAATTGCTCTTCAAAAAATATCAGAGCGCAGTTTTAATTTGTCACGCAATTAATTAACTGGTTATTGCGACAGGCTTCAACGCAAACAACAAATATAATCTTTAATCTGTGGCTAAACAAATCGTGCGTTTCCCAACCTGTCTTGTTTAAATCCAAGTTTTTTTGGAGGCCTAAACCAAACTTAAAATCCATCCGCTCCTCCAGATAAAAACACACTTGACATGTCGTGGTATGGCTTAAATACATATTTTATTATTTCCGCAAATACAACCAAAGAAGTTTAAAAGCACAATAAAACAGCTGTTACAGACATGTTGTCCACACACATAAATAATGCATTCACACTTCAAAAATAGAACTCTCTTTTTCCGACACAAAGACTTTGATGAGGCAAATGTGTTCAAAGGCTTGAGTCCATCCATCACCTCACTTTAGCAGGATTTTGCTCACGCAGGGAGAAAACACTGATGAGAAACGTTTTAGCTTTCCAATGATTGGTTTCTTCTGAGAACATTTTTTTTTTTTTTTTAAAACATCGGGGGCTTTTATGGTGCCTAATCTCAGCGCGTCATGTCTCCCTGTGAGGACGAATGCGGCTGGTGTGCTCTGTACAGCAGCTTCGCGTGAATACGCTCAGGAAGCAGATGAAACGGTAAAAAAGAAGAGAGGAAGAAGAAAGAAAAAGAAATAATAAAACATATAATTACCGTCTAATAAATAAGAAGGCAAACATGACACTTGTTCAGCAAGATGAACTGAAACGGATGAGGTTGTGTTTATGGTCGCATGAACGGACTGCTTCCCTTAAAGCTCATGGTATGACGTTTTGGGGGCTGTGTCGTCCTCCTCGTTGTTCCTGAAAACATACAGACAGACAACATGTTTACAGATATGATCGGAGGCTTAAGCACAACACGACAACGTGAACTCGTGTCTTTCTTTCTTTAGTTTTAAGTCAGTGCACGTATTTGAATAATAGGCAAACTACCATTTATGAAAGAGCCATTTCAAAATGTGCATGTGTGCCATTTTATAGATGTAAATTTCCAAAGTGTCCCAATGAGAAGGACATAAAGCTTTGCCTGGATTGAGTAAGGTGGAAGAAACTTTCAGTAAGGTTCATAGACCTTATGAAAGTATTCACACCCCCTGAATGTAACGACACAAACTTTAAACTATTTCTTTGTATGGATTTGTCTTCTGCCCTCTCCTTATTCTTAGACGTTCAAACAATCTGCTGCCACCAGCTGCTTCAAGAGTCTGTCTGTGTCCGTACCCATTCCGCCGTAAAACGGAGAGTACGACCCCAACTGCAAACTTACCAACACACGGTGGTGGACGCAAATCTCCACCAAATCATTTTACAGTATGACCTAGTCATTCACAATTACGGATTTTATTGAACAACAGCAAGATGAAAACGACAACTGAAAGAAAGCCTCAAAGCTGAAGCATGAAACTTTTATGAACAATGGTTTTTTTTTATTTACATATTCGTTCAAACTGTCACTATGCTGCGACAGTACAACATGAGACAGATAATCAAAGGAGAGGGTGAGAGCAGCACATACACAAGGGTGACTGACAGTGCAAAGACCCTCCTCCTGGTTCTGATTGGCTGTTTCTGACTGAGACCCGTGCAGAAGGATGCAGAGGAGCTAATTTTCTCCACAGATTATATGTCTCATCCAATACAGTCACAACATGGAGACAGTTTTAACAAATACAAAAAAAAGTCTTTAGAAAATTTGCAAAACTTTAAGAAAACCCTTTAGGAGTTTGCCATCAGCCATGTTTGCTCACAGAAAACATGGAGAAGATTTTGCTCTTGATTCCCAGAGTCGACAGAAAGATTTTCCTTCAAATTCTGACACACGAACTACATTGTGTTGGTGTAACCCATAAAACATATTAAAGTTTGTGTTTGTAATGTGACAAAGTCTGAAAAGTTCAAAGAGCATGAATATTTTTACAAGGGAGCTGATTCTTCATCACAATCTTTCCTCAGAAATCCGATGGCCACGGCCCAAAGAGTTGCGTGTCCGTTAAGATGATCCCTGCTAGAAACTGCAGTTCAGACTCTTATCTGAGCTTAGTGTGCGATTGCCAGAAGTTCCACTCAGCACGTAAGAAAAGTAAAATGTCATCAGAAAAAGGGAGGCTAACACATAAGGCACTGTGTGCTGCAGCAGCCAGACGCCGTGTTATGCAACTGTCAAGTACTTAGCGGGAGATTTAGCCTCGGCGTGTTCTCCTCACCCCGCGTGTTGAGACAGAGGGCCGCTCAGCCGCAGAGCTGCACTGCATGCTTTCGTCCATGTCAGCTTCATAGTGGACTGAGTCACGCTGCATACTTTATTTCCATGTCAGCCTCACTCAAAGTGGTTCAGTCGGTCTGTTATCATCAGAACGTAGCGCTTCCTCTAAAACAGCAGCGTTGTTTCGGGCCCCAGCGTTCAGGTTGTTCCACCAGGTTTTGCTGTCTAACGAGTAAATGAGCTTTTAGCCTCTGTGTGTTCAGGCAAACAGAGGCGTGCGTCATTGTTTCCACACCATCCTAGGGCAAACACAGGCGCACATTGCATCCCTGTTTAACTTTCCTCTTTTAATAAAATAAACCATAAACCTCAGATTAACTCGGGGAGGAATAGCAGTGATTGCTGCTTCTTCCTTCATGACAGACTATTCTGCAAAATCAACTTTCTTTTAGACCTGATGGGAAGCTTTGGAAATATGAAAGCTGTAGTTTGGAAATCACTTACTTCATTATTTTTACTTTATGTTTCTGTGCTGTGCTGCATTAACAGGAATTCCTGGTTCTCAGACACTGTGCCAAGCAGAAAAACTGTGTATTCTAATATTTATATAACAAAAAAACGTTTAATCTAATCATCTAACATTTTACATGAGGATTTCTTTCATTCACATATAGTGGATCTCAATATCTGCAGTTTTTGTTTTTTTGGAACATGACTCCAAATTATTTGCACAAAATCTACATAGTAGCTCATTTCTTTGTGTAGTATATCTAAAATATTTGAAACAAAAATTCAGGACAGGAAGCTGAAAAAGTCTAGGGGCTCATATGCATTGCCGCCATTTGCAAAGTAGCCAATCCAGAAGCGCCATTCATGTGTCTTGGTGCTGATTGGCTGAGATAAGGAAAACTTCTGTGGCAATGCCAAGACATTTTCCACTGTGCGTATTAATGTTTAGTAAGTTACATTTGGTGTTTGAACTATTAAAAAAGGCAGCCATAAGCGTTTGTAGAGGGCGTGTGAAGCATTTGTGGATTTTAGCTTTTCGTTTGCCGCTGATAAAAGGTCTGTTCTGTAGAAACAGCACATTTTCTACTGAGCCAACAAGTTTCCCAAATAACAGTTCCATTTAGGCTCAACGGACCAGAACAAGGCTCCCACAGGGATCGTGCCAAAATAGGAGGGTTTCCACCAACACTGGCTTCGCCTGCAGTACTTGAACATTTGCCAGCCTTTATCACACCAAGAAGAACTGGTTTGTCTCAATTAGTGTTTCACGAAGCAATACTCAGTCAACGGTACCGCCTTGAACAAACGTTCTGATGTGAATTTGTCAGATTTGGACGGTTAGAGAGGGCGTGATTCGTGAAACGCTGTAAAACAGAACCTGAAGCTCTTGCAGCGAGGCCTGAAACTGCGGCGACTCACATCAAAGAAGCTGCTGCATCGTGAGGGGAGGAGGGCGACTCACCTTACTTCCTCTTCCTTCAGTCGCTGTGCAGCCTGCTTTGACTGTTTGATTTGCAAGTCCAGTCTGTGCAAGAAGTCTTTGGCTGACAGCTCCTCGGGCTGAGGCTGAGGCTGGGGGGCGTTGGAGTTCTCGGGAGGCGGCGATGAGGGGGGCGAGGGTCCCTCGATGTCCTGCGTCATAACGTGGGGTACGTGCGCGTCCTGGTTTGCCGTCTCCCCGTCCCCGTCAGGAGACTCCAGAGACAGTCCGTTAAAAATGGAGCGCTTCTCCGACACCACGGGGATGTTGAGGCTGTTTCTTAAGAAGATGCAGTCGTTGCTGAACAGCTTGTTGGCTCGTTTGATTTGCTCCATCTGCAAAATGAGAGTGAAATAAAAAATAATAATAAAAATTAAAAAACACAATGTTTGGGTTCAGGTTTTTAATAGTGATGCTTAAAACAGCATCTTAACCAACTGAATCAGGCAACATTTTCTTGATGATTAGGTAAGGAACTACAATATGAGTTGTCCCCTGAATGCATCAAAACCAAACACCCATAACTTTTTTCTGAGTTAGAGACATTTGCTTTGTTGTATGCACAACTGGAATGAGTTGTTGAATAAAACTAAATTTGCACAAATAAGAATAGGAGTTCCAATCTCTGGATCTTAAAATTAAATTGTCACTTAAAATGCAGATTTAAAGGGAAAGAGGAAAAATGACCTGCCGTGTTTGTTCTGAATGTGAACATCTCTGTAGGTCAGCTATAAGAACTGGCACAAACACAGAAACTAAGTGTAAAATCGAGAACTAAGATCGTGTTCGCACCAAGTGAGGGGAAATTACAACCGTGGTAGAGCTTCCTGTGGGAAATAGTGCTCAAAAATGCACCTAACCACAGTCGCCAACATGAGTGCAGAGGGGCTTCACGTAGGACTTTCTGAGCTCATACTGTTGTGCACTGATGACTTTAAATTGATGAATTTGGTGAATAGACACACTAGAAGAGCTCTGGCGAAATTATTTCAAAGTGATGCTGTGGCTGGTTGCTGCTTATGTGTCAGGCGGTCATAATTACCGTCATGTTTAGTTACAGTGATGAACATGAACGCAGCAGGGCAGCAGCCTTACCGTCACACCGTATTTGAGAGCAATCCCCTGCAGAGTATCGCTGTCTGTAACCCGATGCTCTATGTATTTCTCCCCCAGGGATGCAGTGACGCTGGCTGTGCTTCCGTACGAACGGATCTTGGTCCGGGCCAGGCTCTGGGACAGTTCGCTTTCGGACTCGGAACCCGACCTGGACCGCGGGAAGATGGGCTGGGCAAGTCGACCTCCTCCTCCATCCCGCATCGGCAGGACGGGAGAGAACTCCGCCATCTTCTCTCCTGAATAAATAAAGAGGGCAGATACCTCTGTTTGTCTTAAAGCCCCGGGTGTCTCTCTGCAGCCGAACTACAGCGAAGGTTTAGGCGGCAGGAAGAGCTCCATCCCGGGTCACTGTGGGCACGTCCACCCTGGGGAAAAGACGCATGTTTAGGGGGAGACAGCCTCACCGCTCCCCTCTCTAGCGTAGATCCGCTACGTTGATCGTTGTACGTACAGAGGGAACGTCGAACTTCCGGTTAGGCTTTCAAAATAGTTTTCAGATCATTATCAGAAAAATTACATTTACCAATAGTATTTCTAACAATGACATTACTTCTAATATATATATATGTATATATATATATAATATACTATATATATAATATATATATAATATATATATTATATATATTATATATATTATATATATTATGAGACGCAGCGTGTGTGTGTGTGTGTGTGTGTGTATATATATATATATATATATATATATATATATATATATATATATATATATATACATATATATATATATATATATATATATATATATATATATATATATATATATATATATATATATATATATATATATATATATATATATATATATATATATATATACAGTACAGACCAAAAGTTTGGACACACCTTCTAATTCAATGGGTTTTCTTTATTTTCATGACTATTTATAAAGCAAGAAATCCCACTTATTAACCTGACAGGGCAGGTTGACCTATGAAGTGAAAACCATTTCAGGTGACTACCTCTTGAAGCTCATCAAGAAAATGCAGAGTGTGTGCAAAGCAGTAATCACAGCAAAAGGTTGCTACTTTGAAGAAACTAGAATATAAGGGGTATTTTCAGTTGTTTTACACTTTTTTGTTTAGTGCATATTTCCACATGTGTTATTCATAGTTTTGATGCCTTCAGTGTGAATCTACAATGTCAATAGTCATGAAAATAAAGGAAACTCATTGAATTAAAAGGTGTGTCCAAACTTTTGGTCTGTACTGTATATATAAGTCAACTTATCTTTAAGAGAAGGAAACATATTTTTTATGTTTTTTAACTTTTAAAAAAATATTTTAAAACATTACAACATATTCAGTCACCATGTGATATAGCTAATGCCAGTTTACTCTCAGACCATAAAAACACAAATTATGTTTCATTAAAAGAAACGGAATAGTTTCACGCTGTGTGGAAAGGTTTCGCAGGTCTTTGTGATCACTCCCCTCCTGTCTGGGAAATGTGACTCCTGTAATTTGGCCAGACACTGTGAAACTAAATGAGTTAACAGGCATGTGATAGAAACTATGTATTTTCTCCTCCCAACATGGCTAACAAAGGCTATAAATGATGAACAGGATTTTTCCAAGATGGAAAAACATCATAAAGTCTCCTAAATAAGGAAGTGACTGTTTATGTACTGGTTTAAAATGTCCAGTATTCACTGTAATCATGCTGACATCGACTAAACAAACCAAAAAATGTACGGATATTCACTGATGTATGTTGACAAGTTACTCAGAAATATGTTTGTTTCCACTATAGTAACTTTATCCAATAACAGACAAAATAGCAACAAAAGACAAAAACTGACCCTGGTGTGAGAAACTAGCGACTTTGATTGATTTTATAGGAAGCATGTGTCCAGTATCTTGAACTTTCCTTGGGACATTACAACAATGACCAGAAAATATTAAGCATTACACTTAATTAATTCTGTTGTAAGATGGGGATTTTGATGTAAATTTGTGATCATATTCCAAATTGGTGGAGTACTTCAGTCTGATGTTTACATGGCGGTAAGGAAGCACTGCTTTGGCCTTATGTCTGATCAGAAAATGGTTCCTTTTTATTTGATTGTTGTTTATTTGTTTTGTTGGATGATATCCAAATTGTGTGACCGACTTTATTAAATCGCGGATGCCTCTGGTATCCAAGCAGAAACCAGTTAGTATGACTTTCAGTCTTCAGGATTATGAATCTTTAAACACTGTGTGTGAATGAGCGTTTGCGGTTGTGTGAAAAGGGGTCTGTTTGTCATACAGTTCAAGAGACAGTTATCCCAGATACTGACCTAGTGTATGTAACATTTTGAATTCAATGAAAGTTATCTAAAAAATTTTTTTAAATCTTTTCTCCATGTTTTCTGGTATTTAACAAATAGAAATAAGTTTGGTAATTCCAACTAAGCTAAAGCAAGAGAGGTTTGCTCTGATTTGACTTCAGATAATTAGAGAAAAATGTATTTGTGTCTTTTCTTTCATTGTATATAAATATCTGGTTTCAGCTGTATGTTATAACCTCTTTGAATTGAAGCATATTAGAACGTGAATTTGATCAAAATTGGCTGCATTGTTTGATGTTATAGATTTATCTGCATTGATATTCACAGTTAATGGAAAGATTCACCATCTACTTCCAACCTCAATGTGAAATAAAACATAGTTTGTTTGTTTTTTTTAATGGTTGTTAATCAGCAAGTTTTGTTTTTGTCAGGCAGCGTCTTCTGACCTAGATTTTAGGACTACATGTCATCTGGATACTTTGACGGTTTGATAGGTAATGCAATTTGGCAAACTACAAATAGGACAAAACTCCATTATGTGATTCCAATCTGGGATCCTGTGAAAAACAGAGGCCTTCTAATCATGTATTCATTACTGGACGGACAGTGAGTGGAAATTTTCATCGCCACCTGCCACTGCCGTCTGTGCAGTCTTTATTGTTACTGGTTATTCAGACGGCCAAGTGGAGGAAAGCTCTCTGACGTTGCTCGGTTTGTCACGGAACTTTGTTCATTTATTAAAACACTCAAAGGGCTTTCCCACATTAATCACTGATGGGTGAAAAATGGGCTCTAAATGTGGCATCAGTAAGAGATAGCATGTTTTGCAAGAGAAACACAAAGGCTGCAGGTGACTCTGTGAGATGAACAGGATGTGCAGAGGTGAAACTTGATCCAGCGTGGAACAAATGTGGTGGAGCAATAAGTGGATTCATGATCTTTGAATGCTTTCTTGATTCAATCAGCATCTCTCCAGGACATACATGGAGCCGTGCTCATCTCACTGCATGACATTTTCAAATGGAAATCAGGTCATTAAACGTGTGCAAGGGAACACAGGCGGACCAGGAAGAGGGAGCGTGGCGCATTAATTAGTCACGAAGCCTTCAATATGACATGACACTTTTTAAAAATCAATTCTGCATTCACCTAATATTTGTTTCCCCTTCTTTAGTCGTGGCTAGTTTCGAAAGCAAGCAACAGAAGGCCACTTACACAACTCCATCCCGTCTATAGGCTGTAAAAATAGCAAGGGAAACAGCTGTCTCCTTCAGACGGAGGAGAAGGAACAGTTTGTCTCTCGTGTTGTAACCATGATAACAATCAGCCTCCTGATCCAAGTCCACCTACAGCTTTATAGGAGAGAGGATATGGCGGACCGTGCCAATTCACTCCTACCCGTGGTTTATAGCTGGGAAGGCTCCAGGCCCAATGGAGTGTAGCCTTTCTAGAGTTTGTTTCCTCTCATAATTAGTCAACCAAATTAATAGTTTAAAAATCTGAGAGCATTTCTGTACAACAGCAGAGCCTGTTTAAAATGATTGATTCATAACATATTTATTTACTATTCATGGGTGAACATAGACGTCTTTGCAAAGCCATAATATACACAGATGTATTTCTGGACGTCTTCAAGGTTTTATCCAACTAGTGCAATGGAAAGTTTGTCTTATTCTGACCCCTACTGGGAATATTTAGTGTTGCAGCTCAATCGTTTGAGCAAACTTTATTTATGTGGTACTTTTCATACAAACTACAACACACAATGATTCGTTGATTAAAAATACAATACAATGATGCTTAATGGTGATGGACATGATATGGGATGGATACCCAACACTAACTTGAAATGCAATGAAAACATTCTTATTAAATAAGAGGAGAAAAGAAACGCTATCTTTACTTCACAAGAAAGCGCCGCAGATTAAAAAATGAGAGATGTATGTCTCATTTTTAGAACACTAACATAAAATAAGCCAACTAAATAAGAACAGTAAAGAATAGCCACTCTACTACAACTATAGAATAAAATAAACATAACTAAATAATAAATAATTCAGAGCTAAAATTGCTGATAAAATGCTATTGCTTGTGTGCCTCAAAACCAAATAAAAAAGAATAATAATAATTGTAAGTTGATACCTTGAATATAAGATACGATAAAAGACTTAGATCTAAGCTACACTGAAAGCTGAATAAATATAGTAACGTCAAAATCAACTCAGATAAAAGTTACATTACACAGATATGTTTGGCATTATATTTATGGGTTCATGAACCACGATGGACTGACCCAGGAAAGAGCTTTAAAAACAAGTAAAAATTAATTTAAAATTCAATTTAAAAAATATAACAAATCTTTAAAGTAAAGATTCTTTTAATTTGTCTGAAATTTGTGATGGTTTTTGTTGAAAATCAGGCAGCTGGATTTTGGAGCCTTAATTTTTCCTCCAGCAGATGGCGCTCGTTAGTTTACTAATCTTAAAGTGGAGCATATCGGTTTTACATGAGTGCTTCTCTTTTTCTAACATTATCTTCGCTCTACAAAAACGAGCCGTCCGCTTTGCTGGGGAGGAATGTTCTGACATAATCTCGATTTAGCTGCACACAAATTTATAATGTGGTTATTTATCCAAGATCATTTCAGCAGCCAAGTTAATTATGAATGACTGATGAGTTATGCAGAGTTCACGGTGTAGCAATTAATACAGCTGCTGCTCCTATAGAGTGTAAAATCCGGTAATGAACCTTTAAGATTAGTAAGCAGATGTAGCCAGAGGCTCCTGTTTCCTTTGTGTTGGCTGAAGGACAACAGAAACTCACACTGGAAAACATTATACATCAAATGAACCAAGAGACAAACAAAAATACAGCTTGTAGACTGTTATAGAGGACAAATTTAATAATAAAAGTCTGCTCTGATGTCCACTTCATCTTCTGGCTACTTGGCTCTTTAGTTTGGGTCTATTTTTAATCCAGCAACTTTCCAATTCTTTAGTTTGGGTCTATTTTTAATCCAGCAACTTTCCAATTCTTTTGTCTCAGTTAGAATAGGAACGTTCATGTTAACTAAGTGCATGGTTGCATATTGTATCTGCATGTCTTGTTTTTGCTTTTGAAGCAACCTCCTGATGTCACTCCACGACTTCCCAGCTGAATTAAGGTTTAGTGTTTGCAAAATTTAAATGCTGATGTCACCTTAAGAGGTTCAGCGTTCTCCAGTCTTTGTAAGTTTCAGTGGCTGCCAACGCAGATTCTGTCTGAGAATTTCTGCCTCTGTAATCATTGAAGGTCTTATTTATTGGTTTTGTCTATCTGTCTTTTTTTTTTTTTGTATGAAAATGAGACGCAGCTTTGTTTTCCAGATATTTGTTTTTGCTCTACAACTCTTAGTTTTGTGATAGCATGTTGTGCTTGAGCAATTCCTAAACTGCACATTTTGCTACATATAATAAGAGACAAACTCTTCTCAGGCTGTTTTTTTTAAAGTTGAGATTAAATATAGCTTCCTGAGAGTCCTGTTTGAACATGACAACCTCTAATAAAGGCTGCGAGGTTTATGTTCAGCCTCTTCTTCCACATGTGTAGGCAGTTTAAAGGAGCAGTTGTACTGTGCTTACATAAGCACAAATGTGTGTGTTGTACTCTCAGTTCTAGGTTTGTATTTTTCCTTTGCGAAATGATTCCTTTGTGACTAAACAGACACGACATTAGACTCTTGTTCTTTCTGCTCTCAGTGTTGAAACACTTGAGTCATTCACCTCCCACCCTCGCCGGGTCAAAGTTTCGTGTCAGAGGTGCAGCATTTTCTCTGACAGCGAAGCTCTGGCACAGGAAACCTACAGAGGGATGGAGTCATGTTCATTACATCATCTTTCAGGCATGCGCAAACAAGCAGAAAACTGGATCTGATTAAAAAGCTGCATATGTGCACCACACGCAGATCCACGGCGAGCCCGAAAGGCCCGTCAGTGATTATAAACTCCTAAAGCTGGGAATCTGGAAATGGGAGACTTGGGATCCGTAATCACAAGGCTACAGAGTGACTTTTGTAAACATTCTGATTCTGAAGACGGCAAAATTAGCTTGTTTGTTAGTTGGTGTGTTGCCAAGGAGGTTCTCCAGTTTCTCTGAGGATTTCATGTTTTTGCTCTGATGTCTGCTCCCTTTGATCTTATAATGAAGTCAGCAACAATGCAACTTTTACCCATTCATCATGTTTGACCTGCTAAGTAAACAACACATGAATCAGGCTCAGCTGTTTTACATTCATGCAAATATCACATCAAGATTTCCAGACGTACAACTTAGAGATTTTGGTTTCTGTTTTCTTTTTTTTAACATAATTAAATATTTTCAAGCACAGTTTCTGATGTAGGTTTATTATCTTTCAATAGGAGCATAATTTTGAGTCATTTTGTTTCTGTGTTATTAATTTCTAATGTAAGATTTTTTCACTGGCTGCATTGTTATAATCACTTTTGGTCTTTTCTTCACAAATTTCTCAATGTTGGGGTTATCCATGTGGCTTTTCTTTTTTCTTTCCACTTAACCTTCCATTATTCTTTGATGTAGCACATTGTGAACCGACCCCACTTGCTTTTATGGCTAATCTTCCCTGTGGACGAAACATACCAAGAGTCTTTACAATACCATGCAGCTTAAAGTTACTATTTTAGAACAAGTTATAAATTAATACAAACAAATCCCAAATACACTATATGTATATATAAACATTTATTGTTGAGGATATTTTATATTCAGCAGTGCTTTTTAACCTGTCCTTTTTTAATAATAATAATAATAATAATAATGATAATACACATTCTTTGTGTTAACAGAGTGTGGAGTTCAGGTACAAAAAAAAAAAAAAAAATCTCAGCAGTGATTTGTGGGTTATGACACACGTGTGTGTATCTGTGTGCATACTTTCAATCTGGGATGGGATTTTACAGTTAATATTACATATTACAAGCCACCAGATACCAACAAGCCCAAGAAAAAAAAGAAGAAAAGTTATCCACTGTAGGTGACTGCTCACCAGAAAACAAAGGAATATAAAAGCAATCTGTCTGGAGGAAATATTAGCAGATGTGGACATGGAAAAAGTGCACAAATATATATAAAAAAAAGAAAAACTGAGTAAAATATTTTTCCTAAGGAATGTGAAGCTTTTTGGTCAACAGAAACTTGATGTTCACAAGTGAGGACGTCATGCCAGCATATTGTTCCTATAGACACTTTATACAAGGTTCAAGTAACTCCTGAATATATCCTGGTTAGCAGGTTAGAGGAACGTTCTGTTCGATGCACCTGGATTCTCAACTCGGCTCTACCACTGAACCTGTGACAGTTTGTGTTGGGGGAGGACGAAGGCTTCAAATTACAACTTCAATCTGCAAGATGGAGCTGGAAGAAAACATTTCACATGTCTCAGTGAGCTAGCAAATTGTTATGAAAAGGTCAAAACAAAATAAGGGGTCAACAGCATTGCTTCATGTAAAAATGTCCAAGTGAATTTTTTTTTATAAGTAGATTTTGTTTCCTTGGATCTAGACTGTGGAGTTAAAAGCAAGTGGTCTACTGTTGCATCATCTGCACTACGTGTGTTAGTCTTTGGCATGATTGAGCATCAAAATCTTCTCTAATTTGTATTTTTCTACGTTTTTTTTTTCAAAATAAGCTCACTTTTGCATTATACTAAACACTTTGACCTAGTTATACTTTTTTGATCGAAATAATTAATATTAAAATTGCAACTGTATCAAAGCAAGAACTTCAGCTAGGTTAAAACAGTAAATAAGTAATTACAGTTTTTGTTTTACAAAAGGAGATAAACCAAGGTTATCCACGTGATTTTAACACACGTCACTGACTAGATTCAGACCAACCATTGCAGCACACCAGGTCCAGTCCTGCCAGCTTTACAAGAGGTTTTTAGTAACACCAGCAAAAACCAGCGCCTGTGCAGCTCCATGCTGCCGCGCTCCATTAGAACCAAGAGTCGTCAAAAGGAAGCACAAACTCCAGACAAATTCTACTGCTTTAACGCATCGTTTCAAAAGAAGCTCTGATCTCAGCCGCAACACAAGTCTCCAAATGTTTTTTTTTTTGTTTGTTTGTTTGTTTGTTTCCTTTTTGTTTTTTAGATTTTCCTCAAAGCTGTTGTTTGTTACGTAGTACTGTGCATGACTAATTCACATGTATTATAGCATCGTATAAAAGAAAAAGAAAAAACAAAAACAACAAACGTAAAAATTCTGGACAGGTAAATATAAAGGCTCAAAATAAGAGCAGCTGAAATGACATGTTTTAAAAACTAATGAGATTTACAACATCAAGAACAAACATAAGAAACATGAACAGGGAGAGGGCGATTCCAGTTATTTCCCTTCTTCTCTGATGTATTGTTCAGGCTGAGCAAGCCTTGCCCCATAGTTTGGCACAGGACTAAAACTTTCACACAGTGAGATGAGACCAGGGCAGCGGCTGAAATTATTCCACGCGATGAGATGAACAGGATTGGCTCGGAGGAAGGTAGCGCTCCGCCTCTACTGGTCCCTCTCCACTCGCCTCCTGCGGACTGAAAACAGCATAAAAAGCATTTTTTTAAAAATCATTAACATATCAAAGATAAGCAAAAAGCAAGCATGCGCTATTGTCTCTAAGCTTCACAGGTCTGTTAGTCCGACTTAAAGAGAGGAAGTGAGCCATCGACATCTTTGTGGTTAAAGTTTAAACCATTTCAACAGCGTGTGTCAGCATGTTCAGGAAACAAGAAGTGAGGTGTCGTCACTCTCAGGGTTTTCAAACTGTTAATGCAGTGAATGCATCACTCAGACACTGTGAAAAAAGTCTGTTATGATCAACCCTTTGACACACCCCATGCATCAGACCTGTGCAATGGCAGCTCTGACAGGGGGAGGAGCTAAATGAAAGAGGAGAGTTGGTCACTGCAAGCTGAACAGATGTTCACAGAGGTCTAAATTTAACTTGTCAGGACATTTCCATAGCAACAGATGCCAGCTGATAACTCAACTGAGTATTTTGAGGGTTTTTTTAAATAGGAGGTTAATTTCACCCGTCTTTGCGTGTATGTGAATCATACCGAGGTCGTTGTTCTTGGTGATGGCCGCAGCAGCCCGGGACCGAGGCCCCTGCTGGGTGAAGTGGTAGCCGAACTTCACTATGCTCTTGTTCTGTTCCAACATTTTAGCTATCTCCATTTCCGCGGTGGTGCCCAGCTGCTGCCGCTGAGGAACACACAGTCACAAGGAGGTTAACGGGGATGACAGAAGGAAGAAGCTCCGACCGCACAGAAACAGTTCAACTTCCTCTTTTCAGCCGGAAGCTCGCGGCGCCGTACTAGTAAAACACACATGGACAAATGACAGCTAATTATTTGATCATCAACATGAATTTTTGCCTGTTTATCAAACCACAGTGATCTAAAACAGGGTGTCCAAACTGCAGACTGAGGGCCATTTGTGGCCCTCTTGAAGATTTTGTGTGGCTGTTCACCTTGACGTTACACCAACCTGAACAGGGGCTAAAAAATGATATTCTAGCCCACAATCAAACAGTCTGTCTGCCTTGTAACAACTCAGAGTTAAAGATCCTTTGTGTTTTTTGATCTACAATGATTTAAAGATCCTTCTTTTACAAAAGTCTCTTTATTTAATTTAAAGAGAACCTCGCACATTTAGTTTATTATTGAGCCGATACAATTAAAAAAGCACAAGAAATGTGTATGTAAACTTCAAGGGTTTTCATCTTGATAAAATTGACCTTGGACATCACTGACCTAACATAGTAAAGAAAGGCCAAAGAAGAAGGGCTTTGTGTTGTTGCTTTACTTCTCGACTAAAATGAAATTAAACCTGTAACTTTGTCATATAGCTACCATGCAGAAAAAGATGGAAAACTAAGAATATTTTCCTTAACATCACCAGCTAATATCCAGCTACTATTACCTACAAATCTATTTTTGGCTTAGAACATATGGTGGAAAATATCATTTAAAATCTCATAGTTGTACTTCTCCGTAGGGAGAGCTGCATGTGACAAGCAGAGCAAGTTTAATTGTTCGCTTTACTTTACTCACCTGGTTGTCTATCTTGATCTCGGTGAGTGTGTCATTATCTCGCAACGCCTCCACCAAAGACTGCACTCCTGTTCCAGTGATGAAATTGGACTCCAAGTTCAAACTTCGCAGCGTCTTGTTTTCCCGCAGCATGTCACTGAATGCCTAGAAGACGGAAAGGGAAAGCAAAAGAAAAAAGAAAGGTGTAAATACGCAGTTACGACGTGTCAACAGAACCATTAAAAGCCCACAAACCGCTCCATCTCACCACAGCAACTGGGTCGTTACTCCGTGTTGCTGCCAGGCTGAACTTTGTGACGTGTGTGTTCTTCTCCATTGCTTTGGCAAAGTCTTTCAGAGTGGGAATGGGAATGTTCTGGGGAAAGAAAAACGCTGGTGTTGGTGGAGGCTGTACCCTACGCGGGTCAACTTTGCGTTTGGACTTGTGCGTACCTTAATGTTGTTAAGGTTGACCTCTTTTAAGGAGCCGTCGTTGTTTTTTACCCTCTGCAGTGTTTCTTCTACGTTGGTGGGGTTGGGAGGCTCGTCAAACACCGGGTTCATCTTCTCTCCTTTCACCACATCTGGAAAAGACAGAGAGCCTGAGGTCACAATATTGACCTCTTTGGGGGTAATTATAAAGAGTGAAAAAAACAAAACTTCACTGTACTCACTGTTGTAGCCCTCTTTACTTCCAGTTCCATCATATGTCTGATTACTGGTGACCAGTGTGTGCACACCCAGAATAGCTGTAACCCCAAAGGAGGAAAATCTGTTCAATAACTGGTGAGAAATAACCGTGTAAGCATAAATTCTGCAGTTTGGTGTGAAGGTAAGATGATCTAATCTGGATAGCAATGCATATGGGAGGTGTTGCGCTGCTCAGTCAGCCCTTTTTTCTTTCATCCATCAGCACACGGAGTGAAAGACGGTGCCAAGGAAAAGGCTGAGGGGGGAAAACAACTTGTATTTTTCCATCCAAGGAAAGACTCGGATCGGACAGATGTTGGCTGGATGCGGCTACAACTGGATTTTCTTTTCAATGAGTCATACTGATGTGTGTTCAAAAGCTGCTGCTCCCCTGCAAGAGTATTTATATTCCTTTCCCCACATAACACATCATCTGTAATAATTCAAAAGTGGAAGGAAAGTTGTGCAATTTTTGTTTTATACTCTGGAAAGTGTGGACGGATCTGTTGCAGGACACCAGCTCTCGAAAACGCTTTCTGACGGCTTTCTATCAACAGCGGTTTTCCCCATTCAACTCTTCCATGCAGGTCTGAGTTAATGAATGCAGAATCAAGTTGTCCAGGAAACAGATTCTCCCACCTGAAAGTGCCACCATGAAATGTTTATTAAACGTTTTCATTCTTACCTGCTAAATCACACAATTCGGTGTCTGTGGCGCTGCAGAGAGCTTCTTCTAATTCTGGATCAAGGGTTGTGGCTTCTTCCTGGAACATGTCTTTCGGTTTCTGCTTGGGAACAAATACTTTACCTGTGGAGGAAAGACACAAATGCCAGTCAGATGGGAAACTTGCATGAGATTTGTTATTCATTAGGAGCCAGTGGCTCAGGAGAGGTAGGGTATGTGTCTTCTGATTAAGGTCGCTGGGTTAATTTAATCTTCCCTCGCTACATGTCAAAGTATTACATCCAAACACCATTTGTCCTGCTATGTGAATCAGTGATTTGTTGTGCAAAATTAACTTGGTGAGGGGGAAAAAAAGTAGTTAAGTTATTGTAAGATGAAGAAACTAAATATCCTTTCCAAAGTTCAAAACAAGAAACTGGATCTGTTATTTATTTCCTTCTGTCATCGTCTGAAAGTCGTAAGACTGAAAAATCCCTTCTTGTTCTGAGTACGAAGGCCTACAAGCAAATTACCATCTAAGACACAATAGTTTTCTACACTTTGCAAATTAGATTTTTCTTCAATATTGACAGAAACCAGGATCTTAGAATGTGTTTTATTGCTTTGAAGACTTTAAAAGCCCATTTAAATCTGCAAAACTCAATTTGTTTAATCATGTTAAATTGTTTTTAATCAGAAATAAATGTACCTACATATGCTGAATCTTGCTAGCACGTGAAAGCTTCAACCTAATAGCTCATTGGAACAAAACATGAGTGAAATTACTGCACTTGATTTTCTTTTTGGAAATTTTTAGCATTAATTTAACCAGCTCTAAGTGATGCGTTCCTGGAAGGAATATTAATTGTGATGTAGAAAACGTCTCAAACTGAGCTATGAGCAGCCATGACTTTCTGACAGGATTTCCTTGGCAACCTATCTGAGGAAAGGAGCCAACAGTGTGAAGGAAGTCATGCAACAAAAACTTGAGTCTAATATAAAGTGCACTGCTAAGGCAACAAGCACTTACAGCTGGCAGAGCAGCCATGCAGTAGGAGCTCTCTGCTGCCTCCATATGCCCGTCCCCTTCCACACTAAAACCCACCAACGACCGGCCCTCCCTCGTTCTCTTCCTTCCAACTCACTCAAGTCACTCAAATTGTTCAAAGTGCTCCCCAGTGGGGGCTCTGGCACTTCCTGCAACCCAGTAAACACTAAATACAGTCATTAAGCAGCATTCAGAGCCAACCCCTCAGTGGAGATATTTAACCCAGAGGAGGGGACAAATGACAGAGACCAAAGGACTGTCAAGTAAAGAATGTGTCTTCTGTGCGATCTTATGCAAACATTGAGTGAATGGGAAAGTCACACTGGACCTTAGAGTAAAAAAATACAATAAAAAATAACAGAGCCCAGGAAAACATAGAACAGTAATTGTTCTGACACCACATGACAGGACATGTGGTGTCAGAACAATTTGGCAACTAAAAAAACAGATACCACCACAACAACGTAACTCTTTTTGTTCAGCTGTTTCAGAACAACCATGAAGAATCTGTCTGACATTTTAAACAAATCACACACCAGCTACAATGTGAAGTTTTTACTTATCTTTTAGGTAACTATGTGGCTGTGACTGCATGAGAGAGCATTCATAGCGTCACAAACACAAATATTGTTCTTGGAAAACATTCCCAAAACAGTGGACACAGTAACTCCATTTAATCATATTTTCAAGCTTACTGATATTTATTGATGCTCTTGAGGGACAAACTATGCAGAAAATAGTAAAAAAACAAAACAACTTTTTTTTTATTTACCATCAATTACTGTGACAATACAATAAATGCCGACCCCTATCCTGTAGAAGTGTGTATTACTGCTGATGAGAAAGAGTCTCACTCTGAAGACATTGTTGTTGTAGGGCAGTCCCATGAACAGGAGCCTCAGTGTGTCCGTCATGTCCTCCATTTTCAGAACGTCGTTCTTTGTGCATTCATCTCCAGAGCTGACCCCGGTGTCCTGTCACCGGCTCAACTTTTGTAACTCAGATCCCCAAAAGGTGATGGCAAAGAAAATGTAATCATAAACTTCTTCATAAAGTACAGAGTGCTGTAACCCTTCTTGCCTAAGTCTTAAAGTTAATGTGAAATGGGAGGTTGGCTCAATTAAAGTCTGTTTTATTCTCATTTTGTCCCTACACAGGATATAGTCTATGTTACCAGCATAGAGAGTAAAACTGAATTTTATTCTGGCCAACATGTTGTTTTTTACTCCTTTTAGCAGACCAGAGCAAAATACATGGTGTAATAACAACTCATTTCCAAAATGTTTATTGGATCTTCTATGCTTTCAAAGATGTCCAACTTAAAAAAAAAAAAAAATAAGCGAACTTAAGAGATGTTTAAGTCACCACAGATTCTCTGCTTCGGTGACCACAACATGAGTTAATAAGGCCGACACACCCTGAAGCAACTCTAGAGCAACTGAAAGTTAGAACAATAAGCACTGAAAATAAGTCATTAAAGAGCTGCAGTGGTTTCTATGGTATTTGAGCAAAGCTGTCTTCTGTAGACATTATTAACATCATTGAATGTGAGCCTCACACACTCAGAACCACATTAAATATCAGTAGGGGGCGAGTATAACAAGGGAGGACAGAATCCACAGAACCACCGGCCAACAGTGATCCAAGTTTTCCATGTTGTCATAGGAAGTTATTGAACACATGGGCAGACAGAGAGAAGGAAGCAGAGAGAGAGGGAGAGAGTTTAATTTCCAACTCTCTACTATGTGGCTGTGGGTAAATCAAGGAAAGATGTCAATTCCATGTTTCCTCTGCTTTTTTATGAGATTTCAGATTTTCAGCTGCTTCTTCTGCTGTGTTTGTGACAAACATTGCATCCAAACAGTGGTTATGATTACCAGAACTGTGTAAGAATAGAGCAGACATGTCAATAAAAGTCTAGCTTGTGTTTTTACAGCAGTCCATCCGGTTCTACAGGGATTTATTTTGTAAGAGAAGCTTCCTTCCTGAGTGTATTCACTCTGATAAAATAGATTTCTGCTTGTTTGGGGAATGCTTTTTTAATAATTGTTGGGAAGAATTATAAACCTGCTTCAGTGTTGATAAAATAGGAAATGTTGCAAACCTGATAGCTTATGACATTAATGGAGACAAAATTTCATTTTCTTAAAGTTGAAGATGAATTTATTAGATAAGAACAGTTGAATAAATATTGTGAAAACAACAAATGTTTTAAGTCTTATCCCAATTCAAATAAGGCTTAAGCATAGATTTGCATAGCTGCTTCTCAGAAAGAATAGCGATCATCCAGACTGGTCAGAAAAAGCTGAGATTTTCAGATCACTGGAAACTCAAGCCTTTGTAAAATCCATCTTTGTTAGTCTGTAAATGCTACAACAATCAGCATTTTACACACTGATGACTTTCCCGTTCGTGCTCTTCACACTCTATTGTAAGAAGCCTGGGAAAGCGACGGGAAGAGCCGCAGTGTGAAAATGATATTTGTATCAGTGTGAGATTACACATTATGCTAAGTGTCAGCTATAATTTTAGAAAAGCTTCTTAGTATTACAGGTTTCTCACACAAACATGATACCAGGATGATAACTCAGATAGATGTGCCACAAGGAGGGGGTTGTTATAGCAGCTACACACGCTGCAGGATTTGGGGTAAATATTCAACAACTCAATATGAGCTTTAACATGTCAGCTATTAAAGAAATAAAACTATTCTTCACATTAAGGGAAGTAGGAATGATTCAACTGTGCAAATATAGTCTAGGTACTCTTTTGGGTTTGCATTTCTGCACACATTGATAGTGATGATGATTGTGATTCAATATATTGAAAGGTTGAAGCTAAATGAACAGCCGGCGTTACACTCCAAAGAGTTTAACTGTAGGCCAGTGAAATATTTATCAAGACGAGAAAAACCAGATTTTTCACTTTTCACTTTCATTTCTGACACGACAGCATGGAAATTTTTCAGCTGTCAATTTCTAACATCACACAAAGCATGCTGAATAGTATTAAACAAAATTAAAATGATTGGAGAACAAAACAGAACTGCTCAAATGTTTTTAGCAATTTTTGGCAAATGTTTAATAACTTTTTTCTGCCAAATTTGGATCAAACCATAAAAAGTCAGAATCATCAGAGTGGGGTTTAAGACACACACCTAATGAGTGCTGGTAATAAAAACACATGGTCATGATGAAGTAGTAAACTGGTTTCCACCTCCCATTACGTAGCACAAACCTTCCTCTGCCACAGAGAAGCATTAGTAATCCCAGCAACAAACAGTAGAACAGGAATTACTGCTGTGTGTGTTCTCCTGAAACACCCTGAATCATTTTCTCCAAAGAAATACAGTTATTAGCATGTGATAGCAACTAACCAGTTCTTACTCAGGTGGTTTTATTAAAAATAAGCCACAAAAACCTGCAAATCAACATGGCTGCCGGGTTTCTGTTGGGTAAAGACTTGAGATTCAGTTCCAGTGAAAATACCACAATATCACAGAATTAATGTCATATCTGCATAGGTCAAAATACGCAACTTAACTTAGCATTATTTTTGTTCTATAGCAAAACAAATCAAACAAGTATTTTAGAATTTAACCAAAATATGTAAGTATAGGCAGGTTGAAGGAAGAATAGTAGAGAAGATTTACTTCATTCCAATTTTAGTTTTTAGTACGATCTCGTGTCACTTTTTAGTGAATAGAAAGCTTGCAAATTCAATCACTCTATACAACATGGCAAACTAAAGCTGAGGGTGTGCAGGGCGGATTTTGGAAGATGTTAATGACTGGGTAACATGTCCTGATGTTAGGATAACAATGCCACTGAGGTTTTGTACGCAGAAACCCTGTAAACAAAACATGGAGGATCAACATTTCCAGAAACCCCAGGAGCAATAAGCTTTTAAAACTAACATTACCCAGTAAAAAAGAAAAACAAAAGTGCCTTAAGCCAAACAGCTCTATCATAAATACACTATATCAATGACCCGGCTAGAACGTTTGCAGTTACGGTTTAACCAGTTTACCTTAATAAATGGGCCAAAGCCAGGGTTTGGATTCTGCAGCAGATTGGCGTTTGGTACACAACCAGTGAGGAAATTGTATCTTTAAACTTTTGAAGAACTCGTACACAGAGTCTGAAAACCTGCAGAAATGAATTAAGGTCAGAAATCCCCTCAACCGAGTGGATCTGTGTCGGCGTTTTTTGTCCAGAAGGAGAACAAATCACTCTCTTTCTCTGAGAATCCTTTTTCTCTGCTCTCTCCGTTTCATTCTCCACCAGATTAACAGCAACATCTAGCCAAACAAAACAACCTTAGAAACAACATCCTAGTCCTAGGAGGAACCCTGACACTCACCTTTTCTCTCCCCAGTGAAGGGAACGATGTCGTCTCTGTCCTTGTAATCCATGGCCTCCTTCTCCAGGTATTTGAGCAGCCGATCTCTGTTGAACGGCCCAGTGGCCGACTTATCGGTCTGATCTTTCTGCCGCAAACCGGCCGGAAGAAGCGCATTCTGCAGAGGAAGGACAAGGAGTATATTGAAGCCATGTGCGATTCACCATCGCACGTGGCCAACATTTTTTTAACATTTTATTGTGTCTGGAGAAACACTTTATTAACGCAGCTAAGTGAGTATCGTGCAAAAGACAATATATCGGGCCAATTTCTTTCATTTTTGAAGATCGGCTAATACACACGTCATGTAGTATAAATCACTTTACTGTTGCCAACTTAGAGACGTTGTTGCTACTGTTGGCGACTTTTCAGTCAAAAAAAAAAATCTGAATTGTCGGATCAGGCTTTTTAAAGTGATCGGACAGAAAGATGAAATCAGTTCACACCCAGAAAACAAACAAGGGGACTGACTGATTCATTGCAACATTTTCCCTCGCTCCCAGAAAATGTTACAAAAAACTTTAAAGAACTCCCCACTACAATAGTATAAGAAATAAAGAAATAAAATAGATCCATTTGCTAAATAACTGTTTTTGATGGAAACGAGTAGAAAATACTACCAAATGCAGAGCAATGACCAAATGCTAAAACATGGATTAAAAAGCAGCAAATGAAAAACCATCTCCCTAAAAACTACAAGAAAACGGATATATAAACCAGTTTATCAGGATCCAGATGGTTTTGCTAAAGCAATGCAGAAGGAAAACCTGAATCACTAAAGAAGGATGCCTTCTAGAAACGTTCGTCAAGCCAGTTTGTCTCCAACGAAATCCAACGCTTCCTTGCAAGGCCGATGAGTTTAGTCTTTCTCTTGACATGCAGCACAGAAGGAGCCTTTCTCTACTGTTGCTAAGTGCTTCCTGTTGGTCTTGTGAGGTTATTTGTCCCACATCACATAACAGAACTTTAAATAAAGCCTCCACCCATTGTGGAGGCAATTTATGATTTTCTACAGTTTATAAGATAACTCATGCAACATGACTGAGGGAGGTTGCTGCAGATTTAGCTCATTTTCCGATTATAGCGGCTTCAGAGTGAGAGGTGTGCAAAGAAAAGAATTCAATTGTGTGAGAAAGACTGGAGTTCAAAGCATTCCTGGAGAATCAACAGGAAAACGCCAATAATTTGAAGAGGGATTTCCTTCTAATTAAAACGACTTAACATGTCACAGTCAAACCAGTTCAATTAGAAGGTTTTTATCTGACATTTTAGTCAAATCTCCACCACAGAAACCTCCCCCGTCCCCACAGAGGAGCCATGAAGCTCCTCCAGCCCTCGCCGGGTCCTGACCTCAGGATCCACCTCCTCCAGGACCGTCTCCAGCTGCTTCAGCTCCTCCTCCGACAGCTTGTTCAGGATCTCATCTTCGTCGATATCCTTGTACTTGTCGAGGTCCTTCTTGAACGACAGCGCCATGGTGGCTATAGCTTGCTAGGCGACAGCGAACGGCAAACAAACCGCGACAGCCACTCTGGTCCTGCTCAGTGTTTCTGCTCCAGATCAGGGAGGAGGGGGGCTGTCTGTGGGACAAAAACGAACAAATTATTTATGCTTTCACGTCAGGTAGCGTAGAAGACAAAAAAAAATGCTAGGAGCTGATAAACGTGCGTGCGCAGTCCCAGCCGAGATAAACAACGTGAACCCGTGCTTGTGGAACAATAGTGGGACACAGCTGTGCTGGAAAGCAGCCTTGTCCTTCCAGCGATGCAACACGCAGCTGGAACAAAAGACGAACTTTCTCAGGCTCTGACAAATCATCCGATTACACCCATAAGGGTCAGAAAGAGGGAAAAAAAAACTCTGGTAGTGATATGGAAAACATGATCAACTTCAGAAAACAAACAGAAGCTTTTAGTGGTTTTGCAAATCCAGATAGATACATTTGTTTTGGGACTAAATGATTAAACATAACAACAACAGTTGAAGTTAAATAAGTTCTAGATAAGAGGAGGAGCTGGAGTCTGGATAGGCTCACAGTCAAAGAAACTGAGGAGGATTCAGCCTGCAGCTCGCTCTCCCACGCCACACTTTAAATCTTATAATGACCTCATCATTTCCAGATCATCAGCAGGACTTCCCCAAAGGTCCTCCTGCCTATCACGCAGGGACGTTTGTGTTTATACACAGGCTCACACATGCAGCGCTCTGAAAAGCTTTGTGTTTAACACCTGTTATATTTCAAGGTGATCTTTATGTTTTTATGGCAGATGAATTTAGCTGGGAATCCTGAATGCTGCCAGACTACAGGGGAGTTTGATTTATCTCAAATCTACAAACTAAAAAAAAAAAGAAAAGAAAAACAAATAAAAAAAATTCAACTCTGTGCTTCGCTGCTGCAAAGATTCTTTCTTGTTTTTCTGTCCGGAGAGCTGCATAGAGAGTTTTATTAGTCTCCCAGACTGGTCAGTTCCTCGATCACTTCTACTCCTGCATCTAATTATTCATGAAATTATGAAAATTATCACAGGGAATTTATAAAACTGACTTACAGCAGATAAAGTGAACCGAAATGTTACTAATAACTATAATCAAAAGCAAATAAATCTGATAATCTGCTGCTTTAATCTCTCCCAAATGTTCTGCTAGGACCGCCAACGAAAAACAGATTCAGTTCAATCAACTTCCATCTGAATGTGGGTTTTTATTCTTTGGCCTCGTGGTTTGGACAGGAAACCAATCCAAACAAACTTTTAAAAAAATTATTAAATCTAATTCACACATGGTTGACACAAAGAAACAATCAGAACATAACACAATAATATGATACAATACTATGCAAATACATAATAACAATCAAGCCTGTCACAGTTAATCAATTAATCACATAATGAATTAAAAGGAGCTAGATCATTTCCATACTGATGATTAATATGTTTTGAAGGGCAATTTTGCTTACAGAGACATCATAATCCATTTTACTTCTGGTTTTGGTTGTGCGTGTTTTTTCTGCTTTATTTATTGTTTAAAGTCTTCCTGTTGCACTGCTAAGTGTTCTCTACAAAACTAAATTTATTGGACTTTGAAAGCGTGAGCCTGCATTATTATGCTATTATTAATATATAACTTGAAAATAGTCTCATAAAAACAATATTATCATTACAATAATTGCTGAGACAATTTATCATCCAGCAAAATCTGTTATTGTGACAGGCCTGATAATACAGAGGAATTATATTATAAATCTAAATATGAACTGCTGATCAAATCTACGATAAAATCTCGCAAGTGTTTATTGAGTATTTTTTTTCATGTTTTAACAAAAGCAATTTATCGTGCTGTATATTTTTTGCTTATTTTTTGTGAAATACTTTGACTCTGTGCTATTATACATTCAGAATCCTGCGCCTCCATGGTGTGGAATCACACATAATCAAGCTATCTGCTTCAATCCTTTGTCTAAAAAAGTCCCATAAATCCAAATAACATGCAAATAAATCTAAATCACCCAGTAAATACATCAGCAGTCATTGGTGCTGTTCTCAGACATCAGTGGTATGATTTGTTTTCTCGTGAAATCGCAAACCCTCCAGCTTGTTTCGGTAAAGAAACGAGCTGGCACACCGTGACACAAGAACCCGGAAAAAGACCACCAATATTTAAGGCTCTTACACCGAGACTAAGTCTGAATAACGCTACCCAACTTTCCCTTATGTTCACGATGCATCATTCATGGCGCTCCACAGGCATTGTGCTGTAAGTGAGGCCCGGTGGTTTCAAGTGTGCAGACAGAGGAGTAATGGAGCATGCATACAGGGATAATGATGGCAGAGGATGGGCTCAAGCTGAGGTGGAGACACTGAGAGGATACATTAGTCCAACCTGATTGATTCCTTTCTCCCTCTCCTCTCCGCTAATCCTCCCGGACAACAACAGATGGCAGGACGCCAGCAATACAGCAAACTCCTGAGCCCGACGCTCACCTTGACCTTTCCTTTGCCGACTTGTGGACTCAGCCAACCAGAAACCTGACAACTTCATGTCATTTGTACAGGCTACACGTTTTCCACCTTCAGACTGCGTTAATCACAGCAATCTCGAGGTCAAAGCATGTTAGTGAAAACAACAAATTGTTAAATTCTCTCAACAAATATCCAAATTATCTCCACTGTGCATTCCTCAGTGACACAAGCTGGAGGAAGAATAATTGGTAAGCTCAACGGTGAGACAGGAAGTGGTGAGTAGAATTAAATTATAATGGAACAACGCCCCAACCATACAGAAATGGACTATAGTTAGAATAACCCAGATATAATGCCCATGGGACTCAGCACTGGACTTCCTCCTCCAGTTTTACTCTCCCCTCTCTTTCTCTCCATCCTGTTGTTACTCTTCTTGCTGGTTTCTATGTTCGGTCTCCAGAGGTGAACAGCAGTGGGAGAGAAATGATAGAAAACAGATGGACTGAGATAGCAACAAGAAGGCAAATAAAACAAATATCCACTTTTATGCAAGAGACTAACACAAACATACATGTCTCTTCAGAGTTTGAATAAACTTAACAATTCCAAGACAGGAAGTGGAGAGTTTTTCCAACAAACAACACACAATTTGTACATTTCCCAGCAGTCCAAATCCACCGTGTGATATTATATACACAAGGCTTCATCTTTTACTTCTTCACAGGAAACTGATGCAAATGCCAGAGTTCAAACAGTGCAGCTTGAAAAATGTACATCTCTGCTCAAAAGCTCATGCTCTAGTTCACTTTTCTGGCCGAATGCCAGCCTACACTCCCCACTGAAAAGGTATGCGGAAAAAAAAACAAAGGCCATTTATTCATGTGCGGCTGATAACGTGGTGCAAGAAGAAGACATCTAAAATTGGCAAGGAACAAAACCCCTTTCCTACCTGATATTAGAATACCCTTCTCACAGCATAAAGACCACCAGGCTGTAAAGAAAAGCTTCACTTCTCTAAGATCTGGGCCACACCCTTCATTCACCACTCTGCAGTTTACCCTGCCTTTTGTGAGCAACACACAGGCTCGTTTTATCTCTTGAACGGGAGAGTGAATAAAAAAAAAACTTGCTGACAAAAATGTACAATAGCATCTGCAACAACCAGTGAAACTGATAAAAACCACCTTTCTCCACCCTGGTGTGAGTCAGAAGAATGCACCTTAGGAACCCTGAAACGCCCGTCCTAGTCCTGCGGACAAACACAGAGTGGACACAACATGCCCGCACTCGCATTGTCTGACTATGTAACAGAATTGGTCCACAAATAATAATGAAATAAAATCAGCCACACTTTACTTTAAGATTTTAAAATCCCGTTCCCTCATAAATCCCAAGATGACCAAAGGTTGTTTATCTCCGACAATAAACATAACATAATAACGCCACTAATCGCATACGTCCACCAGGAATGTCACTTTGATGACACCTCAGCTGTCAGCATCTTCTGGTTAAAGTATCTATCGAAAGGCGTTAGCTAACTCCTCCTGACATGTTTATGACTTACAACTGGCAATAAATGTCTTGATAGAAATTATCAACACCAGGCGAAACCTTCCACTCCTTAGTTATGTAAAAGTTAAAACCCAAACGAAGCCGTTCATGGGACACTTTCGTTGGTAACTAGGCTACATTTGTTGGGAGCAGAACACCGTGAATGAGATGTAGAAGCTAACACGCTAGCGCTCGCAGATGACTCAAGTCGCTAGCCGCCGAGCTAAACCCAACGGCGGTAAAACTCTACAGCTGGCTTCAAAACTAGATTCACATAGTTATTCCAGTCGGCGCAGAGAAACAGCTTTCCTCACCTGAGTTAAAAGACACGTCGCTGGGTAAAACTATAAAGAGCACCAGACTCTAAATCGACTGTAGTGGCGGATACTCCTGTGTGTCTGAGGTTTGTCACTCGGTCCAACCAAGGGCGGTAACACAGGAAGAGGGAACAGGAGGGGGCCCTGATTGGCGTTGAAAGGAACCAATAGAAAGAGAGAATGTCTTTCCAATAGAAATGTGGAATAGAATGTCCAATAGAAAGACAGAATGATAAAGAAATCGTTGAGTTAAATATTAAAATAAGTAGAAATGAGATAAAAAGTGTTGTTAAGGAGTACATGAAGGAAAAATGGCAAGAACAGTGGGATAGAGGAGAAAAAGGGAGATTTTATTATAAAATTCAAAAAAGAGTTGGGGGGTATAGAGAAGGTAATAGGAATAGAAGGGAAGAAAATATTATTTCTAGAATCAGATTTGGGCACACAAGGTTAAATAGTACTCTTATGGTAATTAATAAACACAGTACAGGTTGTTGTAAATATTGTGGAGAGATGGAAACAATACAGCATGTATTTTTAGAATGCAATAAGTATGTAAGGGAGAGAGAGATGTTGGTTAATGAGATGAATAATTGTAAATTAGATTTAGAAGAAATATTTCAGAAATCGTCAGGAGATATAATATTTGAGAGTGTTTTTAGATTTCTAAGAAGGACGGGTATTATGGGGAGGGTATAAGCGTGTGATCCATACTCCAACCTGGAAGGTGGCGGTAATGCACCTGTAAGTTGTTTGCCAACCGCCATAAAACAAGAAGAAGAAGAAGTTAAGCACGCAGCATCGTTTATGAGAAAATCTGAGGCTCTGCAACGAATAACTTATAAAAGGAGTTGTTGGATCCTACGAAACTCTCGACGCACCCTATGTATGTTGCATAAAATTAATCCTCCATTTGTTTAAACTATCCCGAAATCTACAATAAAGAGCCAAGATGTTGTCAATGGAGTTTGGCTCAGGTGAGGAAGGAGTCTGTGCCATTATTATATGTTTATTTTTAAGAAACGTGGAGTTCTTCAATGCATCTGTTGGAGCGCTGCCCTGCATAAAAACAGTGGGCTAGTCAAACCTGGATGAGCCTCAGCTAGTCTGAGTGGGTTTCCGGGTAAATCAGAAGCAGATACATAGATGTCTGAACATTTGAGGTAACCGTGTCTTCTGTCATAAACGACTCTCTCAGTAAAACAAGGAGAAATGGTGAATACTCCCTCAGTCAGACAGCAGAGCCCTCACTACATCAGGGTTCAGCAGCACATCCTTCTATCTTCACCACCTCACGCAGGCAACTCTGCGTGTCAGACAATACTGAGGGAGCTCTTCATGTAAAATCCATGTTTTCATTTATTGTCATAAACTCTCTTTCCCTTCAATCTGCAGTGCTTGAAGAGGTAATATTCTGCTATAAAAGAATAGGTCTGTTGTCACATTGTCCTGCTTTTTTTTTGTTTGTTTGTTTCCCTCCGGTCTTGTGAACAGAAGTGCTGGAAGAAATCCAATGGAGGAAACGGTTGTCCTCCTCCCTCCTGCTGTTTATGATCAGCTCTTCTCTTGTTTCATCTAAGTCACAAACAGATGCAACCAGTCAACTATTTGCTGCAGCAAAGGTACAGCCACTTTGTCACCTGGGGCTGCAGATTGCAGAGACTGAAGTGAAAGTTCAGGGGACTGAGGGACAATTTGTTGACTTTTTTTTCCCACGGTAAAGGCTAGACTTTGATAAAATTCTCTAGTCTCTACGTTGTTGTCTTTTCTTTTTCTCCTTCAGTCAGATCCTTCCATTCCCAGCCTCACGCCCCTTCATTTCATTGGATCTTATCTAAATGGTTTTTTGGTGTTCTTGAGAGAAGCACACAAACACCTCTTTAATGTGCTCATGTAAATGAACGGAGAAAAAAATGAAACAAAACTCAGTTGAACTTCCAGAACCATATTGTTCAAAATAATCTAATTTATTGCAACAACAAAGTATATATCTGCCCCCTAGTGGCTTTTTAAAAAAAAAAACTTATGATATAGAGAATGTATTATAGAGAATACATAAAGAAGAATAACAGAACTGGCAGAGTTAAGGTTGAAGACATCATAGCAGTTTTCTCAGCTCGACTTGTTTTCATTTTCTAGGTTAGGGCTTCGCCATCAGATTTTCTGTTTCAGTTGCATAATCACCTCCTTTCTCTATCCTCTATTCTTCAGTGAAACAACATGAATATGAAACCAGTGAAATTCAGTTCAGGTTTTCTGAAAAGCAAACTGGCTGAATGACTTTCACCCTAAATCTTCCTCAAAAGCATTTAGTGTTTGATAAATGTGACAAGGTTTAAAAGTGATCTCTTCTGAGTAGCTGAAGATTTACTGTGAAACTGAATCACGAAACAACGCGAGTTCAGCCAAAGTTCCCACTCAGGTGAAGGCTTGATGCGACTTTTCTGCAGAAATGAAACCTGATATCTGAAAATAAATGCACAACAGCAGCAGGCCATGAAAACGACGTGGGATCAAAAGATTACAACAGAAATGACATGAACTGAAAATCACAGTTACAACATCCAGTCGGTCTGAAGCCACGACCAACATCTCTGCTGCACGGTCCCTCAGAGTCAGTGTTGAGAAAAATACTTTATTTAATATTTGATTATTAATTGATGTAAACAGGCATCAAAAAGACCATCTGCTGAAAAAAAAAAACGTTCTCAGAGCACCATTAAGCCAAACCTGCACAAAAAATCTATACATTTTGCAATTAAAATAAAAAACTTTGTGTGCAAATATAATTGAACCCCAATATTTACGTCCACTAAATAAAAAGACACAAACACATTTTTTTCTCAGTGTCTGAAGTTAAAGCTGATCAAACGTTTCTTGCTTTAGCTTTAGCTTTAGGATAGTTATTATTGATCAAAAGTATTTTCTTTTTGCTGGTTTTGTTGGAGGAAAGGGAGTTTTTATTGTCCAGCCCTCTGGCTTGTTTTAAACAATCAAAGGATCTGCTGTCTCTGGGTCCCAGGCTGTTTTATTCAGATTGAGGAGACTAGTGGAAGGGGACATTTTCTTTCCTTTGCTGTTTCACCAGGGCTTTTTGTGTGAGTGTGTTTTTGTTGGGGATCACTTGGTGCATTTAGTTGTATTTGTGTTTTCTTTATTATTCCTCCCCCCAAAAAAGTCTAACTTTATTTAATTGGGTTTTAACTATGTCTCTCAGCTACAAGGTTTCCAGGGCCAGCATAGACTCTTATTTTAATATGGTCATTTGTGTATAATAAAATAAACGGACTATCTTTGAACTTGTGAATTCAATAAACTGTATTTAATTTGCAACAGTACCTCTGATCATTTTTACAAACTTATCTGTGTGATCTGGTAAAAAGAGGATTTAAGGTTCTCCACATATAACAGAAACTGTACTCAAGGTCACATAAGGCAACAAAAAGAAAAGCGTTTAAAATCAGAGTAAAAGCTGTGGTGAGTCTCTCAGCTGCTCCTCTGTGAGGGCAGACAGTAAATGCAGGAACTGCTTCAGTGTCGCCAAACAAGTCAAGTCGTCCAGCAGCTTTGCAGAAGAATCCTTGGATATTTTGAGAGGGGAAAAAAAGACAGAAGTTCAACAAGAATTGATCATGGATCAAACCGTATGCAGGTGAAAGGATCTAACATGAGCCGTTGTTCTGACCACCTGTGCTGCCTCGTCGTTTCGTAGCTCAGATAAATAGCTGAGTCGGTGTAAGTCGGTAGCTGCATGTCGGCGCTACGTGTCTAAAACTTTTACCGGGATGTTTACAAACCGTTAACTATAGCAGTTAATGTTAAATATGATTTCTTATCACTCATTTCTTTATGTGACGAGACTGAAGTGGAAGCTTAGAGGTTGTGCTTAGCATAGCATTGGAACAATTTACATGACAAACACTAAAATATCACTTCATCAGAATATCCGACCCGTTTAAAATGAAAAGCTATCGCAGATGTTTGCACTAATACTTTTATGAGAACTCTATATTCAAGAAAGAATTTGATGCAACTTGTACGTGTTGTGATTCTTATCCTTAAACTGCTGTCCACTTGTTTTGTCCCTTTGGTGCTTTTTGGCAGAATCGGTGTGACTTTATCCACAACAACATAGAAGCTCAATTTATGCTGTTATAGGAAGATGTCTTACTTGGCCTACCTAAAAGCTCAACAGTTCAGAGTTTCTCATATTGTCACTATTTAAATATCATATTCATTGTTCCAGGTAGGGGAAGCCGTGCTTTGCTGCATTTTACAATGAACTTAAGTTTTATATCCAGACTATCAAAGACAAAAAATAGCTATTAAAACAATTGAACTCTGTACTGCTTTGAATGAACAGTTGGGAACCGAAGCCCCGTAGCTTTTTCTTCATCTTGAATATATTTATCTGTATTTGTTTTTCTCTGGAGGCAGAACAAATGTTTCACTCTGTCGTTGTGCAGTGTGTCTGTGAATAAAGTTTAAAAAAAAAAAACATCCCCCCTCCCCCACACCCAACAGACTTCTTGTGGCTTTGATGTCACAGTGATGTCACTCATCATGTCTATGACATCACTGGCGGCTGCCTTTGTATTCCCAGGTTCCACAGAGAAATTCATTTGCAGTTTGAACCAGAGAGCAAAGATGGAAGAAGAACAATTTTTGTTGGCAAAAATTAACAATTTGCAGAAGAACCGCAGCAAGCTGGCGGAGGAGAACAAAGAGCTTCAGAAAACCGTGGAAAGTCTGAAGATTAAACTGGAGCAACTCAACAGAACAAACAACACACACAACTGGAAAAAGGAAAATAACATACTTGTAAATACGAATGACTATTACAAGAAACAAATCAGAAAAATTCATCTGGACCTGGCGGAAGTAAATGCAAGTGTACGCCAACTAAGTTGTGATTATGAAGACCAGTTAAGAATAAAATATACACTGGAAGACGAACAGAAAAAACTGAGATACACTTTAGAGGACGATTTAATAGAAAAAACAGAAAAACTCGAGTGGCTAGAGACAGAAAATGAAGAGTTACATAAAGAGATTGTAGCTCTGAGGATTAAAAATGATAGGATCAAATCCAGGGTGGCAGAAAAAAGCAAAGATGTCCAGCAAAGGGAAGAACCAGTCAGGGAAAATATCCAGGAAGAGGAACTATCAGTATGTCAGAAAGTAGCGAGAATTTTTATGCATTTGTACGATTCAACGGTGGCGTATTGGGTGCCACCCTGGGTTTTTTTTTAACAGAAAAGGGTATTTTGGGTTGCTGGAAACAGGATGTTTGTGGGATTGTGATGCGTTTAAATTAATTACAAATATAAATACTCTTGTTTGCTTTTGGAATTTGTGCCTAGTGAGAGATGCTTGCAGGAAGACATCTAAACGGGTCAAACTGGAAGCTGACACCAGATGGTCTGCAGCAAGAGTGATGACTGACGGATAATTAAGGGTCGAAGTTTATGAACCAGAAACAGAGGAACTGTACATGAGACAGGGATGCACAAGACACCTCCTTGTTCTGTGGGTTCATCAGTTCCTGCATCGTTTCTACAGAAGGAAATAAACAAGAACTCTGAATTTTGTATTCTACATTAGGGCAGCTTGCAGGTGCAACACACCTGTGACTCAAGAGAACAGAAGAAGCAGCTGCTATGTGATTAACTCAAGATAACCAAATCCAGGGGTCTCAAACTCCAGGCCTCGAGGGCCGCAGTCCTGCAGTTTTTAGATGTGCAACAGGTACAAAACACTGGATTGAAATGACTTGATGACCTCCTCCTTGTGTAGATCAGTTTTCCAGATTTCCTAATTATTCTGTTCAGGTGTGGTGCAGCAGAGGCACATCTAAAAGTTGCAGGACTGCGGCCCTCGAGAACTGGAGTTTGAGACCCCTGAATAGGCTCTATAACTAGGACCGCCCTGAGGAAATAAAAAGAAATTCTCTGGGAGGAGCTGTTTTAGAGCGGGTAGATTGTAACTAAAGCACGCTGCTGTCCGTTCTCCTTGCAAGTAAATCTAAAACTCACTTGTCTCTCTCTTCTTTTTCAGTTTGAGAATGAGTTTAGAGATCCTTTTCCGGGACTGGTATTTGGTTTACCAGCTGGAATCTGACGCTTGACGGGACTCCGTGGAAGGGGAGAGACAACTGAGAGAAAATTCTCTTTTAAAAGAAAAGCGTGAATGAGTTGATCGCGTTCGCGTTAAAAGAAATCCTGTGTAAGAAACGCTGTGAATCCTGGGCTCTAACAGCTGAAACTAAACGGCTTTAACTTTATGCTGTTGTGGTGATAATTGGACGGCGGAGTCCAGCGAGCAGCCGCTTAAATCCGTCTTAAACGTTTCATTCCGTAAAAAAACAGGGCGGCGGAGTCCTGCGTGAAGACGCTTCAGCTCCGTAACTGAAGTGTGATTGGAGGTATAAACACCTTTAGGTATTTTATCTCATTTAAAGTAGCGGGTTTGGAAGGAGCAAACCAATTGTGGATGCAGAGGCAAGAATCCTCCACTCGTAAGAGTCCAAGAAAGGATTACCACAATCGGTATTTTTAATTGTTACCCAGTATAAAAAAGAAACCAGTTTTTAGATCAGCCTAGGTGTTGACAAACTGGTCTAAATTGTTTAAAATGGGTAGAAATAGCAGGAAGTGGAGAGAGGTGTTTCAATATGTGTTCGTTTAATTTCTTTTATAAATGAATTCATTTAAATTGTCCGGAATGGTAGAAAAATAACTGCAGTACTGGAGAATACACAGCAGATGGCGGCATAGCAACCATTGAACGAATTACTGCTTTATATTTCAACAGTAAATGTAAATCAAAAGATTAACAGCAGTGAAAATATTGGGAGTGTGTTGAAGGGCAGGACCCTGATAAAATACAAAATATCTGAATAAATGGATAGTAAAGTACAGGTTAAAAGGTTAATTAATACTAAACTAGAACTAGAACTATAGGATAAAATAAAAACTAAAGAAAGAGCCAAGAAATTAAGGAAACAGAAGATTGTGATAACAGTGTGTTGGCAAATAAATAGATGACTAAATGAAAAACTAAATAAATAAATACAGGAATAAGTAGATGAATATAATGAATAAAAAATTATCTAAAAACAGGAACAAAAGTCATAAAGGAAAACAAGTAACAGACAGGAATGTGAAACACAAGAAAGGGGAAAATGAAAGTTTTTTTAAGAAGGAAAAGGATGAGGAAACTTTAAACAGTTAAAGTTTCATAGAAAGAAAAATAATGATGAAAACTTCTAGCTCATGGTTTGCAGGAATTAACAAACTGAGTAGTAAGTTTGGTAAGTAGGCATATGTGGTGATTTAGAAATAAGGAGAAAGGCAAGGAGCAAGTGAGTCAAAGTAAGAGAATGGAAAGATGATTTGAACAAATATCAAATTAAAATGATCGTTGTGTTCAAGTTGCTCTCATAGCAGTTTGGAAGAACTTAATAACTGGAAATAGAAAATAGATTTTATAGAGAAACAGCTAAAATGCTTTGCATGGTCCAAAGGATGTTTATGAAAATCTGAGTAATAATTATATAGAATTATAAGAATTAAAATATTAGATAAGAATGTTAATTATTCTTTGCGCAGATTAAAAAAACAACAAGCTGCAGCTGATTCTGGACATGTTAACATTATTTTAATAATGAACAAAACTTTATTAAGATAGAGAAATATTAAATCTACAGGACTTACTTTTAATTGATTCAGTGAAACTAAAACTAACTCTCTTATTAAATAGTAATTGATCAAACAGAGGAACACATAGCCTTCATGGATTTCAAATGCACCATTAGCTCTGCTCCTAAAACCTTTATTTTTATTGCCAATATAAAACAAAAACAAATGTTTGCAGTCCACTTTAAAGAATCCAAAACAGATTACAGTTTCTCTGGCTACAAGATCAATATACCAATGGGCTCTTTGCACCTGCTGCGCTGACGTCACAACCGCATGCGCAAATACGGCTCTCTTCTCCCCCCCCCCCCCCTCCCGCTTTGAGTTACCATGACAACTAGAAAATACAAAGTCTGAGCCGGTGGTGGTTCTGGTTCTGCTGGAGGTTTCTTCCTGTTAAAGGGAAGTTTCTCTCTCTGCTGTCGCCCCCTGCTGGTCAGGAGGAGTGATCGCTGCGTGTCAAAGACTGGAAGCCCAGCTGGTTTCCTCAGAAACTTTTGATGATCTTGATGCTCTGGTTGGCGGCTAACTGAACTGAATGTGATGAAATAGAAACAATCGGATCCAGTGGACGGTTTCTCACCACCATCGGGTTTTGTGACGGCAGCAGTCGGTTGGCTCTGCAGAACAGGACGGCCCGGTGCGTCCTCTTCGCCAGGTGTGAGGCCACGGTGTGCTGCGTGGCTGCGTCGATGTCGTTCACACACGACAGCACCGTTCCTTCCTCTACGCCTACAAAGGGATCGCTGTGGTCAGGAAGGCTAAAGCTGCACAGGAAGTCCACAAACCGTCCTACCTTCCTCGACTTCCTGCTTCTGGATCAGCAAGGTGACCTGGTTCCGCAGCCCGGCGAAGGAGAAGCAGCAGTCGGGCGTTTGTCCCATCGGCGTCCTGAAGCGGAACCTCTTCCTGTCGCCGTCCTGCGCCAGCAGCTCGATGGCCTGGCCGCCGCTCAGCGCAGCGCGGCCGTTTCCTGTTTTCCCCACAGGTGGCGCGACACCTGTGGGGAAAACAGCTGACGGTCGGTTCAGAACCACAGCAACAGAACCACGACACCTAATCTGCCCAGGGCGTGTTAATGCACGTACAGTGTTCTCATATTTAGATAAATGCTCATTTCCAAAAACAAACACTAAATACAAACATTTTGCAAACACTCATACTGATCGTTAGGGATGTTAACCTGGATGGCAGCAGCAGCTGACCACACTGTAATAAATTAAAACGACGGTCATTTCCACGATCACTTGATTATCTGTTGTTGATTTGGAAGAAAGCAGCATTTGAATTTTATGCAAAAGCAGCAATTCACAAAGACACCTCATCCTAACTGAGTTATTACTTTTTATAAAAAGGGAACAAGGACACGATAAGATTTTGCAATGAGCCACACAAGTCAAGTGACTGACAAATCTGAAAAAAGAAGAAGCAACATTTATGATAAAACTGTTTTGTAACCCCTTTTATCTGTCTTCTACACCCTGTTCCAAATTATTATGCCAGTGATATTTTTTCAGATTTTCTTAAATGGTCAATGCAAATGATGGTCAGTATAATTTTCAAATCATGAATTATTACAGTATAAATCAAATTTTACTGAACAAAGCTCCCCATGAGAACAAATTTTTTTCAAAAATAAAAAACTCAAAATGCGCTGTTCCAAATTATTATGCTCAGCAGATTTTCTAAACATTTTATGGATTATAAGGAACTGCAAACGGTCATTCTTTGAATGTGCAGCATTAAATGGTCACATGTACTAGAATCAAAATCTATTTCAATCAAACACATCTTAACAGACCGAGTTCCATGTTAACATAGGACCTTCTTTGATATCACAGCACAATTCTTGATCCATTGAACTTGTGAGTTTGTGGAGTTTCTGCTTGAATTTCTTTGCAGGATGTCAGAATATCTTCCCAGAGCTGCTGGTTTGATATGAACTGCATTCCACCCTCAGATCTTCTGCTTGAGGAAACTCCAAAGGTTCTCAATAGGGTTGAGGTCAGAGGTCAGAGGTCAGAGGAGGATGGTGACCACACCATGAGTTTCTCCTCTTTTATGCCTATAGTAGCCAATGACACAGTGGTATTCCTTGCAGCATGAGATGGTACATTGTCATGCATGTAGATGATTTTGCTGCTGAAGGTGCATCTCTTCTTTTTGAACCATGAAAGAAAGTGATCAGTCAGAAAGTCCATCTACTTTGCTGACGTCATTTCACACCTTCAGGGACTCTGAAGGGGCCGACCAATGATTCTCTGACCATGATTTCGGCCCAAAGCATGACTCCACCACCTCCTTGCTGACGGCCATCCACCACCAATCCACTACTGTGTCCATCTGGACCATCCAGGGTTGCACAGCAGTCATCAGTGAACAAGTCTGTTTGAAAATTAATCTTCATGTACGGCTGGGCCCACTGCCACCGTTTCTGCTTGTGAGCTCTGGTTAGGGGCCCAATAGTAGGTTCATGCACCACAAGCCTCTGGAGGATCCTCCACCTTGAGGTTCCAGAGGCTCCAGCAGCTTCAAATAACTGTTTGCTGCTTTGTAAGGGCATTTTAACAGCTGCTCTCTTAATCCGATGAATTTGACTAACAGAAACCTTCCTCATTCTGCCTTTATCTGTACAAACCCATCTTTGTTCTGAATCAGCCACAAATCTCTTCACAGTACGATAACACTTCAGTTGTCGTTAAATGTTAATGTTTTCATACCTTGTCATACGGCACTATCTGATGACTTTCGTCAGCAGAGAGATCCTTCCTCTTTCCCATATAGCTTGAAACCTGTGGCCTGTTTAATAATGTGGAACATCCTTCTTAATTGAGCTCACCAGACAAACTAATCAACCCAGCTCTCTGAAATTAATTATAGTGGTTCAAAGAGCCCTGACACACAATACCATCTATATATTTAATAGCACAACAAAAAAGTTAATCTTAATGATCTTTAAATCCAATTTGCATAATGATTTTTAACACGGTGCCTATATCAAGTCATTATTAAAAATGTTTGTGGTTTGCATTACTGTTTAAAAATGACATGGCAGATTTATTTGTTTAATAATTTACCAAATGTTCCACATATTTCTGCCAATCTACACAATCTACAATAACTCTTTGAAGAATTAATGAGTTACAACATTTAATTTCCCTTTTTTGAATTTGAATTTGAGAGGATGACATAAAAATGTCATTCAAAAGCATTTTCTAATAAGAAAACCTGCTTACCAAGACAAAACAGGGCTGAGACAAAAGTCCTCTTCTCCATGGTAAAGTTTTATTTGCTCAAACTAATCCAAGGTGCTGTTGCTGTGTGCATACACTTGTTTTAGTGAGCGTAACTCGGAACTCAAGATTTCTGAATTCTCTTAAATATACATTTTCGGTTTGTCAGGAAACCACAGCATAATTCCTCATCCAATCAGCGGTCTTCTCCTCCATACCGCAACTTTAAATGTATTTTTTCTATGCGTAAACAACTCAAACTAAGGAACACAAATAATCATAATGACAACGTTAATATGTTTAAACAATAAACATATGAACTTGTGTGTTAGAAGAACTTTCGTGTTTGAAGTTCTTCTAACACGGAAGTTTTATTACTAGTTTCAACTTTATCTGGAAATTCTAAGAACGTGAAAAGACTTTTGTTTTGATGAATATGCAAATTATAATGATGTGATATTATTGTAAAACATGAAAAGCATATTATCAAACACTGGCGTTTATAAATTAGATGTACCGAAACGTGTTTTTCTTTACTTTTGAATGTATCTGTACGCTTCCATCATTTTGCTTCTCTAATCTTGATCCTTGTGATTTTGTCTGTGTAAGGTCTCTGACCAACAGGTAAGCACGTAAACCAATGGCGTAACTTGTCCCGCCCTCACACAAAATAAAATACAATTAAATTAAATTAAATTAAATTAAATACAATTAAATTAAATTAAATTAAATTAAATTAAATTAAATTAAATTAAATTTAAAGAGGCATATAGTCATTTATTTATATATGGTAAATGTAAAATATACACAAATGTGACTATATTTCTGACGTTTGATTATTTATTTAGAAACTTTTTCAAATATATAAATATTTAAATTTCTTTTGACTATTTTGTAAATATTTAAAATGTTGAATATGAATATGAAACTAAAGTATTCGTCTTAATCTCGATCGGATACTGACTTGGTAATGTTATCTATGTTTTGGATTTATATATATATGCATGATTGCAGTTTTCTGGCCAATCGCCAATTACCGATTTTTAAAAAACCTGCTATTTTGTCTGAATGTTGCTAAATATTGCAAGAAAGTAGCTGAGTCGGTAACAATGGCGTGACTGTTGTTAAACTGCAAATGTGCAGACATGACCAGATGGACCAGTCTATCAGTCAAACCTCTGTCATGGGAGAGAAGAGGAGGACAGTGGTTGATTTTTAGACTTTTGCTGAGATAGATAAGATCTGGTGGATAAGATCAGTTTCACATGTAAGTACCGGCAGATTACCGATCAAAAAAAAAAAAGGAAGAAAATCGGGCCCATAAATCAACTGGTCAATAAATCGTCTGGTTTATGAATCAGTGCACCCCTAACATATAAATGTAAATATACATCTCCAAATCGTAGCTATTATATTAGTCCTCATTTGTGAAGTGTTGAATAAACATATTTTCCTGAATTCCATCATACAGATGTGCATTCTCAGTTTACATATGATATTTTCTGCAGCTCTCTAGTGAAACTGGAACTCTGAAACATTGTGAATAAATGGAGATGCTCATTTAAGGTATAAATAAATGCAACGTTACAGTGACAATAAAGTGTACATGAGAATAATGGAGTATATTACATTTACACACTGTGGAGTTGAGCCACATACTGTATATATCTCCATCTTGAAATTTTAGTTTATTTACTTATTTATTACTACTATTTTATTTGTTCTCAAAAGGACAGGATAGTAGGAAAACCTATAAATAGAGAAACGGCATCAGTATCATCTGAAGAAGTTGAATCTTTCACGGCAAAAGTCCTGCTATCGTGTGCAATACCGCCTCCTACCGTCCGACATGCCTTACTACGACAGCGTGGTTGTGACCCGGAAGTAAAACACTTCCTGCTGCTCGGCGATCACTTCCTGAAGATCTGAGCTTCCAACAGTTTGGAAGAAATGGCGGACCGGGGTGAATTATTCGGCAGTGATGGAGACAGCGACAACGATCAAAGAGGTACTGAAATGTGTTGGGTTGTACAGTTGTCTCTTTAGGAAATGTAAATATTTTTTGCGACGTGACCATCAGAATGTGAGCGTGATGACTGACCTGTGAACGTGGAAGTTAAACGCGGCTCTCTGTGCATGAGACGTTAATCAACGTGATTTATATTTGTCTGTTTTTTACGGCGACATGTCTGAAGACGTCGGAGAGAGAAAAAAAACTTTAACACTGAAACTTAAACAAGTCGTGGCCATGATTTCTATTTTTTTTTCTCCGATGTCCACAAACGGGCTACGTAGTTTATTCCATTAAACATCTGAGATCAAAATATTTTAACTCTTCATTTGCTAAAGCATTAACTCACAGCGCTGATTTCTGATCGGTTTTGTGAAACACAGCGGTCAGTCTCCAAACACTAATCAGAGCTAAGTTTATGCAAGCATGCAACATGAATGCCATCTGTTTTGGTTGGATCATACATATATATCCCCCACCCCCACACAGTCATATTGTTCTGCATTTTGCATTATCTGTACTTTGCCATAATTGGACCTGCTGCTACTTCTTTGGATGGTTGAGTGCCTTTAGTTAATTTAGTTGTATAAATTGTTATTATTATTGTGTGTTTGCTTATTTTTACTGTATATATTTGACCCTTTGCACGGGAGCTGCAATGGAAATTTCGTTGAATTCTGTTCAATGACAATAAATGCTATCTGTCTGTCTGTCTGTCTGTCTGTCTGTCTGTCTGTCTGTCTGTCTGTCTGTCTGACTGACTGACTGACTGACTGACTGACTGACTGACTGACTGACTGACTGACTGACTGACTGACTGAAGACACGAGAACCCAAGATATGATTGTAGTTTTCTATATTTAACTCATAAATGAATTAAACAATTATAACAAAGGTTCTCTTCAGTCTTTTGGCTTTAACTGCATCAACCAACACTTTATCTTAAGACCAGGTAAATAAAGGTGTATTCTTTAATATGGCATCCCAAGATTGTTGAGATAATTTTGGTATTACTTCTTTTCATAACTATGAACTTTAACAAAGATTCTACAGCATTTTTTTTCTCTGTCGCTCCTACTAATTCTTGAAAATTAATCTGGTCAGACTTGAAATCGACAGGACAAAACCTGAAGCCCACATTTTGTCCTGAAAAGCCTGATTGGTGCATCTCTTGTGCCACGCTTCAATAATAAAAATTTGTTTTCTTTACGGCATAGCAGAGTCCAACTTCGGCTCTGGATCAGACTCGGAGCAGGAGAGACCTCGATCTGCCAGCAACGCCTCAGGCAGCGACAGTGAGAGGGAGCGGGATGATGACGACGACGATGATGAAGGGCAGGAGGCAGGGAAGCCGAGCATGAACAAGGTTGGCACCCTTCTGTGCAGTCGCATAATTTCACTTTTACAAAGTTTCCATCTCAGTTTCATGCTGTGACAAATCAAATTGTTACTGTTTCAGACTTATCAGTTGCATAGGAGTTTACCCACAGATAACTTTATTGGATAAAAAGCTGCCTTCAAAATAAATAAATAAATAAAATGCAGGTAGCGTTAATTTGCATCAAAAGTGAAGGATAGTGCGACCTCCCCCTCCCGCCTTACAGGAGCTGTTCGGCGATGACAGCGAGGACGAGCAGCGCAGTGGCAGCGATAACCAGTCGGAACGCTCTGGGAACCAGTCGGACGCCAGCATCCACTCTGACCAGGGGGAGAACGATCACTCGGACGCAGAGCAGCACAGCGGGTCGGAGCACGACCAGCGAGAGGAGGACGAGGACGATGAAGACGCAGGGAACCGGTCAGACGGAGGGAGCCCGGCGAGCAGCGGGATGTCCGGTGGCGGGAGCCCTCGTTCTGAGAGGGGCAGCGTTCGTTCAGACAGAAGGTATGGGATACAACCAGCACTGTGTCACGATGACAAATGTTGCTGGACGATAAGTTGTCCCTGAAGTTATTGCGATAAACGATAACATTGTTGATTTGAGACCATTTTCAAGTAATAATGTGAAAATAATGGTAATGGCATAATAATTCAGCACATTCTCAAAGATCAATAAACTTTAAATCCTAATGAATATTTAACACTGGGACTGTAAGACATTTTAAATGTCCAAAATGAATAAACAAAACTCCAGAAACAACAAATAAGATGAATTACGTAGTCTCTGTGAACAAAATTGTCCTTTGTCAGGGACGTATGCGTTGAAGCAAACTTTACATTTGATGTAAAGTCTTTTATTTTCTGTCGGATTCAAAAACAACACCTGCAGCTCGTTTTTATACATTGTTGTATTAAGAAAATAGAATTTGACTTAAAAAAAAAGTATGAATTGGTATCAGCCAGAAAAAAAAAAATCTGGTTGGTAAAATTTGTGACAAGTGAATTATGACATTTTCTTATCATGCGGATGATGGCTGTTGGGACCAGACAAGTCATCTGGAAAAATGAGGACAGTTTGTTGGAGCATATGAGCTAATACAGAGGACTGAAAACAATTTGAAGCGTCATGGTGTGGGGGACAAAGCAGGACCAGGGCAGTCACCATCGTACCATCCTCTATGAAGTCTTCCATGTAGACTTCATCGACTTCACATTTTCCCCAAGCAGAAAATGTGAGGGTCTGCAATATGAACATGACGCAAAACATACCAGCGTATCCATCCAGGTCTGGCTGAGAAGGAAGAAATGGAAAGTCCTCGGCCTAGTCAAAGCCCAGATCGAAACTGTTCAAGGATCTCAGAGCTGGAAGTGAAGAGGGTGAAGTTTCTTCAGAATGATGTCAGAGACTTGAGCTAGCCATTACATGGTGTCCTAACTTTTCCTCCTTTAGGAAACACATTTTTTATATTTAATTAATATAATAATTGCTACTTTTTTCCCAGAGATAGAAACAAAAGCATTGAAATATGTGAAAATTGATTTAATTGGTGCTAACTTTTTTACATAACTGTAAAGCTTGAGGGGAATTACAAACAAAACTCGCTGTTAACATGACCTTATTACTCCATTTTGGGAATGTTTGTTGTTAAGCCGTCCTTGACTGCCTTCGTTGTGTTTTGGGACCAGCATGCACAGCGATCCCGGGACTCCGCAGTCGGGGCTGGGCACCCCTCACTCCGACGGGGACGCTTCGGGCCGGGAGAACCAGTCTGACGACGAGAAGTGGGAAGGCGGCGCCAAGAGCGACCAGTCTGAGGACGAGGAGGAGAAGCGTCACTACTCCGACGAGGACAGGGAGAACTCTGACGACGACGGGCCGCGGACCAGGAAGCCAGGTACCGTCCCGTGGTTCTGAAGATGAAAGGGCCGAGGCATGTGAAGCAGATCGCGAGGCGACGGCGCGCTAATCTTTAAACGTTGTTTTTTTTTGTTTTTTTTTCTTTGCGGATTACTGTTCAATGTGATTATTTTATCTTGTGGTTAATACGAGACGAAGTTCTTGGCTTGACCTTTCGGGTGTGATCACAAGCCTTCCTTCAGTGAAACATGTGCTTTGTTTTTCCTTCACATGCCCTGGATCTCATTCGTTGCAGAGTCTGCAAAGGGCAGCGACAGTGAAGATGACTTCATCAGACAGAAAACCAAACCCAAAGCCGCGTCGGATTCAGATTCAGACAGCGACGGTGACTCAAAGAAACGTAGGGAATGTTCCTCCTCCCCATTAGATCTGACATTTTGTTGCTCCTTTTGTTTTTTTCAATGTGGTTTATACTACCCTCTGAATCTGCAGCAACAAAAGCGGCTGCGGACGATCTGTTTGGAGAAGCTGACGACATTTCTTCGGACAGCGACGCAGAGAAGCCGCCGACCCCGGGGCAGCCTCTGGTATCCATCTGTTCTCATTTGGTTATTTATTTTTTCTTCTTGATCTAGTCGTAGAAGCCTCACTCTGCATTGAATCCTACTGTGTGTGTGTGTGTGTGTTTGCGTGTTTGCCTCCGCAAAGGATGGAGAGGACGGCTTGGAGGGGGAGCAGGCGGAGGAGGAGCCTGCGCCTGAAACGCGCATAGAAGTGGAGATCCCCAAAGTGAGCACAGACCTGGGGTCAGACCTTTATTTTGTCAAGCTACCCAACTTCCTGTCAGTGGAGCCCAGGTCAGAACCCCCAAAATGTAGAAATGAACACTGGAGATGGTCGAACATGTTAAACAAAAAAAAAGAGATTTATTTGGAGTTTTTCCTTTCATAGACCCTTTGATCCTCAATACTACGAGGATGAGTTTGAGGATGAAGAAATGCTGGATGAGGAGGGACGGACCAGACTCAAACTTAAGGCACGTCTTTGCTGAATCAAAATAAAACAGACATTTTTGTTATTGTAGCTGAATGTTTGTTCTTTTATGTTCCTTTTATCCCACCACAGGTGGAAAACACGATCAGGTGGAGAGTGAAACGAGACGAGGAGGGCAACGAAACACGAGAGAGCAACGCGCGTATTGTCAAGTGGTCTGACGGCAGGTGTGTGGGCGTGTGTGTGTGTGCTAATGCATTACAGCCAGCTTAAAGCTGCAGTATGTAACTTAAATTTTTTTTATTTTATTTTACTTATTTATTGAAACTGTCACCATGTCAAAACAGTGTGGTATGAAACAGGTTGTGTGTGAAAAACCGAGCTTCTCTGTCTTCTCCCACTGCTAACTAGAAACAATAAGTCAGATCCAGGAGGAGCGTCTCAGCGCTGTCAGTCACCCTCATGCGTGCGCTGCTCATCCCATTCACGCTCTGCTCTCTGCACTTTCTTTCTGATTCCAGCGTCTGCCACGAACGTTCAGGCTAGTGAGGATGATGGCGGATAAACGGTTTACGGAGTTGTTTCTCTTCCATTAGAACACTGAGTAGCGAATACTCAAGGATGATTGACAGCGCTAAGGCATTCCTCCTCCTCCCGGGAGCAGCGCATTTCTTTAGAGGGCAATAGTAGCACTTGGAGGAGGCATATGAGCGTGATTTTTTAAAAAGTTTTTCCACAGACTATCTATCTAATATTACACTGTGACATAGTAATATGTCAAGTATGTAAAAACATATATTTTTTAATAGAAGTAACATGCTGCAGCTTTTCCGTCGTGGTGTTATCTGTGTTTGACGTGTTTTTTTTAAGCGTCCCGTTCTCACCGCAGCATGTCCCTCCACCTGGGCAACGAGGTGTTTGACGTGTACAAAGCTCCTCTCCAGGGAGACCACAACCACCTGTTCATCCGACAGGGAACGGGACTGCAGGGACAGGCTGTGTTCAAAACCAAACTCACCTTCAGGTACCGTGCAATCGTTGCTCTCAGGACTGAAATCTCTCACACTCTCTCTCTCTCTCTCTCTTTTTTTTTGAGCAGCACAGAATGAGTAGTTGGAGATAACCCTGTTGCGTCTGGCGCTCTGACAGCAGAACAAGCAGTAAACAAGCGTCAGTGTGCCAATAAAAAAAACAACAACAATCAGGGATTATTCAGAAATGTACTCTATGCTGTAAGTCTCTGGATCACCTTGTACAAGCTGGGCAGGTTTCTCTCAATAAGAGCCATTTAAGCCTCTTACTGCCCCCTCAAGCCCACCTGAATGTTCTGTCTTCTCAGAACACACGAGTGCGGTCAGCCGTCGTCCAGACCTGGTTTAGTGTGCCTCGACCCAGCCGGCTCCCACACTGAACATTAAAATATGGATTATTGGGAAGATTAGAGCCAAAGCTGTTCCCAGAGTGCCAACTGTTTGGAGTAATGTTCTCTCTCACTTGGAAGATGTTTTAATTTACAAGATTGTTCCTTTAGTGTAAAGAAAACAATGTTTAGGTTATCTTTGAGCTGAATTGATTGAAACAGACGGACAAGCCACACAAGATGTTCCCATAACTTTCCAAGAATCGGAGTTTTCAAGGTACCGGACGTCGAAGGTTATTTTCTGGATCTTAGAGACTGCTTTCCATAATTTACGTGCCGTACATTTACTGATGGGACACTTTCTCAGAGCATTTGTGGCACTTTTCAGAAATGTAGAGGTTATGCACAGAAACTTACAGATTAGTTTTCCAAAACCTTATCAGACAATCATTACTGTTATTGTTCTCTTGGAAACTTATAAGCCTGATACCCGTAACTCTTTTATCAGAAACGAAAGACGGTTTTGGAGCAGAGTTGAGGAAAGTTTGAGGAACAAACATGTTAAGAGTATCTTCTCCTGAAGGACTGATAATCTAGATCAATGTTTATGGTACTTTTCTAGATCTCATCTTTTTAACTTGTGTTCAGAAACGTACAGAATTTGGAAACGTAATTTCAGAAGTTAAAGCCTTCCTTTCGGACTTAAACTCGTGCGGTACATTTTATAACGTAGGAGTTAAATTCCAGAACTTAAAGCTATACCCAACATTAGTCATGCCTCTGGCTTATTTAACTTTAAAGTAACCTTTAAATTTTACCAACATGTTTGACTCTGACTGGGCTCCTCCAACTTCAATTTGATTCAGACTATGTGGAGAGATCTGGAGATTAGGGTGATGGCAAGGAGGCCTGACAACCTCACACACTTGGACGTCATTGCTGAAAATAGTCAAAATGCCAGTGGAGAAGAAGAAGGCTTTGGTTGCTGTGATGCCAATTGAACTTTGTCTGTTACATTGTTTTGTCATCTTTTGTTCCCATCTCACCTTTTAGTTGAAATAAAGACTAAATCTGCCAGGGGTATCAATACTTTTGTTGCTTATCTTAACATTTCACTTTCAAGAACTTTCTTGGATACTTTTCCGTTAGGGGCATGTAACTTCTTGAAACTTTGAGGTCTGTGCTCTGCGCTTAGAAAATACCTTTCCAAATCTAAATGGTCAAAAAACCTCAAAATTTCCCATTCCTCCGAGAACATTTAAGGGACTTTTCAGGAATTTTCCTGGAACACCCAGGCGTAATTTAGGGAGTCCAGCCCATATGATGAGGTGCATCATAACCTGACACACTCTGGTCATTACAGATTACTTTACAGAAGATAGTACCAGGTTCTTGGAAGCCTGGTGATTAAAGGTTTCCTAGAAAGTACAAAATGTGTGCTACATCTTTGATAATACAAATTTCACAATGAAGTAGTTTGAACTGGGTTGTTATGATGGTGAATAAAGATCCAAAATGAAACATCTGAAAGTTTCCTTTAGATTGTTTGTTTCTTTGGTGTTGTTAAAGTTATTCTAGTTTAGAAAATGTCAACTCCAATAAACATCACTATCCACGTTCATTACTACCATTTATTGTGTTTTTCTTGTGCGTCTCCAGACCCCACTCCACAGACAGCGCCACCCACAGGAAGATGACGCTGTCTCTGGCCGACCGCTGCTCAAAGACGCAGAAGATCAGAATCCTCCCCATGGCTGGAAGAGATCCCGAGTCACAGCGCAACGAAATGATCAAAGTAATGCTCGCTGGCATTCTGTCCATCTCTGCCTTTCCTTTTTTATGTTGACCTTTCTTTGTGGAATCCTTTTGTCTCAGCTGAGGCTGAAGGGGTTTGCATAAGGCCGGTTGCTGATAAGCATCGTACTGGGTTACATAAAGGCATAACCTGCCGCACTTACGTAACGAGGTCAAGCAGCTGTCAGCGAAATTTAAACTGTCGGCATCAACACCGAGACTGGACGGGGATCCGCGGTCAACCCGGACAAGCCCGACTGATGGCGTCGCGTAAAGTTTTGTTGCCTGAATGCGCCCTGTGGGGGTCAGCTGGTCAGGAGGAGCCTCAGGGAGTGAATCTTCAGTCAGCGTGTCAGAGTGTGTTCCTGACAATTATCGTAACATGTGGCTTATCGCCTGTTGTTTCTCAGTAAACAGCAGTGTTACCATTAGACAGAGTCAGCAAAGCAGCTTTTGTTCAGAGGAACAGCTTATTCAAGCGAAGGAATCCTGAGAACAAGATTTGGTTCACAAGAATTTATTTTTTCCAAGCCAAAGCAGACCGGGCCCCTTTACTAAACCAGTGACGTCTTGCAGGGATACTTTTAGATTTATAAAGGGAACTGATATCTTTGAGTGTATCGTTTTGTTTTGTACTGAAATCCACCGCAGGCTGAGTAAATGTGATGTGGGTTGAAGTTTTATAAAATATTTGCTCTGAATAGCAGAACTTTAGCCTCCATGAGCAACTAATCTACTGCAGGTATGATAATTACTGCCCATAATTGCCCAATTGAGCCCCATTGCAAACAATCTAAACATTTCCCATATGCTTAAGTTACTTATGGTACATATGCGTCTATTGCATATTTGGTTGTTGCTGGCTTAGAAATGAAAATGGAGAGAAAACAAGGTGCTTTCCTTGGTGAAGCATGTTTCAGCTATAAATGTAGGGAATAGGAAACGCATTTATAAGTTTTAGACCCTATACTCTGAAATTTTAAAAAGACCGAAGCCTGAATTAAAAAAAAAAAAAAGTAAACAATGCTTTCACATTTTTTTAAAATAACATCTAGATACTTCAACTTATCTCCTGCAGCAGGAGCTTATATGCCAGATTTCTAGAGAAAAAAGGATCTAAATGAAATTAGAAAACTTTAACTACAGGTCAGCATCCCCCCCCAAAAAATATATTAAGACCACTGTATTAAAAATACTAATGAAGAGGGAAAATGTTGAGAAAAGGTTTTGTTTTATTTTGCAGATCCTTTCTGCTTTCATTCTCTTGATTCTCAAATACCTTCTATTGAGTTTTATTATATTATACGGAATAATAAAGGCCTATTACTAGCTCATTGCAAATACTCTTAAAATATTTTACTTTGACGTGAAAGCAATCTGGAAACTGACAGAAAAATCTGAACAATTGAGCTAAACTGTGGAATTTCGACATGATACGTTGAGGTGGAGCTTGGATTTGTAATTTTTTAAGCCGTCCTCTGATTTTGGTAAGCATTCCTCCATATGAAGGCATAAATATCTAACATTCCCCAAACATAAATACAGGACTTCTTGTAAATAATTTTATCTAGAAAAAAAAAACACTTTATTGAAAAAATGTGAACAATTATTGTCTAATTTGAGAATTAAAAATAGTAAAAACAAGTCTTTAAAAACTAAAGTAAAGCTTTTGCAACTGGAGTCACATCTGTTGTTTCAAATTTTGAGGCCTTAACCTGCTGTTCAATTGTTCCTTTTCCTTTTTGTTCCTTTTTTGTTGGTGATGAAATCTTCTAATTGCGTCCGATGTCTGTATCGGCAGAAAGAGGAGGAGCGTCTCCGGGCGTCGATCCGCAGAGAGTCCCAGCAGAGGAGGATGAGGGAGAAGCAGCACCAGAGGGGCCTGAGCAGCAGCTACCTGGAACCCGACCGCTACGACGACGAGGAGGAGGGCGAGGAGGCCATCAGCCTGGCGGCCATCAAGAGTAAATACAAGGGAGGAGGAGGCCTGAGAGGTAGCCGCACTCGTTTTCTTCTGTTCATTGTCTCTCGCCGATATTCGTTCTTAACAATTCCCCCATCTTCATTCCAGAGGAGCGAGCGAGGATCTACTCATCGGACAGCGACGAAGGCTCTGATGATGACAGAGCCCAAAGGCTGATGAAGGCCAAGAAGCTGGACAGTGACGAGGTAGGCGCAGCGCCCCGGTGGACAGGCAGGGGGCAGTGTGAGGTAGCACACTGTGGACGGTAAACCGCCAACCTTTTGCACTTATCCTGATGTGAACTGAGCCGGACAGGAAGTCCTGACTGTTCCGAAGTGCGTGCGTGTTTGTTTACATCCCGCAGCGGTGTTTTTCCTCAAATCAAGAGAAGACGGTGTCAAACAAAACACACAGCTTGGCGTGATAAACGAAAATCGCTGGAAAGCCAGACTGAACGTCTTCTGCCGTCAGCTCTGTAATCTCTTCTTATCCTCTGTTGTTCTCAGGAGGGCGAGGGATCAGGCAAGAGGAAGGCAGAAGACGATGAAGAAACGACCACTAAAAAGGCTAAGAAGTATGTCATCAGTGACGAAGAGGATGAGGATGAGGACGATGAATAGTTTTTTGTTTTTGAATTTTTTTTTTTTTTTTTTACCTTTTCCACTGTATCATCAGTAGTCAGTCCATCTGGCGTATAAATAGCCATGTTTTGTATATTTTCTTATGATCTGTGGGTGTGTGTGTGTTAGTTTGTTTATTTTCTGTACAGCAGAGAGGTGAGAAATAAACGGTCGTCTTATGTAACCGAAGCTTCCCCGGGAAGCCTCCGCTTGTTTTTATTTTTGCATTATGAATCATGCATTGAATCACACGGTTGTTGTGAGATTAGAAAACATAATGTTAAGTTCAGCTTCCAGACAACAAACAAAACCTTCATTAGACGGCTCGAAGGAACCTAGAAGCTGCGACTGCTAATTTAGTTTTAGTAAATGCTCTGCTGGTTTTGAGTATGTGCGGCTTCAGCAGACGAAACTGACCCTTGGGCAAAGGGACTCGACAATGTGGTTTTACAAGAAACGGCGAAGCTCGAAGGGCATTTTTTGATTTGAGATTTGGAGATGAGAGAGAGTGTAGCGCTGGCGGAGAAAATACATTTTGTTCCACTGTTACTAAATCACCCTTCCCAGTATTCATTTTCTTACAAATAAAAACATTAAGAATACAATTTACCGTAAACATCCAGTTGAACATTAAATGTTATTATCCAGGGCCTGGATTCTGCTTTAGCTCATTCATTCTGAAGAATGCCATGCCAGCAGAGATCTACATGCAGCTCATAGAAAATTAACTTGGTTTATTTGTAAAGCACCGATTCACAACAAAAGTTTCTCAAAGCAGTTCACCAAAAAATGTGAGAAGCAGAACAAGGTTGAGAGCGAGCGACGCAGCTGCCTCGACTGGCTGAGAGCAGAGAGAAGGCAGACGCATTGAACCATGTGAGCTTTTCAGGGCAAAAAGAACTGCAGCAATCATTGCAAAATATATGAAGAATGCATAACATGAAGACAACAGAGATAAGCAAAAGTGGCCAGTATGACCTCCAGCAACCTTAAAATGTATCAACAGGATAACTCATGACGCCTGAACTGTGGCCTTTATCACGTTTTGATCATGTGACTCCATCTTCTCTTTCCCAGAGTAGATGACATTAGGTTTCTGGAAAAAACATTGCTGTCTTAACTTTATCAAGTTGATGTTTTTAATGTAAAAGTGTTTATTTTACCCTACATGTAGTTAGCATAACAAATAAGGGAAATTGTGTTTGGTTGACCCTTTGTTTATTGTAGCAATTCTTCCTGGTAAATTTTGTCATAATGTTGGAAAGCCCACATATTTCCCGTAAATAAGGTCATATTTCTAAAACAAAACAAAAAAATTGTGGTTTAACCAGCAGAATATACTCTGACTTTTCCTAAAATCCTAAAAACCTTGATGTCGAAGATGTCTTAAAAAGAAACACTATGGTATTTAGGGGATATATGAGAAAAAAATAAAAACAAATTTGTAATGCTGTATGAAATAGTACTTTAGCTAAAGAAAGCGAATGTCCATCATGAAGGCTACATTTCAGAGGAGTTATTCTTTGTATTCCCTGTTTCTCAGCATTATTACTTTTTAAATCCTTTAGAGAGAAATTACCATGAACTAACTACATTTAGACTCTTAGTTCAAAATAATTGACTGAGATGCTGCCTGATTCAGCTCAAGCCATCCTATTATTCGCAGTAAATCATAATGCGTACATTCATTTTCTATCTTGCATAAGGCTTTGTAAAAGGATCAGAACGTTTGTGAAAACAGGACCTGAGTGAAGTTGTTTGAAGAAATTGAAGAACCTGCCTCGACCCCCAACATAAATAAAATCGAACAAAGTTGATATGAATTAATTGTGCTGCATTTGTGCAGCAGAGATTCTTGTGACACCAAATTTATTTGGGCTGTCTGACCTTTGACAACCTCTGGAATTTTTTAAAATATCTTTAAAATGTCAGCTGCACATACAAAAATCTTTGCTGCTGCAGTACAAATGTTTGACACCAGTTTCGTTTAATTTGCAGAAGGTGCAAATTGTCCTTATCCACTCAGGTAGGATAAGTTCAAGCTCCGTCTGAAAAAATACTCAAAGAATTTCACCGAGCTTGTTACAAACTCACTAAGTGATCCTCGAGAACCGAGTCCTACATGTAGTGAAAAGTGAAGCGCTTTCGTCACATGGCACAAGTCAAGTTGTACCGTGTGATGAACATTGACATAGGCATGTATTATGCAACTGCTAATGTTGTTAAGTAACTAAGTAAAAGCTTGGAGTTCAAGCAGGGCAAATCAGGCAGTTTAGAAGAAGGGCGATCTGTGGGAGATAATAACCCCCTTCAGAAGCATTTTCCCTGGCTGGATCGTTTTAATGGTAGCATTATACTGTTTACCCTCCGGCAGATCCTGAAGCTGTGGCAGGACCATCAGCAGGTATGCAGCTCAGTTATCGACGTCAGTGCTCCAGCTGTTGGAGCCCAGCGAGGTGAGGCATTGTGACTTGATCCCCTTTGAGCCGCACAGTAAGAGGAGAAAGGAGAGAACAAGACCCGTGGTTACTGATTCATGTTCAGCTGCCAGAATGACGCACAGCATCTCTCTCTCTCTTTCATTCACGCACGCACACACACAGACAAGCAGAGTCGGACGACAGTCCTCCAATGGGACCGGTCTCACCACCCTGTCCAGACAGATCTGGCTGCAGCAGCCCAGAGTGGAGAAGTTACTCGCTTACATAAAATGTCTGCATCTTCCCCCTATGTGCCATCTACTCAGGACTGCAGTGTTTTAACAGAGCTGTTCATGTTATCAAGTGTTTGAAAGTCCCTTAAAAAATTCATAATGAGGCTGCGGTGGGCAGCGCATCCCTGGAAACGTGAACTTTCCCATCATTAACTCACAACAGGTCTGTGTGTAGAAGACTGAAGAAGCGTCTCTTCAACCTACAGCTTGATCACCTCGTGACAGATGCAGAATTCAAATTTGACTACACTGAATGGAAATGTGTGTGTGTGTTGCCTTTAAAGAGCAAGTGCCATCAGCAGTGGTGTGTGCTGCGTTATCACAGACTGCAGTGTGTTATGTAAACCCAGTTTCACTCAGTGAGGAGAAGGGAAGGGAGGGGAAGGCACTGCTACAGTCAGCACTGCCTGAGAGAGGTGGAAATGAGGGGAGGGCTGCAGCATTTTACTTCTTTTTTTTGTTTTTGTTTTCTCCTCCCAGTTGTATTTTTTTTTGTCTGAATCTTTTCTTTTCCTCTACTAGCAACCAAAATCTTTTCTGTCCCAACATGGTCTGGAACACTGGAACATCCCATTCTCTGCAACAGAAAGTGCAGCCCTGCAGGCAGACTGTGAAAATGGCTGATACAAGTTACATTAAAAAAAGAAGCTAAATAGGCAACCATTCTGCCAATTAGATCACAGTAAAGACACTGACTGGGTCAGCAGTAAGCCAGATTGCCTGAGAGAAAACAGTCCTCCAACCATTTTTTAATACTGCTTTTTATTTAATCCTTGCAGGGTCTCAAGGATGTTTGACTCGAGTGGTTTTTGGCGATATCCGGGGTATACCCCAGAGAGGTCGCTGGTTCATCCCAGGCCAACACGGAGACACACAAGACAGACAACATGAACACGCTCACACTAAAAGGGCAATTTAGAACCTCCAACTGACCGAACATAGTGTAGTTTAGAGGTTGGAACTAGAGTGTTCAATGCATGGACATACAGTATATGCATCAATGCAAATTTACATGTCTGCACTTCAACACACCAGAGTCTTACACAGGAGATAGTTGAATTACCTCCTCAGCTTGTCCGTGCGTAGGAGTTTGTTAAGGGCTTAGGCGTAGCTGTGGTCAATTTCAGAAACTTGTCAAAGAAAATAAGGTATAAGAGTTGGGGACCAGTGAAAGCAACGGCCATTATAAATGAAGCTGCACCGTCTTCGGTACAAAATATTTAAAAAATGTGAAGAATCTGTTCATCATTCCCAATGAGTAAAATAGCTTTAAAGTACAATTATTATAAATAATTTGAAAAAGATCTGCTGCAGAAAGCGATTCCTTAAATTCTGCATGATAGTTTGCTTTTCTTCTTCAAATAATCTAAGCCAATAGGATAATAAAACTATGAAAATATTATTATGCTTTTAGGTTTGGTATGCTAACCTGAGGTGACCTCTACTTTGAAAACAGTCTGGAAACAACCTGGATGCTGGAGTATGTGTACTTTGAATAGTATGGATTTTTTTTTTTGTTTCTTTGTTTTTTTAACATGGCCAAACAGTGTGGCAGTCAGAATTGTTGTTTGAGTGTTAAGGTGAGGCCCAATATATTTACTTTCACAAGTGGAGCACTATGGCTTTCGCCATGACGCCATATAGCGTCATGACGTATATATGGCGCCATATAGTATATATATTGTATGTATATATATATATATTGTATATATGTATATATATATATATATATATATATATATATATATATATATATATATATATATATATATATATATATATATATATATATATATATATATATATATATATATATATATATATATATATATATATATACATATATACTGTACATATATATATATATATATATATATATATATATATATATATATATATATATATATATATATATATATATATATATTGTATATATGTATATATATATATATATATATATACATAAATATATATATATATACATATATACTGTACATATATATATATACTGCTCAAAAAAATAAAGGGAACACTTTAAGTGTTAAGCACCTGTTTAAGTGTTCCCTTTATTTTTTTGAGCAGTGTATATATATATATATACAGTATATATGTATATATATATATAAATTGGGGTAATTGGTGTAGAACTTCCATGTTTCTCCTGCGTCATGACATGCTTCATTACATTTTTTTATTTTCCATACTTATTGATCGCCTAACCCTCTGTGGATAAATATTCAGTGTTCTATAACGAATCACAATGGGCCATTATGTTGTTAAGTTAAATATGTAGAAACCCCCCAAGGGGCATGCAGCACACAGAGGTGGGTAAATCCTAATCAGCACAGACAGAGCGTCTGCATGGTATAGCAGGGAATTAAATTATATTTCATCCCATAGTTGAGGCAATATTTGTTTTATACTTGTATTGATTTGGTAGCAATGCAGCCTCATGAGTTGTTCACTTGATTTCTTGGGAGTTGCAACACATCATGCAGTAATCATTCAAGGCTCAACCACCAGTCAGAGTATTGTAATAAAAAATGCAGCTAAATATGTGTTTGTCTAGTTCACACATCTTCAAGAAGCATACACACACGCTAACACAAGTAATCAATTAGTCAAATGCTCTGACTGGCTGACATTAGTGAAATAGATGCAAAAATATGCAAAGATATCAGTTCTTAAATATTTATTTGATCGGCATTACGGAAAAGTTTTCATGCTAAGATGGTAGGATTCAATAGTTTTTTTAAAAGTCTCTTCTGTTTTTTTCTTACATTAATTCAAACAATCACTCCAATCGATATCTCTGTCTGTTTTTCACCTATTTGCCGTTTGCACCACCTCCGACCTAGACACACTACCCTGCTTGCGTTTCTAAGCTTGGTGCCCTTTACTCCTGTCTCAGGTTGTTCCTTCCCCTGCTGGTGCTTATATAAGCAGCTAATAAATAAGAAAAAGAAACACAATACTTTACTCTCACAACAGGATCCCTACACACTCACACATGACAGTGACCCCGAGCTTGCTGCGAGGGTTGTAGCTGGAACATTTTCACACAAGCAGGTGTGCAGCCAGCAATCGCACGCGCGCGCACACCTCACGGAAAACAAGCCAATTCAGTATCATCTCTGTTTTTTCTGCTCCATGTGACCTCAGCAATTTGGGTCAGCCTGTTCTGTCGAAGGAACAGAGCCTAATCTGTAAACAACGGGTTACCTTCAACTGTGAGCAGCTCAGAACAAAGATTTCACTTGAGCTTTTTGAGAAAGAAGAGGAAAAACAAAGCAAACAGGAACGGAAGGTGAGCTCTCGTGCTACAGTTCCTTCACAGACAGAGAAACTTTTTTTTTTTTGACGAAACGGTAAGATGTCTGCTCAGAAGCAACTCTTTTTCAACTTTGCAATGAAATCCCCATGCATTGCTATAGACAACAGTGCTGCCATGCAACCAGCTGGCAGTACATCAGAAGCAACGTGGGGTTTAGTGTTTTACCCCTGAGCAAAGCTGGTGCATGGAAAGCCCAAAGCGCAAACTGGCAAGTCTCCGTAAGTGTTTTAATGTATTCTGAATCTGTGTGGATGATACGCTGTTAGGCCTCAGTCATTGCCCCAATTGGTCTCATCTAATTAACCTTTTAAAAAGAACTTGGTGACATTGAAAAAGAGGTGAGATTTAAGGAATAAAACTTCCAAATAATTTCCCCTTTTCTGCCGTGTTTCAGAAGACCTTTACCCACAGATAGACTCTGCACCAGCACCAAGTGAGTGCGTGAGTTGGCTCTTTCCTGTTTCCACCCAGCATATAAAAACATGCATGTTAAGTTCATCTTTAAATTGTCTGCATGTGTGTGCATGCATGTTTGTGTGTCTTTCTTTTTTAATAAAAGTAAAGGTTAAAGACATTGAATTGGACTGGAGTTTCTTTAGTGGTATCAGGGTAAATAAAGTTAAATACATATATAAAGTATAGTGATTTATTTGCTCTTCTACTTTATGTTGGCCTATTAAAGAAAATACTAACAAAATACATAGAAGTGAGTAATCTCCATGACAACCATTCAGCTATGCAAAACGCCTGGTTGGACCTAGCACCGCCTGTGAGATGCAGCTCCTCCTCGGAGCTTCCGCCTTTCCCCACGGCTCCCCCACTCACCTCCTTCAGACTAGCCAGCTGCAAATTAGCAAATACCTGGTGGAACTGGGCATCTGCTGAGCTCATTATATGAGCTGCTTCTCAGTAAAACGCTTGGTAAAAATGTTTTTAAAAGGCTAATAGAGGAGCGATGTTGTGACGACTTCCTGAAGGCGGAGTTTCAGAAAGAGCAGGAGTTTTTAAAGAGACAGAGGACCAATTTCAAGGCATTAAATCAGGCATTAAAATTTCTTTTAAGTCATGCTTAATATATACAGTATAGCATTTTTATAGCAAGTAAGAGTAACATAGTTACTTGATTTTGCTATAAACTGGGATTTAAGCCTGGAAAACACATAATACTGCCCCTTTAAGGATTCAGCAGTCAGCCAAAAACAGTAGATAAAGTTGTCTACTCACAGATGCATTAGGCAGCATTGCTACAGTAAGAGTTTACATGAGACTAGGTGGTCTCATTGTGCCTCAGATGCTGGTTCCTTTGCCTTTGGGTACATGACAGCACTGCACACATCAAGTCATCTCCATCGGTGTTTTAAAGACTCTCCAGCTCCCCAGAATGTTAATGTGGAGAGCTGAAATGTTTTAGCACAGCACAACTGCTGTCTGTCTGTTTTGGGGAACCAGAAGTGTAGGTACTATTTAACTCTGTTCCCAAGTGAGGCTGAGGTCAGATCACTGGTTTATGGGATTTATCATTTTTGCACTGAACACTATGTCTAAGATAAGCTTTCTACACAGCAAATGTTCTTACTTAGAGATTTCAGTCTGTTTCTACTGGTTACCCCCACTGCACATGTTTCAGTATACAAAATTCATCTAAATTATAGAATATTTAATTTTAAAATAACGATTTTATCAACAAACATTTGGATTATTGCTCTGAGCGAAATATTTGTCAAGGGACATGTACATAAGCACAGAAGGAGACACAAATACCCAGCGGAAGTTGATGTGTCCTAGTTCATGACCGCAGTGTTGTGCCTGCATCTTATGCAAACATTTTTAGATGAGGGCAGTCATGGGATATGGGGTTTGGGCATAACAAAGACCTAAATAGGTGAGCTCCATGCAATACGTGAGTTACGGGCCATTAAAAAGGTCATAATTGTAAAATGTCCTCTTCCACTTTGCAACGAGGCTCTAATGGTGGTAAATTAGCTTCAGCCTGGAAAACCTGGAGCCTTCGGATGGGGTCAGCACGTCTAATGAGATCTTATATTTTCTGAGTCTTCTTCAGGCTTGTTTTACTGACATTAAATATTTTTGATTTTGTGGGGAAAATGTGAAGTGCTCTTTATTACTGGTCTCATGGTGCACTGTAAGCTTGCGATGAAACTGCTTTTTTGTGGCGATAGAAAACGATTCTTCATTCTTTATTTTGAAAGTTCAGCAACTTTAAAGGCATTGGGAAGCAGAAAGAAAAGTCTCTGCTTCCTCACACATCAGAGTTCTTTCAAACAAAGACCCACCAGCTTTTTCTTCAATATGGGTCAAAACCTGTCCAATTTGCTTTAACAAAATGTGCGCGGTTAGGCAAAATGAACATGGCTTGTATTAGAAAAAGGCTTGTGCAAAACTGTCAGGGTGAAAAAAATACTTCTTGTACTGTAATACTACAGTGCTTAAAAAGTTGCAACCGTGGAACTTGATGGCCCCAAGTGAATTCCTCCCTGATTTTTCAAACAAATCAATTTCTATATTTTCTACTTAAGGTTAGATACTGACTACCCATAAGTATGACAGGTAACCCTTCATCTAACAGGAAAAACAAAAATGTCCCTTTAAGACAGAGGTGTGTAGCTTCAGCACCGAATGTCCACCTTTGTCTTTGATCAACATGTCTAAATCACATAATGAAGTCATTAGTAGGACTCTGAAGCTTGAGAGCTTGAGGAGATCATTTAGCTATTTAATTCAGATGTGTTGGACTTGGTCACAGCTAAACGCTGCAGGACACCGGCTCTCTGGGGCTAAAGTTTGACACGCCTTCGGCAGCAGGATTGAACATTTAAAACTTGCAGGACGGTGATTTCCAAGGACACCAATTTGGCACATCTCCTTTAAAGTCATGATAACTTATAAATCTTAACTACCTCATGATAGCCTTTTGTTTAGATTGTTAAATCCAAGCCTGCAGCTCCAAAGGCAGATATTTAATCTCTTTAGGTCACTTGGAGCAACGTGTGTCATATTTCACAAATAATATATTTCATATATTTGAAAATGTTGTTGGAATTATTTACATAAAGTAGTTCAGTCTTGGAAAAAGTTGCTGTAGCTTTTGTGTTTTATCAGTGTAGAAATAGTTTTGACAAAACTAGGTCACAGAATTAGTAAAATCTATATATATCTTGGTCAAAACAGTGGCTATGAGTACAAAGTCGCTGCGTTTTGTTTAGTGTGCTAGCTCACACTCACACATTAGCAGATCTGTGATGTTTGAGAACCAAAGAGAAGAAGAAGAAGAAGAAGAAAAAAAAAACGACCACATGCTAGCAGACCAAAGAGTGCAGGTTTTAGTCAGGAGGTGAAGAGTGAGAGGTTTGGTGTTGCTGTGGAGCGATAGAAATAGCATAGTGTGGAAGAAAGAGGGGTATGAGAAAAAGGTGCTGAGGTCAGGTGTGGGAAGGGAGCACGCCCAGTCTCTCCGGCCTGCGGTATTTCAGAGCTCGCTGCAACTCAACAGCCACGGCGCTCTCTGCTTCTGACCTTCACTTATCTAACCACCCTGCCTGCACCATGCCAAGTCCCTGCCTTTCTCTCTTGATTCATCTATTGTCCATCCTCTGTCTTATCGTTTTGGTTAGATAAGCAAAGTGACATACAGAAGTATAGTTGTACTAAACAAATAAAGATAAATTATACTCTAATCATACTTGATAGTGATTCTTCATTTTATCTGCTGAAGGCTTATCTAACTTCTTTAAATGGACACAACCTAACAAGAATCATTAGATCATTGCAAATTAGAAACACGCAATTGATTTTTTTTTTCTTCTAAATAGAAAGTCATAATTTTAAAAAAAGAAAACAAATCTAATCGCTTTTATTCTGGTTTCCACCAAATTAAACCTGCAGACAAAAACTTATTGATTTGAAGTTTGGTGCAGACATGTAAAGAAAATCCGTAGCCTCACAGTTCTCATGAAACTGAAACAAAACAACAAATAAGAATGAGAAAGAGCTTCTGCTGCAGGGACAGACAAGTTGTCAGAATTCTTACCCAGCCTGGATAAGAGTGTAACTTGGTTTCAGTATTTTATGGCCTGGGTCAATATAGAAGGAAAAGAAAAGGGAAGACATCTGTATTTTTGGATTTCAGATTGCCACCCTACTGTTTAAACCAAGCTGTCAATCTTTATTTATAAATCTTTCTACATGCACGAGGGCAACAAAAAAAAAAGTTCTTCGCAAGAGATAAATGTTTTGTCCTTTTCAGATCCTTCCTTCATTCTATTCATCGTTTTATCCTCCTCATAAACTTCCTGATGTCCTTCCTTCTCTGTTCGCCCATTTTTCCTTCTATACCTTCTTCTCTCCTTTCCTCCCTCTTTGCATTATGTTCTTTCTTTGTTTCTCTCTTTCTTTTTTTATAGGCTGTCAAGCTTAACTCCATAACAGCTATTCGGTCACCTCATAATTCAGTCGTCTTGAGTTTTCCAGAACGTTCATGTCATCCTTACTTTTGTAACCCATATCGAGTTCAACCCACTGCCCCCCGCAGTTGTTTGATTAGGTAAATAGACTGGCAGCGAGAGCAGAGATGTCGCCAAGTGTGCCGAATAGACATATCCCCATGCCCATTTGACCTTTTTCCATGCCTGCAAATCACTATCACCATGGATACTTCCACAAATAGAGCATGAGTTGAATAAGAACACCCTGTGCATTAGTGAGAAATACTCGCATATGCATGCAAGCACACCCGCACAGTCATTTTTCCATGACTAATGGAGACAATTTGAATTTGGTTTATGAGGACTTAAATTTGCCTTTCCCAATTTCTTTTTTTTTTTTTTTACTGTTTTTCATTTCCTTGGAAAATGATTTACCCTGCAGTACAGCCTGACTTCTGCTCAGTCCACTTTGGGTGTTTTGTCTGCCCGCTTTCTTTAGATGAGAAGGAAGAGATAAGAGCAGAAAAAGGAAGGTTGAATGATTGACATTATCATATTGGGCAAAGACGCAAGTGACATTGGAAAAAGCCATTACGGTGTGTCAAAGTTCACGTTACCTTTGACCTGAAGAGAACGGAATCATTCAGGTGATATTTGCATTAAATCTTTTGGATTCTTCTACGCACTGCAAGCCAAACCTGCCTCAACGCAGTTCTTTGCATTTCTTTTAGTTGTTAACATTCATTTTTTTGTAATGCCGCTTCCACAGATCTAACAGCTGATAACAATCCTAATCTGCATTGATCCAAGTTTGTTCCACAATTCCAGCCAGATGAACTGCATGAATGCAAGGACTGCAACCTGCCATAAAACCTTAATCAGTTAAGAGGATTGATTTGCAAGGCCACATACCTTCATGGAGGGATTTTCTCTTTCCACATCATATTAATAATCAGGGCCAAAGATTAAACACTCAGACATTCCAGAAGGACCACAACATAGGCATTCGGTAGGAGCAGATAAAAACTGAGTTATATTTTGTGTAAAAACTAATTTCAAACTGATGTAGCATAACTTACACACACACACGCATTTTAAATGTGAGCTTTATGAGTTTTACACTGATATTTGCAACTCTAGTCTTCTGCAACTGTTTCATTGTTCTCTTACATAAAAGAAAATAATCCAATAAATTAAGACTTAAACCTTTAAACCATTTAACTTTTTAATGAAAGGCTGGTGTTTTTTTGTATTTTTGACAAATAAGACAAGTAGACTGTGAGTGTGCAAGCCTACAGTGCCATAGTGAGAACATCAAAACACACAGTCCAAACAGGTATTTTAAAAACTACTACATGCAGTAGAATCTCCATTTATTCTAGCATGAATGTTTTTGGACTTCATGGACCAACATGAATACTCACAGAAAAGCCACATATGCATAATAAGACATTGAAAACCTAGCATGGAGAGACTTGAACTCAGCATCTACTTCCTGTGGCACGGCTAACCACCATGCCACAATGCTGCCTGCGCCGCTTCCCTGTTCTGTTTCCAAATGCTTCATTTTCTGTTTTTATTTTTCGCTAATATTTTGCCTACTCAACCACAACCATTCTAGTTTTCTTTCTTATGTACTTCCTGACTTTTTGTCCTAATTGGACCAATCCATCCAATTCGTGAGCCTTCTTTTTAATCCCGTTTCCTTCTCAAAGAGGACTGGATGTTATTTTTTGGGGGACTTTCTCCTTCCCGCTGCTCTGCACTACTGATCACAAAGATAATGTAACTAAAACCACGTGAGACAAACAGAAGACAGGCTGCAATATAACAATTTTTCACTAGAACAACAAGCTAGTTTGGTCAAAAATTCATAATTTGATCAAAAACAAGTTGTTTTCAGCTGGGCTAATTATAAGTTGTTCCGTTTTAAAATTAGCCTTCTTGATGAGATCTGGACTCACTCACACAAACACTGCAGGCAGAGCTCCATATTGAATTTCAATTTGAACGTTTAGGGCATCCTGCTTCTGTTTCTCTTGTTACGACGAGAGAAATGGCAAAGGCATGAATATTGTCAGTAGGGGCACCATCCAATAATTTGAGCGTATAGAACAGCTTGAGAAAAAACCCACTGGAGGTTTTGTGCCTTTTTACCATATGAAAATGCCAAGCTTTTTCTAAATCTCCTCTCACTTTACATTAAAAAGATCGCTGTTTAACATGGCCCAATCGAAAGGGCCTCAATCACAAATGAGAGTTTGAGCTATCTGGACTGGCGCGCGTTCGTTATCGGCCGAGTGTCTACTTGCGCACAGTTCGGCTTTTGAGAGCCAATTTAGGCCTATTTGCACCTCCTCTCACTTCAGACTGGACTATGACTAGACATCGCCTTTGATTTGGCTTTTTAGGTAAAGACAACAACTGAAGGCAGAAGACTCAACTCTTAGAGCCATCCTGTTACACTAAGGAGGTTCTTTCCTACCTGATTTTAATTTTTGGTTTTTAGTTTATGTACAAGAAATGGAGGAAAGACGAGCAGAGAATCATCTACAGCTTCCAAGTCGTCAGCCCAGCCGTTCTGCAGGTAGGAAAGAACAGAAATGAACTAATATCCTGAAGCTGAGTCTAGATTTCATCAGAGAAGAACATCGTAGTGGGTTGCCCTGATTATGACCAAAATATTTTTTTTACTTTATTGTTGTAGAATTGGCCAACAAATAAACAATTTGAGTGGTTTTGCCTAAGACAGATGCAGCTTTCGGTTTTTACTATTATTATTGGTTTTTAGATCGACATTAACACGCTAAATGGCGAGAAAAAGAAAAAAAACTCCTGGCAAACCTTCTTCCCCCTGAATTGATGATAATAATTGGGTTAAAAGTGACAACTACAAACATTGCCCAAACTGAATGTTTTTGTGGGAAAATTTTGAGTAAACTATTAAGATATATGAATGAGCAATTGTGTTAATAAAATAAAGTTTGTATGAGAAAAGATAATATGAAAGAATAAGATGGCTGCTAGGCAATGGGATAATCCATGACTTGTGAATGACGTCATGACCTACATATTTTTCAACCTCATTTCAGTGAAATTACGAAAACTGTCTTAGATTACTAGAAATAAGAACTGGATCCTGTTTGAGTGGTGAACTATCAACGTGAACTAGTTCATTTTTACCTTTGTGAAATTCTGGAATTTCACAAATTCCAGAATTTAGCCTAAATAAACCTCATTATTTAAAATAAATATTAAAGCCCATTATGAAAATGTTCATTGAACAATGTGTTTTGCAGAGCAATGTGTTTACCACTGTCAGAAATTCAAGAAATATGTAATACTTTAAAAAAAGACCTTCAAGAAAAAAATGTTTATTATCTATTTAAATGTTTTCTGTTAATCCCTGAATTAACATCTTTCCACATGAAATGGAAATGTCGAAATGAGCAACAACTGTAAGTAGGCCCCGCTGCATGCTGGGAGGTATTCCCTCTGTCTTTGCAGAGTAATCTCCATGACAATCCCAAAGGGGAACAGTAGCACATTCTGTTGAGAACTCAAATTCCTCCCCAGAGTCAAAGACTTCCTCACTGCGAACCCACTGAACCCAGGCCGTCACACCCACCTCATTTACAACCAAGAATTTCACTTGTGTTTATTTTCAATAATGGCCAGCGGGAGCAAAAACAGTGTAAAGGGAGAACGCTGGGAAAATGGCTATAGCTGCTGCAGACTGTAAGACATCCATCTGTCTGTATATTTTATTATTATTATCATTATTTCGGTGAATACAAAGGTATCATGATAATGCAGACAAGATGATAAGTTGCAGGTCACTTACCCAGGAAACTTTGGCAACCTTGTATGAATTGACAGAGATTTAGAAGTAGAAAATTTTTAAAAATAGGCTGCACTAAATGCAGTGCTTTGAAAAACTCCCACAACAGAGTTGTTCTATTTTTGTTTTCTTTGCCTCACCTCGGTGTGTCAGATGATCAAATAAAATTTGATAGCAGATGTAAACAGCCTGAAGAAAAAGAAACTGCACATTTGTAATGAGCATTTTGTTTCTAAAGGAAAACGCTATCCAATCCGTCCAGGTTAAATGTCAAATTGCATTTTGCCCCTAAACATTATATCTGGTTGTGACAATGTCCATTAACTCTGTGGAGGGTTTCTGTCTCTCTCTTTTGCAGAAGCCAAACCGAGCGATTCTCAAGCTTGTTTAAGGTTACGCTATAGCAATCAATCAAATTCAGGTCCAGATTTCCATTAAGCAAAATGTGCAAAACTTTTACTTTTTCTTTTGAGCCAGTTCTAGTTACTGCATGGGCAACAAAGCAAACAAAAATCTGAAATATCCTTTTCACAACACAGTGTAGCTGAACATATTTTGTGAAACCCCCTATGATAGCATTGTAAATCTGTCCTTTTTCTTCCTTTTCTTTTTGATTATTACTGTTATTATTTCAAATGCATCTGTTGTTAACACTTTACAGAGTTGTTCTCCAACACTTCCACCGCATGATTTGTGACTAGATTAATCAGATTGGCTGCGTTCTTGCCCACTGTGGCATGTCTCCTTGGTGAACCCCCCTTGATAGTCCCTCATTAGCTTCTTCAACCCATTTGTTCTCCTCGTTTCATTGCCTTGGTGTCTGGATTTCTTTTGTACCACTCTGTCTGACAGCTGGTTGGTAATTATGCTTCCCTGTCTCTGAATAACTTGTCTCTCCAAGTCTTCATGGCATATAGTTGAAAGGTTGAGCGAGTCTGCCTTGAAAGGAAGGGCTCTGCTATAGGAGATGAGAGGCCTATATATGTAGGGGGACCGGGGATTTAAATGTCTCAGCAGCAGCACAATGTCTTTCTGCATTATTTTATTACAGATTATATAATTTTAATATATCCTTTTGCCAAAATTCCTGCTGGATGATTAACTTTTGTCCCTAAAACAATTGAAACCTAATGTTAACCTACTTTATTCATGCCAAAACTCCTTATGGATGATAATATGTTTCACTTTCTTGTTAAAACACCCATAATTAGCCAGGTTTCAACCATTTGACCTAAACTGGACATTGGCTAGGCTGTTAGGAAACGACTCAGTAACCTGCAAGGCTCAACTTTGCTCTAGAGCATAAAAGCTGAAACTGTAGTCATCAAAGTGTCTAACTACCAACCAAGAAAGAAGCCTAGAACCTTTGATTGCTACTAAAAAGATATGTTTTGCTGCAGCTTTATGAGAGCTTTCATTAAAATATCAATGTGAGTGCATTAGTCTGTATGTATAATTTTGATCCTGTCTGAACAGCCACAGTAAATTTAAACTTCGGGACTGATTGTCAGCTTTAAACCAAATCCACCCCGAAAAGGAAACGGTTTCGATAACGCTTTAGAAAGCTAAAGTTAACATGATAATTGTGCCTGTGACCATGATCGTAAACTTCTAATCAGAAAATAAGTAAAACTCTCTGCAATCTGTTGTTTATCCTTAGCACAAAAGGTCACAATGTTGTCTTGGTCAAATCTCAGCAGGCGTTGATGGCATTTATCGACTTCTGTTCCAGTTGATATGGATGTTAATGTTGGACAGAAATAAATAAAATCATTTGCATCTTTTTTAGACGGTACAATGTCCTGATATGTTCTCTTCTTTTAAAAATCATTTTGCATTAAATACAGTCTCTTATTTTTGGAACTGTCAGTGGGGCTGACACAGTTTGCAATGTGCAGCTTTTGTTTTCCCACAACATGTACAAACATTTTTTTTAAAAATCTATAGCTTTATACTAACTGTACTTGGGTTTAGTGATATTTTAAAGTTCCATATGTTATACAATTTTTTAAGCTTTTATAGCCAAAACAAACTTTAACTACCGACTAATCCACCACATTTTGACCAAAAAAAAAACTATTAAAAGATTTTGATAGTTGCCTTTCTTGGGTTCTCATAGATTATCAAGAAACTGCATAAAAAATATTTCAAAAGGTTGTTCTCCTTGAAAGTCATGTTTGTCTAAAACAATAAATATTAAGAGAAAAAGTAACACCTCACACCCAACAACCAAGTCACTATGAGAGAAAAAAAAAGATGTTACTCCTCCATAGCAACAAAAGCAAAAATGGAAATAAAATGAAAAAAAAAAAATTTGCTCCAGTTCTTGATGATTTTGCAACAGAAACTGTTATCTATCTACCTAGTAGATGCTGATCTTTAGAAAACACTAGCTGTGGAAAACAGCGCATTGTGCGTACTGCAAACTATTTAGTCTGCAGTTTTGAATGCAGCCTCTGTGTCACACCAACAAGTGCAAATCTTTCTAATGAAGGAGATTCATGAGGAAGGTAATACCATTTACCGTTTAAACCTTGCATCCTTTGGTGATCAAAGGAAATTATTCTGAGAAGTTAGAATAACTGAAGAGCAAATTGCTCCGTATAAGCCCAGAAACTCGTGGAAAGAAGACAATGCAGTGAGAGCTCTATTACTTCATCAGAAGGTGACGCAAATTCAACATATCTAAATTGCTTTCAGTATTTAATCTCTTCTTAGCCTTATAAAACCCAGTGGGATAGATTAGATAAGGCTTATCATTTAAAAGAAACACAATTATAGAGTTAAAATTTATTTGATAACATCTTCATAAACATCTTCTCTAACTAAATCTGGAAAGGTGTCCGATTAATGATGCCAGGTGTTTGATACAGCGCAGCAGCTCAGGTGTCCACATTGCTGTCATTGGTTACTGACCTTTGGACGGAGCCTCACAAAGACGAATGTGACACAAGATATTTATCAGCTTGACATAACGCTCCGAAATGTCAGGTAGGTACCAGACATTTCATAACACGTTTGAATGAAACAATACGACTGTTAACCGAAGGCAGCGCTCTGAAGCTGCCGTCAGTTGAGTTTTTTATGGTATTTTGTTCCAAACAACGTGCTTTCAAAGCAGATTTGGGCCAACAAAAGGTCACAGTTTCCACTCATGCAGATTGGCTATTTCGCTCTGTTGTTCGCACATGTGACGCATTTCACTTTATATGGTGAAATCTCTGAGTTCTGCGACAGTGGCCCCTGAGTCTATTTACTTATCAGATAGTACATGACATTCATCGGTTTATTTGGGCTGTGTTTACCCCCGAAGTCTGACCGTGGCCTGCAATTTTACAACCAGTCCATTTTGAAATAAGTGGGTTGCCTATTAGAGAAAGACGCAGCAGCAAACAGCAGCTCATGAACTCCATGTGCTCACAGGAGTCTCTGCTGGTTTGCTGCTGTTTGCTTTTGCCGGAACTCATGTCCTTATTGATACACCGGAGGATAGATTCACATAGCAAACAACGCCCAGGTGATGTGAGTTGTTGATGCTGAAATGTTGCATTGCAATAGTGTATGCTAGAACCTGCAGTCAAAATCAAATGTACTTATTTCACATCAGGCTACTTGTGTTGGATTTTAGTAAAGTTAGGAAAACATTTAAAAATGTCTTCCACTTCTTCTCATCAGAAACGTTTTTGGCTCAGAGTGCAATGATGATCTTTTTTTTTTACATTTTTGGTGATAATTCCTAAGGCCATGCTATAGCTGCCTTAAAGTTAAAGCGTTCCAACTTATTTTTGCAAAGGACTGCGTTCAGGCCCATTCAGAACATACCCTGCCTCTCGCCTAATGATTGTTGGAGTGAGGCAATAGCCCACTGCAACCTTGTGGCAATAGGTGAGCATAGACAATATTTAAGCACAAAATTAAAGCATGACCTGGAAGGACCCTGGGAGACCTTGTCCTCTGCAAACTGGTACAGAGGACAGGAATTTACATGGACGCACATTTAGTAGAGGCAGCTAAGAGATGGCAATGCCTTTGAGTTTATATTGTTAGAAATCCCTCCAGATGAATCTGAATCGTAATTTCTAGATCGTCGTTCTGATGGTGGCTTAAAATCAAAAGACAAATTCTTCACGCAAGAATAAAGTTGAAGCGGAAAATTGATCAAACTAAGTTTGATGAAGTCGCTCGCTGAGGGACCAGAGGGAGATGCACTCAATCCTGACCTGCTGCCTTGCATTTGATTTGTCTGAAAGCATGCAGACACCCTGTCACTGGCAGCTATAAATAGAGCATGTCCAGGCACACACACACACACACGCACACACACGCCCACACACACACGGCACATAATTGCAGCAGTCCATGTCTATTGATTTTTTTCTATCATTAGCTGAGCATCTACGTTCTGACATAACAGGCGGTGGGGTTCATTTGAGCAGAGAACTGGTTCAGCAGGCCTGTAGGACCTTCTCTGCTGCTGTTATATAATCGCCACGGTGGGATATACATCCAACCTAAAGACTGATTCACTCCTCAAGTGCTGCAGATTAACTCCATCCAATCGAATCCATTCTCATATTAGCTGTGCGGGGAGCAGAGGAGTGCTCAAAAAGAGGCTGAGGCAGACCTCGATGCCATTTCATTTGCATTTCGTCCATTATGCAACATGTTCCTCTGCGGTTGCAGAGGAGTGAAAATGAGCTGAACTCCAGTGACCTATCCAACGAGGAACCCCGCACCAGCCCACCAGCCCACAACGCTCGGCCGGCTGCACTGTGGAGCAGCAGCTGAGAAAACACATACGGACATCAACAACACAGACACTTCTCCAGATTACCCAATGAACACACTCCTCAGTGAGTCCAAGAGCGCTAACATTGCACATCACATGATATTGCAAAACAAATCTGGGTTCAGTGTCCTCCGTTAGAGGAAGGATGGAGTGCAGCAGACCTGGAGGCAGGTGTTTTTCCACCTTCCTGTCACATCATGTGTTAGTGGCACAAGTTAATGATCACTGATTTGCTCGAACCAGGTGACAACCTGTTTGTGTGTGGGGGTGCGTGTGTGTGTGTGACTGGAAAATCCCACTTGAGCATCTTTGTTTACTATCACACGAGATGTGTGCTGACTTTTAAACTTTGAACGATTCAGACGGTAACTGTGATATCCCCCCACAGATGAAGATGTGAAGTCAAAGCGGATCCTTGCATTTCCTCTGTTGCGGGTGGGCAGCTGTCCTTGACAGGTTGGTGTGGTCAGAACCAGGCTCGGCCAGACAGGCTACCCATTTAGAGCTGCCGCTCTGCTGATAGGAGCGAACACTGTGTGCTTTTTCCTCAACCAGAGTGCCGCATCAATCTGCAGTGACAGACGGAGCCAAAGCAGGGCAGTATGAGCAGCTGCAGTAGTATTCGTTAACTTCTGACAACCACGACAAGGCAGGACCGATCTCATGCTGGCAAGCCCCCCCACACCTCCGCAAAAAAAAAACAATCTGCAGAAGCCCCTCGTCAGCACGCCACCCCCTGTAGAGTTCTCCTGAGTTTAGCCGATAGGAAGCTGGAGATGGCAGCATGTCAACCTGCTGGGCAGTCTGAGGGTTTCGGGTTCAGCTTAGATTAATCGGGAGTGCTGCTGTGTGACACACTCAAAACGAAGAGGCCAATCAATCCTTCGCATGCAGCTGCAAAAGACCCAGAGTGCAATAAGAGGCTTGATGTGGCAGCAGCTGGGCAAGAAGGCGAGCTGCTCGATCCTGCAAATGGAAATGTGTTAATGTGAAGGAAAGGCTGAGAGGAAGAAATTGGCATAATTGTCAAAAATTTAATCACACCTTCTTTTTATTTACTAAAATTGAGAGAGGCGATGTGCAAAATGCAAATTAGTGACTGATACACACAAAAGGACAGGAAAGCATCTGATTCAGGAGCAGAACTGGACAGAGGAAGATGTAAGCAGGCGTTGTGAAAGCCTGGACATCGGCTTGCTGATAACAATGACATAAGGTGTCCTTGATCTTAAATGGAACCCAAGTATTATGACCGAGCTGCAGCTGTGATATTACCTGATGGAAGATAAAACACAAAGTGTTTTAAATTAAAAGTTTCTCATTGAGCATCTAATGTATTTTATCAGGGGATTAATTACAATATGTCCGTTGCTAAGTGAGCACAGATTGCTCCAGGAGTAATTATTCAGGTTTTTTATGGCCGCTTCCAGACAGGGTCCAGTCCTCCTGCCTTTGCTAACACGTCAGAGAACTTGTAACTTTGGCCTCTTTCTCCCAATCTTTATGAGTATATTGCAGCTGGCAGTTTTCCACTCATGTGTGGCATCAGACGTTTTGGAAGAATCGGAGGGTTGCTATCAAAAAGCCAATAGAATCAAAGTTGCAAAAGATGGCGGCGATTTTTATTTCACTTCTAATTAGTCAATTATCTCTTGTGTCGACTCAACAGATCCGCAGACAGGGCAAGGAGGGGAGATAGCTGCTCCATTATCTCAGCCTGCCTGGAAGACCCAAACACTGTTGCTGTGAACGGTAAAAGGTTTCCTGCTTTAGTCCTGTTAAGAGAACGCCTGGTCCCAGGGCCGCTGATCCTCTTACATCACTAGCAGTTTTATCTCTGACCCCATACGTACAAATCCAGTCACATCAAATACACACACTGCGTCAGAATGAACACACACACCCACACGTCCACACACACACGCCACAACGCCTCCCATGTACCTGCCAGATTATTTCATAGTTTCTTTTCAAAATAGCCTGAGAATTTGCTCTTTTCTTTCTTTCTTTCTTTCTTTCTTTCTTTCTTTCTTTCTTTCTTTCTTTCTTTCTTTCTTTCTTTCTTTCTTTCTTTCTTTCTTTCTTTCTTTCTTTCTTTCTTTCTTTCTTTCTTTCTTTCTTTCTTCTAATCCTATGGCAAAGAGTGGACCAGACAGGTTACATCACATCTCAGAGGAGGGAGCTGTAGATATACTTAATTAGGTGAAAAGTCAGCTTGAGAAAGTGCTGCTTGGAAAAAAAAAAAAGTAAGTTAAGAAACATTAAAGTTCTACATTACAATGGATACATTACAGACTCTGCGACTGTACCAAAACATCACTGACTGCAACTAAAGTTTAGTTTTGTACAGATTAATCTGATGATAATTGCTTGCAAACATCGGAGAGGTAAAAGAAGAGAATCTGAAACTACATAAAAAAAAACCTAACCAGTCATGAAATATACATAATGATTTTTTTTTCTGCACGTTTCTGAAAGACTTTTTCTATATTGACTTTTAGACAATCTGTCATGAACTATGGAAAAACGTTTGGTGTTTTAGTAATGCCAAAAACTTGCTCTGATGAGGTACATTACCAAGTGTATTTTTTTACGACAGTAAGTGCAAAACACCAGTAAAATTACAAACACATTTTCCCAGTTACATAACAGAAAGGGGGTAAATAACATCAAGCTGAGATGCACCCACAGTGGGCTGTGGGCCTCAGGACGCTCTGCTCGCAGATGGTGAGAGGAGAGCGAAGGCAGATGGTCATCTTCTCCTGCACCCCCTCTGATTATTCCCGATTTCTATGACCCTCTGATGCAAAGTTGCTGTCAGGTCGTATCAAAGATGTAAGATCTGCTGCAGCTCTGCAAGTTAGTTTTTTTGTTTTCCCTCCAAACGTGGACGTTTTTAACCCTGACATTCATCTTAGTCATTTTATTGACAAGATTATTTGAGGGTTTTTTTGCGGCACCTTTCTGTCAACACCTAATCAATCAGCAATGAAGGGCAATATCCTTTTTCCTGCCCTCTCATGATTGATAAGAATTAATGATAAGCATGTTTACAGCATGTTTACAGCATGTTTACAGCGTGTTTACAGCGTGTTTACAGTGTAGTGCTGAGCTAATGCTGCGTCAGGATCAAAGTGTACAGCACCCAATAACTAAAATCTTGATCTAACATGCAGTTTCCAGGTCAGTGCTGGAAGCAATGTGCATTGCATAATATTAGTGACAGTGGCAGCGTAAACCAGTGAACTAGCTTATTGAAACAAACATGAGAGTAAAAAAGTAGTGCATGCAAATGTTATTTCTTTCCGAATTTTGACATTTTGTGCATGTCAGTTTTGCAGGTGTTCAACAAACAACACATCCTGGTGCAGGAAGAAACATCCAGATTAATTCTGAGATCACAATTCCACTAATAAATTAAATTGTCTACTCGTTGATCACATATGAAATAAAATAAAGATTACACTTTTTTTTTTTTTTTTACAACTAAATATCTGAAAAGTGTGGTGTGCATTTTCATTCCAGCCTCCTTTAACAACATCCCTAACTAAAGTCAAGTAAAAGCAGCTGTCTTCAAAAGTCAACTAAGTAGTAAATACAACCCATATGTGTATAAATCCAGCTGTCCTGTGAAGGTTTTTTTTCTCACAACAATAGTGAACAAGTAGCATGGTGAACATCAAGGAACACAGCCGGTGTGTCATAAAGCTGTGGGGTAACTTTACAGCACGGATAGGTTGTAAAATAAAAATCCCAAGCTTTGAACATCTCATGACTCGCCGTTCAATCCATCATCTGAAAATAGAATGAGTATGACATAGCTGCAAACCTACAAAACACATGGCAGTCAACCAGAACTGCTACATATGCTAACACTGCTCATCACCCTGAAGACACCATGTCCACAGTGGGATATGGTCACATCAGGATCACGTTGTGTGAGAAAACCTGAAAAGGTTTGTTGGATATGAATGTCTTTGCAAAGCTCTATGTAAGACGATGTGCACAGAAAAACAATCCAGTCTTCCCGAGATAATAAGTAACACTTTTTGCATAAATACATCAACCTGTTTGCCCCCTGCAGTGGAGAGTCTGCAGTGCTCGGGAAAGTAGAGGCATCTTTCACACAACTCTGAAATGCCAGAGTGGCATTCTATTTAACATGAGCAGTGTGTGTATAGATAGCATTGCCTATGTGTATGTCAAGAGGTTTTTCACTAGAGTGCAAGACCTGCTGCTTGTACTTGATGTTTCTGCTCCTTGGCAGAACGTTATACAACCAGAGGCGCTGTGAGGGAATGCAGACGAAGCATCGCTGTTTGCTGATCTGTAGGCAGAATTCTTTCAGGTTGCGTTGCATAAGGATCTCCTTTCTGTACTCTGGGCAATCAATGATTCATTTACTAAAGGCATCTTGCATATCGAGTCCCAAGCTTACGCTTGATGCATTGCAGATCATTAATAATATATTTGGAACGGAGACAATAGCATGAAAAGGCAAAACAGTCGCCAGACAAAACTTCAGCTTGCCCACATGTCCTCATTCGTCCACGCAAATATTTTTGATAAAACACAACGTGTTTAGACCCGGCAGCCGTCCGGTTTGAATATCAAACAAATGGGCAAGCAAACACACGTTCTCACAGATCAAACACGCCAACAGGCAGCGATGCCAGGAAACGGCCGTATGACCAGCTGATCAAGACTGAGGAGCGCTGCCAGCAGATCCAATAATGAGTGCGAGGCTGCAGACTCTGGTTTTATTAGGAATCAGATAGAAAAGCGGGCAGATATTGAGGCCTGGCATTTGTGAATTCACAGCTTCATGAACCTCCTGCTGATACTGTTAGGTTACCAAAGATAAAGGAGAGCTGTGAAGCAGCAGGACTTCCCTACCAATGGACAAACACTTTGAAGTTTTTGTGTTGTCGTCTTCGCATTGTTCTGTAAGAAGAAGAAAAATTGCTGTCAAGCATGTACAGTAGTAAAACAATTTCAGCTTCTCCTGCTATGTTGTGCTTCTGAATGTAGACATGATTTTGTCTATAAAACTAGAGCTTCAATATTTAATCTTATCAAGAGCAAGAAAAAAAACATAATTGACATATAATTCTTATATTTGAATTGACTGATTGAAAAGGATGGATGGACAATAAACAGCAGAATTTGATCATTGCAGGTTACAAAATATTATCTTTTTCTTCTCAGAAAGCATTGCTCAGAAGAAACACTGATTTTTTTTTTCCTTTATAAAATAGAAAATATTCAGTTTACGCTCTGAGTAGGAAAAGGCAACGTTGATGAGCTTTTATGGATCCGACACGCTGACAGACCGAACCAAACACAGAGCAGTCTCCTCCCCTTTCTGGCCTGGCCTATATTAACTTTCCATGGAGCTCCACCTCACAACTAAAGCCACATGGAGTGGGAGAAGGCACCATCAAGGCACTGAGAATACCTGCGCATATCCACACAGATGTAGAAATCTGGACTACTCTGAACTTTTCCCCCTGCTGTTTTGGATGTGTTTGTTTTGTTTTTATTTTTGATGTATGACTAATCCCTCTCATTGTTGGATTTATAACATTTTTTTTCACCATGTTGCGCCGGTTATTCCAGGAGAATTTCAGCCTTGGTAAGTGAACACTTTGGGGTGTATAGTTATTTTTCTGTACATTCAGTCAAACACTCAAATAGAACAGTTAAAGAAAAAAGAGGAATCAGGAAAACTTACTGTTGCATGTACTCAGACACTTTGTAAGAGGTAAAACTTCATGCACATTTGCATTAAAGAGGCTTCTTGGTAATCAGATGGCTCTACGAACAAAGCTGCATGACTGCAACTGCGTTTGTTTTGGGTTCACAGATTATAACACAGGGCTAACTGTGAGTGGTAAAAATAGAAAGCTCTTAGTCAGATGCCGGTAGGACTTGATGTCAACTGTTTGTCTCATGATGTAACAGGAGAGGCCAGAAGAACGGATTGAAATTATGTCGGCACGGGGACACATTGTTAGCATTTAGGAGAAAGTCACAAAATGATCCAAAGTAGAGACTTTGGATCATTTTACACCTTACACCTGGTGTAAGGTGGAGTTTGTGGTTCATAAGTAGGGCAAAGAGCAGCAACAGGGCAAGAAAAGCCCTTGATCTGAGTCTTAGTCATTAATTAAGCTTTTATCAGAAACAATCAGAAAGTCCAGTAGGTCAGACACAAGGGAGTCAGTTCACTAATTTCAAGTTAGTTTCTTCTTAAGAAATTTGTCTGGATCCTCCTAAAGATAAAAACACTGTAAGAGACAAAATGTTGTTTACTTCTGAGTCTATTTAGGATAAACCATGTAGTACTGGTGCATTGAAGTTAAAAAAAAAAAAAGCTGCAAGCATTTATTTCTTTCTTTAAAATGAAATGAGGAAAATTATATAAGCTTAAAAAGACAGCCCTGCGTTTCTTGTATCCCCCGGTCTTAAGCAGCCAACAAATGCATCATGGGATGTTGACTCTTATTATATCAGTCTTATGAATCTGGAAACGGTGCTTGGGGAAAGCAATATGAAAGTCGACTCAAAACGCCACCAGAGGAAACACAAAGTCTTTCTAGCTTTTTGTTAACATTTCAGCGCGCTCCGGTCCGCACCACGCTTCAGTCCGCATGCAGCTTACTCCATCGGAGAGCCCATCCCGGCGGGTGAGGAGCATCTGCATTCAGGGACACATGGATTCTCACATGGTCTGGCTGCGGATGCTGATGTAGGCTGCTGCGGCTGTGATGCTGCCATGCCTGCCTGCACACGCCCACCTGCATGCTCATCCATTCACAGTATCCACAGTCTGGATTACTGGCGATCAGGATCTTAAGTGCGGATTGTAAATATACCAAAAAGTAACTCAAGGATTCATATCTTGTTTATCTCGGCTTTTTTCTGCTTCTCTCTCCTCGTGGCGGATATGATGTGAGATCCAGGGGGAGTCACCCAGCTCATCTCAGTGCCAGATGGGCTTCCCAAATCCGCAAACTGCATTGAATAACATGGCCGCAGGATTTTCTCACTGCAGAGCAAATGTGGCCTAATGCTGCTGAGAAAACAACATTAAATCATACTAAATGCAAAAACAAACAGACAGATGAATGGGATTAAGCAATGCTGAAAACAAGGGCTTAATTGCACAAAAAAAAAACACAAAAAAAAAACACAACAAAAACAACTGTGATCGCATGGATGATAAAGTCAAAGACCAGTCACGGTAACAGCACTGGATACTATAGGTCAGTATGTATTTTATACTTATTTTTAAAAAGTGCTTTAGATTAATCGGAAAATACAGATACAGCGGGGAATTCTCGTTTTAAAAAACATTCTTACTTTGGAGCATGAATGATTATCCACACATTCCTTTTCCCTCTGTATTTGTAACGAAACGTGTTGATGAAGATAGTGTCAAATTCGTGGTCACTTAACTGGATTTAAACCGTGTAGGATTCTCGAGTTTTGAATGACTTCTGCCGCTTTCACGTACTGCTCGAAGCTCCAACATCCAAGATCCTGGTGCAAGTGTATACACTTAGTGCACTGTTGTTAAATTAGTTAATTGCTAAAACAAACAAACAAAAAACAAACAAACAAAACTTTTAACCCCACAAGATAATGAGTTGTAGTTAATTAAATACAGTTAAAGATTAAAATTTGATAAAGACTTTGTAATGAATGCTTTTGGGGAAATAAATTATATGATTAATAAGAAAATATTTTATGAATATTTACCTACTACAGCTAACAAAAGCATACTTAATTTTGTGAGATTCATAATTTGCCAAATAAAACTGCATAAAAAAATATCTAATTTAAACCCTCTAAAGTAATCGATTAAGTTTGTTATTATTTATCTAAAATAAACAAGTAGGTTATTTTTGGAGAGAATAAAAATATTTGAATTGGCCTGATTCAATAAGTCATTCATAACGTGCTTTCACCATAATTGGAGTATTTCCGACAATCCATGAAGTAGCCTCGTTACGTCACTCCTTCCCTTCGTAGCCAGCCTAAATGGCGTTTGCAGCAGATCCGCAGAGCTCGGGGAGCGAAGCGCACGCAAACCTAGTCCGGGTTCGGTTTTAACAATAACCCCGCTAATGCAACGAATAAAGACTGTGAGTAACGTCTCCTATGTTGATCCTCCTCGTCGTTTCGTCCACCGTGTGTTGTTTCAGTGCTGGGTTCGTGTCGCTTTGAGCCGTTTTTCCGGAGCTCGGCTTTGTGTTGCTTAGCACTGCGAGAGCCGGACCACGTAGTCAAAAGCCTCAGCCAACAACGGTTCCTTTGTTCGTGTTGTTCCAGGGCTGCGTTTTAACGCTGTCTTTAATTACTTTAAAAAAAAAAAAAAGCAGCGTCGAAATAAAATGTCTTGTATCTAATGTTTCGGCCGCGTAAACGTTGCTTAATAGATGCGGTATTGTGATGAATTTACACCGAGCCGGAGCGGCTTGTCGTTATGGTAGCGGTCTTGTCGTTTTTTTTTTCCGCCACCCGCTACCTGATCCGCTAAAGGCTAATAAAGCCGCTAATAACTCAGCATATAAACTAGTATGTATCTTAGAACACATAATGATTTTTACATTGTGTTATTTTATACGTGTTTATCAAGTCTTGTATTTTTTATTTCCTGAAATGCATCCATGCACAGAAACCGGACTGGCAAGCGCCTTTTGCCGGGTAGGGGAGGGGCAAGTAGAGATGGAAATTACGGCTCTTTTCCGAGTCGTGGGACTCTACTCGCCTAAAGGAACCGGTTCTGTTGGTTCCCAAACAGCCCAAATACTCCAGATTCATAAATGGCTTATTAATAAGGGAGAGCAAATACTTTACAAAAGCCTCAGGCAAACTACCAGTGTAAGCGGTGCAATAGACATGATTGAAAAAGGCGCAGCATGAATAACTAGAGTATTAGAGGGCAGAAATGAACTAGAACGGAAAATTTAAAGCCACACTTAAAACTGTCTTAATAAAAACGAAAGTTAAAATAAGAATAGTTTACATGTTACTTGGTAGATGTAGTGTTTATTGAGAGGCTTATATGTTATGCTAGATTTGATATGGAAAAATGTTAAAATTGAATGTGTATACCGGTACCAAATGAATCACACAATTTAGAAATCACATTTTTATGGATTTGGATATAAAATGAAAATGATCGAGGAGCTTAAGGAAGAATTCCTTCTACTCAATCATTGGTAGAGATTGGAATATTTATCTTAAGTATTTTAATAAAAATGCTATAAGGTAAAACTTTTTTCACTGTTATGATGCGATCCAAGTTTTTCTAGGGCTGTAATCAGTTTTCCTTAATATTCTGATTTTATGAGCCCATTTTGTCCAGGTAAAAACTCTTAACTAGACTTGTACTCGAAGTCAAATGAATGCGTGTCTCTGAAAACATTTTGATTTGATAAAGTTCTCAACTGTATTTTTCTTTATCCCCCCCATCCCTGTCTTGTCTTCCAGGTTATATCCAAGTAAAATGGAGGATAGTTTTGATTGTGACTGTGGTGAGCTTGAGCCACCTGATCACTGAGTAAAAATTTATTTTGAAGATTTAACAAGGCCAGACGCATTTCATTTTTATATATCAGGAGACTTGACCAGAAAAAAAAAATACTAAAACAGGAAGAAAAATTGTGCATTTCTTATGAAGCTGCTCAGGACCAGTCATACACTGAATGTATCTGCACTGTGAGGATGCAACTACATGCTTTTATAGTTTAATATAACCAGTGCTATTTTTTTTCCTTTTCCAATTGGCCTCAAAGTCCATTCCATTGTAGTCTATAAATCGTAGAGCTTATCAGCTAAATATATCCTTGTACCAAAAGGGTTGAGGAGAAATTTCTGTTTTAAAATTTCTCCCAACATTAAACATGGAAAGAAAATATGATATACTAGAGTCCCATATTTGAGAGTGACGGCTAGCCAGGGGGGACTTGGTAGTCGTCTGTAGGGGGGTTAGTTAGTTCAGCCTCTGAAGCAAAGGGGGAATTATTTGATAATTCCTCTGGTGGTGGTGTTAAAGTTGGACTAGGAACAAGCCAGGAAATAGGCAGAAGTTTGGCGTAAAACCCTAAAACCAGTCGTCATGGCGGAGAAGTTTGAGTCACTCATGAATATCCATGGGTTCGACCTGGGATCTCGCTACATGGACTTGAAACCTCTGGGCTACGGCGGGAACGGCCTGGTGTTCTCGGCGGTCGATACCGACTGTGACAAGCGCGTGGCAGTAAAGAAAATTATCTTGACCGATCCTCAAAGTGTGAAGCATGCCCTGCGGGAAATCAAGATCATCCGAAGACTTGATCATGACAACATTGTCAAGGTATGGTTCAACGTCAAACAGAATATTTGATGGAGCGTCTGAACGACGGGATGGTTGTTTTTACAAGATGACACGAGGCCGTGCTAACGCTGACCTTTTGGTCTGTACCAATAGGTTTTTGAGACCCTAGGCCCCTGCGGCCGCAGACTAACGGAGGATGTGGCGTCGCTCACAGAGGTGAACTCAGTCTACATCGTGCAAGAGTACATGGAGACTGACCTCTGTCAGCTGCTGGAGAGGGGCCCCATGTCTGAGGGCCACGCACGGCTCTTCATGTACCAGCTCTTAAGGGGCCTTAAGTACATCCACTCAGCCAATGTGCTTCACCGTGACCTCAAGCCTGCCAACCTATTTGTCAACACGGAGGATCTGGTACTCAAGATTGGAGACTTTGGGCTGGCCCGCATTATGGATCCTCACTACTCCCACAAGGTAAGGAACAGTTATTTCTAGCTTAGAAAAAACACATAAAACACTGTTGTTATCTGTACCTCGATTGGTTCTGCACTTTCTGCTGTGAGATGAGGGTGTTGTTGCTCTAACTCAGCACGTTTATTGGCCGGTAGCGTGGTGCTCCCCTGGGTGACGCAGTTTTATAGCAGGAAGTAAATAAGACAGGATGTGGTTCCTTGAGGTGACGCCTCGGCTTCCTTTCTCAGCAGAAGTGGGGCTGGAGACGCCAAGCGCTGAGAATTTTCCTTGGTCGGTTGCATGCAAAGGAAAACCTCTAAAATTAGAAGTTAAATTGGTTTAGACTGGAGCATGGGTGACCCATGTTTTTGCCAAAAGTTTGTTTTTTTAATGCAACTAATTGAATATAGTAATTGAGTTTCATAATGTTGGTAAAAAAGGACTTGGCATTAAAGGCTACAAGTTTATGTACCACATGTCAAATGCATGTTTTATAGCTCTGTATACAATCTGCATTTGTTGCTTTTTCCTTTGAATGTAAAGATCAAGGTTCACCCTGTTGATTGCAACGAGGTGATAGTCTTCTGTAGCTTTGCTGTGTTGTTGACACTTTATCAAAAGGATGAGGAAATGCCTGTCCATGGCCATATGGTGGTGTGAGGTGAGGAAATCTAGGTTGGCCGGCCCCTTTTTCTCTCTCCCCCACTCTCTCTGTGGTTGGATCTGGACCTCCGTTAAGCGTAGAGGGAGTCAGATGCTTACACGTGTCTCAGATTAGTCATCGGTAGGTCTAGAGTGAGCTCACGTGGTGTGATCTATTCGACTGGTATGGCTTCATCATCAGCCAGGACTCTGGCACCTCATACAAGACGTCTGACACACACTGGTTCACCACGTTTTCAAGGAAACACCTATACTACAGTTGTCTAGTCGGTTCACAAGCTCATGACTTGTGTGTGCTTATGAATCATATCCGTAGAGACGCTATCACTGAGCAATAGGAAAGGGAAGGTGGAAGCTCATTGTTGACTGGAAGAAGTGAGGTTTTCACACGATTCAGACACTGTAGAGTGGAGTGTGGGGGTTGCATTATGGGCGTTTTCTCTGTATAGGCAGATTTCTAATGAGAAACATGCATGCAAGTTGGTATTCTACAGCTGCCTGGTGGAGGGGGGTGGTCTTTTGTTTCATTGTAGCCTCTATAGTTTTTATTTGTGTGTAGATGGTTTGAACGTCCTCTGGTCTTTGTACACATTTAGTCATGTCAGTATTGCTATTGTGGCAGGGGAGTTAAAGGTGATTCATTGCAGTTCCTGTAAATTGATAATTGTTTGATGCCTCACTTGTTTTTAAGATTTCCATCCATAGTGATGGTGAAAGCCTGGAATGTTGTTTTAGAATTCCTTGGAGCAAATATGCTTTCATAAGCACCATCCACGTCATAGCGAGACAGTGACTGTGAGCGTATTTAAATAGCATCGCTAAAAACAGAAGCGCTCTTTTTCTAGCGAACCTCAGTTCCTGGTTTACTTTGAGTAGTGTGATCAGGCCACCAGGCTTCAGTCTTTTTCGTTTTTTTTCTCACCTTTTTCACCCCGTTTTTAATTCCTCGTGACTTTCTGATGTGTGTTTGTGCTGGTTTGAAGTGTTCTGAAAAGGCTGGCTTTTTTTCTTCCTGTGTGAGCTTAAAAGTTGTCCCTTATTTACCAAGGCTCAAGAATGACAAAAATTCACGTGCACTCATACAGTTTCTCCAAGCCATGCCCTCCTCTTTCCCCAGCCAGCTCTTTGTCTTGTTTTGGGAGTAGGGGGGATAAGGAGGGGGAGTTGCTCAGGGCTTTATTTAAAATTTCCAGTTCTGGCCTGCCCTTCAACAAGAGCTAGACTTCAGAAAGTCCTCACCTACTTCTGCTTAATCAAGCTTTTTTGTTGTTGTTGAACGCTCTAAGCTACTCCAGGTTATTTGTAATAAGTTCTGTATAGTCACTTTTTGCACGTTCTTCTTCTACTTAACCTGTTCAGATTTGTTCCTTATTGTGAACACTCATTTGTTTTAACTGCGATCAACTGAAATCTCTTGGAATGAAACCCGCGGGGTTCATTCTTTAGTCTTTGGGGGTTTTCCATTTAGTCAGGGTTAGCTCCACCAGAGTAAGCTCATGATTATTAGAATCATGTGCTTGCTTGATGTTTGGTGAAAGAGGCAGTAATTTGAGATGCTGGAGGAATGACTTCAGTTTTCAGTGATCCTTTAAGGAAAGTTCACCGAGGTCTTTTCTGCTGCACGAGCTTCCTGAAACTGCAAACCACAAGCACAGTTACACTCAAGCACTCATTTGACCCAGTTTTTTTGTGCCAGCAACAGGCTGGTCTGGCAGAGAGAAATATGCAGCAAGAAGTCAACACATACCGGCTTTCTGTTCACAAGCTCTTAACGCTTTGTCGCAATAGAAAGCAGTTTAACTGTAATCTGTTATGTGTATTGAATATGTATGTTATGCAGTGTGTCATGGCACTGTATTGAGGTTTGCTCTGGTTATCCTCCTAAAAGTCACATTGTAGAACCGGAAAGTGTTTCATGGGGTTGAGACGCATTCAACGTCAGAAATAATTGAGCTGTATTAAATTAAATTAAATTTAAAGGATCTGAATGATTTTAGTCATAAGTTTCCAGTCGGGAAATTAAGATGTATTTGTATTGTTTTTTGTTTTTATTACATCTTGTTTGACCATATTCAGGAAGTTTAGACTAATGCATTCAGACGCACCGAGCGAGCCGGTTATGAGTCATAAAAGTCAGCCTGTTCTGATCTTGATCAAGTGGTTGACTTATTCACCAACTGTTGCCAAAGGCATTTGAATTGTTAATGCGTTGACTTGGTCTGTTTATGGTAAATGGGCCACTTCATTAAAAGAGTCAAATGTTTACCGACCCACTTTATGCTTTCAGTTATTGGCGACCTTTAAATTTGCTCCTCTTCGTTCAGTTCTGTTTCCACAGTGAATCATCTTTGCACAACCATGAATGCTAACCTAATTTGCATCCCTTTTTCTGAACTGGTTATATGGTTTTCTCCACTGTAGTCAGCTGCAGCTGCATTTCCATTGACCATATAACTGCACATACTGGAATTACATTTAATTATTGGAATTCATGCCTATTATGTGGGGGGGGGAAACCAACACATTTCTCGATTAAAAAGTTTGTGGACTGGGTTGAGGAGGTTTTTCAGCTGTATCAATCAAGGTATTTTTGCAACACTACAATGGACTTTTTTTTTTGCATCACATAAGTCATGTGATCAACAACCGGATGTTACTACTGGCAGAAAAGATGAAGAAGACGAGCGAATGATAATGACAGTGGTTTTGAATATCACACAGTTATTCGTGTCTTATTTTAAGTATGTTTACTATTTAATAGAAACACAGCAATTATAAAATTGTGTTTTTTCAACATTAGCGGAATATTGACAGTTTTGTGCACATTTTTGTAGTGGAAACGCAACTAATGTTTAAGTTGGCTTTACTAGCAACTAACCAGCTCCAACTTGGGGTCAATAGTTAGGTGCAACCCTGTCTGTCCTCCATACTGCGTTCTAATTATGTCCGGCCTCTTTCTCAAGCCGCTATTCGACAAACCGATTAGCTGGTTACCTGGAGGAAGGAGATATGTCTGCACTTTGTGCCATTTATAGCTCTGTCAAACAAGGGCTTGCAGAGCGTCGATACACTTGAGGATAATGTGACATCAACTATCTGCAGCTAAATTAGGCAAGAAAGAGGAGCCTTGCTTAGTGGTGAGCCGACCAATTTTGTCATACCATGAACTACAGCTGCAGGTGGGGGAAGCAAGGGTGTCGTTTTACTACAACCCCTTCCCCCAGACCATAGTCCCCCAACACCCCCCCTACACACACACATACACGGGGAGGAGATGGACAGTTCGCTTTCCTTTGTGTTCAGTGGGTTGTGATTTGTCGAACCGACTGTGGAGGGCAGGTTGGTGTCACCGCTGTGGCAGCAGGGGGATTATCCTGCTCTCAGATTGCTGACATGGCCTTACACGTGCTTTATCTGCCCCTCTTTTCATTTACCCCCCCCCCCCCCCCCCCCCCCCATTCCCCACCACCACCACCTCTCTGGGGTCTAACGGTGTACTGAACCAGAACAGAGCAGCTCTGTTTGGGAAGTTCCACCAAACTACCTGCGTTTCCATTTACCTTAGAATTATGTAAATTGGAATTACGAGAACAAATTTGATTAATGGAAATGCGTCAATTTGAAAAAAACTCACATTTTGTGCTGGGACGAGGTTGGTTTTTCAGCCATATCAAAATTGGCTGTTTTTTTTTTTGTTTGCTTGTTGTTTTTTTGCAAATCTGTATTGCAAACACTGTTTTCTCATCAGGAAAGTTTGTCTCTTTGGAAAATGCACAACAGGTTCCACCAAATGTCTCACAACATCACCATGATTTTGAATAATTCACCATGTGTGATTTTAATTGCGTTTCTTATTAAATGGAAACACTGCAATTGGAATTGTTTTTCAACATTAGCAGCACATCAAAAAAGTTTAGCAGACATTTCTAATATTTGCTGCTACTGTTGAGTTTAGTTCACTCTAAAGGGCAGAGTTCACATGCAGCATTTGCCATGTTGCATTTCAAAAGCAGAAATCAAGAAGAAATGCCGCAGCAAAGAGGCTGTTAATGTCTACGTACTGGTTTCTAACCTTTACTTCCCATACACGTAGAATCAGTTTTACTGCACTGTCCTCTGAAGGTTTGATGTTTTTGTCTACACAGGGCCATTTGTCTGAAGGTCTCGTCACAAAGTGGTACCGATCTCCTCGCCTGCTGCTCTCACCGAACAACTACACCAAAGCCATTGACATGTGGGCGGCTGGCTGCATCTTTTCCGAGATGCTCACTGGGAAAACTCTTTTTGCAGGTAATTAGTGGCTCTGTTTGAATTGTTGAACTTTCCATAGCACCAGAGGAAAGTGGCGGAGGAGATAAATTTAGGAACGGTGGGGGATAAAGGTAGAGGCGGCTTGTTTCCATTCTAAGTCTAACTGGGGCCGAATGAAACCATCCGCTTCTGTAAGAACCGCCTTAAGCTGGGCACAAGGCAAACAAAAGTTGTTCCCATGATCTTCCACACTTACCCCTCAGTCATGCAGATGGTGGCTGTTGTGTAACCCTGGGAACAAACCAACGTTTGTCCGTCCGTTTCAGGAGCACATGAACTGGAGCAGATGCAGCTGATCCTGGAATCCATCCCAGTGCTGCGAGAGGAAGACCGGCAAGAGCTTCACAGCGTCATCCCTGTCTTCATCCGCAGCGACATGTCAAAGCCTCACACGCCGCTGGTCAACCTGCTGCCTGGTGTCAGCCCACAGGGTGAGTCGCAACCACTTGCAGAGTCACCCAGCACTCTGTGCTGAAGGTCAGGTTACTCGTGTGTCGCTACTCCAGTTCCTTGATTGACAGTCTTAATTTTCCTCGTTCCTCTCTAGCCATGGATTTTCTGGAGAAGATCCTCACCTTTAACCCCATGGACCGTCTTACTGCCGAAGAGGCCCTGGCCCACCCCTATATGGCCGACTACTCCTTCCCCCTGGATGAGCCGATCTCTCTGCACCCCTTTCACATTGAAGACGAAGTAGATGACATCGTGCTCATGGACGAGAGCCACAGCCATACCTGGGAAAGGTGCGCTGGCAAACTTGCTAAAAAGATCTGATAACCATGATAACCATTTATTTATTTCTGTACTAAACTGTGTGTTTGCTGTTTTAGGTATCATGAGAGCCAGTTCTCAGAGGCTGATTGGCAGTTGCACAGCACCCATGACCCAGATGAAGTTCAGGTTGACCCCAGGGCGCTCTCTGACGTTACAGATGAAGAGGAGGTCCAGGTATGTAACTTGGACTTGATGAAAGTGGGGATGAGAGGGTGAAGAAGTGAGATGAGATTTAAAGAGGAACAAAAGCTGAACCTTCTCCGTTTCTCTCCAGGTCGATCCTCGTAAATACACCGACGGCGATCGGGAGAAGTTCCGGGACGAGCCTTCCTTCGACTACTCGACCCTGCTCCCGTCGGAGCGGTCTTGGCAGGAAGACCACCACGAGAACAAGTACTGTGATGTGCAGTGCAGTCACACTTGCAACTACAAGGCCGTGTCCCCCTCCTACCTGGACAACCTCATCTGGAGGGACAGTGAAGTCAACCACTACTACGAACCCAAGCTCATCATCGACCTGTCCAACTGGAAGGAGCAGCAGAGCAAGGAGAAGGCCGACCGCAAGGCCAAGAGCAAGTGCGAGAAGAACGGGCTGGTGAAGGCGCAGATCGCCCTGAAGGAGGCCGAGAAGACCCAGAGTCCGGCCGAGAAGGACAGCGAGCAGGAGAAACACCAGGCGGAGAGGCAGCAGAACCAAGGCTTCGACTTCGACTCCTTCATCGCCAGCACCATCAAGCTGAGCCTGCAGCCGGAGCCGTGTCCGGAGGTGACCCTGCTCAGCGAGGTGGGCCTCCTCAACGAGCTCAACTTCTCCGTCTCCCAGCTGGAGGCGCCCCGCTCTACTTCCATGTCAAAGACCATTAGTCAGGAGAAAGAGGAGAAGTGCCTAGTGAACCTCGCCCAGTTGGGCGGCGGGGGTCTGGGAGTGGTGGCCGGGGACTGCGTCTGGCCCACCGAGCCCTGGGAGAGCTTCGGACCCGGGGAGAGCCTCGGCGACGGCGGCTGTCTGATAGACGAAGCGTGCTGGGACCTCCGCAAGGCGGACCAACTCCAGAAGGAGAGCTCCTACACCAGCTACCTGGACCGCTTCTTCAGCCGGAAAGATGACAGCGTCGCCGAGGGCGTGACTGGCTTGGAGATGGAGCCCTCGGTGGTGAAGGAGCTAGACGACAGCTTCCTGGACACTAGCGCGGAGATCGTGCTCAATATGCAGCTGGACTCTCTGGCCTTGCCCGTGTTTGACGGCCCCGACGACTTGCCTCTAAAGTCCATCCAGGCGTCCCTCTCCCCTTGTGCCGTCAAATGTTCCCCTCAGATAGCCCACAAAACCTACAGCAGCATCTTCAAGCATCTTAATTAAATATATCTTCCCTCACAGTGCAAAATCTAGGCAGTTTTATTTTAATTTTAATACGGTGTTATTGTACTTGAATCATTTCATACCATATTTTTTATTATAGTTTTATTTTGAGGAGTTGATGGGGGCTGATTTATTATATTCGAAGAGTTTCATCATCACTCTGAGCCTTGATCACCTGGCCTTCATGGGTTATTGTCTACGCCCTCATTGCTAAACCGGCATGTCGTTGCACATGTAAGTACTGTAGATGGAAGGGATGGAGGGAGGAGAGAGGCGAAAAAATAGAAGGAAAGGATTTAAGAAAGGAGATTTTGAAGGAAAGATCGGTGAACAAACATTGCTGTAGGCTTTTCAAGTGCTTTCAAACGGCCTTTTCTGGGTTGGGTGTATACATTTGGGGAAAAGGAAAGAGGGTTGGGTGGGTTCTTTTTCTTTTCTTTTTTCTTTTTTTCCTTCTTATTCGACTTTCTAACATGTTTCCCTGAAGAAAGCTTCCGTAACAATCCTTTCATACTGTAAATCTGACACATGATGCCAGCAGCAACCATTATCGTAGGCGTTAAAATGTAAACGTGTTATCTACCTCAAGGTAACAGCAGTGAGAGACACTCGAAGCCACACTAGTGCTTTACACACATGACCATCCTCATACCATGAAATGAAGTGGTCGCAAAGATGAATATGTCTCACTTCGGCATTTAACATAGTGAGGTGTTTCAGTAATCGTTATTTATTTCTAGCAGATGTGCGATATTTATTTTATGAAACTTTGTTATGTCAAATGTGATTCTTGAAGGTTTGAAGAGCTGAACAGACTTCCATTCTCATTTCGGCACTATAAGGATGTGCAGGTGTTCCTTTTTGTTTTTAACGTAGGATGCAAATTCATGTTTGTTTTTTTATGAAGTTGAGGCTTTCCATTCTTTTGTTCTACTGGGTATTGTCTTTTTTTGTTTTGTTTTTTACATATAGGTGCATTCTGTCTTTTTTTTGTGAAAACCTGTCTCATTTGAAGAAGCGCCTAAAAGTCTTATTTTTATTTTAAGAAATTCTAAGTGTTAAAAAAAAGGCCATGGAGGCAACGGAAAGGTACATTAAAAAGCAAAGCTAACGGTGGGTTTAAAGTACGTCAGTTTTAATTGTATGTTGTTTCTTGGGGGGGTTGGGGTGTTTTTGTTAAATTTCTATGTACTTTTTCCAGGCAAGCATGATGAAATAGGTTAAGGTGTAGCATGTAGAACACTTACAGACTTTTTTTTGTAATTATCGGTTCCCCTGTTCTACAAAATATCTCAAAATAAAAATTACTGGCAAATAAAATGTCACTGACTCTTTGTTTCATTTACAGACATGCTCTTGTTTCAGAAAGGATAAACTTTGAAACGCACTCTCTTGTTTAGCTTCTTGTTTAATTATTAGACTAGTGAGCGCTTGGCATTTGGCTTCAGTCATTTGCTCAATCTAGTTTGAGACTGAACCACTCAAAACTTTTCTCATTCTGTATAAAGATGTGAAAATACCTGAAGAGATCTGCTTAGTCACCGTACTGGACTGATCCAAGTCGCAATTTCCTGTTTCTGCCAAGAGTCACATGTGACTCTACAGGGCTACTTTAGTCATTTCTGCAGAAATAAGTAATTTTTCAGAGGGTTGGGAACTATAATTGAAGTTTAAAACTTTCCAGATTATTAATTAATGAACAATGCATGATAGATTGTAATGGTATCAAGGTCTCATTGGCTGAAAAAGGCCAGATACAAAATAAGTGAAACAACCTATTAACGGCACAGTAATGGGGAAAATCAAATTTTCACATTAAATGTCACTATCATGATTAGATTTTTTAAATTTATTTTTTAAACTTTTCCACTATCTGAAATTATTTACAGGGGTGGTATTAAGTATCTTTCAGACACACAGTGCCAATTTAGAATAGAATAGAATAGAATTACTTTATTCATCCCAGCAGGGAAATTATTTCGCAGTTACAGCAGCATAGAGACAAGACACACAACAACCACCACTGAGTAGCAATGTAGACAAGATAAAATAAAATATGACATGCTGTCAATATAAAAAGTAGAGCAGACCTTGCAAGGATTCAAAATGCAGAAACAGTATGTATATGTAAATATATGTACAGCAAGTGTGCCACAGTGCAGTTGTGCAAAATTGGACTGATTAGTGCAGAACAATGGTTTAGCTTTTATTGTACAGTGAGATGGCATGTGGCAGGAAGGACTTCCTGTATCTGTCCCTACGACAGCAGAGCTGGAGCAGCCTATGTGAGAAGGTGCTCTGCCGTGTCCACTATGTGGTGGAGAGGGTGCTGCTTATTGTCCATAATAGACAGAACCTTCTTCAGTGTCCTCCTCTCCACCACAGTTTCCAGGGACTCCAGCCTTAGTCCCAGTACAGAGCCAGCTTTCCTGATGATTTTGTCTAGTCTATTAGAGTCGCTGGCTCTGATGCTGCTTCCCCAACACACAGCAGCAAAGAAGATGGCACCAGCAACAACACTGTGATAAAAGGTCTCCAACATCTTGCTGCACACATTGAAGGATCTCAGCTTCCTTAAAAAATAGAGTCTGCTCATCCCCTTCCTGCACACAGCGTCAGTGTTAGATGCCCAGTCCAGTCTGTTGCCGATTACAACTCCCAGGTATTTGTAATCCTCCACCTCCTCCACCACTTCCCCTTTGATCTTTAGTGGCCGTGAAGGTATCTTCTTCCTTCTGAAGTCAATCACCATCTCTCTGGTCTTACTAATGTTGAGCCTCAGGTGATTCTGGTCAGACCACTCCACAAAGCTGTCCACCAGTGTCCTGTCCTCCCCTTCCCCTCCATCCCCCAAACACCCGACAACCGCTGAGTCATCAGAAAACTTCTGTAGGTGACATGATTCAGAGTTGTACTGGAAATCAGTGGTGTATAAGGTGAAGAGAAAGGGAGAAAGCACAGTTCCCTGTGGAGCTCCTACGTCACTGACCACCACATCAGACAGGACACTGCCCAGACGGACAAACTGTGGCCTGCCTGTCAAGTAGTCAGTCACCCAGGAGATCACTGAGTCGTTGAGACCCATCCTCCGCAGCTTCTCACCCAGCAGCAGAGGCTGGATGGTGTTGAAGGCACTGGAGAAATCAAAGAATGTGATTCTCACAGTGTCTCCTCCACCATCCAGGTGCGACAGTGCTCGTTGCAGCAGGAAGATGACGGCATCGTCAACTCCTAAGTGGGGCTGGTAGGCAAATTGCAGGGGGTCTAGAAACGTCCTCACCTGAGGCCTCAGCAGGGCCAGGACCAGTCTCTCCATGACCTTCATCACATGAGATGTGAGAGCGACTGGTCTGTAGTCCTCTATAGCACAATGAAGTAACTGTTCCCTTCAGTTGTTATAGAAATGTTGTATTTGTCAAACATAAGTTAAAAGAAATTTGTCTCTGCAATTTGACACTTTCAAATGGGAAGTCTTGTTTCTTTAAGCAAGAATATTTAAATTTTTTCATATCGTGTTCACAACAAGGAAAGATTTTGGACGACAACTTTCAGTCTCAGGAATGGGTTTCCTTTCTAATTCATACTGCACAATCCTAAGAGACACTTGAAAACCCGGTCAAGAATGGTTTGTGAGGAAGAGTTGTTGGTAAAAACCTCTCCTCTTAAAAACCAAACATGCCAGTGTTTGGCCTAGGCTTGCAAATGTACATTTGAACAAACTGCAAGACTTCTACAACAATGTCCTTTGGACAGATGAGACAGACCGCAGTAGAGAAGACTGGTCATAATGTGCAGCGCCATGTTTGTTGAAAACTAACCACAGTAACTCAGGTGGTGTATGGTGGTGACTGTAGTCATTTAGTAAACCATAAACTCCTCCATAATGTGAAATATTCCAGAGTCACCTGTGAGGGCGTCTGTCCAACAGCTAAATATTGGCCAAATATAGGTCATGGGCGCAATACTTTATGAAAAAGAATGGTTGAAATTGCTTCACAATGATGCTGGAGAAGTCAGACAGAAAACAACTATTTAGAGGGAAGCTAAAGATGAGTCAAAAACAACTGAATTGTGGACTGTTCTTGTTTTCTAGACAATATTTATTTGTGTAATAAGTGTGGAATCTGTTGAGTGGTCTTGAACACTGGAGTCTAGATTCAAGCAATTTTCAGGATTGAAGGTATTATTTCCTACCCTAACTTGACATTTACAAATACTGTAGTACATAAATATTTTTCCCCTTAACTGTATGACATGAAATCAGATTAAAACTTTTAATGTTTTAGGTCAGTGAGGATTAAAAAAAATCCAGAGTTTTTGTGAGTGGCTTTTTTTTTGTCAAACTCTGATCAAGTAAGTTTGTTGCTGCTTTTTAGCGGGTAGAATACATTCTTTATATTAAACTATGTTAATCTTCCACAAGCCTTTTACTAAGCAAGAACCTATTTCGCTGGAAACTGTTTTACAGATTTCTACAGGCCCAGTCTGGCTGAAACATAAACACGACAAGAAAACAGAAGATGTAGTACAAAGGTTGGATCTGGGTTTCTCCCTCTAACCAGCTGCAGCTGGCTTTTCCTCTCTGCTGCCGGGATAAATCAGGCCATCTACCGTCTGCAACGTTTCCCATCTTTTCCAACCACATGTTTCTCAATGACTTAGCCCTCCAAAACACTGATGAAAACTGAGGTGCAATGTTTGTATCTAATGATAGAACGAGTGGCTAAAATAAAAATGTAGGTCAGACACGCTGTTTTCTCTTTAACCAACTCAGTGTCATCTGTCCGCTTCTCTTTCCACAACATGTCACTTTGTTTCCTCTGCTCACAACATCAATCCATCCACCTGGGGAGCTTTTGTTTACTAAAGTATAGCAAATATACTGCTATAGAGTCTTGCAACTACCAACAGTTCTAGCAAGAACTAATCGTAATCATGAAAGTCATATTAGTTTGAGGCATTTATTGATTTATTTGAAACACTCTAAATGGCTTCAATAAGCTGTAATTGATTTTAAAACAAGAATTGGTTGCCTTTGGATTTTGGTGTCATTCCAAGATTGTTGGTTCAAGCTACTCTATGTCAGAATGTAGTTATTTTAATATTTCACAACTTTGCTTAGTCCTAAGAGAAAATCCAAACTGTCATCTGGAAACAAAACTTGAAACATGATTTTGACAGTGTGAATCAGAATAAAGTGAATAGAATAGAATAGAAGTACTTTATTCATCCCAGCAGGGAAATTACTTCGCAGTTATAGCATAGAGACAAGACAAGACACAATAACAACGTCTGGGTGTTGAGTCTGGAGTTTGGCTGTGTCAGAGCTGATGACGTCACAGGCCACCACTGCATCAGCTGATGGGGGAATGTAAACAGCGATCAAAATGGCGGACGTAAACTCCCTCGGTAAATAGCACGGCCGCATTCCCACAGCCAGAAGTTCAATGTCCGGGCTACAAATCTGTTCCTTCACGTTAACATGACCGGGATTACACCACCTCTCACTCACATAAAGTGCAATCCCGCCGCCCCTCTTCTTCCGACTCTTGGAAAAGTCCCTGTCCCCCGCACCAAGGAAAATCCAGGGACCTCCACGCTGTAGTCTGGAATAAGCGAGTGTAGCCAGGTTTCCGTGAAGCAGAAGATACTGCACTCCCAGTACTCCTTCTGCGTCCTAACCAGCGCCGTGAGTTCGTCTGTCCTATTTCCCAAAGACCTCACGTTCCCCACAATAATCGCCGGTACCGCTGGCCTGCGCTGTCTCCTCTTCTACCTCCGTTTAACTCCAGACCTGCAGCCCCGTCGTCTCCTCCGTAACTCCTCCGGAACCACAGGCCCGTCTCCGGGCAGCAGCAGAGGCCCACACAGCGCAATCAGCTGTTCACGCGAGCAAACAATGCCGCTACACCGCTCGGCGAGGTTCTCCGCCACCAAGAGTATAAAAAGTAGCAGAAGAACGCGGAGAACATCGACAGAACCACATCCAGCCATTGTAGAAAGCCCAACTGATGATCCATGGGTTCTTCAAGCACGGATCCTTAATCGGTTACAGCAAATATACACAGACCAACACACATGACGGGAGCTGCGTCTGCAGGCAGCCAGCTGCACTGGCGCCATCTTGACCAACACAAAACAACTGTATCCAGTTTTTAAAGTTAGCTGAAGTGGATTGAATGTAAGTCATTAAACGTCCAAAATGAATGTGACATTCAAAATCTTCATGAATGCATAAGCTTTTCTGTGCTTAGAAGTTTCCCTCACCATCAATCCGTTGACAACACATCACTTGTTTAATGGAGGCCATGATGGGTGGCGTTCTCTCACTAATGGAGGGAATCAAAAAAATCAGTTTAGAAATGTCAGAAATAACAAACTACTGAGTTTTACCTAAGTAAACATATGAAAATAACTGGATAAACTGATTTCTGAGAGATAATGAATCAAAAGGAAGACGACCTGGTTATTCACCAAAACCTGAGATGGCTCCTCAGTGTCAGAACATGTACCCTAATTCAGAGCAGAGCTGCAGGTGCTAAAGTTAGAACACAAAGTGCCTTCATAAATAGAGCTCAGCCCTCAGGGTCCTGCACTTTAAAAGCTTTGGCCCCTGACAGAGTTACGCAGCCTCCTGACCACTGATATCAGATCAGTGTATCACTTTTTACACCTCTAAGCAGCCTGTGTTTTTACATTACTTTATAAATCCTTCACTGCTTTCCCAAACTGGGGACCATTAACGCAGACCATCTTTATAACAGCTAAAGTTACAGGCTAATATTCTGAACTTCGATAACATACGAATTTAAAAGAGCCACAGCCAACGACCGAAATGAGTCATCTCTTGATTAGGCCCAAGTACAGGAGCTGACGTGACAAACGGCAGAGCCGACAGTAATTTGTGCCTTGTTCAATAAAAAATAAATAAAAAAATCATAAGAGCCTTTTAATATTCAACGTCCTCATAATAACTCCATGTTCCCTCCGTCTGAAGTGGCCACAGCTGTTCCTGATCAAGCACGTTTATTTCTCAGGGCTGTGCTGGTTAGCTGTAGACTTTCCAAAACAGAACATTTTTTTTGCTTGTTTGCATAACAAATAAAAGCCGCAAAATATGACATTTTGCTGAGCGGCGGCCCCAACTGTGCAGCTTGCTCGCGAAGAAGGGATAATTACTATACTGCTGCTCTGGTTTCAAGTAAACACATATTCTTTTTTTTTTTTTTTTTTGCTCTGAAAAACAAAAATATAGGAGTGTTTAGAGGTCTACGTGCAAACTGAGCTCATCAGTGGGATAATATTTTTTTAAAGAATAAACTCTAAAACTCAATAAGTCTTAAAGCTCTGTTTCATGAAAGTATCTTATAGAAGCTGTAATCAAATTTTGATTAATCTTTCATGCGTTTTGACCAGCTTAAAGTATTGTGTCACTATTAATTGTGACACAATTAATAGTATTCTTGACTTTATGATCAAACCAACTAGTTGTTCCAAAACTTTAAAAAGCTGTGTGAAAGAGAAATGACTGACAAGGAACTATTTTAGCTTTAGAAAAGTTCCCAGGAGGAAACTGGGTGGTTTATATGACTTAGCCATTTTGAAATCAAAGTCCTGTTTTCCATGCCAAATGTGTTTAAAAATAGGAGTGAAAGCAAAGTTGTTTTGTGTTATATTTTTGGAGGTTAGCCTTTTTCAGAGAAAACATCTCACACTGAGAAAAATAGCTTCCCAGCAACTCAGGCATCCTTTCTGGGTTCAGTTGTGCTTAGAGGGATATTTCTTTCATAAAGGGGTTGTGAGCAGGCAATATTTTACCTGAAGTCAAAAACAACTTCCCTTTTATTAAACAATGATGAATTTCCCTGTCAGTAACAGTGGGGCCGAGACAAAACAAGATTTCACTGTTTTTAAATCAATATTAATTCATGAAATGTCACAATGCTTGATGTGCTGCTGCTGTTTCATAAACCTTTAAAGACTCTCCTTTCTTCATTAGATGACTCTGAAGTCAGAATTGGTTTGGTGTGCTTTATGATTAGTCTCCCATTAAAAATCCATCCTGGAAAATGAAATGTGCAAAGGGTATTATGAGAAAATACTTTAAAATAATGTGAACAACAAAAAAAACATAATAAAAATCCAAGTGAATGTGATGACTGACTCACATTTACACCAGCTGCAGTTACAGCATTTTGCCTTGCAGTATTTGTTCAAGTGGGAAAGTAATTATTACAGACACTGTTTTGTGGTGTTAATCTTTTTAAGCCTGCCTTGTTTTTCCATGACAAAACCCTGAGCACAGCTCTTGTGACCTCATTAAATGGTGCTGTATTTGGAAGTGAACGAGACATGTAAACTGAATAACCTGTAAAACAAACTTCAGCTTTTTCTATGCAGTTTTAACATTTACCCCTAAAGCTGAGGCCCGGGTGACTGCTGTGTTTGTGTTACTGCAAAAGAGTCCGATGCCCACAGGAAGAGGCAGTTCACCAGTACAGTAAGGACAGGAAACATAAGTTACAACAATGTATTTGATGTTGTCTTCACATTATGTGAGTGATGACTTTGCTTAATCCTCACTGTTTAATAACAATGAGGATTTTATTAAGCAAAACAAAAATGTACCAGCTATTAAATTACAGTTATTATGAGCGAAGAGAGCAGGAGAGAATTGAACAGACGTAAACAAAGTGTCAAAGATGATGACGATATGATTAATATCCTAACTGATGCACATCATGTTCTATGCATTGTAGACTATGTCATTATAGTTATGAATTAATGTTGTTTTTATTGTAATAACTGACTAATGTAACGCCAATTGTTTAAAGTGTGTGGCAGGATTTGCATGAATCTACTTCTGTAATGCCAAAACTTTGACAAGCCGTTATCTCTTAAACTAATCCGTTTCTATAAATTAGACGTTCCTGCAACAGAACCCCGCATTCAGCAGTCTGAGCTATCCCTTTGAAAACTGTCCTGTCAGATGACAAAGCACAATTCAAACTTGCTTTGTAGTTTGTTTTTTTCTTTGGGAATGATTAAACTGTCTTGCAGGGCAAAGTGGAGAGGCACCATCCAACAAGCACCACCGTGGAAAGTCAACAGCAGTGACTGGACAGAGGCAAAGTGGAGGCAGGGCAAGGCAAACATCCATCAGGGTGAATTAAAGAGCGAGAAGAAAATGACAGCATATTAAAAATGTGTGACACGTACTTCCATTCAGATTTAAGATTCATTTAGGGAAGGTCAGAACCATTTAATATTAGATAATGTTTTCTAATTGTATCACAACAGAATGGTTTCTGGTGCTGACACACGTAGAGTTCAGACAAATGTGATTTCTTGATTAGGAAATTAAACGTTGACAACTAGACGTCCAAAACCGTTGAGTAAATTAAATCTTATGCTAGTGTAAAGCAGTGCATAAATGTTCCAAAAGAGGGTGCTGTTGTTTTCTGTAATTGCTGGCACTACCACAATTCTGACATGTTTGTCCTGCCGGGGACACCGTAGCACAGGGGATTTTTTTTGCGCGCGAACTGCCGTTCTCTTTACAGTGTGTTTACTGCCTGTAAGGTAAGCAGCAGCTCTGCTAGCTCGGTGTAAAATATACAGTATATTAATATACCGATCCATTTCTGTTTGTTCAGTTTGCCTGTTAAGTATAAATTACATTTTGTTTTGGTGATGTTTGATTATTTTGTAAAAAGAAAAACGATTGAATGCTGACAGTGTGTTTACTGCCTGTAAGGTGAACAAAATAAACGCGCCAAAGTCTCCCCACAACGACGAGCCGCCTGTCTGATTCCTCTCCTGCACGGAGCACATCCCACCCTCACACAAACACAACGCAGAGTCCATTGGGTGTCTTCCAGCAGCTGCAGGGTTAAAGAGGGAAAGCCTGGGTTACACTAGTATTATAAGAAACATCAGTGTTGCAACACTGGTAAGCATGGTGCAGTCCCAGTTGTTTAAAGTTGGGACTGAGTAATGCCGTCTGTATTCTCGTGGTATAATTTCCCAGATTAACTGTCAGGTGAGTTACAAAGACCTGACTGAGACAGGTGAGGCCAGGTCAGATGTCGTTAAAACAGGTAAATATAAAACCTGGACTTCTCGTTACTCAGTTTCCACTCATCCCAAGGTCACAAAACGTCCAGCAGGCTTCTGAACCTCAGTAACAATCCTTTACTTCTTCCAAACAAAACCAGCCTTCCTCAGGACATGGACTTTCCACTGCAGGTTAAAAACACACATGGTTTTGGCCTCAAAGAAATTTTCCAGGCAGTATTGCAGCAATGATTATACACCCCGCTTCACTCATTTCTGCACTTTGCCTTCGTCCGTGGCTGCTGACCCTGCTCATAAATTAGTAAATATCCTGGATCAGAGTTCAGTTACAGTGAGGTTAAGACAATTTGTTCTTCTCGGAAGAACACAGATGAATATGTGCCTTATTAAACCCACCAGAGTGCAGCGGCTGCCGCAGCATCAGCACTTTCACAGCAGATCACTCTGTGTTCTTGCAGATACTTCAAAACAAAATTTGAGGTGCTAATTGCTACTTGTGTTTGCATGCGTGTGTTTGAGTGTGGGTGTGTGGGGGTGTGTGTGTGTGTGTCCGCTCTGTACGCAGATAATAAGTGGTTTTATGAGACTCTTACTCAGACAGTAAGAGACCAAGTTATGACTTCACATGAAGGGACTTTATTTCGAGAGGCGTCAGTGGTGTGCTGGCTCATGTAAATATGTCATTAACAGTGACAACAAGTAAAGGTTGTTGTCTTCCACCGGCATATTTACAGTTGCCTCTACGTCTGCTGGTGCTGCCCGCTGGTAAAGATGTGAACAAAAACATTAGAATATGTTTTGGTGTTGGGAAACCTGTTGGTAGATGCCACTATTTGCTGCTCCTTTACCGTCATGCATCGTCTTCCAGCCTTGCTGGATTCCAAGATGTTTTAAACTTTATATTATTGATCTAACAGTAGATGTGGGAAACTATTGACAAGCAGCCATGTAATTTTTTGTCCTAATTTCCATCGTCTATTAAGATCTAAACACATTAGGCCTCAGTTGAATGATACGTTCTCTTGAGTTTCCCAATTTTAAGGGTGAATAAGCGAAGGATAGTATGCCACTTTATATTTGTACTATGAAATCAATGAGTTGTCATCATATGTAAAAATACTTTGGTTACAATTATGTTGTAGGACTGATTAGACAAAATCTTATCAGTGAACTTGATTAGATTAAATGCTGGGTTTCTGAATTTGTTTGTTGAATTTGTTTTGCACCAAAATCTCTGAAGCTGAACAACTTTGAGAGCTCCTCCATATTGTGTTTAAAAACATGAATAAAACTATTTATTTTTTGCTACATAGATCTTGTGTACAGTTACTTGGCACTTAATAAGTTACTTCTCAACTTATGGAAATGATCCAATCACATAGCAGTGACTGAATAAATTTAGACATTTAATCATGGAAAAGATTTCTTGCTAACATGTAAACTGAGCATCCGGGTGAAGAAAGTAAGGAGTTTAGGAGACTTTTAGCATTCTGTTGTTGCTGGTGTCAGACTGTCCTGGGATTTTCACAATCATTTTGCTTTGTAGCTGGAGGTGAGAGAAAATTTTACATGCTGGTGTGAGAAGACACAAAAACAACAGAAACTCAATTATCCATCTACAACCAAGACGAGCAGAATCCAATCTCTGAAAGCAAAAACCTTGCAGAAGACGGGCTGCAAGAGCTACTTTTGTCAAGAGGAAACCAAGGCTTCAGTTCCCACAGGCTCACAAAACAAGACAATAACAGATTGGAAAAACATTGCCTGGTTCAATTAGAGTTGATTTCAGCTGTGGAATTTCACAATGTGGTATAAACAAAATATATGGACAAATCCTGTCTTGCATCAACAGCTCAAGCTGGTAGTGGAAGTATAATGGTGGGGGGGAACCTTTCTTGGTACACTACATTTTACCAATTGAGCACTGTTTCGACCAGCAGAGTCCACACTTGTAGCCATTGCAGTCAAAATTGTTAAGTTGAGCAAAATCCAGGGCCACATTTTTTTCCAAACTTAAACTGAACAGATTTACTCCCTAAGACATATGTTGTTGTTATTTCCTCAATAAGGTACTAAATAAACAATATTTTAAAATAGAAATGTAGACAAAATTTGGTATAAAAATGAATCTGTGAATTATTCTTGATCCAAAAACATAAACAGTTTCTTGTGCACAGTTTACATATTAAATAATGGGTAAATAGTGTTGAAAACTTCTAGTCCTCAATTTTTCCTCTTTTTGTTATTTTGGCAACAAAGGTTGGGCATCACTTCCTGGTTTGATTGAAGCACAATCTATGAAAACAAAAACATTGTTAATAAAAGAAAAATAACTTTGAATTGTACATGAATAAATGTTTGCAAAATGGTATTTTTCTTTAAAAAAAATCTTGATTTAATAGCATATTTGCTCCATTCTTGAATGGGGCCAAACAAAATCCTCCGGACGGCCACAAATTAACCCTGGGCCGCTGTTTGGACATCCCAGGTCGAGATGCCTCGGCATACCAGAGTACACAGCTGCTGCTCATGTCCATCACTTTATGAGCAAAGTGCACCCAGCTTCTCATGATAACATCCATCACCATCATCATCATCACCACCATGTTGCAAGCAAAAATCTTCTCAAGCTGTTTTTTTAAACACACCAATGAGTTTACCGTGACCCAGCGGCCTGCACAGTCACCACGACTCAACCCAACAGAGCGCCTTAGGAATGAGAGAATAGCATCTTGGCTGTGCGGTTAAAAATTCAGCGAGCGTCTGTCTGGATATTATCACATAGATACTGACCAAAATCTCCAAGGAACGTTCCTGAGACTTTGCTGAACCCCAAGTCCAAAAAAGAGACATTAGTATTGGTCCAACCCAGCACTAGCAAGGTGTACATAATGCAAGGAGTGCATTTTGTTACAGATGATTATTAGAGAATAAAAGTGTGCAGAGAGAACAGAGTAAACATGAGTAAACAATACTTCTCTACCACTTGGTTCATAGAAGTTAATTTGAGAATCTGTGTGGTATTGCTAAGCTAAATATCACCTACACTTGTTACATCAGACTCCCACATGGGATAAAATTACCACCAGTTTGCTTTCTCGTGCGTCGTGTGGGTGACCTGAACCGGCCTCTTCAGACTGCAGCTCATCCTGCTTCAGTGGACGCTCAATTATGTTTCCGTCAGTAAAACGAAAAGGCGCCGAGATTAGAAACGACTCAGAGCTGAAAGGATGTGCTGAACGTGGGGAAAAGACGACCTCTGGTTTAAACGGATCAACATATTTTCAGATTGAATGCAGATTTGATTTTATGCAACAGAGCTTACGGGAGCCCTTAGGGGTAATTGTGTGACTCTGTCGCCAATGGTGACAGAAAGCTGGGATTTATCACAACATTTTGATGCTTCAACAAGCTGAATATTAATGGAGAGGAAACAGCAACAGAGTTCATCTTAGAAAGTGTTGCTCTATCATTTGTTTAATCCTGACAGAAATGCAAATTGCACTGCAGAAAGTAGAACATTTGAAGAGTCAAATATAAGTTTGTACATGTTTAAATAAACGTAATTCAGATGAGTGTAATGTTATTTATTTCTCTTTCCTGCTGTAAAAGAATTATTTAATTAACTTCAAGAAAGGTTTAATTCCCAATCTGTCAGGGATATGAATAATAAAATTGGGCTGTGCTATAGTTCTGCGCACATTTAGTGACATTTAAGTCGTATTCATAGAAGAAAGAATATATTTATTCATAGACACAGCAAATGATAGATGAAATTAAAAAAATCTAAATTTACTATCCTTAATATTTTAGTGTAATTACATTTACTAATTGTTGATGTACAACAATTTATTAACAACCAGTTTAATCACTTTAATTGTTAACTAGTTAAAGTAATTTTAGAAAAGTGTATGAAGACAACTTATGACTAATATGCAGGAAAAAGGAAAACCTCCGGGAATCAAACCTGTAAGGTCACACTTACAGCTTTGATTTTGGACTTTCAGCCTAACTTACAGCTCCTACAACTAAGTACATTTCCAAACGTGAAACCACACAGGCCAGTATTTTCTGCAGACATGCAGAACGTCTAGAGTCACATCAAAGAGATACTAACACCACAAGCATGCAGTTACTTTGCTTGTGTCTGTGTGGTTAGCTTTTCTAGGATTTCAGTCAAATTTCAAGCCTGAGAACGTTTAACTTGACCGTATTCAGAGAATAGGAGAGAAGAAATGCAGATGAGACCTGAAGACGTGAAGGTCTGCATGAGTGTTCACACCTTGGTGACTTATCTTTTTCCTCAATAATTTATTTACCTTTCTTCATGCTTAATCATTCATTTAAATGTGAAGACTTACAATGATGCAGCTAAAAAAACTTAACTGAAAAAAGTCCAAAATAAGTTAATAACGAACATTGGACATTTACTGCGGCTCTCAAAAGTTACGCAAAAAAACAACAAAAAAATTCAATTATGATGTATAAAACTCATTTTTTAAAAAGTGTATATTAAAGTAATGAGACATTTACGTCGTATAAATCAATCGGTGACAAACAAATCTGTGAGAAGACGGCGCAATGACTTAGACGCCCCATCTTTAAGTTTAAGATCACCTGTTGCATCCTGGGATGCTTCTCCTTCAGTCAGACATTAACAACAGCTGCAGCTTTTATCCATATCATGGAGTGTTTTGACTCATCTCTTCTCCTCCATATCCCGTTTCTCAAGTCAAAAGCTTCCAGACTAATGCTGTTGAGCGTATATATCAGTGGTCCCCAAACTACGGCCCGCGGGCCAGATGCGGCCCGCCTCCACATTTGGTCCGGCCCCCTGAACAATACCAGAGTATTTTCATATATGTGCATTTTTATTTGATAAGTTGGACTTTTGCAATAAAATAAATGTTCCTTAGTAATGAACTTTATTTATTATTAACTACTAGTTAGTAACTATTATAAACATGCATATAATTGACCCTATCCCTTTTTTTATGTGGAGAACCCAGTGTTATTTGGTTATTATTTATTTCATAAATAGTGTTATTTCCTGACTTTTGTTCTCTGAAGAATCCAGAAAAGGTTATTTGATTGTGCTTTCTGAAAAACAATACATTTTTATGTTTAGCACTCTTACAATCGTCACACTTTTTCTGTTACAAACTGACCCCGGCCCCACATCAGAGAAGGGACAAGTTATGTGGCCCTCACAGGAGAAAGTTTGGGGACCCCTGGTATATATAGTTGTTTTTTTTGTCCTTTCCTATTTGTAAAATTAGACCATGTTATACCATAATAGACTCCCTGTAAACGATGTTTGGTCTAAAACGGCGTTTCCCAATTCCGGTCCTCAGGCCTCCCTGCCCTGCATGTTTTAGGTGTTTCCCTTCTGCTACACACCTGGATTGAATATATGGGTGATCAACAGGTTTCTGCAGCACTTGATGGTCATGCAATCATTTGAATCAGCTGCTCTGGAATAGAGGCACATCTAAAACATGCAGAGCAGGGGGGCCTGAGGACCGGAATTGGGAAACGCTGGTCTAAAAGATGCAACTGAGGAAATATCTGGAAAATATTGTTAGGACAGCTGAACTTTTTCCTCTAAAGATTACAGCAGGCAGGAACTGAAGAGCACTTAATTATGTGACTCAACAAAGTGTTAATTTGATAGGGTGCACATTTGTAAAATCAAGTTATTGTAGCTCTTTATTTTTTACACTTTCCCCTCAATTAAATGTGTTTTTTTTCTATTTAATAGTACAAGATATGTCACATGTGGCAATCGTTTTTAATATATTTTATTTAAATAAAACTTGATATTTTATTTAACCACCACAAACTTTTCTAGTTGTAGCTTTTCCTTTTCTCTGTCTGTAGGAGGCGCCAAAGCCCTATTATGAATCCATAAACCTAAAGCGGTTAAGCTTCTAGGTAGAGTTTCATGTTGTTTCCGCTTTTTAGCAACATACTAAACATTCACAAAGACTCTTTAACACCTAAGATGTCATAAAATATGTATTCTTATAAAACCTAAGCACTGCAGAAACAGAGCCATGTAAGATCGAATTGTAAATGCCACAACTTGTAAAAATATTTTGTATTTATTGTTAGAGACCTAATGCATGAGAGAGCATGAGAGATTGATGCAGTTAATGACACAATGCGAGCAGCTGTCCGCTGTTGCTACATGCTTGTCAAATAAAACTAAATGTTGGTCGTTCATAAAAGAAAGAAGTTTTATTGTTGTAGAAAAATAGCTTGGTCTTTTTATTTACATTTAAACCAATTCCAAACCATTTAAAGAAAACGACTTGCTAAATAAAAGGAACATGCATTTTGGTTTTCAGGTAACGCTGAAATGAAACTTTCTCACACAGACGACACAATGATTCCTTTTGTTGTTCAGCCTGTTTACTGTCCACAGCCGTTTGTTTCTGTTCCACCTGTCACTTCCAATTATTTTAACATTTTACCTGAAAACTAAATGCCAACATGCGACTGCCAACATGATGGATATGTTGTCTCACTTCCGTCATGATGTGAGACAACATATCATGACGAAAGGTGCTTCAACTAAGTAGCAGTTTGTAGGTTTTAGGACGTATTCAACCTGGTTTTTGCAGCTTATTTTATTTTTGTATTTTCCTCTTAGCTTATATGTTTGTTGATGAATTGTACTTTAAACCAAAACTGACATTAAAGGTGGAGGAAGATGAAATTATTTGGCATATGCCTGAAACGTAGCAGGGATGTGTAAACTTTTAAAAGCAATCGTATGACAGATTGTAGCTGATCTTTGCTGTGTTTGACATTGTTTACACACTGCTTCAAGGTAAGCGTCTTAAACTGAACCAAGAAGCGACATCGATGGGAACAAACCAATCATAAAGAGTTACACTGCATGTAAAGTCTCCTGTTTGTATGTTGCCAAGACTGTGTTGTCTGGCTACTGTTGATCCCAGATGATTTACCTTAACAGCAGATTCTCATGTGTTTTAACTGAGACAATGTAGCTGTCATGTACATTAGCAGTGCACACCCTCTGGCTCGTATTTGTCAGAGATCTAGTCAGTGTTAACTTCATATTTTGATTTGAACGCAAATAGAGGATGGTCGAGAATTTTATAATACAGGAAAGCTCTTTCTGTCTCTCAATGCTAAGGTGATTTTGGATCAAGAGGCTAAAAATGAAGGCCAGCAGTTTGTCAGTAAAGGAGTGTGTTTGGACATCCAAGGAGTGCCATCTAGTGGATGGAAATCTGCAAGATTTACAGAGGGTCAGGGTTTGCTTACCAAACATCTTCAGGCCCAAAAAATGGAAGTCACTCATAAAGACGGGAACAAGCCCCAGTTTTCAGGTTTACTACACCGCCAGAGAACTTTTCCTAGAAGCGCTGGACGTAGAAGCCATCCAGGAGCTGATTAGGAGATCTGAAACAAGGGCTGGAGCTCAGAGATTTCCGCACAGCCTGAATAAGGAGCGGAGCATCTCTGTCTCTGACAGGGAGTACGGTGAGGCTTTAACGTTGTTCTCCATTGTTCTGCAGAGTGGTTTGTCTCTTGGGGACAGCTGCACCTTTGCATCTGAGTTAACCCTGAAACTGGACAGACAGCACGGTCTCCTGAAGAGAAACAGCATCCACACCCACTTGCTGTCACTGACCAGGCTGAAGCATGAAGACAAGCTGGAGGCTCTCTCTGCTTTCTGTAAGCATTTATTCCGCCGCTACCAGACTCTACACAACCCTGGTCCCAAACTGGTGGTGAAAAAATACATGCTCTCCCACCAGCATGGTCTTTGCTCCCTCCATCTGGCCCTCCTCTGTGACTCAAACTCCGGCTTCATCTGCAACATGTACCTGTACTCTCCAGAGCAGCTGCAGACTCAGAGTAACACGCCTGTAGTTGTGCAAGTGGTCAAACGATTGGTAGAACCTTTCTGCGGCCAAGGGCGGATTGTTCAGCTGGACAACTCGGCGAGGATGGAGGGCAGACTCAAAACAATCCTCTCTGAATTACAGATTAATATTCAATTGTCATCATCAAAAAAAAAGCAAACAATATTCCTGGCATCATCTTCATCTCCGTCTAAACCTTCAGAGGAGTCAAAGTCAGAACTCACAGCCCACCTTCAGGGCTGGACTGGACCTGTTCTGCTCCCTCTGTCAGACCTGAGCGGATCTGGGGAAGATGCGTTCATGCCAGGCTTTTGGGTGGCCCTTCACACCGTCTGCATCAACACGTTTGTGCTCCACACTCTGCAGAGACGGGCCTCAGGACGAACAGTTCCTCTGCCGGGGTTCACCAGGGCTCTGGCCTCTCAGCTGGCCGCAGACAGCAGCATGGCTGTGCCCGTCCTGGCACGACTGAACAGCAGCTCCAACCAGGAAACCACAAATCTTTCAAAGCAAAGGTCAATCACGTTTGTTTGATTGCAGTCTTTGCTACACGAGAGGAGTAAAAACGTTTCTTTTTCAATAACTGAATCTCTATAACGTTTGTATTAGTGAAACGTTTACTGCAGCAGAATCCTGTCCATTACAGTCAGTAATACATTCAAATGATCTCTTCCTAAAAAGTCTAGATCTGAGATGTGTTTTTCAAGAGAAATGTCAAATATCTTGGGAACCTCAAGATTATTTTCATGTCTTCTCCTGTCTTTACCAGAACCAGGATACTTTCTCAGTTAGACTCCTCTGTTTACCTGGTTAAACATATACCCAAGAAAATGGCTCTATAGTTGGAATGTAATTTTTTTTGTTTTAGCTGCCACTAACTGTATCAATATGCAAAAAGCATAAAATCTTACCAAATGTTTTTGTCAAGTTTTGAGTGCAAATATCTCAGTACACTTGAAATAAGACAAAACTAACTTACCAGCGACTTTTCAGCAAAACGTAATAGCTTGTTTTAAGTCAATAATTCTTTAATATTGATTTTAAAAGTACTAATTCTACTGACAGATTTTTCACTTAAAGCAATACATTTTCCAATGTTATATGTAAAAAATCTGCCAGTGGAGATAGTCATTTTTAATCTAGATTCAAGAATCATTCACTTAAAACAAGCTTCTACATCTTAACTTACTAGTACAAATTTACTAGTAAGATACACTGCCTGGCCAAAAAAAAGTCGCCACCTGGATTTAACTAAGCAAATAGGTACAAGCCTCCTGTTGGATAAGTACTGCATAGGCGATTATCTTTCAGCTGGCAACAAGTTATTTAACCCCAGCTGATGCAATGAGTAACTCCTCATTTCTTAAACAACCATGGCAAAAGACACATCCTGTGGTCGTGGAAAAGACGTTAGTCTGTTTAAGAAGGGTCAAATCATTGGCATGCATCAAGAAGGAAAACATTTAAGGAGATTGCAGAAACTACTAGAACTGGGTTAAGAACTGTCCAACGCATCATTAAAAACTGGAAGGATGGTGGGGAACCATCGTCTTCCAGGAAGAAATGTGGTCGGAAAAAAATCCTGAATGATCGTGATGGGCGATTACTTAAACGTTTGGTCAAATCAAATCGAAATAAAACAACAGCAGAACTCAGGAGTATGTTTAATTGTCAACGCAAAAGCATTTCCACACGCACAATGTGAAGGGAACTCAAAGGGTTGGGATTGAACAGCTGTGTAGCCGTAAGAAAACCTCTAATCAATAAGGCTAACCAGAAAAAAAGACTTCAGTTTGCTAGGGAGCATAAGACTCTGGAGGAATGGAAGAGGGTCATGTGGTCTGATGAGTCCAGATTTACCCTGTTCCAGAGTGATGGGTGCATCAGGGTAAGAAGAGAGGCAGGTGAAGTGATGCACCCATCATGCCCAGTGCCTACTGTACAAGCCTGTGGGGGCAGTGCTATGATCTGGGGTTGCTGCAGTTGGTCAGGTCTAGGTTCAGCAACATTGTGTGCCCAAAGAATGAGGTCAGCTGACTACCTGAATATACTGAATGACCAGGTTATTCCATCAATGGATTTTGTCTTCCCAAATGGAACGGGCATATTCCAAGATGACAATGCCAGGATTCATGGGGCTCACATTGTGAAAGAGTGGTTCAGGGAGCATGAGACATCTTTTTCACACATGGATTGGCCACCACAGAGTCCAGACCTTAACCCCATTGAGAATCTTTGGGATGTGCTGGAGAAGGCTTTGTGCAGTGGTCAGACTCTCCCATCATCAATACAAGATATTGGTGAAAGATTAATGCAACACTGGATGGAAATAAATCTTGTGACACTGCAGAAGCTTATTGAAACAACGTCACAGCGAATGCGGGCTGTAATCAAAGCTAAAGGCGGTTCAACAAAATATTAGAGAGTGTGACCATTTTTTGGTGGCGACCTTTTTTTTGGCCAGGCAGTGTATCTTTGTCTTATTTTAAGACAAAACTAACTTACAATTTCTAAACTTACAAGTTTCTATGAGAAACTAGTAATAAAAGTGCCATCATGATGAGCTAAATCAAAAAACAGCATTATCAAATCTTATCTTCTGATTTCCAATTATAAAACCATACATATCAAATTACAAAATTTTAAGTTTTGTAGTACTTTTTAAGTTTTAAAATAGTCATCACTTAAAACTCCAGGACAGTTTAGAGGCAAATTAGGGATTAAATTAAGATGATCTTTCTCTAAGTGACATTTTTCTCTCGAGGACTCGTTGCTTTTGTCCTGAAAGCAAAGCTGTTATTTCTATTTTCAAGTGAACCACATTCAAACGAGAGCATTGCCACGATTGAGACGAATTGGTTTGTGGCATTCTGCTTGTTTTCTTTTGAACTGAGTGGATGCAGAATGCTGAGAACTGGTGTAATGTCTCCGTTACCAGGCTACCGTTCGATCTGGCAGGAACCAAAAGAGTCTGGCCTGGTAAACGAAAGCTTTTCATTTTTCCCCCCCCCACTTTAGAACCGAACTGATCATGATTAACAAAAAAAAAAAGCAAAAGGCTGATGCATGTTCTGTGTGTGATGCTGCAGGTCAAACACAAATGGCTGTTTTCAGATGATGGAGGGCACGAGCTACAACTTGAGAAGTAGGCCATGCACGCCATCGAACAAGCAGGGCAAACCAGGAGTTGTTGGGTTAGACAACATCGGCAATTCGTGCTACTTCAATGCTGTGATGCAGTGTCTCTGTTCAACCATGCCCTTTGTAGAAGACCTCCTCAGTCAGGAAACACGCAGAGAGCTGGCAAAGTACGCGGCGGCCCACAAACCACCTCTTCTCTCGTAGACCAGACGAGCCTTCCCCAGTGATCTGACCTCTCTGTTTGTGCAGGTGCGAGTGCGGGATCGCGCAGGTTTTCATCGAGCTTCTGGAGCAGATGTGGCAGGGGAGTAGCACCAGCTGTTCCCCTGTGCAAGTCATGTCTACGCTGCCCTCCGTCTTCCCCCAGTTTGACAGCTATACCCAGCAAGACGCACAAGAACTGCTGCTCCACCTTCTGGACGCTCTGCACGAAGACTTAAAAAAGGTGCATCAAAATCTCTCATCTGCAAACACTGTTTTCTGCTCGTGTCCAGATAATCCAATTAAACAATTTCTAATTAATTAGCTCAACTTTTAATGTATGATTAAAGTCATGTTTTATGCTTTTGGGAGTCCAATGCGGTGTATTTAAGGGATTTGTTTTTCTTTAATGATTTGATTTGATGTTCTGTTTGCAATTTTGCTTGATTCCTGTAAAGTGTCTGAGTTTTTAGAAAAGCGGTATGCAAATAAAATGTATCAATATTATTATTAATATTATTATTATTAGTAGTAGTAGTAGTAGTAATGTAGATTTAAGTTCTGGTTGCATTTTAAGAAAACATCTCAACCTTTCAAGTTTGCACTCCTTTTCCCAGTTCATATTTGTGTTCATTTGGTTGCAAAACGTCAGATGCATTTGTCAAGAAAACAGCCAGGAAAGAATCAGAGCAGAAGCTCCAAAACTGAGTCCACCATTGTCTCGGATCTGTTTGAAGGCCAGCTAAGCTACCTGACCAGCTTCCTCCACTGTGGTCATGAGGCGCGCAACAGTCAAACCTTCACCATACTGTCACTTCCCATCCCAAACGGCAACAAGAAGTGGTCCATTCAGGCACGTTTTACCGGATTCGTCGCAAGGTGCTCTTCTGGGTCTTGGTGGTTCGTCCTGACCTTCATCCAGTTTGTGTGTCTGTGCAGGATTGCTTATCCCTGTTCTTCGAGGAGACTGTCCTGACTGGGGCGGAGCAGACCTACTGCTCAGACTGTGGCCTAAGAAGAGAAGCAACAGTGCAAACTTATTTAAACAAACCTCCAGAGATTCTCATTTTGCACCTGAAACGGTGGGTAAGAACATCATCGAAGAATACTATAGCTGTAATTCTGAAGTTCTTATTGAATTCGTTAAATTGGATGTAACATCTCACCTACTGATCCATGAAGAAGAGCAGCTAATGGGGATTGAAATCTTCACACAATACTGGGCTTAAATAATTAGCTTCAGTGATCGTTTTTTGCCTTATTCATTATTCAGCACCATGTTTGCTTTGGCCAAAGCGAAGGAATAGCGTGTTTTTTTTTTTAAAAAAAAGCCTTTTTTTTTTGTTTGTTTGTTTGTTTGCATTTAGGGTACTTTCTTTAATCTGTTAAGAAGTCTATTTAAGAAAAATACAATACCTTCAAAGTGACAATAAATGCGGGTTTCGGAATTGGCTGTAAAAATGGCTAGTGGGGCAGTATTATGTAAAGTCAACTTTTTTTTTTTTAGCTTTACATCACGTTATAATGTTATTCCCTCGTCAAAAACATACCTGGAGTCCTTTAGTCTCCCGTGGCAACCATTCAGCTGTGCTGAACGCCAGGTGCGACCGAGCGACGCAACTTCCCCACTCAGCTGCTTCAGACTAGTCGGCAGCAATTAGCAAACACCTGGAGGAACTGCGCATGTGCTGAGCTCATTATAGACGCTGCTTCTCAGCTGGTGAAAACGTTGTTAAAGGGCTAATAGAGAAGCGATGTGAGGACTTTCTGAAGGCAGACTATTGGGAAAAGAGCATGACTTTTTTTTAAAGAGACAGTGGCCCAATTTTAAGGCGTTAAATGACACGGTCAAATTTTTTTTAAGTCATATTGGATAAATAGCATTTGTACACCAACTGAAGGTAACACAGTTACTTGATTATGCTGTAAAATGATAACATGTGACTGGAAAACACACAATGCTGCCCCTTTAAGTGTTTAATAAAGTGGCTCAAGCACCCTGTGTAGGCAGAATGTAAATGTCTTTATTTATCCAACATAATTATCTTCTTTAAAGGTTTGGCTGTAAGGGGAGGAGACAGGTCAAGTTGTCAGCCAATGTGTCGTTCTCCATGGAGCTCGATATCACTCCGTTTCTGTCCAGCTCGGTGCGGAGTTGGTCATCTTACCATCTGTATGCTGTTGTGGTGAGTGACCAGACGACAGAATGCAATAAGCTGCATTACTTATGCTATCTTGGTGTTCAAAGTCCGTCTTCAAGGGGTCGGCATCCTGCATGTTTCAGTTCTCTTCCTGGTTCATCACACCTACATGGAAACATTAGGATGTAGTGGAGGTAATGCAGGGTGTTGGCCCAGGGAGAGAAATAAAACATGCAGGACCTCGAGGCCCAACATCGGACAGTGCTGCTCTGCTGCATCTTTCTCTCATCTCATCTCTGAACAAAAATATGTGCCTACGTCAGATGTGGGACTCGTTGAGTAATGCAGTTTAACAAATAGACAGTCAGTTTCATATAAACTATATTACAAATACAGTTGAAACCCATTATTTACATATTTCTTCTTTATTACTGTCTGAAGTCAAATCAGACCAAACTTATATTGTTTTAGGTCGGTTAGAATTACCAAAATTCCTTCCATTTGCTAAATGGCTTAATAATTAGAGAGAACATATCAAAGATTTATTTATTAAAGGGGCAGTATTATGTGGTGACATTTTATAGCACAATCTAGTAACTATGTTTACTTCATCTGTTATAAAAAATGCTGTAAACTTAAAATGAATTAGACTTTGTAATTTGACGCCTTTAAATTTGCGTCTGTTTCTTTAAGAAGCTCCTGCTTTTCCTGACACTGCCTTCAGCATGTCATTACAACATGGTTCTTCATTATGCCCTTAACAAATATTCTTAGACGCCCTGGACTGAGAAGCAGCTTGTGAAAGTTCACCAGACATTACCACCATTTGCTTATTGTTGCTGCCACTAGTCTGGAGGAGCTGAGTGGGGAAGGTGAGGGGTTCGCTGTGAGACGGGGGCTTGGCTGGAGGCTGCAGCTCCAAGGAGGGGCTTTGTAGAAATAAAGTTAACAAAACTTGCAATTGAGCATTAAACAAATTCACTTTCACTGTTTTTGGTTCATTTGTAAATTATTAAGATAAATTCGAAAATATCCCTTTGTAATCTCCAAATGATTTGGAGCTAAAATCTTTTTGGCTCCAAGATTTGGAGAAAAACAAAGTTCTGAAATAGTTCTTAGAATTATGCATCTACATGCAAGATCACAAAGTGTTGTGACTTTGACACAACACTTTGACTTGCTATATCAAAGATAAAGAATGGCACCTAGATATGAATCAACCCTAAAACCTTTTAACTTGAAAAGTTAACATGCAAACATTTTCCATTTTCCCTCAAAACTTGGAAATCTGTTAAATATCACAAACTACCAGACAAGAAAATCACTGTCTATATTTTAGTTTTATCCCAGTCGTTGGTCATATTCAATGAATTAATGAAAAGTTTATGTACTTCAGTAACTCACTTCACAGGAGAAACATGATGTAGATTACACACAGACTGATGTTCAAAGCTTTTATTTCTTTTGATGAAGATTTCTTACCTACAGCTGATGGAAAGATGACATTTAAGATTTAAATTATCAGACCAGTATTAAAAAATCTTAAAGCAGAAATGTGGGTCTAATGAAAAGCTTGCGTAACGACTTTTTTTAAAAGCTACTTTTAATCTGATTTTTAAAAACTGGAACCCATGTTCTAATTTATTGAGCATAAATTAGAAGTTGGTTTGGAAACTACATAAGGAAAGCAAAATAAAATAAAAAAATTTAATAAGACGACAAATGAACCATTTTCTTTCTCCAGATCCACAGAGGTAACCTGGACATGGGTCACTACACGGCTCTGTGCTACAACTCGGTGCTGGAGACGTGGCATTGGTTTGACGATTCTCTGGTCAAGGAAGTGCACGGGAGCGTCGTGCAGTCTCCAGACGCTTACGTTCTGTTCTACAGCTGCGACCCTTTCTAGATCCAAGAGCTCTGAAATCTCCATCCTCAGCAACGGATAATAAAATGCATTGCCACACAAACGCAAAATTTGTTGCTTGTTCTTCAGCTGGCTCCTCTGTAGGACGAAAAAAAAAAAAACTTTTAAAAAACCAGCTTAAATTGACAATGTAATCCAATTCTGGATCAAATTGAGAAAAAAAAATGCACAGACAATTTATTTGAAGCAGTTTTAATAAATAGTCATACAAGTTGTTTTGAGGTTAATATAATCATGTTAAGCAATTTGTATTTAGAGAATTAAGAATAAAAGATTGAATGAAGAAAAAAAAAACTGATTATAATTTCATGCTAGGCCATAAAAGTTTACTCAGATGTAGTTAAATCCTTTTAACTCTCAATCTCGGCTCCATTAAGAAGCAACATCAGTCTGGTTTGTTGTTTCTCACATAATTGTTTGGTCAAAGAGTCACGCAGCCAACGCTGAAAATTCACTCAATTCTTCATATCGTCAGGCTCAGTAAACAAAAAAAAAATATGCAAAAACAAATGTATGAATAAGATCTAGATAATCTATCCCATTAAGTCATACTCTTAATAGTGTTTGAATATGATAAATCTGAAGGTAAATATAACATTACAGGAACATGTTGAGTGTTCTGCACTGGCTGGAGTGAGACAGATGAAATCCCAGCATCAGCATCGATTTAAAGCATTCTGAGATGGAAATAAAGGTCTGCTGTCCAAATAATGTGTCTTACCTGAACTTAAAGCAATTGCATATTGGATGTGCAAGAACGTGGGTTAATATGAACAAGCAACAACAGGCCTCCTCTTAATCTCAATAAAAGATCACACCGCCTCTCCTATTGCCTTCAAACAGCAGAAGGTTATACAGTTAGAGCCCAGAAGCCAATGGTCTGTCCTCACATAGATGGTCATATTTCACTGGCTGCTACTCTTAAGAGAAAAAAAACAAACAATTTGGTCAAGAGACAAAATTATTTACACAGAAACATCTTTAGTGTGCAACCTCGGCAATGCTAAGAATGTACAAGGCATCTAACTGTTAATCCAGCGTATGCAGTCGCTGCTATTTGCAACAGAAATGACTGAATCGACCATCGGCCCTAAAACAACTAAAGAAGTCAGATTAGCATGAGCATCGGTTCAGCTTCTGGATGATCAGTGATGTATACAGGTGGCATCGTTTTAACAGCTAACGGGTCCTCTAGTAGCTGAAGCGCTGCACAGAGTGCCTCCACCTTTCGCTCGTCATGATCCCAAAGTGGCTCGCTCGACCGCGACCCCCCTCGTTTTCCATACATGATCGATTAACCACAACTAACGTCGCGCCAGGCTCTTCACGGAGCAGAAGAAAATAACCTCTAGGCTTAAGCGTGGCTGCTGTGCGGTTGCTCCTCGTGTCTTGCGGCGGCATCACAGGGTGGAGTAAAACAGGATGTAGGCTGCGGACGACTTGACCGAAGACGAGGAGATTTCCGTCACTTCGTGGTCATCGAACTTGTACCAGCGCTGCCTGAGGGAGTTCTTACAGTAGGCCGTGTAGTGGCCGCCGTCTAAGCCCCCGTAGTGATTCTGCAGTGAAAAAGAAAAAGGTTAGATTGAGATTTACTTCTCACATAGAAGCAGTTTGGCCTCGTCCCTACTCACAGACACGGCATAAAGGTTGTATCTCCTCAGGTTCTGCTTGGGCCCGATAACATACTGGGCCAGGTCCAGACTGTCTAGAGGGAAATCGACAGATGTTTGTAGTTTTTGCCTCCATCTGCCTTCATAGGAGAACCTTTAGAAGGAGGTTGAACGAGTTAAAAGTCTGTATTTGCTCATAATGCTCATAACCTCCTGCATCGACGACAGACCGTTTTAAGTGAACCAGGACAATAGGAGGAACCTTCCAGATCTCCAGCTTCTTGGTGGAATCTCTGTGGGCTTTGCAGTGTCTGCAGAACACCTTGTTGTTGTCGGTGAGCTTTTCCTCTTTAGAGAACAACCTCAGACAATCCTACCAACAAGAGAGCAGAAAAATATTGGAGAAATGTCAAATTAAAACTTTTAGCGCTGCTCGTTGTATCTGTAAGAATTGCCTTTTTGTCTCTTTCTACATTCATTTTGTATATGTGAGCAAACCATTTCATATCCATGTACTACCACAGTTTTAGGTAATTACGTTTTAAGGTATATTCTGGAATAATTAACATAAATAGTTATGAAAAATACTCAAATATCATATTTAATTTAACTCGACTGTAAATTCTGGTTTGGAAAACTGGGTATGACCCTGACAGGAACCAATGGCTGTCAAACACCCATGCTAACAAACCCCGTTTTTTGTAATGTAAAGAGCATTACAAATTTTTTTTTAAAGAGTTTTCAACATATCACAATAGAGAATAGAGAAAAAACATTAAAAACAAAGCTTGATTAATCTAATTGCACACTTGTATACACTCTTGAACTGGCACTTGTGATTTAGTCCCAACATTTAGTCTCTTTGTCTCACGTACCATCAATGATAGTAAATCTGATGGACTTGAAATAAATTCCAGTTGCCCAGTAGGATTTTCTTTACATTTAACTTATTGTATTCTCTAGTTTAAACCACTGGAGCTATTTTCTGGTAAAAAAGACAAGCATCCAGACCTGGCTATAAACTCCCCAAACCTTCTGGTGGGATGTGAGTTAAATGAAACTAAATACAGGCTCTTGTTCTAAAAAGTTGTGTTTGGTACATAAATGAACACCAGGTGGCAGCAGAATGATCTGGGGTTAATATTCTTCACAGGTCTGACCCAAGCCTCTATGGGGCCCTAAGTGAAATTTGGTTTTGGGGCCCTCTGTTTCTGCTAACAATGTGGACCGGCTGGAATGAACAGTTAGAAAATTAGATCATTCACACACCTGCTATAAACTTATTGCATCGCTGGCAGTGCTGTTTGCATTATATCCTATGCGTGTATAATATAGGATACATTTATCGACCAGTTAATTTCTGGGCGCCGATTTCCTTAATTTTGGGGGATTGTGATCAGCCGATACTTACACATGAAGCCCATCTTATCCACTGATCTTATCTTCGTCAGCAAAGGTTTAAAATCAGCCTCTGTTCTCTTCTGCTCCACAGTGAGAGGTTTGACTGACAGACCGGGCCACATTTCAGACAAAAAAAATTGTATAGGCCAAAATCAAAATCAGCAGGTCAGGCTTTTTAAAGATCAGTAACTGGGTTTAGCCAGAAAACTGCAATCAGTGCAGCCCTTCACACATATTCATGACATTCTTTGATTAAATTAATTTCTCTTAAGCGTTACTCCAACAGCTAAAAATTTAATTTTTGCGAGTTTTTCTCCCCTGTGGATGTAGACAGGTAGCGGGTTGATTCTGAGCGTTCAAATGATTTTAACAGAAGTTTCACATAACTTATAAGTTGATGTAGAAATAATGTTTGTTTTAGCCACATGAATGATCAGCAGCAAACAACAAATCCCCAACTACAGCTTAGAGCAGCTCATTGATATATTAATGCAGTAGCCATGTAGCCTGATGTAAAACTAAAAAGCTAGACAATGTCAAACATTGAGAAGTTTTAATTACTCTTATCAAATGTCATCAAACGTGGCGTTTTGAAGCTAAAAAACCTCAGAAACATACAGAACCAAGTAGGAGAATCAACCAATTTCAAGTTTAAACTCAGTTTCACACAAAGACCCCAACATAAATGTTTGGCTGTTGAACTGAACCATTCCAGGTCGCTATAAAGCTAATTTTCTATCAGCAGCTTCACAAATCTTTTTTATAAACATTACATTACCAAGACACATTAAAACAAACCTTTATCTGGGCTTTTTTCTATTCTTCCTCTTTCTTTTCTCCCTCCCTGAAGGATAAGTCCTTTGTTGAGACATTGTTTTGCTAACTTATCTTTTACCGGAGCTTTGGACGTTTGGATGCACTCTGGGGGCCCCAAGAACAAATTTTCTTTTCTTTTTGTCCATAAAATTGCAAAAACAAATCACTTCATGATGAAATTGTGTGTTTTTGTTATTATAATGACATAGAAATTGTTACTAAAAAATAAAAAATATTTATTTTTTATTTAGCCCCTCAGCTCCCTTTAGTGGAGTAGCCACTAAGGGGCCCCTTATCTCCTTAGTGGAGCTAAGGGGCCCCCTCAGTAGAGCCCCCTTAGGGCCTTGTGTAAGCCCTGATTCTTCAGATTGAATTGAAGTTTTATGTTAATGTTAATGACGCTTGAAATACCAGTGAGTTTAACCCCAAGCTATGAGGCAAGTATCATAAATCAAAAATATAAAAAAAAAATGACTTCCTGGGAAGAAAATTAAAGCTACAATGAAGACAGACCCAACAGAGAATCTGGGGACTCGGATGAAAAGGTTTAGGGACAATACATGTTTTTACTGTGAGATAAAAATGGAGAACCTAGCAAATTTGATCAAACCAAAGAAGACAGAATTCTGAAAAATGCTAAAAGGTGCTTCAAAACAAAGTGCAATATTTTGGGAAAAGTTTCAAATGTTTGTCATGGCTGTCCTTCACAAAACCTGAGTAAAACTTGCAGAGGAACACGAGTAGACAGACAATCTAATTAGTTTGCTCAACTTAAGAATTACCAGTAAATAATAATTTTAAAAACAAACTACTTTGCAGTTGTTAGAGAGAAAACTCCCAGCGCTGCGTTCATGTCGTGACTGACCTGCAGGGAGCACTTGCTGGTGGAGGCCAGAGGCAGCGACAGGTACATGAAGGTCTCAAAGGTGCGTGATTTGCGATGGCAGGTCAGACACTGGACCGTGGACTTGAACTGACCCTGGAACAGCGCCACGATGATGGACTCGTTCAGCAACTTGTGCTTGTTCCAGGCCACGTTGGCCGCGTTCTGGTCATCCAGGTGGTCGTTTTCTTCCTCCTTGTACCGCTTCCTGTTGTCGGCCTGACAACAGAGGCAAGAAAAAAAACCTTAATGGCACACGGCAAACCGCTGCATGTCAGGTTAGTAACACATGTCAGAAAAGACTCAAAGAATGTCCTGCTTATATATATTATACACTGCCTGGCCAAAAATAAAGAACCATCACATCTAATTAAACAAACAAGTTGTTGTGCCTGTGCTGCAAAGTGTTGATTTCTCAAATGAATGAGTGTTGAATCATCTTATGAGATGAAAATGAGTGAATCTTTTGAGTTACATGTTAAAAGATTGATTAAGAGAATATTTTCACAGATAAACGAGCCACAACATGATTTAGGACTTTTAGGATTCCTTCACTGCTAATGAACTAACATCAACAATCCAACATCTGCTGGAAAATAAATACATGCAAGCTTAGTGAAACTACTCCATGAGATAACTATAACTAAAAAAACCCCAAGGTATATTAACATGTGATCAATTTAACTTGTAATTATATATGCAGTAGTTTTAGGAAAATGTAAATGTATAGTTAAAATTTTGGTCAGGCAGTGTTGTAGGCTCCTCAGTATGCAGCTCAACGAGATCAATCCAACCATGAAAGGGCAGGAAAATATCCAGTGCCCTGCAAAAGTAATCACACCCCTTGAACTTTTTATATTTTGTTGCATAGCCACAAACTTCAGTTTATTTTATTCTGATTTCATAGGAATAATGAACACAAAGTAACTGAAATATAAGGAAAATACATAACTTCACTTTTTTTTTTTTTTTTTTTTAACAAATGTGTATTATGTGTTTCTATTTTTCCTTTTACTGCCATCTGTAAATGAAATAATTTATTTACCTAATTAGTAAACACTCATCTCAGGACTCTAGGACATTAATCGTGTCTCGTTCCTTCCCCTTCACAACTACAGTACGCACCATTTTGTGTTGATTTATCACAAAGTTACAATAAAATACACTGAAGTCTCTGGCTGCTATGCAGCAAAAACATGATGAAGTTGAATGAATATTAGTACTTTTGCAAGGCGGTTCAAGTGGCAGGTTACGAATATCATAAAAAAAATTGTTGTTGAATTATTTAAAATCTCAGAAAGAGTCAAATGGACACTGAACTGGGCCAACCTGATGGCAGATGGTCTGGACATCACACAAGAGGAAAGTGATGGAATGGAAATTGGGTTATGAGAGATGCACTTTCCTGACTGATCCAAAGTTTTCACTACATTATCTTCCAAATCAAAGCAGACGTGTCAGGATTCACTGTCGTCACAGTACTAGACTGAGCTCCTAATGAACAGCTCTGATTAAAAACTGGCTTTGAGAACAAGTGTTTGGAAATATTAAGTCTTGAGTTATTTATGGAGTTAAAAAACCCCCAACAGATTTAGGAATGAAACTGAAGAACTTTTGTTTGCTCTCTCAGAATTTTATCTAGACCTTTTTCTTTATTCGAATGCACATGAAGCTGGTAAAAAAAAAAAGAAACAACAACAATCAGACGCAGGCAATGAGAATATTTTGGGTCTACATGCACAGAGGTTCTGAAAGAGCATCGGACTGGACAGATGTAGACACAGCACATTCACACTCCTGCAGGAGGACCAGAAACACACAGCTCTTTACTTACTCTCTAAATTTCCATCAAAATGATACCCAGTGAAAAATAAATAAACGAAAAGAAAAACAGAAAGAAAGAAAGAAAGAAAGAAAGGAAATGATAATTGACTTATGCTTTTAACTGTTTACAGACACATTAGCAAAAGCATACAGGTGTAGAAGAATTAGGTAAGTCATGATTTAAATTATTGCTGCAGCGAACTATTATTTAATTACATGAATTATTCAGACAATTAATCGAATTTAATAAATGGCGTCTTCTTCAACCACCTATGCTTATTCTATACAATATTAAAAAATATCTAAAACATGAAAATAAGAATTCAATTCCCTTTTCTAAGTAAGAAAAACATTTATTTCCTCAAATGTAATAGCGTAGCAAAGGACGCATCTGCAGCTAAATAAATACTAAAATACTTCTATAAACCTTTTCTGCTTTACTTGTAAATTCAGTGTAGGGCTGAACTGCTGACGATTTTTCGAACTAACCAATTAGTACCTGGAGGCCAAAAGATAATTAATTGGAGGATTTGACAGAATTTGGGGAGTTCTGGGCAAAACAAATAAGATTTTTCATCATAAAAGCAGAATGTATTTATTTTTTGTACAGTTTTGGCTTAATTAGTGCTCAGTGTTTTTTCAGGAAGAGGCATATTTTTGAGTCGGTACACTCCAATTAATGATTGATTTCTAAATTAGTTGATTCTTTCAATCATCCACTAATCAAGATTAATCTGACTAATTGTTTCAGCCCTGATTTAAATGAATATTTTTGAAACAAATGTTAACTCAGAAAGCGCACATCCTGCCATGAATGTTTATCTTTTAAATAAACGGGAAGCTCCATGCTTCCCGTTTATTAAATGAAAGTGTGTGTATTAAATGAAAGTGTGTCCCACCTTGTTGAGGTCTTCATGCAGGCCGTCCATCAGGAACAGGAGCAGCTCCTGGGAGTCCTGCTGGTCATAGCCTGCAAACTGATCATTGATCTTTCCTATGGTGCTCTTGAAGTCCCGGGGACTGATGCACTTGTACAGACCGGCCCACAGCGCTTTCATTATCACTCCAAACTCCTCTGCAACCTCCCCTTTATGGCCAAGAATGTTGGACCTGGCAGACAGAGGTAACGGAGATGTAGTCAGACCGTTTTACACCGAATCGCCGGGTTCCGCCTGACGAGGACCTCACCTGTTGATGTCTTCAAGGTACAAGTTGTTATTGAAGTAATCGGCCATGCGAGGAGTGTTGCAGAGACACTGCAGGATGGAGTTCATATAGCAGGTGTTTCCTAGGTTTCGAAGGCCAGTCAGTGATGCGCCCAAGCCTCCGAAGGAGGGATTCAGGTTGCGAAGCTTAGCCGCAGACGGCCGCACGCTCTCCACTTTAGAGTAAACCTTTACACTGGGAGGTCTGGGAGAGAAAGAATGGCCAGTTTAACAGAGAGTAGACCTTTTACTATCCTAGAACAGCAAGACAAAGACGCAGAAAAAGCTGATTAAAACACTGGGATTTTTGTCTAACAGACTATTATAGCACACCTACTACATAAATTCCCAGTGTTTTTTAATATTATTTTACTTCACATTGTTTACTAGAGTACAATCAATGGTTTTGCTGTTCCATAAAGCACCAAAGTGCTTTTATTTCATATAATCAGCTTTATTTTAAAGTATACTTGCGCTCCAATTTGCATTAATAATTCTAAAGTAAATTGAGCCCAATTTGATCCAAAGAGTTACTCACTACTTTAAAGTGATGCATTCAAGGTCCTTTTTGATCTGCAGGGCCACAAATGTCACTTAGGACTCCTTCAAAATTTACTAAATGACTCAATATTTGTTTTTGCAGTAGCACAAAACCTTATTCAACAAAAAAAAAGAAAACGGTACTTCTATCTACCTACACTTGCAAATGGGTAAATCTTTCTAGATAAATTAACCCCTTACAGCAACAATTATGTTACAAACTTTTAAGTTTCCTTTATTAAAAGCCAAGTTAAGCACAAATGGGCAGAAACAAGTACAAGAGGATGCAAATAAAGGAGTTCCAACTAAACAAGATTTGCATGCTACCTAATGAAAACAGCTTCTCACTCTGATGTGTACAATAGTACGGTATATCTGCTTCACGGAGACAAATTCAAAAGGCTCAAAGAAAAGAGACTAAATGAAAAGTGTATGTATACTTAACTGAACTAAACGATAAAAAATTGCCTATTAAGAAATCTATCACAGATCAATTTAGCTCTAAGAAATACCAAACAGAGAAAAACTAAATAACAAAAGTGTTCCTTACTTGGTTTCTCTGTTGATGGTGGGTATGACTGCAGCAGCGGTTGGAGCGGTCGTCTTTTTCTGCGCCTCCTCGCTCACTTCCTGGCTAATGTCCGGAGAAGAGTAGGAACGTTTCAGCTTGGACTGTTCCCGCTCTCGGTCGTGGCTCGTGTCGGGCTCGGCGGGCTTCTGGGACCGAGGTTTGGCGGTCGGCGGGGTGGACGGTGGGGTCTGAGGGACGGTGACCTCTGGAGGGTAAAGGTGGACGCGGTTTGTAGGGGAGTGGTAGTATCTGTAGGTCCCAGTCACTGTGTCCAAAAACTAACCGGAAACAAGAGGGAAGAAAGTTTTTGAGTTGAAATAGGCAACACTTATGGTCAAATAAATGGAAATTTTAATTGACAAGATTTAAAGTGATACCTTCATCCAACCATCAGGGAGGCCTGGCACACTCCTACCCATCTCCTCACTCCTTGCTCTAGTCAGAGGCTCCCTCTGTGAACCAAACAAACATTCACATAAAGGCTGCAATCAATGTGGGTTATAAGGTAGATTCCCCCCATTAATAAAATCCAAAACGTAAAAAGTCATTGTGTCTCCAGCTTTGCCCTTGAAAATAAATCACCAAACAAAGCAAAAATGTCTCACCTTGATTTCACTCACAATATGGTTGGGAGCAGGAGAATCCAGAGACATGCTCTTCGAAGGCGTGTCTGGGTTTTGTTCTTTCCCCCTCCGCTCTCTGTCGTCCCATACTTTCTTCTCTTTGTCTTCCTCTTCCTCTGCCGTCTGCCTTTCGAGTCTCTTCTTCTCCTGATGTCTTTTCTCCTCTTCCTCCTTCTTCCTCTTTTCACTTTCCTCCCTCTCCTTCTGTTCCTTCTCCCGCCGCTCCTCTTCCAAGCGGCGCTCCTGGTTGCGTTTTTCCTGTTCCTGTTTGGCCTTCTCCATCACGGCCACCGCCTCGGAGTGTATCTGTTGTTGCTCGTCTTTGGACAGAGAACCGCCGGAGCTGAGTGGAGGTTTAGCTGAGCGGTCAGGGATGATGGGGCCGTTCTGGGTTGAATCTATCGCAGACCGGTTCTGGCCGCTCTTGGTTTGATCGGACACCGGGACAGACGGTTTCTTGGCTCTGTCATACTGAAACGTGAAGAAGAAAACATCTGATGAGCAACAGTTGAGTGAATACTTAATAAAATTTAAGTTTCCAGAATGGATGAATTACCTGGGGGAAAACTCTGGCAGTTGTAGGCGACTGGCTAACTGCAGGATCCTTCTTACTCAGGTCCAAACCAGAATTAGTAGGTACTGTAATCGGGAGGTCAACGGTATCTGGCAACCTGTCAGCAACCACGGAGGTTTTGGATGCTGGCGGCTCAGCGGGTGAGACGCCGTTCACCAGAGCAGGAGCTGCTGGTTCCTGAGGTTCAGGTGAAATCTCTCGCTCAGGTGGAGTTGGAGTCGGAGGCTTCGGTTCCTCCAAAGACGGGTAGCTAAAGTTCACTGTTCAAAACATGGCATATAACAAACATAAGCATGGCAATACTAATAACTCATTGTGCTTAAATAACTACGGCCTATGATGTATGGCAACGTTGTTGCAGTGGTCAGCCGTAATTAGAGTCTCTGCTAGAGACTCGTTAATACGTCACTGTAAAAGTCTCATCCAGTAGATGTTTGATCCTTTAACTTTCTATTTTGTTGCTCATCATTTTGCAAGGAGGTATTTTAACTACACAAGTTTCAATATTTATTTTTGCATCCCTGCAAACATATGTCCTGATGAGAAAAGCTTTCTTTGTTTATGCTGCTTTAAACAACAAACTGTGTTTGTCTACACTTAAAGATCTCAATCAGTTGATACTTTGATCTAGCTGCATGGTTTTATCTTCCTATCGTTCAAAACATATCTGAGCCAACTGAATGGTTCATTATGAAGTTAATAACAAGCCAAGGAGATAGCTATGTCATTAATCCAGCTGTGTGGGACAGTCACTCTGGTTTAAGATCTGAAATTGTGTTTATGGATTCAGCAGTAAATCTCAACCATAAGCGCAGCTCCATGTACTTAAACTAAATGATTACTGATATGAAAATAAATAGAGGGACAAGCAGAAACAGCCAGGCGATGTTGTTCCAAGGCCAAACTACCATGATTCATTCTGACATTATCTATTTTTACTGCCCGTTATCTCAAATAAGGACAACCAAAAACAAGAACAAAGATTTCCAAACATGACGTTCACGACCTCTTTGAACAGATGTTGATCTCCATGAACACGACCCTAGCTCATGACGAAAGAACTAATTTCCTCTGACCCAGTTTTTTGTCTTCAGATGTAATGCCGGTCAGGTTTAATTTTGACAACACAGCCCAGATTTTGTAAAAACAATCATTGAATGGATGTTGTCAGAATCAACATTGAAGTTTAGTTGTTTCTGTAAACGCAGGGCTGGTGATACTCACGCTGTGGTAGGCTGTTGGTGATCGTTTGCCTCGGCGGTCGGACTTTAGCGTTGGTCGTATACATTGGATAAAACAGCAGCCAGTTCTCATAGCCTCCCTCCAGCACCAGTGGCTCACTACGCATAATGGTTAGGCTGTCCCACTGTGAAAAAGTGTTTGAAAATCATTGGTATCACTATAAAAATAATCTCCTCATTCGGACATAACGCAGAGGAAATACACAATTACCTTATAAATGGCGTCTTTTACACTCATCAAAGTGGTGCCTAATTTAAGGTCAGATGCAGAACTAAACCAGTCGAGCAGAACCACATAGTCAACAACTCCTCGCCTTCTCCAGTGATCTTTAGATGCGTCAGGCAACTTCGCCTCAATCAGAGTCACAGTGATTCTGAAAAGTTGCAACAAAACAGATTAAGATGCCACACTGAACTGAGACATACAGAAAAGATGAATCTTTTCACAAATTGATTTCACTTCTTGTGTAAAATTATTTTATTGTACATTTATGAATTGGACCCATCTTTCTTCCCCCAACATGACTCTTTTGTGGCTTGACGCTGAATAAATAAAGTGGAGTGTCGTCTCTCACCCTGGGCTGACGGCCTCCTCCGGCACACTGATGCAGGTCTGAGCCGGGACCTGCATGTGAGACTCCTCGTAGTCCCTGTGGCTGCGAGCATCCATCACCAGTACTGATATGGTCTGATCTTTCATCATGTTAAAAAGTTTCTCAGCTGTGATGCCACCTGCTGGTTGTGCAGCTAAAATGAAAAACAAGCCATATTTAATCAGGCTGTGCAAACTTTTTCAAAGCCCAGAGAAGCTCAATCAGCACAAAACATCAAAGAAGTGCAAGCAGCAAAATTTCACAGCAATCACTTTGTGATTTGTCTTTTGTGTAATTTACCTTTAGTGATGACACTTTTCAGTTCATTCTGCTCTCCTTTCGCCTTACACACACACACACACAAAATCAATTCTCTCATTAGTATAATAACAGGATTTTAAACATTTTTGTATTCAGGTTTCACTTTCTGATGCAAAATGCTGAGTAGTTGATTTGTTCACCTTTTTGCTGTCCTTCTTGTTTATTGTTGAGGCTTTTGGAGAATTTCGACCATCTTTCTCCGTTACCTCCTCCCTTTTCTTCTTCTCCTCTAATCGCTCCTTCTCCTCAAGCTTTCTCCGCACCTCAACTTCCTCATACCTGAGTGAAATATAAAATTAATTTGAATTAATAAAATATAACTCCTTACGTGCAATCTTAAAGCATGACCAGACTACATGTGATCTAAGATGAGCACAACCTCTAACCTGAGTTTAAGGCTTTCAGACAGCTTCTCGGCTTCTTCAATGGCTTTCTTGAAGCTATTTGCTCCAAGCATAGTCATGTAATAATCCTAAACAATTCAAAACAGAAAAAAAAAGTTTTAATCGAGATAACGTTATTAAATTAGTCACTTCAAATCAAAGTTGTCATACCGGTTGCTGCTTGAATTCTGGCCTTTTCTTTATGATGTCATAAACCGTCAAGTACTTCATGTACAGCACATAAGCTTTCTCCTCATCCCTGTCAAGACGACACTCCTCTGCCGCCTTGAACAGTTTGCAGGCACTCTGAACATAGCTGCAGTGGAGAAAAGAAGAAAGAGAACCTTTATTTAATCTTTTTAAACTCCCTCCTTACAGGTAAAGCATATTAAAATAAAACATCAAAAAGTTCATTTATTTCATTAATTCAATTTAAGAGGTGAAACTGATTTAACTTAGAAATATTTTACAAATTAAATAAAGAGATACAAAATAGTAAAACAGAATATAGATAGATCGATTTTTTTACAAGGTGATATCCAATATTCTGATTTCAGGTAATTAAGAAAATGATTTTTTCATACAGAAATGTTATTTTGTGTTATGGCCAACACAATCATGAGAAGACTACAGACTGGACAGTCTGACATCAAAAGACAGATTAGTCACAAAACATCATTGCCAAAGCAGGTGACTTCAAAAAATGAACTATCCAACAATATAAACAAAGGTGAGCGGTAAGAAAAAACTATGGCAGAAAAAGCTGCACAAGCAGAAGAAGAAACAACATCTAATAATGTGTACCAAAGTTCACTCAGGTCTTGAGCTGGTACAGCAGTCAGAGCCTCAAGAGTTATCAAACACACAAAACACGAGCTATCACTGTTGCGTTCTTCATGCCACTCCTGAAACAGGAAATGTGAGGACTGAAGCGCCTTAGTTTGAACATATGCAGAAAGAAGAATGAACTGTTGCTTAGTGGTTCTAATCTTTTTAATGAAAGTAAAATTTTGCCTTTCATTTTGAAATCAAGTTCTCAGAATCTGAAAGAAGAGCGGAGAGGCACACAATCTAAGCTAAGTGTGAAGCTAGCCAGTGATGCTCTGGGAGCCGTGTCATCTGCTGCTGTTGGTCCACCAACAGGTTCTATCGGCTCCAAATTCAGCCCGGACATTTCAGAGCACTTCCTGCTTCCCTCTGCTCGCAAACTTTATGGAGATGCTGATTTCATTCTCCTTGGCACCTGCCCACATTCCTACAAGAACCATTTCTCTTTAATGATAATGGTATTACTTTGCCTGTTTGACCGGCAAATTGCCCGACCTAAAGCCCGTACAGAATCTATTGGGTAGAGTTAAAAGCAAGAGACATCTGACAAAAAATGGTAAGCAAGCTGATGAGGGCCACTAAACCAATCTGAGGTTCCTCAACACCTCATCAGTCACAGCCAGATTGCCTTCAGTCTATGCTGCATTTATGTGCCAATCTATACTCAAGGAGAATTTAGTCATCATCATCATCATCATATCTTTATTCCAGACACAAAAAAGGTACATGGGTTTTACTAAATAAATAAATACTTCAAATATGTCAATCGGTGTGTAATGTATCTATATATTTTACTTTTTCAATTAAACTTCTCAATTACATTCACTTTTATAAATGATTGAGAGTAAATATGAATAAATACAAAAAACTGACACCTTTTGCACGTTAGTATTTCTTTTTTCACACTGGGTTAATGAATGTAAACATCATTACCTTCTGGTGCTCGTTTTGTCTGGCTTAATTTCAGCTTTTTTGTTGAGGTCGCCTAGAGATGTGGATAAATACAACTCCTTGGCCCCTGTGGAGACTGCAGGCATCTTGGTAGGTGATGAGTTCAGAGCTCACAAGCCGATGACCAGTCAGTGTCTCACACAACCTCTGGACATCTCTAAACACATCAGAAGCAAAATTAAAGGGACACAAAAAACAGTATTCGTGTGAAGATAAAAAAAAATGTGCTCACATAAAAAAATGTCATTACGATAAAACACAATTCGGGCGACATATATTCAACTTGGTTTCCATGTAGCGTCATTTCTAACAACCGTAAACGTTACTTTCACTATCATCGTGTTAGCTAGCTTTGGTTAGCTGTAGACAACAACATTAAGTTGTTTTCGCTAACGTTAGCTAAGACGACTTCTTCTAATAATATAGCCAAACCTAAGCTGACGGAGTACTAAAGTGGGCTTGCGCTGTAAATTGTATGCACCAACTGCTTTATTCATAAATGAACCGTTTAGGAAATAAAATGCGAACTTGTTGTTGTCTTCCTAGTTAGCTGCCTAGCTGCGTTAGCATGTTGCGTTGTGGAATAGCGCACTACACAACTATTACTGCTCTGACATTCACAGCTACAACTGAATTCAACGCGACGCCTACAGATTTCCCCCGGTTTTTTTTTTTTTTACAATAAAACACGTAGCAAGAGCTGTTTACTAAAATTTACTCCAACACAAATTACCTTTTCTCCGACCTGCTGATTACATTTAAGCTACTTTTCTGACAGCTGATTTCTGACTTCTTGTTCTGCTTCCTCCTCCTTTTTCTTCTTCTTCTTAGCATTAGGCTGTTATTGCTTATAATCAGCTTGGCAGCTCAATACCGCCACCAACTGGACTGGAGCGTAAAAACAAAAGAAAAGGAAAAAAAAGACGTCCAGTTTTCTGAACTATCACCTTGTAATAATAATAATAATACTAATAAAAACGTATATCTTTCATCGAAACAAAAAATGCATATTAACTAAGGTACTGTGTGGTAGAAAAGGCTTACCCTGCAGAACAGACAAGTCTCACAGACACTTGCACTTTGTCCTTTAAAACCTACAATTTAAACTCAATAAAGCAAGAATAACCAAATTATTGAAAGAAAAAGGCGATATGATGTAATGCCAATGATGCAGCTGGAGTAGTTATTAACTGTTAATTTGTATTTCAATGTATTTTAATTAATTTTTTCACACTTTGTAGTGAAATTCCTTCACTATGTAGTTTGAAAGAACTGTTTAGACAGTTTTTCCAGTCATTATTTTATAACCATATTCCAGCTGCATATCTGAACGTAGCCATTTACAAAAGGAAAAACATACCAAAATATTATAATCCAACTTTTATTTTAGCCCTTGAACAGTAGGAGTAAAGCTTAAAATAAACTTTTTAGCTAATAGTATTTGGTGTTTTTTTCTTGCCCCCATATTTATGAGCTATAAGGTAAACCCTATTAATTAAATAATGTACAATTTTTAATTTCATTCAGAAATTCATTGAAAATGAGATGTTATTTAAATGTCTAATCTGTTTGAAAAGAAATCCTGACAACATACAAATGAAATACTTTCCTAATCAACATTATTCCATTTAGAAACTTATTGGAATTTATGTAGCTTTAACAAAATGACCCCTTAAGAATTTGTCCTACAATAATATTTCCCTAGTCTGTTCACCTTTCAATTTAAGTTTTGCTAACATTAATATTTTCAAGTGGATATTTTTCTTGAAGTACATTTGTAGGATCATTTGGCTTACAATGTGACTTAAGCACCTGCAGTGTTGTGTAAATGTATTTAGTTTAGATTTAAATACTACATTGCATTCGAGTAATGAACAGTTCCCGTTTTCTTTTATATTTTTGTCTTAATTACCACTAAAGTTGACTCAAAAATGTAAATAATGACATTTTGTTTCTTCTGAATCATGGACATTTTCTTTGTAATAAAGGCAGATGGCAATTAGGTTTTATCAGCTTATTTGAATAAAACAACCAAAGTAGGACCAAGCGTAAAGCACTTTGTCTTTGATGTCACCAAGTAGCAGTCCGTCCTCGATTGTGCAGTTATAATTCAGCCTGCTTTCATCAGGCTCTCAGACGTGAAGCAACAAAAGGGTAAAGGCACAATAGTCGCAGTGTTTTCGATTTCACGTAACAGTTGTTTGAATATTTATGAGCAAGCAGCGACTAGGCAGCGCTATAAAAAAAACATTTCTGTTACAGAGATACTTTTTTTTATTTCTGTAATGAAGTTTGAGACAATCTCAAACTTCATCCAAGTTCATGTGTGTTAAATTGACAATTAATAACAATTAATTTATAGACCCAAAAGAGCTATAAGAAATTTAAATATAGGGCAAATGAAAAGTTGGGTCAAGTTAAAAATACATGGTCCTTTCAATGAGATAAGATAAAGAAGAAATATAGCATTACTCTAATATGTAAAAAAAAAAATCCTAATGCTTTCAGATGATAGAGAGAAAAAGCTTTCTATAAAAAAGGTTCCTGATAACATTGTGTGTTTATTAGACCAGTAGTTTCTGTCCTGATGAATGAAGATGTAGGATTTAATGCCTCAAATATTTTCCTGAGTGTTTTTTTTTCCAAAGTACTGTTTGCTTGAAACTGAATGAGCTCCCTGAATAAACACTAGTGAGATCATGTAAGTGGTATCACATGTCGAGCACAAAGCCCTGGAAACGGCCCGGTGTGTGAACAGTCCAGGTGATGCTGCAGCTTTTGTCATGCCGTTTAAAAGCCATTGATAAGTTGCGACATGTGATGGTTTTGGTCTGGTCATCTTTGTACAATTCATTGTTTGTTCTTTGTTCATTTATTTTGCATAATGTTGCCTGCGTCTCACTTTTGTCTGGTTTCTACATTCATCGGCTCTTATAGATGCTGAAACAATGCTTTGGAACAGCATTTAGGCAAGATGTGAAAACGTCAGCACTACTGTACCGTAGCCATTTTCTTTTCTTTTGTTTTGGTGCAAAATGAACCCAGTTACTGAAGCAGCAGAGCACACCCAGACCGTCACACTTCCACAGCTGTCGGAATCGCATTTTCTAAAATGTTTTGTCAGTTTTGTGTCAGACAACTGTGCAGAGAATAATTTCAAAAACGTTTTGGGAATCATGAAAATGTTTTTGCAAAGTAGGGGAGCGCCTTTATGGGCTTTATGGTTTTAAACTTGGAAATCTAACACGCCCATACTCTTGTTGTGTTATGAACTCTGACCCAACTGGGTCAAAGGAGGCCTCAAATGAGCTTCAGATCTTGTTCGGGATCCTTTGTGATTTTCTGAATGAGTTGTTGATGGTCCTGGAATGTCTGCCCTTCTTCTGTGTTCTCTCCATTTATGAATAATGCTTCTCACTGTGATTCAATGGAGTCTCAGCATTAGCTGGGTTCGGGGGCGTAACAATGAATGACCAGGGAATGAAGAGACAAAAACCAGGAGGGTACGGTAAAATGGTTTGAGGAAAAACAAAGGTAACCTGGGAGTTGGAGGAAGAACATAATAGGAAAGCAGAGTAGGATGAAACACTGTGAATTAAGCAGCTTAAAACTTATGGTTTTTAATAAAGATGAACCACTTCTGCATGTAGTAATATCTGGGGATAATGTGATGATTTTTTGAGATCTCGTTGCCTACTTGTCTACTGAATAAAATTAGACCTGGTAATGCCTGATGCAATTAAACCTAACTTTTCAAAACATGTACTCAACAATAGTTAATATAAGTTAACAAGGGGTTACATCTCCTCCACAGGGCCAGGTTAATTTGGATAGTTTTCTTTCCCTTTTTTTTAAGGATCTTTTTTCTTTATAAGATAATGATCTTTGTTTGAGGATAAGTTTTGTTTCGTGGGGGAAAAATACATGAAAATGGAGAAAATCTTTGTGAGGACAAAGATTTGTCCTCTCTGTTTTACTTGGAAAAAGTAAAACAGAGAGGACAAATCTTTGTGAGGACAAAGATTTGTCCTCTCTGTTTTACTTGGAAAAAGTAAAACATTTTCCAAGTAAAACACTTGGAAAATGTTTTACTTTTTCCAAGTAAAAAGTAAAACATTTTTTACTTGGAAAAATATTTTCCAAGTTAAAGAATAAATGTATATATATATATATATATATTTCATTGAAGAAATACTGTTATTTTTATGTACCAAATATTTTGTCTGAGCTTACATTTTCAAAGTAGCCCACATAAATGCTTCAATACTCATAGAGCTAAGGCACAAGTAAAGGTAGAAATCTAGGATGACTAGAATAACACATGAAAAGCATCTGTTTGATGGTTCACTTGCGTCATTTACTCAGGGCGTGTTCCTCACAACGACGTCTATATAGTCCTGTGATCCCTGATGCCGAGTACACAACACATCTCTGCAGCCAGTTGTAGCTCTGCTCAGTTAAAGAGAGGACTCGTCTCCAAAAATGCAGGTTGAGGAATACAATCGCAGAGGTAACCTCAGGCTCTCTTTTACTGCATTTACTCCATTTCATGATAAATAAGCATGCAAAGTCAGCTGGAAATTTGTAAAAAAAAAATGAAATAATAAAAAAATACAACTGGGGACATCAGTGTGATTTCAGTGTATGTTACTGTGCAGGTAAGGAGCTGGTGGACTACATCACAAAGTACCTGAGCTCTATCAGGGAGAGGAGAGTCATCCCAGACGTGAAGCCCGGCTACATGAGGGAGCTGCTTCCTGAAGCTGCGCCCACCGAACCGGAGGACTGGGAGGACATCTTCAACGACGTTGAGAAAGTCATCATGCCTGGGGTGAAATTTCTGTCACTGCCCGTCATGCTAAGAAACGTTGAAAAAAAAAAAAGAAGATTATGCACTTAATTCAGCAGTTTGAGTGTTTTCTTCTGTTTTTGTCCAGATGGTTCACTGGCAGAGCCCTCACATGCACGCCTATTACCCCAGTCTGACCTCATGGCCCTCCATGTTGGGGGACATGTTAGCCGACGCCATCAATTGTGTGGGATTCAGTTGGGTAAGAGCCCAGCACGACACACAACCCTCCAAAGTGGAGGCTGTGTATCTTACGTAATTCTGATTCTGACTTTCTGTCAACACAGGCCTCCAGCCCAGCCTGCACAGAGCTGGAAATGAATATGATGGACTGGTTGTGCAAAGCGCTGGGTCTTCCCTTTTTCTTCCTGCATCATCATCCTGACAGCATGGGTGGAGGTCTGCTGCAGGTTTGCGACTGCATTTTCCATTTTGAATCCTCTGCTTTTGCCTGGACCTCACGATCCCCACCTCTTCCCCCTTCGATCTAACAACTCTTAGAGCACAGTCAGTGAGGGGACACTAGTTGCTCTTCTGGCGGCTCGGAAGGACAAAATCCTGCAGCTGAAGACCGAGCTGGACCAGGAAGTGGACGACTCTGTTCTCAACTCAACACTGGTGGCCTACGCTTCAGACCAGGTCCACGTTGCCTCCTCTCTGTCAGCGACTGCCCCATCATTGATCCGTTGAAACAAACCAGGACTTGTTTTGTGGCTGCTCTTGCAGGCCCATTCGTCAGTCGAGAAGGCAGGTCTGATCGCTCTGGTGAAGATCAGGTTTCTCCCCGCAGACGAGAAGCTGTCTCTGAGAGGAGAAACTCTGCAGCAAGCCATTCAAGAGGACAGGAGACGGGGCCTCGTTCCTTTCATGGTATAGTTTAAACGTTTTGTTGATGCTTTGGTGAGTTTTGGAGAGGAAAAGTCACTGGAGTTTTATGTTTTTTAACATATTTAGAGCGTTTTGAGTTCTTTAAGTAGAAAGTCACAGTGTACACTTTGTAATTATTTAAAATAATTTAAAGCATATTGATTATTCTGCATTGAGCACAATCAAGTGCAGTCAGGAAAAGTCATAAAATGTTAATTTTGGCAGTGTTTTAACCAGGTAATTCATTGTTTCTCATATCTCCTTTTGAATGTCTATGGTTTCTTTAAAATGTGAAACCAACACCCAGTAAACAAATAACATGATTTATTTAGCAACTATAAATTGCATTTTAGTGCTGTATTAATAACTACATGTGTGTTTGAGTAGCCATATCCAAAGCAAGATCTGCTTTGGATCATTTGCCCAAAACACTAAGAAAAAAAAAAGAAGGAGGATATTTTTTAAGAAATAGAACATTTCACCTCTTAGAATATAAAAGATCAAAACCTAGAGAGGCACTGGAAGCATCCGTCACTAAGAAAAGCAAATTTAAAAAAACAATACAAGAGTCACAAATAGACAGGAATATATTGTTAATAATTAGGTAAATTAATTGCAGTAACATTTCCTGACACGTCTCTCTGTGATCTGGTTTCTCTCCTGTTCAGCTGTGTTCAACTCTAGGAACGACAGGAGTGTGTGCATTCGACAAGCTCTCCGAACTGGGACCAATCTGTGAGTCTCCAAGCTTCACTTTAAAATATATCATCGATGAGACAAAAGTTGTGTTTTTGCATCACCCGCAGTGATGGAAATAATATATATTTTTTTTTAACACAGGTGAAGAAGAGGGACTCTGGCTTCATGTTGATGCTGCCTATGCCGGCTCAGCCTACTTCTGTCCGGAGCTACGCTGGTCCCTGGAGGGCATTGAGTTCGCACAGTCTTTTGTTTTCAACCCTTCTAAGTGGATGATGGTTCACTTTGACTGCACAGCTTTCTGGTGAGTCAGAACATAACATAATATAACATAACATCTCACCCTCAGAATCAAATTAACATTTTACATTTCAAAGAGGGGAGGAGGGGGGGATCAATCAGATGTTTTGAGTGAAGATGATGGAATCAATTGCTTTTCTTTAGGGTAAAGAACAAACATAAACTCCAGCAGACCTTCAGTGTGGATCCCGTCTACCTCAGACATGAAAACTCGAGGGCAGCCACAGACTTTATGGTACCAGAATCATTGCGTTTTTCACAAAGTCTAACAAAGTCAGTAGCTTCTTCGTCCAGTAACACTTCTTTTCCTCCTGACCTCCAGCACTGGCAAATTCCCCTCAGCCGGCGTTTCCGATCTCTGAAGCTTTGGTTCGTCATGCGCTCCTTTGGGCTGAAAAACCTCCAGGCTCATGTCAGACATGCAAGTGACTTTACGCTCTTCAATTGTGAACAATTATGCAACAAATATCTCATATTGAACAAAATAAATGTGAAACTATCCACTTAGTGGAGGTTCAGGAACATATTTCTTTTCTGTTTTAGGGCATTGAGATGGCGAAACTCTTGGAGTCTCACATAAGGAGTGACCCAAATTTTGAGGTTCCCGCTGAGAGACACCTTGGCTTGGTGGTTTTCTGTCTGAAAGTATGCAAACATGACACTTAACAATAAAGATGTGCTAAAAGAAAATGTATCTTTTGTATGAGGCAACATGCCCGTTGGTTAATTACTGGCGAGATGCATGAATGTCCCAATCACACCTTGGTCAAAGGGTCAAGCAATACTGCTTAGCAAGAAAGGTTTGAAATAGATTTAGCTCTTCAACTATTTTTATTGCACATGCTGGTATTCTTTATTTTTATCCCAGGGAGGAAACGCTTTGACCCAGGAGCTGCTGAGGAGACTGACCCGTTCTGGCACCATGTACCTCATCCCAGCAGAAATCCACACAAAACGCATCATTCGGTTCACAGTGACTTCACAGTTCACCACGGCAGATGACATCCTCAAGGACTGGGCCTTTATTTCTAAAACTGCTACCACTCTGCTCACTGAGAAGCACGGCTTCAACAAAGCTGACCAGCTGAGATCCGGCGAGCCAAAGGCGGCAGGGAAAGAAGAGAATCCAGATCCCCACCTGGACGCCATGGCTGACGAAAAGGAAGATGTTGTCACCCAGCTAGAGAAAGCTCAGATAGATCTGTGGATCGACAAAGCTTGGAATCGACCCAGAAGGCCGATGCGCTCCCTCAGCTGCAGCAGCGAGCCCCTGCCCTACTGGGCGCTGTTTAGCTTTGACTGTGAAACGACACCTGGTCTGAAGGATGGAGCACACGGCCTCCCCGTGCCGTCAGCCACAGAATCCAGCCCTGTGTCGACACTCGCCGAGATGCCTTCAAGTCTTCCGGGGAAGCAGGTCCTGAAAAAGCTTACAAAGTTCTACAGTGTTCCCAGTTTCTGCAACCAGTGGGCCCAGTGCAGCAGACACCCGGTAAACTGCCCTCTGAAGGTCGCGCACGCCAGTCAAAAACCCCTCTCCTCCAGCTGCAGGAGGGTGAACTGCATGCTCTCTTCTCCTGCTGCAAACATGCCTTCTACCTCGCCACTGGAAAGTGCCAATGGTGCTGAACCTCAATAACTCTCACATCAATGAGCAGCAATTCAGTCAGCTCACAACCTTCAACAATGTCAACAAAAATACATTTTTGTACACTTTGTGTCTTCTTTGTTTTTATTTCCAATAAAAGTACACCCCGCTCACCGTTTCTGAGTTTCACTTTGGTTTAACAAAGTCGTCTCGAGTCGTAGATGGAGCCATCACTAGCATTAACTGTAAGCATACATGTTTTTTGTTTCTCAGTTGTTATAGAGTACATTATTTCTTTCTTTAGACAATAGAAAGTACTTCTGACTTAGTTCATCTGAGTTTAGCCAGTTTTTTTGTTTGGTTGTTTATCTGAATTGAGTCACAGCTCGAACTTCTAATGCCATTAATTATGTACCATAACTCTTTGTGTTTCATTATTATAGAAATGACTCGTGGATCAATGCCATAGTTATCAACCTTTTATTTATTTTGACTGAGCCAGGAATGGAGCTAGAGCTGACATGTTCTTTCTATACTTTAACTTTTTCTGTATCACAGAAAGTATTTCTAACTCGGTTTTTTGTGTCTAGCCTATTTTTTTACTGAACAAAAGCTATTTCTGCTGTTATGACCCGTCTAGGGGTGGCCAGATCATAACATGAAGGATCCATCCTCTTCAGATCCCAAGCAGCCAACACACATGAATTTGAACATTTTATAATGTTATTTATTTTAAAAAGATGTATTTTTGATTGAGGTGTTACAACAAGTGGAGCATATGGCTTCAGAGTGAGCTAATTCTGAAAACAAACAAAATGAAAGTAGCTGAATATTAACCAACTTGCCTAATTGAAAGTAAATAAACCAAATGACAAAAACTTACCTCCATAATTAAGAAAAACATGAGAAAAGTAAGAAAACATAAACGGCAGCTCACTCCTACAACTCCAAGAACTTTACAAGGGGTTCACAGACAAACAGTGTGACCGGTTGAGATGAGCTGAGGATGGATGGCAGGAAGTCCTCGTCTCCAGCGTTTACATCCGTCATCTCTGGGAGGCCACCAATTGGATGTCTCCGGTGTCTTCTGGGAGCCAATCAGGGACGGGCACCTGCACACTCATGTTTGCATGATTAATTTTACGACGCCAGTCGTGACACTACCAATAACTAAATATACAGAAGGTTATATTTATCATTTAGGGAGGAACTGCTATGTTTTTTTTTCTTGCTTTATTTTGCCATATATGAATAAACTCCTGGCTCAGGGGTTCAGTGTCTCCCACATGTCCTCTCAAAACTCAGTTGCTGAAAATGGATGCTCATGCTTAGCCTGGTTCTGCTGGAAGTTTGTTTGAATCCATGGTTTTGCAAATTGCCTTCAGATATCCGTTGTAAATTGGGGAAATAAATAATACAAAATTATAAATTATAAAATATGAACTGGATTTATTTAAAAAATGTTTTATTTACGTTTGAATTATATATAAAAAGAACAACTATAATCTATGAAATATTCCTGTATGAAATATTTTCCCTTTCACCCTTTGTAAACACGCTCAATGAATTGGTCATTTTGCATTACTCTGCAGCCTATATTACCTAAAACGTATAAAATCAGATACATGAGTCGACTCGTTCAGAGCTTAAGCGTTCCCTCTGTGATGGCGGTGAGAATCTCCTGAGTCATGGGTACGTAGCCTTTACCGTCCTCCAGGAAAAACAAAGGGTCTTGGATGACGGCAGGGTCAAAACCCTCCTCAGCCAGTTTCGCCTTCAGCTGCTTGAATGTCCCAGTCACCGCTACAGCATCCTGTCCCAGGAACAATTGTTGTCACTATGAGAATTTTTAAGTTGATTTGACAAACGTTTTGCGTCTTTCTCTCTCCATTGGGTTACCTGGATCCGTAAGAAACGTGGCCTGGCGTAGCTGGGCAGGTAGTTTTTGACGTGCTGATATATAGCTGTGCCATCAAAGTCCGTGTTTTCTTTCAGCTTCAGCGCCGCCATTCCAATCCTTCCTTCGTGCCCTAATCAGTCCCAGTCAATGTGAAAAAAACAACTTTATTAAGCCATAAATCTTTAACTTGAGAACAACTTTTCCAACAATGGTAGAAAAGGTTATCCCCAGAAGTCATATTCAATATTTTCATTACTTTCTATTTGATGTGCTACAATGATAAAACAAATATACATATTCTTGCCCAGTTAAAAACAGAAATCTATATTTCTATTTACAAAGTTGTGAAACGGGTAGTAATGACGTAAAAGTTACCTGGCACCTTCACGCCGTAAACATTAGCCTCCTCAATAAAATCCACTGTTAGTAAATGATCAGCCACCTCTGTGGTTGCCACGTTTTCTCCTTTCCACCTGCACAAGACGACAACACAGCCTGAGCACATGGAAAAGTTAGCTGCAAGTTGGAAGAATAATAATTTAAAAAATCCAATGTTGTGAAAACTATTACACCTGGAGAATAATCAATAAAGCAAAAAGTCAAATATTTAAATTTCTCAACAGCTAATGTCTCCCATAGAGTGGTTAGATTACCGAAAAAAAATTCCAATTTCAACAATTATATATTCTGCCGCAGACAACTCAGGCCTCAGAAAATAGTAGTATTTTAAGTGAAAACTAGCTTACAAACATTTATACCAGCTGATACCACTTTTACATTAGACCTTTTTGTGCCTTAATCATGTTCAGATCTGGAAAAATAATGACGAAAGATGATCTCATGTGTCCATTATGCCTGTCTACTATAAGTATAACCAACAGGCCAGGCTCGGATGCAGAATATTTAAACCCTGCCTACAAACTGCAGACAAGAATTCCTGATTCACAAACACAACAAAAAAAAAAAACTAACACAAGATATCAGTCAGAAATCTCTGTATCAAGATCATTAGAATTATACATCTATATGTTCTCATTGAAATTGTGATACCATCAGTGTTACAAGAGCATTAAATATGATTTCACCAAAAAGAGCAACTGTTTTGGTGGTAAACACTATCAATTAACCAACTTTGATTCTGTCTTCATAGACTCATTGTCTTCTCTTAGTGTCCATCTGTATAGATTTTTCCATTTTGTCCCTGCCACGGACCTGAAAGTGTCTCCAATGCGGTCCTGAAAGTAGACAAATCCCTCCTCGTCTATCCTTAAAAGGTCGCCGCTGTTAAAGTAGAGGTCTCCCTGCTCAAAGACGTCTCGCAGCTTCTTCTTCTCCGTCTGCTGTTTGTTCTTGGCATAGCCATAGAAAGGGGTTTTCTGTCCTATCTTCCCCACCAGCAGACCAGTTTCGCCTTTACATTAGAGAAAAGAAAACGCGGTAAGTTTTGAAAAAAGACAAGGCAGGATGTTAGATTTGGATCTGAACGAACTCACCTTTAGGGACTTCAATGCAAAATCCTCTGGAGTTTCTGACTGGCTCCTCTTTTTCTGTGTCATACCTTATAAGGGCGTATGGCGATGACATCTGAAAAGAAGTTGGGAGATTATTATGATAAATGAAAAATAATAAATCATTTGACAGCAATTTGAATGTATATGACAATGTGTCCTGTAAAGATAAAAATTTGACAAGCACAAACAATATACATGTACACATTTGATGCTAATTTCTCACCTTGTAGAGAAAATGCTCTCTGCCGATGGCTCCAACTTTTCCAACGTAGTTGACAAATCCAACATTAGATTCTGTCGCTCCATAGCATTCGCAGATGCGAACGTTCCCAAACCGCTGCAGGAAGTCAACCCAGGTGTCCGACCTTATCCCGTTCCCCAGAGCCAGTCTCACTTTATGATCCTTGTCATTGTCTTTCTGAGGGGAGGGTGAAGGAGAGATCAGACACAAATAAAACATCTTTACGAGCAATGTTGCACACTGATGCAAGAGCAGAGTTAGGTGTTGTCATTTTAGTGGCTTATAAAATGTATCGCCATGTTGTTGGACAAATTAAAATGAGAAATCGGTCAGCGCGTGAACGAGAATGCAGTATTGTAAACATAGCATCTGGAATTTTAAAAGCTTTTTTAAAGTGACTATAGTAATTCAATTCAGGTTATTTAGATAAACTGGCCTGAATAGAAATTAAATAAATTTTTTGAATAGAGAAAAAACTGTGGATTTTATTTTGTCCTTACACTTTCTGGCACGCACGATTTGGTTCGGAAGTCACAAATGAAAAGTTGAGCATTTGCTACTTAGCTATTTAGTGCTGCTGAGTTTACAAAGCTTATTTGTGATTTTTTTTCCTGGAATTTTAATAAGATGTTTGTGTTTCTTCAATCTGGCTCTTCAATCTTTATGCATACAGGAAAAGCAATATGCATAAATTTCAGGTCTCTTACGATGATGGCCTGAGGATGCAGCGATGGAGTAGAGCCAATCAGACGTTTGTAAATGTCAGTGTACCAACTTGTGCTGCTGTGCTTTGAAACATTACGTACAGATGTATGTGTAGGTTAACAGACTGTGTACAGCATCATTCACACGTTGACCAATCCTGTTCAAAACTCAGTGAGGTTTTTCTCTGGTTTGTAGAGTCACTGGTGCCTTAGTTAATATGGCAGTGGATGATTATTTTATTTTTATTGTTCTTGTTGTCGTTCTGTCTGTTTCTTGTTTTTTTACGGACCATAATTGTGTCTGAATAAATGTGACTGATTGATTGATTGGCTGTAAGATATATGAAATAAAAGGAAAGCAAATCTTTATTTCGAGCGTGTAAAATGGCAGGGAAAAACATTAAGAAAAGGAAACATTATAATAATTGAACATAAAAAACAAAACTTTCACATATCAACAACTAATGGCTCAAAGGCTAAGAAATTATCAGCAAGGATTCTACATCCCCATTGAATCCATTCTGGTTAGCTGCATTGCTACACTGTAAGGCAAAGAAAAAACCCTGTGTTGTACATAGAATACAGAGAGTGAAATCAACAGGAAAGCAGCCGACCTCATAAACAACACAACCCGCCCCTGTCTGGCCTCCTGGTCTCTGTCACAATGTGCCCACAGGCTGGCTCCACCAGGCTGAGGACAAGCTTCTCACACCAGGCTGTTACAGTCATAAACTCTCCCTGCTTTTCACATCCCTCCCAATATATCAGTGTCAACAAGCCCCTTCCACTGGGTCCTCAGCCACACGGCACTCTTAACACAGTGCTCCTGTATGTGTAGGCCAGCTCCTTTTATATTTCTACAGGTTTTTAAATGTAATTTAAATGTTTTCGGGCTATCAAACAAATCTTAATTTCACACAAACAGGAGTAAATAGCTAAAGCTAGCTAACTTGCTAGAGAGCTAGAGGTTTGGAAATTGTGATCTCATTTATTAAGGAAAAATGAAACGTCCAAACCGATGAATAAGAAACTAATAAATCTAATAGTATCAAACCTAACAACTGCTTGTGACTCAGCTTTGTTTCTAGTCTGTTCTTGCCTTCCAAACTGTGTTGCTTTTTGAATGTTTTTAGCCTCCTTCATGTCAGACAGGTTCAGTTTTTTTACTTTTATTTAATTTAATGAGTCTTGCAATGGGCTGCGCAATGGCGCAGTTTGTAGCACTGTTGCCTTGCAGCAAGAAGGTCCTGGGTTCGATTCCCGGCCCGGGGTATTTATGAGAATTTGCGTGGGTTCTCTCTGGGCACTCTGACTTCCTCCCACAGTCCAAAAACATGACTGTCAGGTCAATTGGTCTCCCTAGGTGTGTGAGTGTGTGAGTGTGTGTGTGTGGTTGTTTGTCCTGTCTGTCTCTGTGTTGCAGACTGGCGACCTGTCCAAGGTGTACCCCACCCCCCGCCCAGAACGTTAGCTGGAGATAGGCACCAGCAGCCCTCCTGACCCCACTAGGGACAAGGGTGTTAGAAAATGGATGGATGGAGTCTGGAATCAGACTGTGTTCAGCTAAAATAAGTGAGATCAGCTTCCTAAAAAGGGGTTTAATCACATTGTCATGATATTCTAAGAGAATCTTTTTAGGTTATCTAGCATTCAAATTCACATGATTGACTGAAGCATTTAAATTGCCAATTTTTTGCCATTTCTCAGGTAGACGAAGTCTGAAAAATGGCAAATATCTTTAACGTAATGCTATTCTGTTAATAACATAACCTTGTCTGGTTATGCTGGAGGTTTCTTCCTGTTAAAAGAGAGTCATTCTTCTCCACTGTTGGGGAGATGATTAAATTATCCAAGTTCTTGGATATTTAAGCAATGATGAAACTTTTTAAAGAAGGTTGGGTCTGCTGCTTGATCAAAATGTGCTCTGAATTCAGCAGAATTAATAAAGATCTTTTGGGATCATGTGATATCAAACTAATGTTTACCTTCGGTGTGTTGCACAGGTAACGTATGATCTCTCCTATGTACTGAATGGCGGTCACATTGTGCTTTCTGCAGTCATTCCAGAAGTTGGAAACGGAGAATTTCCGTCTCAAAACCACAGTGATGCCTGCAAAAGGAAGATGCACAGATATCAGCAGAAAAGGAGACACGCGGCTAGCTGAGGGCTCAGTAGTGTTTACAAGTTTGTAAACTGAGCTTTGAGTCCTTCAAACACAAACATTGGAAACCAGAACCAGATTGCTCGTTACTTGAGGTCACGTATACTGGTTTAACCGTTCATAAGCTTGATATCATCATGGACGCAGAGCAGCGGACAGTCAGTGACTAAATAGCTACAGGACATTGTCACATTTTTAAGCTTTTGATTTAAGATAATTAACTTTCTTTTAGCTTCTTCTCCACATTTTACGCTCTAGCTACTCATGGTTCACTCATCGACTCTTTCATTGTCATAGACGACATGTCTGATTTAAGTCTCTCATGAATTACCTCGCTCTATGGCTCCGCAGAGTCCCATCAGAAAACCAGAGGTGTGATAGAGAGGCAGGTACAAATAGAGAACATCGCTGGAGTGCACACCAACCATAGCCTGGAGAAAAGATGACATCCATACCCTCTCGTGGTTAACTACAGCTGCCTTGGGAAGTCCTAAAAGATAACATTGCCATTAAAAGCCTTTTATGTGTAGTTCAAGGCCACAAGTAGCGAGAAACGCTACAGAACAAACAGGTCAAGGTCAGACGAGGACGGCTGATTACCCGTGGTCCCCGACGTGTAGATGTAGAGCGCCGGAGTTTTGAGGTTGATGTTTGCCCTCAGCTGCGGTGACAGAGGCTCGTCACAGGTCTTCTCGAGCTTATCGGAGAGGCTTTCGATGCCTTCTACGTCACTGTGGTCGCTGAGGATAAACACGCGGATGCCCTGCTCTCTCAGAGCTGGCAAAACCTCTTCTACGGCTCCTCGCAAGTCTCAGAGAAAGAGAACAAAAGTGGCATTGGAGCTCTGTGCAAATATGAACGGTAGTTCTCAAGAAAGTTACGAATAAATCCAAATGTTGCAAATGTAGTTTAATCTAAAATTATTTGATTTATTGTCTGTGGCACAAAGGGGCGGGGGAGAGCAAACAGGAAACTGCACAACAGACGTGACATTTATGCCAGTATAAACTTTTAACAGCACTTTTCAGAGTGCAAAAAAAAAATCGTGTTTATTGCCATTGTGTATTTGGTTGAACAATGTCGTTAAACTATGCATTCTGTATTTTTTTCTGTCAATGGTTTGTATGACAAGTCAGAAGTCAAAATTTCAAGTGGAGACTTGAAAAATCCAACATGGCCACCTTGAATATAATTTGATGCCCAAATAAAGACAAAAAAAATATTTTTTATCTTGTTTTCTAAACATTTGTGTCTCAAATCACACATATTCTACAAGCTCCTTTAGTGAACACTATGTTAGTGATTGAAAGGTCAAAATTCAGAGAAATACATTGTTATTAGCTTGTGTCGCTCTTAACAGTGTATTGTGCTGGTTAATAAACATACTGATTACCAAAGCCCACCGTTTTTCCAGCTGCAAACTGGAGCAAAATTAGGTTGGGCTTAATATCACCCAACCAAGATCAAACTTAACAAGAACACAACACTATAGAAGCACGTACCACAGGAGGAACTCGGCCCACAGTTTGAGAACCATAGTCTAACTAATTTCAGTAGTTAGTTCATGTTCTGTTTGTGTCGAAATAAACACAAATCCCTTACAACATTAGCACTGGCTTCAATAGACACTCAAAAACAGGAACAAAGAAAGCTCATTGAACAAAATCACTCATTTCTGAGCAAGTCACGTGACAATGAAAAATGGGACACACAAAAAAATAAAAATAAAAACTGCAGAAATTCTACAAATGGACCCCTCTGAAAAGTGGCTCCAGCTTACCAGCACCGGCGATGAGGACCTTGGCTTCGCAGCAGGAGAAGCAGTGCACCAGAGACTTGGACCTGATGTTGGAGTTGAGGAGCGACGCCACGCAGCCCAGCTTGGCCAGACCCAACCAGAGCCACACAAACTGCGGCTCGTTGCCCAGAAACAGCGCGGCTGTGTCCCCCTCTTTCAGCTGGGCGTGCGTCGACAGAGCCCTGGCCACTTTGTTGCTCTCCCTGTCGGCCTGGCTGTACGTGTAGGAGCTCTCCTCGAAGATCAGAAAAGTCTTTTCTGGATGCTTCTTCGCTCTATCCAAGAAGCAGTCCAGCAGGCTGGAAAAGTTCTTCTTGATTTTGCCCATTCGCATGCCGATGCGAATTGCAGTGACCGCGTATCTTAGATCTCCCAGAAAATATGGATTTCGCAAATAGATGAACAATGGCAAAATTGCCAAAACGGTAAACAGGATGTATGCAATCATTGTGCTCCGGATTGCAGACTCAGTCAGTCCTGAAGGTTGAGAGAGCCTCAAACACTGCAGTGAAAAGTTCTGACTCGTTTACGCCTCCTGAACTTTGCCCAACTTCTCCCTCTTCTGGTGGTAAGAAAGAAAAAAAAACGGGTCCACATAAGTTTTTCATTTACAAACCGCTGCTGAAAGGGAAAGTATGTGTTCCCAGGGTCCTATGTTCCAAGGGTTCAGCACAATCGTTTGGGCTTAAAACGTCAGATCATTTAAAACATAACAGTGAACAAAAGGGGTTTGTTGAAGTCTAGAGACAAAAAGTACTCAGTGGGATGACGTGCATGTTTCCCATTTATAGTTATTATCACTGATTGAGATCAGTCATCAGAGTTTTATTAGATATTTAAAGTTATCTCATAGTAACTAAATCAGTGTGGTTTAAAGCGTCAATCTGCATTGTGTGATAAATCAGACCAATCTTATAACTGATCCTGTTTTAGATCAGATATAATAAACAACATAGTTTCTACCCGCTAAATCCCTGAGTAACAACAGTGGCTTTGTTGACATTTTTAGTACATATTTTAAAGTCAGAAATGTATTCGCACATCTCTGAGTTTAAATTCTCAGCTCTGCACACACACCATGACACAAAGCTCAGGGCTTTTGAGGGCTACTCCGAAACTTAGTCATTGCCTGAAGTCATACTGTACATCTGGAAGCATTTGCAAACATGCTGAGTTGGTTTTAAAGTACCAAACCTGTGTTGCTACTTCAGCCCCACATCGATACAGGACTTGTCTTATGTTTTCGTTCTGCATGTGGCCCTCACATTTCGCTCTAAAACATTGGCACAGCTCTGAAATACAGAAAATGTCTCCTTTCCACACACTCATATGCTTAAAGAACGGATGAGCATGTTAGCTGCAGGCGTCTGGAAATTAATTTACAAAATGAACTGGATTTGTTGATATCCACAATTTGTTTCTGCAGAATAGGAAAATTTCTTTAAATTTTTCCAATGTTTGACAAAAACGATGTGCTGTCTTAACATACACTCAGAGGTTTCTTTTCATTTAACTTTTTCATCTAGCAATGTATGCAAACATCTGGTGTAGCAGCTAAATTCAAAGTAACCACACATTTCTTAAACACTGTTAGTTGTGGCATTTTTTTTTATAGAAAAGAAGATTTAAAAATAACAACTGAAATATTTTTAATGTATCTGGACATTGCAATGTAGACTATTCATTTCGTATGGTGCAAACACACTGAGATAGTCATATGAAAATGTTCATGTATGCATTGTTGTAGCAGCCAGTGCCTTTAAAATGCATCAAATGTAAACTTTTTTTTTCAAACAGAAATGTAGCGGTAAGCTAATTATTTTGTTCTTGGTTTTGTATGGCCATATTTTCTCTTGTCCTACTGACAACTTGTTTTCTCAGGTTTTTTTTATTTTTTTAAACAGTTTGAAATAAATTAATAAGAGAAAGAAAACTTTCAAGAATCTAAATGATCTGTTGAGTTATCCTACATTTGGGGAAAAAAAATCAAAGATTACCTTTCATTGCTCTCTATATTCCTAATTTAACTAAGTAAACTGTCCATAAAGGAATAACAAACTCTATAATATCTAAAAAAAAAAAAGAAAAAAAGAATGATGTGCTTCAATGAAATGAGTCCAGCTGGTTTAAATGGTGATGTGGTACTCAGGAAAATTATTCATTATTGTTTTGTTTGTGTTATCACATGACGATTTGCAGTTTAGGACTTCAAATCAATGTCTGATCAATGTCTCAAAATAAATGTTGGACTTTACTAACATTTTGCCTAAATTTTAGCTAAACCCTTTCAGACAGGCGTGGCATTTTTTGTAGAAACAAGAAATTTGTAGAGACCTGTTTTTATAAACCGATATCCTAACTCTCTAAAACCTTTCACGGTTCTGATTATGTTCTTAGACAAGACAGAAGTTCTGATTTTATCGACGTCTCTTTCCAGGACAAAGTTGGAGACTTTTTGTTCTCACCCCAGATATGGACTTGAACTCCACTGTTTTGGGTTTATTTTAGATTTCTGGTAATTATTTAGACCTGCTTGTCTTTAAAAATACCAAAAGCGGACATTTGTGTGAATTGACCCTTTATAGATAAACTGAATAACTAACTGATCCCTTAGACTCTTTATAACAACATTACAGTCACTGCAGAGATAAATATGCAAAGCTCTTCCACTATTTCTTTGAAAAGCATTTAAATATGTTAATTAGATCTTGTCTAAATTTGTACACATACCAAAAATACTGTTTTTGCAATGCACATCATATTAATAACGTGCATGATTTAAAAGTAGGAAGTGATACAAATTGCTAACCAAAATATCTTCATTATCACTGTTTAAATTAAAAGTCCAAGTAAATATATATATATTTAAAACAAAAAAAACATAACATTCTTTAAACATATCATGATATTTTCACTCTCTGGTTGTGAAGCAATATTTTCAGAAGTTCAAATCAAATAATAAAGGTTTGATTAGATTTATTTTTTGTTAGCAGTTGTACCTTTATTGTCAGTCAACTAAACGCTTTTAAAATATTCCTTGGTCTCTTTCACCATAAAAAAAATGCACCATAAAAAAAATGTCAGCAGTAAGAGAAAGGTCAGAGCATGGCGCCACCTTGTGTTCTCCTTCTCGCCCGACACTTTTGACATCTGGATTCGTAACATCGGGCTCCTGATGGGCAAAAATACTGAAAACCTGCACAATTTACTGTAACAGTAACTTTAAGTTTAGGCAGTTTTGCTTATTTTCACAGACATTGGTCGATAACATCAATTTATAGCTTACAGATTATTACTTCAACTGAGCCCTAAAGGTGTATAAAAGCAATGCTTATGACAAAAGGTCCCATTTTTTAAGAAATTATGAAATATTATCCATGCTGTGTTTTAGCTGTAACAAGATTCACCACATTCCACCTCTGAAAAGATAAATCTAAACACAAATGTGACACTGAGTTAAAAAAAAAAATCCAAGCAGTTAATACAGCATGGTGAGCAGTTATTATGCTATTTACAACAATGTAGTTTTATGATTACCTTGTGATTGTGCTTATCGGAATACTACACTGATTATTGTGTATGTTTAAAAAAAAGGAACATGAGGATACTGACATTTGTCTCCCTGAGCTGGAAATCATTGGTTAAAAAAATGTAAAAATAAATCAAACGCTATGAAAGCCTCTCGCACGGCCAGTGGAGCTCATTACAGCTTCATGCTTCCTGACAGGATGGAGCGGTAGATCTCGGCCGTCAGCGGTACGTAGCTTTGCGCTCTGTCGTCGAGGATGTAAAGAGGCTCCTGGATGTTCTCCGGATCAAACCCCTGATTCACTAGCTTCGCTTTCATCTGCTTAAATGTAGCTGTGACTTCCACTGAACTCTGAAACGAGAGAAAAGCGCACCCACACGTCACCGGGACTGATCACAGCCACGCGTTCACGGCAGAACAAAAGCCCGTTTGTTTGCACTTGCATCCCCCGATATCAAGATAAAATGAAGCTTGTCTCGACTGAATTACCTGCAGCCTTATGAAGCGGGGTCGTGCATATGAGGGCAGGCAGCTAACAACGTGGTCATAAAGTTTACTTCCATCAAACCGTGCACCATTCTTCAGAGTGGCAGCTGACATCCCCGCGCGCCCCTCGTGCCCTGAATGAAAATAAAAATAACATAAATTAAAACAAAATTCACCTGTAAGTAAATTATGCTAAACAATATTTGCTAAGTGAGTATTACCTGGCACTTGGACTCCATAAACATTGGCCTCTTGCAGACAGTCACTCATCGAAAGGATGTCGGAGACCTCAGTTGTTGCAACGTTCTCACCTTTCCACCTATGTCCTCAAAATAACTTACAATCAGTTGAAGTCTTTTTATTTATTCATTTTGTCTGGTTTAGACATCTAGTAACACATAAAATTAAAGTTAATTAAGGATTTGGTAAAAAATAAATTCTGGTTCATTCATAAACGTATCCCCTCCCCCCAAAAGAAATAAGCAGAATTAAAAGAAAAGCGTGTCCTCTCTGCTATTTTATCTAAACAAGGACAAATCCACTGTGAGGAGAAGGGCAGTACCTGAAGGTGTCCCCGACACGATCCTGAAAGTAAATGAAATTGTCGTTATCGATCCTCATTAGGTCGCCGGTGTTGAAGTAAAGGTCTCCCTTTTTGAGGACATTGCGCAGCTTTTTCCTCTCCGTCTGCTCTTCGTTTTCAGCGTATCCGACAAAAGGTGTGACGTCTGTAATCTTCGACACCAGCAGTCCCGTCTTACCTGGGACAAAATACCAAGTTCAGAATAAAAAAACCAAAAAAAAAAAAAAAAAAAGATCTGTCACAAACGGCTGTAATTATTCTTCACCTTTCGAGGTCTCAATGCAGAGACCGTTAGCATCTCGCAGCGGTTCATCGCGCTCTGTGTCGTACTTCACAAGTGTGTAGGGAAACAATCTCTGCAAAGAGTATTGAAATTAGAGTCCAGTTAGAAAAATTGCTTTTAATGAGCTGCCTTTGTAAACATTTAACAGTTCAGATATGTACTGCATATTCTCATCCTTACCTTGTGCAAAAAGTGAACTCGTCCAACTGCTCCTATTTTCCCTGTGTAGTTGAGGAATCCTATATTTCCCTCTGTGGAGGCATAAAACTCAGAAATCTGGATGTTTCCAAAGCGACTCAGGAACTCTTTCCAGACTTCTGCTCGGACACCGTTGCCAATGGCCAGTCTTACTTTATGGGATTTGTCAGCGTCTCTCTACAGGTTCATGCAAAATAAAAAAGGAAACATCAAGCAGTTTGTAAAATGTAAATGAAACACTAGTTTACAGGCTCCAAGTATTTATTCTCTATTGCCATTTTTATGAAATGTTCACCTAGAAACACTGAAATGGTAGTTTTATCTGCGACAAGCACAAAACAGCAGAATGTTGAAACAGGCTTTTGATTTCCAAACTAGTTTACAGATTTTTTTAGGATCTGGACTAACACAGACCAACTCTAATACAAAATCTCTTTCTTTTTCCTTTGCCTGACAAGGAATGGAGTTACAGCTGGACTACGTTAGGAAAATGTGTGATGTAAAATAACACTGGTGAATGTTGAGATAATAACATGACTTCAAATTAATAATAAATCACTCAAATGTCTGTCGGGTTTGAGTCATAGCAAACAGAGTCCGGATAATGAGTAGTCTATACAACTAAAGAAAGAAGTGAAATTTATCATTTACATCTCAACAAGATTTTATTTAAATATTTGTTTCAGGCTGACATCTGATTTGTTGCTTATCAGACAATTTAGTTGCAGTTTCCCAAATGATTTGACCATATTGCGCTGGATTTAATAAGTTTCACCAACATGGTGAATCTTCTCTTGTGTTTCAAGTATATTACAAGCATTGCCTAAATGCTGTGCTTATGGTTAAAATAATTAACTAATATTTATTGCAGTCACTTTTATTTTTAAAAATAAAAAAAAGAGTCCATTTTAGTGTGGTTTAGCATTTTAATCTGTCCTACTTTATATCCAGTTAAACCACAACCTGAAGTTGAGAAAAATCCAAAAAGTTCTAAACTGGAACTTTTTTCCATTATATGTGCATTTAGTGAGTAAAGCCAGCAGCTAAAAGAATGTTTTTATGAATACAAATTAATGTACAAAAAATTATCTGCATTTATTAAGGATTATTTGAAATTATTTGATTTTGTTACTTTTGAAAATTGAGAATTAAAAATAAGTCTGGAAAACCATTTTTAATACTCGGTTTGATCTTTTTCCTTGCACTTATCTAGATCTGGAACTTCCTTGCTTGTCTATGCTTTCTGACGCTGCACGGCAGTGTGACTGCAACAGAAAAACACTGAAGCTGTGGGTCTATCAGCTACATTTTCAGACAGAATCAAACACAGGCTCGCTTTTCTGCAAAACTGCTGAAAAGCTTGACTTTTTGCAAGTTGATGTGATCAATTTTTAGCTAAAATTGATACCATTTTTGGACATGTTCTTACTCCGTGAATGTAAGAATCGAAACTAATTGAAACAAGCGAAAACATGTGCATTCCCTGACCTTTGTCCCATGTGGCTTAAATAGAATGACCATCGACCTGAACTGTAAACTAGTACAGGAAGACGTGGCCGCTTAGCTACTTGATATGTCTTCCAAAGTAAAGGCCAGCATCTATTCCGAGAGATGACCAGATAAAGAAATCTGGTGACTCCTGCGACTTGTGCACGATGCAAACTGACACTGAGCGCCATGTGATGTAACAAGATGCTCTGAATGGCATACACTCAGAAACTATGTATACAGTACTACCAAATATAAATAAGCGTTTGTGACATGTAACTACGATGATGTCAGTTCTGATATTTAAATAAATAAATAAAAAAATATCTTATTTTCATGCTGCCTCGAACGAGGCAGATGAAGTGGGTGAAGACTGGAACACGATAGTGAAGATTTAATGATTTCTATTTTGGAGAGCCAGCTGTGCTCTGCGTTGGGAATGTACAGATTTGGAAAGTTCCCTCTGACAAGACCTGCCTCTGTGGCGACTTGTTGCAGCCGCTCTGCAGCCGCTCTGCCTCTGCAGCCGTCTTTGCCTGATTTTTTATTTTGTTTCGGGGTTTTTTTGCAGTTGCACCAGTAAGTAAAGCCAGTAAAAATGAAAGATTTGGTCAATTTGTTACAGCAAAATGAAAAAAATGTGTTGCATTTGACTTTCACAAAGAGCTTCAGTGAAAAATAATTTCAGAAAAAGGATGTTACAGCGGTGGACTTTAGGAGAAAAACCTAAAACAAGCTCAGGAAAAAATGTAGTCCAAACCAAGACCAATCTGGAATACAATAATGTCAGCCTGGTACTTTAAGATTTTTGTTAGTTCCCCTAGATTTAACTGAAAACTTGAGGAAAAGTTGTGTCTTTGAGACTGGATCCTGATAGAAAATAGCCTAGAGATTGAGCGGTTATGCACCATTCAATCGGCCAATTTTATTTCTGAATTTCTGACTTGGGATCCACAAGTCAAATTCTGAGAAATTATTATTCTGCCCCTGCATCTAAAGCCTGAAACTAGTATCAGCCAATAAAAGCCTAATGGTTGCATCTCTTATCCAAGCTAAAACTGGTTTTTTGCTAAGAGTTTGTTAAATGTCAGCACAAGACTTGGTTAGGAGCCTTTTCATGCTATGAGTCATTCAGCCCACGAAGCAAAAATAACCCCCTGAACCTGGTCAGGTACTAAACTCAAACTAAGTGAAAAACAAAAATTAAACACTTTAAAAAAATCTCCAGAAAGCCTGAAGAAATCCTCCCTAGTATCCCTTTAAACCACATGTGTCAAGCTCAAGGCCCGGGAGCCAAATCTGGACCGCCGAAGCTTTTCATGTGGCCCTCCGGACTCTAAATTACATCAATAAGTCCTTCCAGTTTTTCACAAATCTGCAAAATTCACACAAAATCAACAGATCAACACTTTTTTTTCTGATTTTACTGACATTTTTTTCTTAAAATTGGCCAAAAACATTGGGCTTATGTGACTGCTGCCTCAGCCTTAGCTGATGTCAAGCTATAGTCCTTGATCGATGCAGCGATTAATAAAAAGTCACATTTAACATCACTCATTAATGCAAATATTGTAAAAAAAAATAATATAAAAATCTTACAAATATTTCTAAATTAGCACCACAAAATCTGTGACACAAAATCCTGGATGGACTGACCAGTGTGAAGAGATGTTCAATATTATTTAAATTTAAGAAACCCTTACTGAACACTGAAACAAACAGATGTATTGATATTTTAACAATTTAATGGGTTTTATCGATACATTCTGGCACAACCGGCCCCTTAAGAACATTCAGATGTTTGACTCGGCCCAGAATGAAAATGACCCACGCTTCCTGCTTTAAAGGAAGCCCGGTACGCAAAGCAGTAATGGTTTACCTTTGACCGTATTGTAAATATTAATGGCATCATTTCAATTTTACCTTTGGTGTGCAGCAGAGGTAGCGCATCACTTCTCCGATATACTGAATGACAGTCACATTGTATTTCCTGCAGTCGTCCCAGAACTGAGAGGCAGAAAACTTTCTTTTCAGAACTAGAGTTGACCCTTCAAAATAAATCATCACAGAACACAAATATTAGTACCTGATAAATGAAAAGTTCATTCACCTAAATTGTGCATCCCCAACAAATACTTTCCTGTTGCTTAGAAAATTAACCTGTAAGAATAACAGCTCACCTTTTGAAAAATCTGATATTATATTCAATTTAATAATGAAAATAAAAATAAAAAAGCACCGTGCACTCTAGTTTTTAGTTTAAATATTCATCTTCAGTCAATTTAATAGATGAACTATCACTTTGCACAGCCATTTAAAGGTTTTGCGTCCATGGATGAACTGGAATCATTCGATGATTCTTTACAGCCCTAAAAATGCAACGCTACAATATTCAATTGCATCCTTCTATTTCACCACAATACATTCTAGCGCAAAAAATCCTAATAAGACACGGAGGAGTGCAGCTGTAAATGTGAAAAAGGTCTTAATACTTCAATAATCAAAGGATCTTCCATTTGCTTAATCAAATATTGAATAGTAGCAAGAACGAATACTTTTAAACTGTGTGGCAAATAAATAAACACATCAGACAACAAATCTGTGATAATTCTGCACAGCACCAAACTTCATCAAACACACACAATGCTTCTACACACACATGCACTCTCTGCGTAACCTTTCGCCTATTTATGGAAAGCGCAGCCAGAGAAGGATCAGTACAGATTATTGGTTCCTTGTGACAAAAGACTCTTTCACTGGGACTGAATAGGAGCAGGATAATCAGGGTCTGTGCAGTGTGCAAAGAAACAGAATTCATCTGCAGTTTGCAGATTTATAGCGATAATCGGAGCTTAAAGAAGACTGTAGAAGATCTAGAATTGCTCTGGTCATAAATAGCCACACATTTGATTGTTTATTGAGGCTAATGAGTGATTATATCCTGGGTTATGCAACTATAGATTTAAATCACATGTGACAAAGCTCATCTTTGTGTAACAGAAGATTTTACAGGTTTACCTGGCTTATCTGCGTAAGTTTAAGACATTGCACAAATTGCAGAGGAATAATTGATACGATCCTTAGGTTTAGGTAAATGCTTTTATTTGCCAATTGAATGGGTAGAATTTTTTTATTATATATTTTGAAGATTGTGAAAGCCAGAACCATCAATCTGTGTCTTAGGCTGCCAGGTCAGCGTGCGCTGGGCCAGACGTCAGAAAGGCCTCAGCAGCAGGTCCCAAAGATTTTTATTTCTTTTTACTGAATGTGTGTTTAACAAATATTGTACTTCATAACTCATAGGTCCAAATTAGGTGAGTTGCATTAATATTTTTTGGATTTTTATGGACACAAACAACATTCAAGTATTTGAAATTGATGAAGTTCTAGTCGATTTCTTTGGGAACAACATGGAGTTGTTAGCTGTGGGACACATTAAGCCTACCATGCTTCAGTTCGTACCTGCTGATGTAAAGGACTATCTGTTAGTATACTATTTTTTGCATTAGTAGAAGTATTTCTCCTTAGTGGATAGGGCAACAAAAATGGCTTCAGCTCAGGGGCCCGGGTCCTTGTATTTCCGGCCTTGAGCGTACAGGTTAAAAAAAGACAAAAAAGGTTATGGTGGGTGGGCTAAAAAAAAAAAAAGATTATTTTAAAACTTATTTGTGAAAAGTAGAAACAAGTCTGTAGAGCAAAAGCAGAGACAAAAGATAAAACCCACCAATTTCTCAGAAAATTATTTTTTTGCCAAGTATACTTGCTGAAATCCTAAAGAAACCTCTTAAAAGCAGTTTCAAAGATTTTAAAATGATTAACTTTGTGTTTGAATTCAGATTCTTAACAGAGTAAATTTGGGCAGTTTTATTAATATTTATCAATATCTCATATATTTATTTCCCTGCAATTTAGACACAGTGTAAAAGTGTCCACACTGCTTACATTGATTCAGATAAACATCCTGCACTGCATCACTGACAGTCACATGGCTGAACAAATACAACATGACCAATCTATTTCATCAGGGAGTGTAGCACTCTTTAATGTTACCTAGAATTTGAACTACGCATTTTCGCTCCAAACCTATTTAATCTGTTTATATATATATTTTCTATGGTTTTCATGATTTTTTACCAAATGTGAAAAATATTTTTTTAAAAACATCACTTTTTCAAATCTGATTATTCTCCTGTTTTGTTGAACAGGGTGAAAGAAAGGAAACTTGTGAAATGCAAGGAATCTAACACAGCTTACAGCCAGTTAAATAAAACACGGCCCATGTTAGTAACTTTTTTTGTGTTCCCACCTGTTTCCATGCAGCCAAGAAATCCAACGAGAAACCCTGCTGTGTGGTACAGCGGCAGGTTGACGTACATGACATCCTTGGATTTTACACCGTATGCAGATATAACAACCAGAGCTGATAGGAGGCGATTCTGATCGACCAAAGCTGCCTTAGGAAGACCTGAAGTACAGCAACACACACATAACTGGTGTTTGAAAACCAAAGGATTCACTCCATGCCTTATAGGAACAGGTTGCCACAAGATACTGAATAAATGCTGAAATACCGGTAGTGCCAGAGGTGTAAATATAGACGGCAGGACTTTTGAATGTGACGTGTGATCTGATGGATCGAGGTAGCGGTGTGTCCGCGGCTTCTTCCACTTTATCAGAGAAGCCCACGATTCCTGGAGTGTCGCAAGATTTGACCAAGAGGAGGACCGTGACACCCTGCTCCATCAGTGAGGGCAGCACATCCTCCACTGCCTCTTTCAGCTCTGCAAAGAAAAGAGCAATAATATTCATTAAGACAGGCGCAGACAAATTACTAAACATTTATTTGAAAGATCTTCAGTTACAAATATTAGTTGCTAACAGCACCCTACAAATTTATTGAAATACCTAAAATTGCTTTATTTAATTGTTTTATACCAAATTATTAACAACTCAGAGCCTCTGGTAGCTTTAAATTATTAGTCAATGACTTCTTGGTTTCATTAGGTAAAAACATAATGTGACATGAAGGTCCAGTTTCCTTATTCACAAATTCAGCAACGTAGCCGCCTTCAGCTGTGTTACAGCTAATTTTAGTTAAAGACAATTATTTATTAGTGTAGGATTTCTCTCCCTGGTGAATAAATATGGTTAAAAAAAATTGCGTTGCTTGTTTTTAAATCTTTCTGTGCATACAGGTAATAAAATGAAAATGTAAAACTTAAAATGACTTATTCTAACCTCACATCTGAGGTAAAGACAGGAATGTAATAACACCTTTAAGTCTATTTCAAACAAATCAAACCCTCAGCTCCAAAAAGATGAATAATATTATTTGATGATTTCTCAAGCGAAGGTTGTGTTTGTGTTTAACACATTTTTAGCAGATTGCAGTGACAATTTTTTCTTTTATTTTTTTACTTTACAGATCCCCACAAGTACTTAACATACTAAATACCCCAAAACACACAAGTCAAAGAAGTGACGTGCAAATCAAAAACCACAACAACAGAACACAAAAGAAAAGAAAACATCAAGATCATGAATTTCCTCAAAGGGCCAGATGAGGCAGAAAGTCTCAATAAAACTAACTATTAAAATATTACAGTATTTTTCTTAAATTATATGTAACATTTTTTCACATTAATGCAATTTGGCATAATACGAATAAAAACCGATTTCGTTTGACTGATGAGATTATAAACGTAAACAATAACACTGTTATCTTGAAGATCTAGAGGGCACATGTGCACATAGCTATGGTGATGGATGCAACTTCTTTCTTTCTTTCTTTCTTTCTTTCTTTCTCTCTCTCTCTCTCTCTCAAGATTTGCTTTGTTCAATGGTTTAATTTTCAGTGACATGATCCTGACCGAGCCGCTGAAAACCACTTCTCCAGCAGCTCTCCTACCTGCAGCTGCAACCAGCACCTTGGCCTTGCAGCAGTTGAAGCAGTGCAGCAGAGACTTGCTCCGGATGTTGTAGTTCAGGAGAGCGACGGGAGAGCCAAGTTTAGCCAGAGCCAGCCAAGTAAACAAAAACCTGGGCTCGTTTCCCATGAAGAGTGCGGCGGTGACCCCAGCTTCGTACCCGGGCTGAGACCGGAGCGCGTTGGCGATCTTGTTGCTCTCCCTGTCCGCGTCCGCGTACGTGTACGTCTCGTCTCCAAACGCGACGAAGGGCTTGTCTGACAGCGCGGCGGCTTGCTCCAAGAAGCGCTCCAACGCGAAGGACGGAGGTCTCCTTCTTCGGTTCGCTACGTAGCGGACTAAAATCCGCACCAGAACTCCGGCGTATCGGAGATCCATCCAGAAATAGGGGAAAAGGGTTTTCAGCGCGAAGGGGATGATGATGAAAGCGCCTGCTAAAATGGTAGAAGTGAAAAATAACTCCATGGTGAACTTTCTCCACAAGTTCTAATGTCCAGTCCTGACTGGGAGGGAAAAAAACATTCAAAACCAGGGTGAAAAAGCGGACAAGTGGGGCGGAGCGTTTCACAGAAATGTGCGGAATGAAATGGAAATGTATTTCTAGACGCAAAGACATTGGATATAACAGTAACAGATCCACAGATTTTCAGCGAGGATAGTTAGTTTTATTTATAAACCTCCAAATCCCCCAGTGTGATGCATTTAAGGGCACTCACAAGAAAACAGGTCAATCTACTTAAGTTCAGCTCAGTTGACTTGACTAAGCATTCTAACGTCAACATATCTTGTTTTTGTTTGGTTTTGTTTTGTGTAAAAACAACATTTTGGTCCTCAGGATTATTAAAAGAGAATAAGAGAGTGTTCATGTAAAAAAAAAGTGTTCAACACTTTATGTTTTGAATGCACACAGTCATGTGAAGAGGACGCAACTCAAAGAACTTAAGCTCAAAAAGTTCAGAAAAGAAGATCACATGGAGACACCCCCACTTTGGTCCGGTGGGGGGGAAAGTATTGTTGGTGAATGAAATTTGCAATATATATGTGTGTGTATTCTGATGATTTCTTTTTCATGGGAAAGTACTTGGTTTGAGAGGAGTTGGTATAGGGTCCAGGTGTTAGGGCCCCCTTTCCTTTCACACCACAGTCTCTGTCCAACATTTTTATTATTTTTTTACGGGCTGCTGGTGGGACCAAAAAATAATAATAACGAAACAGGGCAGCCTTTACTTTATAATGTAATTGCGTCACAGGGATTTTCAATTTGATACGCAGATTCACCTTAAAGGGATATAATGAGAAAACATCCTTGTTTAAGCCCAAAGACTGAAACATGAGGTTCGATCATTTGAAAAATGTAGAGGAAATTAAAACAGCAGAGTTTACATACTTATTCCCAGCATTGTAATCTGTCATTTTAATCCCTTAGACCAGTGGTTCTCAAATGGGGGTACGTGTACCCCTGGGGGTACGTGGAGGTACTGCAGGGGGTACGTGAAGCTTTTCAAAATATCTTTAAAAAATCAGTAGGCTCCTCATAATAAGTCTTGGGAAAATTATTTTGTAAAAAGTTTGATAAAATATAAATGTGTGTTCATGCACTGAAATTTATATTCAGTACTTAGTTTCAATATCCTTTAAAATAAAACGGTTTGACTGGTTTTATACCTTCCTGGTGGTCACCGTCTTCTGTTTTTCTTTTTTGTTTAACCATGCAATGTTTGCAATATGGATGTATTTGTCAGGTTCACTGATATAAGTTGTTTGGCTTTAATAAATCAGACAGTGATTTTACAGCACTGTACCTCTTTTTAATTCCAAAAATGTTTTGCCCGTGTCAGGGGGTACTTGACTAAAAATATATTCTTAAGGGGGTACATCACTGAAAAAAGTTTGAGAACCACTGCCTTAGACTATGAGTACATCAAGATATACTTGAATCACTTCAACTTTTGGTTTTAAGGAGTGACCATGGTGCTGGATGCAGTGTATGGTAGGTTTTATTATTCCACCTTTAAAATGTGATTTCAGCAGCTCTCCAGTTGAGGGCCTCCTTCATTGTGTTTTGTGTTTCACCACTGAGTCAGGTAAAAATGAAAGAATCAGACAGTTTTAAACCGCCTGCAGGTTTTTCTAGAATACGTCTACATGTGGCTTGTTCTAATTGATTGGTGGGACTCAAATGTAAGCAGACTAACAGGAATAGTTTTCATAATGAAAACAGATTTACTACAAAAAAAAAAAAAACAGGATGAGTGTAGTAGAACAAATTAACACATAAAGGAACCAAAGTGTTTAGAGTTTTTCTCAGTTGCTGTGGCACATTTCTCAGATCAGAATTAAAATTCTCAAAACTATTTGTTCAATCTTCAGTCACTTGAGTCACATGCTTAGGTACATCCACACAAACGACCATGTACAATTTTCTGCTTCTTATATTATCAATTTATTGAGTCATGTTGATTAAATGTATTACATTTAATCAATGTAATTGATTACATTGATTGATTACATTGGGGTTATTCTCTGTTGAATAACCCCAAAGCACTTAAGTGTTAGTTTGTTGCATAAGTCTTCATATGCAAAATGAAGACTTATGCAAGTTGTCATAACATGGAGGGCATATTTCTATGTATTTCTATTAGACTTTGTTTTTTCCAAGTCTGTGCTAAATTGGTTGAAATGTTCCAAAATTAACCATGACTTTTGTCAATGAAGGTTGATGTGTGAAATATTAGATCAATCAATAATCTAACGGTTTTCTGAAATAGCTCAAAGGTACATCTCATGAATTATCAACTGGAAAGTACGCAGTGTAACATTTCTGACGATAGAAGAACATGGAATTACACTGGGTCAACACTGGCGCAAAAAGTATTATATGCGACACATAGGGGCGCCACGCTAGACGGTGCACCAAAGCGATGGTGGAAAAATTATTTCCCGTCAGCAATTTCTGTTTTTTTTTTTTTTTTTTTACAGCTGTTTGTGCTTGTGTAAATAATATTATCAATAACAGAGGTACGATACTGATAAGGCACCCTTTTATCCCCCCTTCACACACACACACACACACACACACACACACACACACACCCACACACACACGCACACACACACACACACACACACACACACACACACACACACACACACACACACACACACACACACACACACACACACACACCCCAAATGCGCACACACGTTTGCGCAGCTATTTTGTGGGAACTTTCTATTGACTTCCATTAATTTCTACAGCCTAAACCTTACCTTTACCCTTATCCTAACCCTAACCATTACATACCTAACCAAAACTCAATTAACACTTTAGTCCTAAATCTGACCCCTGACGCAAAAACAACGTTTCCTCTTGTGGGGACCAGGCTTCAGTCCCCACAAGGAGCAGTGTGTCCCCACAATGTAGTATGTCAGGAAAATGGTCTCCACAAGGTATTAGAAAGAAGCGCACCTACACACACACACATATTTGGGTGGCTATATTTGTGGGGACTTTCCATTGACTTCCATTCATTTCTACAGCTTAATCCTTACCCCAATCCTAACCCTAACCAAAACTCAATTCACACCTTATCTAAATCTAAGTCCTAAATCTAACCCCTGAACCAAAACAGCATTTCCCCTAGGTTTCGGTCCCCAAAAGAAGCAGTGGGTTCTCCCTGCCGTCCTCCTCCCCCACACACACGTTAAGGCACTTTAGTTTATGCACCTTTGAGAACATACTGCAGTGAGTTTTTTCCCCCACTTGTCAGAGAGAAGAGGAAGAGAAGTCTAACCCTAGTGGACAGAAGAGGTCAAGGATGCCTGTGAACTTCTGATCATATAGGACCCACATTTGAAGACCACATTCTCATTTATGGGCTCACCAATCTTTTTATAATTTTTTGCAGACGCAATTCTTCACAGAGATCCTCCCATATCCACACAAAACCTAAAGAATTTATGGAATGAGGGGGTGCACTACATGTTGCTCTGCCTATTAGGCAGATTTTGTTGCTTATGAGTGATTTGTAAAAGCAACAAGAATCATGAAACACACAAGGGCATGAATACATTTCAGAAGCATTGCAGTAGATTATGTTAGTGTGTTTGTGGGGAATCTTTCAAATGCCTTTTGGCCTCAAGCAGTCTGCTTCAAGTGAAGGTTTTTCTGCTTTTCTTCCCCTTTTTGAGTCCAGCTTAGGCTGGTGGGTAGTGGGCAGTGTTAGGTTAGATCAGATTTGCTCAACAAAAGGGGTGAAGATGCTTCTCTTGTGGTACATTTTGTGGGACAGTAATAACTCTTGGACACCTCAGTTCACCTGGCTTCAGAAGCAACTTAAAACCAAATATGCTTTTAAAAGAGCTATTCAGTTATATTTGTGGTACAAATTGAGGGAGAAGACTAAAATAACATGCAGATGCATTTATGCAGCTAATTATACAGGCAGGATAATACAGGAAGGCAATCTTGGGACTGAGTGACAAACTTCAATGGCACTTCCATTTACATACACAAATGGAACATCTCCTTCCCTTGTTTCATTAATAGTACTTTATTGCTGTATTTTATCACAAACTACTATATTTCATATCTACACATAACCTGCCACATTTCCTCCTCTAGTTCCTTCATCCTATCTCTTATCAGCCACTCTGTACCAAGAGTGGTTGATAATTCACAAAGATATAAAAAGTACATTCCAGTTACACAAATGGTGACATGTGGTAAATACATGAGCTTAATGTAACACTTTCCCACAATGAGGCATGTTGGTCTCCAATGTTATTCTCATCAAAAAAAAAAAAAAAGTAATGGCACAACAGACCAAATATGAATTAAGCAACAAATTCGACAACCCACAACTATTACAAAGAGACTGTCCTGTTTAAGGTCCTGCTCTCATCTAAGAAATATTTTAGTGGCTTGGTATCTAAAATTGTGCTGTCTTACAGTAGATGAGAAGGAATCCTGCGTGCTTACTGTAGAAAAGTTGAACTCATGAAAGTTGAGAGAAAAAAGGAAACCATGCATAATTCTGAGACAAATGGAAAGTTTCAGCCTCTTTCTGTGGATGTGGCATTACTCTTCCTGTAGTCCTTGAAACTCCCCTGGGATGGCGATGAATCACGTACACCCCGGCAGATGCTGATGTACCCATCGACCTGCAAAGTATAACACCTGCATAGGTCACTACACTGTTTACATAAGCTACATGCTTATCCGATGTACTGTATATGTCGCTTGTTTTGCCTGGGAATTTCTGTTATGAAATTCCACTTGATTCTCTTCTTACTTCAGTGCTCTGTCTGGGATTTCTCCCGTTGACCTTGATTTCTCAGGTAGAAATTCAACTGGACCAATCAGGAAACAGGAGGAGAAGTTGTGAACGGTGACATCAATTTTATGCGCTGTTTCAGAATTGTAGTCTGGCTGTAGTTTGGCAGTGGTCGGAGGAGGTGAACAAAGCCTTTCAGTCTATGTTGGTCACGCTTCCAAATATTAAATTAACATTAACGGCCGCTTCATTCAGCTCAGCACGTCTCTTTTCACAGAGGGACATAGTTGTTTACAGCACACCGAGTTTCTGGTAAGCTTCTTGGCCTCGAATTGCTATCACAACCACTCATTAGCAATTTAGTGAAATCATTTCTCAATAGTCCAGAGCCAACTTGGTACTGGTTTTTACCAGGCTATGCTTAGCTGAACTTTCAAGTAGGAACCCTGCCATAAAGCAATCTGTTCACTTCTGCTTTAAGGATGCTATATTTGACCGATATTTGTTTTTTCAAATATCAGTTATTTATCAATCATTTGATACAATAAAAACAACAGAGTAGTCAGTAGCAGAAAATACTGTTTGGCATTTTCCTTACAATTGTGGCACCAGGGAAGGGGGAAAAAATTAGGCTTTCCAACATTATTGATTGATACAATATTGTAACAATCAATACATTAATGTACAATGCTGTTAAGCATTGTTGTAGCAAACAACAATACAATCGACGAAACGCACATTTTCTACCTTTCCTGCATTTACTTATTAGCATATAGAAATGTTACAAATCCTAAACGTTCACTAGAAGATGAAAATGTATCTTCTTCGTGATGTATCCCTTGAACCACAGGAATCAGTCAAAGATTTCTTTTGAGGGCAAGAACATATCAGACGTCACTGAGGTCTGCGGGCGGGAGGGGGTGGTTGTGAAACTCATGTGAGCACAGTCCAGTGAAGCATGTGCTGTGGGAGCCTGTGCAAAGCTCTCTATCTCTCCAATTGTGTCAGCTCTGCTCAAACCTTTCTGACTTCCACACTGCTCCTAAGAGCCTGATTAAAGAATGTCACAAAGCCACGTTCATGCAAAACACACAACACAGAATACAGGACGTCATCAGTACTACCGGAACACATAGAGATCATCTTAAACCAGCTGCTGTGTATTAGATTAAATATAATATGCAAAATATGTTATATATATACTATGTTTTATTGATTTTTATCATTTATCAAGTTAATTCATTTGGGATTTGTGCTTTTTCACATTGTTCATAGTCTGATATATGAAGCCCTGAAGGCAACTCTGTAAAGTTAAAATCAAAGACTGCTATTAAACTTCTAAAAACTTTGTTGCTTGCAAAACATCCTTGAGCGCTCCATGTGCGCATCCAGAAACATCCGGCCAAACCGAACCGGTTCTTCATCCATTTTCAGATTTCTTTGAAGCTTTGGACGCCAAAAGCCCAGTTGATAAGAATTTGCTGGCGTAAGGGATTGTGTTTCAGAAATGCTTTTTCTCAAGTCACGTTGCCTCACAACATGAAAAGCAACCAATGACCTCAGAGACACGTAGTCTCTGCTCCTATAAAGTTGCTGAAGCTAAAGTGTCTCCTTTCAATAGCAAACAGAGAGAGAGAAAGTTGGATCTGGCGCTGCCCTTTGGTTTCACTCATTATTTCTGTGGACAATGCTGCGAGTCAGATGTCTGAGAGGAGGTAGCAGGGGGGCCGAGGCTGCCCATCTGATCGGAGCCATGGTTTGTATTCTGGTGGTTTTATGTTTTTTTTTTGTTGTTGTTGTTGTTGTTTTTATTTTATTTTTTTCAGCAAAGAAAGAGAAATCATGCTTTTATTTCGTCTCACTGATCTTTTGTTTCAATGAAAACACAAGTCTTTAAAGGTGAATAAAGACATTTTGTTCGACTTTTTCTTCATTACATCTGAGCTGATTGGGTTAAACTCAGGTTAATTGATTTATGGATGTGCTGGTTGTCTGCTCAACCCTTTAGATGTCTGAAAATGCAAAACTAAAACAAGAAAGGCACTGATCACTTCAAAGAAAGTAAAACAAAAAAGACTGGATTTTCCTAACGGTGCAGGGTGTTTTCTTCCCTTTATTTTCTTTAGTCCCTGAGCGACAGCGAACAGCTGTTTCACAGCAGATGGCTCTCAAACTCTGTGACTCCAGAGCTGGTGTGGAGCCAGCGGGGCCAATACTGTAACCTCTATCTCTAAGAGATAAGGCTTCTTAATAACACGTGTACTTTGGCACCCAACCAATCTTTCCAACTGAGATCAGTTTTCGTCGGAGTCTTGGAGCAGTTTCATCTTTGCTATATTTCTTTGATCCTCTTTTTTTTTTTTTTTTTTTGCCTTAAGCCACGTCGTTTTGAAATTTTCTTCCAAATGTTTTAATTTTTCTTGCACCAAAATAAAACCAAATTCATTGATAAATATGCTCATTTTGAAACAGCTTCCTGCTCAGCGCTAATGACCAACAACTGTATTTTAAAATCAAATAGTTGATGCATTTTCCACAAAAAAAAGAAAGAAAATTTTTGTGCAAATATTTTCTCACAAATTATTTAATCCAAAGCCTAAGCCCAAAGCTGATCCATTTTCTTCTCGCTCAGCTTGGCCGGTCAGTTGCAGGTTGGGTGCAGAGGACCTTCCAGAGCACTTCAAGTGCAGCAGCTGCTGCTCAACGCCAAGCAGCTGAAGAGGAACCTGTTACTGAGCCCATTCACCAGGAGTGTCCCGTCTGCAGCTACAATGAATGGGACCCTCTTGAGGAGGTGATCGTGGGGCGAGCCGAAAACGCCCACGTGCCTCCGTTTACAGTGGAAGTGAAAGTAAGCGTCTCCTCTGACCCGTCCACAAAGCGCAAATTGTAAAAGTGTGACAGTGATGTTAACTGTGTGTCACCCTGTCGTGACGGTCTGATTAGGCCAACACATACGAGAAGTACTGGCCCTTCTACCAGAAGCATGGGGGCCAGTCTTTTCCTGCGGACCACTTGAAAAAAGCCTTTGCTGAGATTGAAGAAATGTGCAATATCCTGCGTCACGAGGGCGTCGTTGTCAAGAGGCCAGAACCCATCGACTGGTCTGTCGAATACAAAACTCCAGACTTCACGTCCACAGGTGAAAAGCATTGTGTAACGTTGACTGGTGCTACAGTCATAATCTGACTGTTATTATCTGATAACGAGTGTGCATTATTGAACATGTTGCAGGAATGTATGCTGCCATGCCAAGAGACATCCTCATGGTTGTCGGAAATGAAATTATAGAAGCTCCCATGGCCTGGAGGGCTCGGTTCTTTGAGTACCGTGCCTATAGGCCTCTGATCAAGGAGTACTTTAGAAAAGGTGCAAAGTGGACCACAGCTCCTAAGCCAACCATGGCTGATGACCTGTATGATCAGGTGAGGCACTCAAACAGCAGCAGCAAGCGCTGTTGGATCTAGTTCTTCATATCGCCTCTGAACTCTTTGCCCCGTGCCATTTATTGTCGTCGTACGTGAAGAGAGACCATGCCACACAGTTTAATTGCTCTGGTGTAAATCATTATTTTCTCCTGTCAACCAGGACTACCCCATCCGCACTGTGGAGGACAGACACAAGCTGGCTGCCCAGGGGAAGTTTGTGACCACGGAGCATGAGCCCTGCTTCGATGCTGCTGACTTCATTCGAGCCGGGAGGGACCTTTTCGTCCAGAGGAGTCAGGTGCAAAGCATTGCTCTCATGCCAAGCAGTACTGATTCAATCCACAGGGAATCAGAACTGAATGCATGGTTGGGGTAGGTCATAAGGCTTTTTCTCTGCATACTGCCCCAATGCAGGTTACAAATTACATGGGTATCGAGTGGATGAGGCGCCATCTGGCCCCAGATTACAAGGTGCACATCATCTCATTCAAGGATCCCAACCCCATGCACATTGATGCCACTTTTAACATCATCGGCCCCGGATTGGTGTTGTCGAACCCTGATCGCCCATGTCGCCAGGTATTTTCAGAGAGAGTACTCTGCTGCCCTCTTGTGGATGTGAAAATAAACTGTTCATGACAGATCTCGATGTCCATTACTATGTGCTTCTTTTTTTAAAAATCTGCAACTCAGATTGACATGTTCAAGAAAGCCGGCTGGACTGTTGTGAAACCACCGACACCTTTGATTCCTGATGGTGTGTACTTCAGCTAAAGCTTGGTTCGAATTTTTAAAAAAGTTGTTTTGTTGATTTGCTTTTTTTACTGAAAAAACCCAAACGTTTCTGCAGATCATCCACTGTGGATGTCCTCCAAATGGCTGTCCATGAATGTGCTGATGCTGGATGAGAAGCGTGTCTTGGTTGACGCCAATGAAGGCACAATTCATAAAATGTTTGAAAACCTCGGTGAGTGCAACACTTTTAAATTATTCTTCTCTTAAATTAAAAAACATAAATGTAAAAAACATAAATATATTGTTTTTTGCTTTGAGCAGGTATCAAGACCATAAAGGTGAACATTCGCCATGCCAACTCACTTGGCGGTGGCTTCCACTGCTGGACAACCGATGTCCGCCGCCGTGGTAACCTGGAGTCCTACTTCCACTAGCCTCGCCAGAAAAAGGCAGTTTTTATTGAGCTTTAAAATCTAAAGCCTCAATCCGGAAGCTTCTCAGATACTTAAACATCACTAAAAAAGATTGAGCTTACATCTGATCAAATCTGCTGTGTGCAAATCTGAAATCCTAACTTAGGAAATTTGTTTAAACCCATGTGAAACAAATGACAGTAGGGTGGGTTTTTTGGGGGGGGGTGGGCTGGTTCGACCAAAAGCTCCTCTCCGGATTGTGCCTTAATTGAACATTTATGGATGATTTTGGTCTGCTGGACCTTGGAGTGCCTTTGCAAACAGCTTTGTTAAGAGATAAACAGCACACACATGCTGAATAGCAAGAATCTTTGGTTTATTTCAAACAGGAATCTCAATATTAACTGCATTTCTGGCCTGGCAGGCGTGAAGCTTACCCATCTAAAAGCCAATGCTTTGAGGACAAGGTACAATTTGGTATGCGAATGTCACTAAACTTGGGCACAGGAGGTTAGAAGCTACCTCTGTTTGAACACTCAGGGTGCTTTTTCTTATCAGGACCTTCTTTTCCTTGCATTCTCGCTACAACTACCTGTAGGTGTAGGTATCTGGAGCAAATGTCTCCTATATTACATGTCTTTTTCCTTTGTCTGTAATAAGATGAAGGAACATTTAAGAACCAAGGAAACTGCATAATGAAAAGCACCCTGAGAAATCACAACTCTACCTTTTTCCAATATCTTTTATAAAGAAACATGTATACAACTTTTAGGTGGTTCAAGACACCATATTCATTTATCACATTTGTAGAAACATTGATTAAACTGGAAAACCTCAGCTTTTACTTTTACAACTCTTTTTATTGGATTTCCCAGCAATAAGTGTTTTTATATATTTTCGTAAAAATCCATGAGGTCCATATCAGATTTTGTATACCTTTTTCCTCTGCTGTTTTCTCCTGTTGCATATTTGGGCCAGTTACAGTACATGCTGCCAGTCTTTTTCCGCTGAGCTACTTATTTGCTTCAACAAACTGAAAATGCATGAGGGTATAATTATTTTATTTTATGTACTGCTTATACAATTGCAATGTTTTAAACTGCTTAAAATATTTTAGAGGAGATGAATTTCAGAGGAAATTTGTTTCAACAGAGTGATGCAAGTGATGTTTTGTAGTATGTCATGACAGTAAATTGTAATTAAAAAGTCTCAAGTTTCATTGATTTGGCTCTGGATTGTTTTTATAAGGTTTAATTTACTTGTGAAAAATAGTTATTTATTGCATTGTTTTGAGTGAGTTATGGTTGCAAAAATTAACATTGAGCCATATTTTAGAATTTGACGACAGGAAACAAAGTCTTTAAATATTTGTTTTTGCTTGTTTGTTTCATTTATTGCTTTAGGGATAATGGCTTCTTCCTCCCTGAGTGGCCATGGTAGGAAATGACTCATGTCACTGTGGATGATGTCACTTCCTTACTTTTTATACCATAACCTCACACTGTAAAAATTAGAAAAATTGAACCATCAGTTTAAATAAATGCAGTCTCTGGGGAAAATCCGCTCACCAATTTAGAAAGTTGATCATTTTTGATAACACATTCCCTCCTTTAAGGATAGCTGTGATAAAAGCTTAAAATTTTCCATTAAAATTAAGTAAAACGTTAACATGAAGAAGGGAAACTTTGAAACTTCATAAACGAGTAGTGAATGAGCGAGGTCACACCTAGTGGTGCTCTATACTGCATCAAGATATGTTGCTTTGGTGATACGCATCTAGAGATTGTTCTAGCTGTTCTTTTATCCGGAATACCAGAAAAGGAACCATCATAATCCCACAAGTTTCATATTTGCTAAACATTATGACATTGTTTATTTATGTCACGGATGATGCTTTCCATTCAAATGATCAACAAGGTGGACCAAATCTGACCCAGATCCGACAGAAGTCACCACTGTTACGTGGCCTGCCTTTAGCGTTTCTCTTGGTACTAATGATGTGCAAAAGTGATACAAATTAATTGTGATAAATAAGCACAAAGAATACCCCCAAAAAATAAAATGAAACAATTTGGCTTAGGCAAAAAAAAAAAATCCAAAGTGATGTTTTTATTTGATTTTCAACAACTAGAGAAAAGTAGATCTCTTCATGCCAACATTATGATGGAGGGCTGATGATTTGGATTTTATGGATATATTGGTTACCCAGTTAAGTAGAGAATGCAACAAATTACTGCAATTAAACTATATAGATTTAGAAAGCCAAGTAACATAGTGTGCAATCAAGGCGGTTCATAGCAAAGTGGAGCAGTTTTGGGAAAAATAAAAGTGAAGAAGAAGAAACATAAAATCAGCAAATGGAAGGAGTTCATCAGAAACTAACTACAGTTAAATTGTTAATGCAAAGGAGCAGAGCAGTGAAGTAAGATATTAAATTAGATACTAGAACAGTCACAAATGAACCCAAAAGAAAGCACGGTAACTTTGCTTACAGCGCATGAAGCAGTATATATACATACATATGAATGCGCTGAGGTCCAAAAACTGTGGACCTCAGCGCTTGTTATATTGAACAATTCTGTCCTAGGAACCAAAACACCTCTATCAGGATCATCATTCAACACATACCAGGACAAGATAAGAGGAGAGAGAAAACGTACAACGCAGCTTTCCTTGCAATGCTCTGCAGAGGGAACTCTAAATGTCCCCAAGCAGCACTGCTTCCCCAGTTCCTGAATATATTTCTCATCTAATTTATAAATTGTTGTTTTCGGCACACAGGATAACATAAGGCTTCCCTGAGACCATCCAGACAAAAAAAACCTTGGTATGAAACTATTTCACCTGACTGTGGTGTGTTTATTTAATTTACAGCTTCAGATAATGCCATAATGTCATAAAACAGTGCTATATAAATAACCTGACAGTTGTATGGATGTCTATGTGATAAACATAAAGAGGAACAGTTAATGCACTTGCAGCTATGGCACTAGATCGGCTACTTAACACACTGTTCCCAGGATGAACTCAGAGTTTAACACAACTGCCTTTTTTTCCCCCTCGAACTTCTGAATGTTTGGAGTGAATTTGAAAAACCATCAGCCTTTAAATACGTCTACCTATTGATGCTTCTGAGGGTCGTTTAGGAACTGCACTTCAGAGATCAGCACCCAAAATGTTTTGGATGTAACTTGCAATGTCTCCACATATCACTCTTTTGTCTTAACAACTGAAGCTTTTCTTTCTATGATGAAACTTTCAAGTGTATCAGATTTTAAGAGAAATAGATGTTATGTCTCAGAGGGACCTTGTCGCTCAAATTAACCTAAGAGGTCAGATGAATAAGGCCGTCTGTCTTAAAAAGCACCACTGATGTGCAATTCTGAGAAATAGCAGCACAGGAATCAGTCAATGTTAATAGAAAAGTTACAACTCTGAGTGTTTCAGTCTTACTAAACCCAGAATATTGATGTCTTCTGTCCTTGTATAGGAATGTTGATTAAAGATGCAAATACTTTCAGGAGGAATGTTTTCTACAATTGTACAGCACAATAATACTGATTATAATAGACTGTAGAACATCTGGGGAAAAGTTAATATTTTTCCGCATTATGGAAATGCAGTTTTAAGAAAGAATACTATACTAATAAATACTAAGAAAGAAAAGGGTGATTTTCAAAAACAATCATCTCATCTTTGCCACAAATTAAGATTGGTTTGATGAGGTAAAAAATGTTAAAACACTAAAGACATGACGTGATAGCATGTTGAAATATATCTGAAATCACAGCCCTCAATTAACTCCTCCAAAAATACAATTTTGAAGAAATATTTTCCGTAAAGTTTTACAAATGAGGATTTGGGAGGTCTGGAACTTTAGCGACCCCTAGTGGGAGAGTCAAATAAAGAGGAGGGTGGATCAAAAGCTGTTTTCCTAATTCCAGGAAAATAGATTTTAAAGAAAAGAAAAACATCACTTGAAATCTATGTAATTCACAAATAACCAACAGACCTTTATTTTTTTATTTTTATTTTTTTTGTATATTTTCATAACACTGACATTTTGAACAAATCTATGAAAGCAACCCCTTTTAAAACATTATGAAATTCTTAGAGAGGCAGAAAATGCCCTAAAGGTTTCTATACTATTCTGGATATACTATTTCTATACTATCTTTTGAGACATGGGCCGGATGAAGCAAAAAACATTTGTCTGTATTAACTGTCTTCACATTGACTTGTGGACAATGACCAACAAATTATTTACAAATTAGCTTAAAGACAACAAAGTCAATGTTTTGGAGTGGCCATCACAAAGCCTTGACCTCTATAGTACATTTGAGAGAAAAGCTAAAAAGAGGAGTGTGAATACGGTGACTCAATTGGACCACATGTCCATAAATGTGGCCATGGCAACTTCAGAAAAGTTGACTAACAAAGAATGCGTGATCTTGTAAACATGCATGCCATTTGATGCTATTGTTGAAGTGAAGCAAAAGCAATAGACAATATAAGCATCCAGCTCAACCCTGACAGAACGTGCAGATCTCCGTGTAGGGTTTGGTTGCTGAGGGTAAAACTGCTGATGTTAAAAATACTATTCTGATATAGAGATATAAAAGGAAGAAGAAGAGATCAAATAAAAACCATCAAAGAAATGCTGCAACATTTATTTATGCATTTATTTAAGGCCAACATTTGGCTGAGGAAAGAACTCGTTTAAACCTGAAGCAACCAATAACAACTTCACACGAGAGACACTCCTCCACTCTGTTCAATAGCCATCTTTTGAAACTCAAAACCTTAACTTTTAATAATGCATTTTTTCCCCTCTGTAGCCTATAGCCTTCAAAGTCAAAGTAGGATTAACCATCATCACATGTTTCCTCCCCATGACATGTAAACCGACCTTTATGTGTCAAGCTGCAGGAGCTTCAGGAGGCTGAATGCCTCCCAGAGCTGTGCAGAAGTGCCCGGTATTCCCAGTCTGCAGTGTAATTTTAATTTTGTACCAGCAGTGATGGGGCTTTTTGCTGCTTAAAGCAACACATCACATGACTCTATTAGAGTGAGGTTTTTAGAACAAACCGAGCTTTCAAGCAGCTTTAAAGCCACTAAAAATACCCAGCCTCATGTGATTTACGACATCTATAAAACAGAAAACACCCCGGCTTAAACAAACAATATAAATGTTAAATAAATGTTAAAATAAAGGGTCGGCAGGCGGGATATAAAGCATGACCACTGACAGGTCATGGTTTTTTCTTTTTTGCCTCTTAGCTTACAGTGAAGCTAGCTGCATTATTCATGAGGGGATGACATGTTTACCGTTGTCTTTGCTTTTCTGTCACTTATGTGTGTTTAGCTGTTATTATCGCCGTACTTTGTGCAGCTGCATTCTGCAGCAGGGTCTCTGCAGGACAGTTTGTTTTTTGTTTGGTTTACCGTCCGTCTGATAGCATCTTTTATCTGCACAACACTCAAAGCATCGCTCGTGTCCAAAGTCTCATGCTCTCTCATTGTCTGTCTGGTCATTTTCAGTGGTTGGGGAATTTGAATCACGTTCCTGAGGCACCAAACAGCTGCTGGCCTTTTAAAGTAAACGTGTAAAGCCTCTGTGTTGTGTTGTGAACAGGAAGTAGAAATAATTCCAACTAAATCACAACAAGAGTAATCATTTGAACCTTTTTAAGAAATGTGGGTGTCTAACAACACAATGATTTCACATATTTATTTATTTATGGTGTCATTAAGGTACAGTATGTGTTTTTCATTGGGCCCCTTCAAATAGACACAATTATCTGTTTGTTTAGTTCTAATCTCCCCTTTTTTTGACCTCATTTTAAAGCATGGCTTTATTCAGTATGGATAGGTGCGGTTAACGGTAGGCAGTATCTTACCTGCAGGTGACGCCTCTTATTTGGACAAACAAGTTAAGGGTTAATCAGATCTGAATATCTTGTTTTGTATGACTAAAAAAACCCTGCAAATTCTGAAAAAACTATCAACTTTGAGTGAAAGATTTTTTTAAAAGTATAAAATAAAATTTAAAAAAGCAAAGGTTTTCTGCACATCCAGATCACTGTTATAAGAGGGCAGACCGCAGATGAAAAAAATACTTGGACTTATACAAAGGAGCATGTTTCATGTTATATTTATAGTTTTATTGGCTCTAGTAAACATTGTGGCAGGAGTCTGAACCCTTTTTATTCTGTCAGATAGACCTTTTTCCAACAAGGAGTAAAAGCCAGAGGGAGAAAATAGTTTAACTTTATGTAAGTAATCTACACTATCACTCTGATGATCCAAAGATCCTTGGCAGCTCCTCCTTTATTTTAACTTGGTGCCTGTAAAGTCTTCCAGAATGGAGAACATTTGCAAGCTATCATCTGTTTTTTATGTTGGGTTTTGAGCAAAGGTGTCCTCTTCTTCTCTGAGTTTGCTAAAGGATTCATTTGACTGTAGGCAGTCACACTCTTCGACCGGCTTCAGTGAGCTTCTTTAAAGACTTTTGCTGCTGATCTGGGAATAATAGGTGTATTTTGAACTAAAACACATTAATCTAAGATCCAGAACCTGTCTCGATCCTGAAAAGTAGAATGACTGGAGAATCCATTCATTTTCTCTACACCCTTGTCCCTAACGGGGCCGGAAGGGGTGCTGGTGCCTATCTCCAGCGAATGTTCTGGGCGAGAGGAGGGGTCACCCTGGACAGGTCGCCAGTCTGTCGCAGGGCAACACAGAGACAGACAGGACAAACAACCATGCACACACACAAGATTTAGAGACCAATTTACCTGACAGCCATGTTTTTGGACTGTGGGAGGAAGCCAGAGTACCCGGAAAGAACCCACACATGCACAGGGAGAACATGCAAACTCCGTGCAGAAAGACTCCGGGCCGGAAATCGAACCTTCTTGCTGTGAGGCAACAGTGCTACCAACTGAGCCACTCTGCAGCCTGACTGGAGAATTTTGGCATATTTAGATTTAGATATCTTGGGATGATGGTCAAACCCATTTCCTCTTTGAACTGTTGAGTAGAAAGAACACATTTTCAAGGTCTTGAAAAAGCTGTCGTTACCGGTTGCAGATAGTTAAGAATATGTATTTCTTGGGATGAACAGTCGCTTGATTGTTGGGATCCATCAATAAATGTTTCATCATAAAAACACAACAATACAAAGGTAATTATTAGAACTGATGGCAGTACTACATTAAAGACATAGATACTGCAGAAACGATTTACCATCTTAATGTGTTTTTTTCTGTTTTTTTTTAACCATTTACAGCAAACGCAAAGGGCTCTTATTGTGAAAGTATGCAGGAAGTTTGAGTTTTTGCTATTGTAGCTAAAATGTATGGCTTCAATAGGGATTTTATTTCTAAAAAGCAATGATGACATAAGGGTGCACCTAACTAGATTAAAATTATAATCCAATTATAATTTTAATCTGTTGAATTCAGCTACAGTGTGGTCTAATATTCCCTACGTCATAAAATAGTAAAACACGCCCCTCTTATATCACTTTGTTTTTTTTTTTTGGTTTTTTTTAATCTAATTTTATGAAACAATAATAGGTTCGTAGTACGTTTGCTGACCGTATACCACTGCGAAAATCCTTCTTGTGGCAAATAAATGGACGTAAACCTGACTAGATGAGCACGTTCCAGGTTCAGGAAGAAGCGAATCACAGAAACATGTAAACAGCGTACCTGCAGCCAGCTCGGGGACGGCGGGTGAGAGCGCTCTTCCTGCTTTCAAAGTTCCCACGGCACTCGGGGGACCACCCAGCGGCGCCGAGCGCGCCTCCCATTGGCTGCTCGCTCCTCATTTGCATTAACGTCAGTAAAGGCTGTAGGTCAATCCTTGCGGGTGCTTTTATTGGATGTGCCGCTGTCAAGCAGTGCTGAAGAATTGGAAGGGCAAACGCCAGAAAAGGCAGAGACAAGACAAACATTAAAATCAGCATTATGTAGCTCGGTCCCGCCTTATGTCCGCTCGCGTCAGACTGAGATAATCCTGCCGTCACCGATTTTTAACATCTGAAACTTGTGGACACGGAGCGTGGATTTTTTTTTTCCCTTGCTTTTTTTTTGAAGATTTTTTTTTCCTCCGAGTGTGTGTGTCTCTCTCTCTCCCTGCCTCTCTCTCTCTCTCTCTCTCTCTCTCTCTCTCTCTCTCTCTCTCTCTCTCTCTCTCTCTCTCTCTCTCTCTCAAGCGACTACATTCTCCAGAGGTGGTACCTCTTCATAATACAATCAAACAGCCTCTACATCTGTTTTTGTCAAGCTCCAGAATGAGAGGAAAAATCGCGGAGCCTGTGGCGAACTGCAGCCGGGTTTGGATCTCTTAAATCAGGCGGATCATCCTCCACCGGGGGAGCGGATGCCTGAATGGAGACTGCGAGCCATCCACCAGGATCTCCCCGCTTCCTAAATTGGTGAATTTGTGGGCTGACAAATGGAGTGTTCTGTCGGGCTGCATGGCCTTGTGTTTCACCGACGGGGTTTGACATGGGAGCGACTGACCAGAATAACACTCCGCAGTGTGAATATTTCAGCCTGTTGATGATGAGCCGCTCAGGACTGGAGCAAAGTGTCGTGAGAATCGCTTTTCTGGCCCGTGTGCTGAGCTGAAGTGGACAACCAGACTGTTGAAGAAGACCAAAAAAAACAAACAAACAAACAAAAAAAAGGCAATATTTTTGATGGCTCCGAGGTGGGGGAGGACGGATACACATGAAACCTTGGACATAAAAAATGGATAAAACTCATGCGTAAAGCTGATGAGGGAGGGGGGGGTCTCAGGCCTACTTGATAGCAGTAGTGAAGTTGATGGGGGGGTGGGGGGAGTGAGAAAATGATGATGTGGTACGAATTGAAGGCGAGAAGAAGAGCTGGAGTGAGGGATAAAATCCGTGGGGATCTTGGTAGCTGAAGAATAACGGAACCCAAGTTTCTCCAGGACAAGACAGCTGCTTTCATTGAAGCTCTCCAATTAACTTCATGTGAAAAACAGGGAGAGGAAATCAGCTTCCTGGTTGAGGGGTGGGTGGGTGGGTAGGGGGGGTTAGATAGATATTTTATTCATGCCTTATGTTGGAGCAACTGGAGAACCGGCTTTCCTGTGGCCTAGATGTTCTATACACACACACACACACACATATATGCATTTGTAGAGAAACACATATTTTTGGAGAGAATTTTAACCTTTCGGAGGAAGAGTGGACCTTCAGAAACACACAGAGAGGACGAATGACACTCTTGTAGCCTCAAAAGTAACGCACTTGGAAAGAAAAGAAGAAAAAAAGGCTGAAGTGGGTTTGAAGCATGGGCTGTGCTTCAAGTATTCATATCTCTGATAGGGTGGTCTACCACAGTGGAAAAGAGTCTGAGGATTCCCACTCACCCCAGCAGACTAATACAACTCAGCATCAAGGAAATCCTGCCTCCGGACTACCCCTAAAACCCCCTAGCTGCAAGGTGAGAGAACCTACATTCATTGCATTCACAGAGACAGGAGAGCGAGTGTGTGTGAGAGAGATCGAGTCAGAAGAAGTTTGCTTTTGTGTGTGTCTGTGTGCGTGTGTGTGTGTGTTTGTTTGTGTTATAGACAGTTGAGTTGTTCAGTCTTTATTCTGGAAAGGCAAAAAAAAAAAAGAGTTTCTGTGCCGAAGGGACAAAAACAACCATGTCTGCAAACCACAGGAAGGACATTCTAGGAAAGAAAAAAAAAAGGCATCCAGGTGGTTACTCAGCTTGCACATGACTGAATCAACTTTACTTCACTTTATTTTGACTCTTTTCAAACTTGAAAACACAGTTTGGGATCTCAGAGGAAACAGGCCTTCATGCAATCTCTACGTTGTAGGCTCGTTTGTCTCCGACTCAACTATTGTTTTCTTTGTAGTTTCAGGAGGATGCAAACCATTGTTGCCGGGGGGTTTTTTCTTTTTTTTTTTTTTTTTTTTTGCAGACGATCTAAGCATACCTGACATGTGTGATCCCAACATGGGAGTAGAGCAGGGGTGTCAAACTCCAGTCCTCAATGGCCACTATCCTGCAGTTTTTAGATGTGCCACAGGTACAAAACGCTGGAATGAAATGACTTGATTACCTCCTTATTGTGTAGATAAATTCTCCAGAGCCTTGCTAATGACCTAATTATTCTATTCAGGTGTGGTGCAGCAGAGGCTCATCTAAAAGTTGCAGGGCAGTGGCCCTCCAGGACTGGAGTTGGCCACCTGCGGAGTAGAGCATGGCCTGTTCAGGGCCGAAAGTCTAAGCAGAAAGCATCAACATCTATCCTCAAAACATGGTTCTCGCTCAGCTGATGCACCTTTGGCCTCTGATTCACCTCTCTGCCAGTTGTGCTCTGTTTTAATAGGCCTTCCTCCTCCACACTGAAAACGAATGGATTCAAAAGAGTTCATGACTTAATAGCAAAACGTATGTGCCTGCTTGTATACATTGACAAAATACTTTGTATAGAGAAGATGTAAACGTTCTTAGGCTTTTCTTGTTGCTGTTTTCATGTTGCACATGTCCGTCAAAAATAGTGGAATATTTATTTTAAATAATAAGAAACGAGTTTTATTTTTTTAGGAACTACAAGTACAAGTAGCTCGCCTGCAATGCGATGAAGGGAAGCATCATTCCACCGAATAGAAACTGGGTAATTAGCCATTATAAGAGTGAGGGCCGTCATTGTGTCTGTGGAAGAAAAGCAGTGATATTTCCTGGACAAAGTCAAATCTAACTTTTAATAATTACACTTTTGTAGCCACAGGGATCTCTCTAACACAAAACACCTGTTTTGGGGCCTACCCCAAAAAAGTGTGACTTTGTGAAATTAGTTGCGCATTAAGGGGTCCTCTGACGAACTTCAGACTTCTCAAAAGGCTCTGTCAGGCCGCATTTTGTGGCCAAGCGTCACCGTAGGATGCAGCGAGAAAGAAGTCTGTGTAACAGATGCCCCTACGTCAGGACAGCCCACTGTGTGCCTTTGATTGAATTAGTTCCCTGATTGAGTTAGACTAATGGTATACACATCTCCACCAGCTGGAAATGGTTAATCCCTGTCCTGTAAGGTGTCGTTTTTAACATCCTCTCAGTTTTTTAGCTGCCTCTACCCCCACCCCCACACCCTTTACGAAGAGAGATTCATATGCACTATAATACATGCAGGAAATCACATTACCATTGCTCTCATTACGAAAACCATGCGTCCATCGGCACACCGTGGCGACCAGGGTTTCAGTAATACAACCCCATGCTGCTGCCGTCTGCTTGAGCTCTTTTGATTCCGTTTCTTAAATGTGATCAGTAGCAGCCATTGATTGTTGTGGAATTGTTTGGCTGTGCCACATTTCCACATAAATGTAATAAGGCCTTTTGCAACACGATGTTACTGGAAAAGCACTTGGCGATATTATTGGACAGCTCAACAGATGGCGCAGCTGTTATATGGAGATACTACGAGGTGACGGCAGAAAACGCGTCTGAACTCTATGTCAGATTAGCAGAATCGTTGAAAGGTACATTTGATTATTTCTGTTTTTAATTGTAAAAAATTTCATCAAACTATTTGACTATTCAGCAGATTTATCAGTAATGAGGACAATTAGTGCCTGGTGAGATACCTGGGGGTATCTCACGTTCATGTGTTAATTCCTATCGGTGGCGTTTTTTAGCACCCAAGTGCATCTCTGGGGTTGTAATAATAATTCACATTCACATAGCTGGCAGGATCAGCAATAAGGTGCATAAATTTAGCGCGTTATGAACATGAATTCACCAGAGTTGTGCTGATTCTTGGCGCACACGTAGTTATTTATTTTATTCTGGGAGAGAAGGCGACAGGGAGATGACATGTGCAGGCGCCTACAGTGTGAGAAAGATTCAATAGAAGTTTGGGAGTGTGATGTGAGTCTTTGTCAAGGGTACGTTACCATCTGTGCTGCTCTGGTGATGATAAGGCTCAAGAACAAGGTCCTGTGATAGTGGGCTTTTTTTCCCTTTAAGTGTGTGCGTGTGTGTGTGTTGGGCCGAACAGTCAGACAGCAAAAGACCTCAGCCAAACACAACACCATTTATCTGGCCTTGACTTTTCCAGTCGGATTGCCCCCACTCAAGGAAAGTTGGTCTCCTGCCTGAACAACAAATGTAGAATCAGCCTTACCGCTACCCTTAGTGTAAATGAGAGGGGTCAATGAAAGGTGTGGAGTTTACAAGTATCGAAGCTGTAAGGCCTTCCCGCTTGATGTTTAACAGCTGATTTATTTTTGTAGTCTTGGCAGTTAAATAACATACTTTTGGTTAAAGTGACACAAGTTCTCTCAGAGTGACAGTAAATTTATTACACACTTTATTGTCGGACGTGTCCTGCATTAGTGCCAAATATCTCTCTTTTAATTCTTATTTTTAAAAAGAAAATCAAGTTTCTATTCAGTATGATACGTGACCTTAACTTTAACCTGAAAACACACCTGCACATGGTATGCAGTGTATGACACTGGTTTTCAGCATGAACACAAAAAAGAATGGGTCACATTGAAGTTTGTTGAGGCAACACAGATCACTGGACTCGAACAAAGGGTGTTTTTTTTTTGCCTTCTTTCAGAAGTAGAAATGGAAAGAGAACAAAAGTGAGAAAGATTGCAGGGCAATGTGCCATCAAGTGTTAAACTGGGTCCAGATGGCTGAGGCGTGGGTTGATATTACTGAAAATGTCAAATTATTATTGTTATTATTTTTGACACATGCCATTCACTACCAAATGCTCTTCCTAAATCTTCCTTTTATCCTGACTACACCTTTAGCACCTGTTGGGAAAAAAAAAGAGAAAAGAAGGTTGACATTACCGTATTTAACTGTAGGGTTGGTATATATGAGGGTGACCATTGTCTTCTCAGCCAGGATGATCTTGAAACGCCATCATAAAATAGAAATAGATGAGGTTGTTAAAAAAAAGAAAAAGTCACGGTTTGGTACATGAGTCAGATATGGTCTTTTTGTTTTGGTCTGTACAGATACAGACCAACAGAAGAGCAAACAAATGTAAATGGTGGTGGTCAGAGGGCCATGGTGGTGCCGGTTCATGGCTACCTCACCTTTTGTCAGACTGCCCCAGGTGAAGACGCTTGTGGCTATGTTGTAGTAGCTTCCCATGATCAGTGAATGCGTGTGTAATAGGGTGAATGAATGAATGTAGTGTGGAGTGCAAATATTAGATTTTGTTTAACTTGTTTTGGCCAGGAAATAATTTACAAAGAAACAGTATGTATGACATAATTGCAGCATTATATGACCAATTGACATTTTCCACTTTAAGCATTAACGGAACCCTCCTCTGAAAACTGTTGATTATAGACAAGCAACTTGGTCTTTACCTGCCCTGGTGCCATCATTCCCAATCGTTCTTGCATTAGTTTGGTGTAGAGTGCTTGAAATAGTTTTTCAATAATTGTATGATATGGCACTTGGCTGAAAGCATTAGATATTTGTACAAGCCTTTCTGGATGAGAGTGACATATTCTTTGAAAATGACCTCTACCTATAACGGTTCTGTATGGATGCATTTGCAGTTATGCACCAATTAATCCAGATCAAACATTTATGATAACACATTATCTGTTTCGGATCAAGCCATTGTTCAGTGAAGCTAGAAACCTTGACTAATTACTATATTTAATTAGTTTAGCTATATCTAAGCCATAATTCTGAGTTCATTTAACCCACCTAGACCCCATAGGTGCCAAGGAACTCAAAGTTTATTCTTTATTAGCTGGAAACCCTAAAATACTGCTTACTCAATATCCCAAAACAGAGTAATTTGATCTATCTCACTTTTTAAGAGTATGTAGCAGGTTATGATAATCCTTTGACCTGGGCAGTCTCACTGCATTTGTCAGGATTTCTCTCCCTCTGTGTCTGCATGCTTTCTCTGGCCAATCGTGTGCGTGCGTGTGTGTGTGTGTGTGTGTGTTTAGTCTAATTTGAGAGTCGTTGGGTAATTTATTCCAGACGAGGCCAAAGGCTTTGCATGGTGATGAATTAATCCACTGTGCTTTTTCTGCTGCCCGAGAAGACGCAGACTGATATTGGTTCTTTTCTTCCCTGCCTTACACAACTTTTTAAAGATTCGTCTCGATTTCATACTTGCATTGTATTACTTTTGCTTTTTGGATTTACTTTTTTAAGGTCAACTCATAAATTCACACTTAAGCTACAGCTGTTCTTAAAGTCTGACTTTTGTAGGTGGGTAGTTTTTTTGTCACTACCGGAGCAGCTTCTCTTCGTGCACACATATATGTTTGACTTTCTTCGCAGATCTTGTTTTTGCAGTTGCTGAATGGATCAAATGATGAGCTGTGCTCCTCTGTTTATTGAAGATGTCATCAGTATAAAGTATGCAGTGGTTGTTTATGGCACTAACGCCTGGTACACTTCCGCTGCTGGCGTTTCCAGTTCTACTTGGACCAATTTCTAAAAGGTTAAATATGTGAAATAATAATAGGAATAAAGCTTAACTGGTTGGTTGCATAGTAGCTGGAAGTTGTCTTTATTTATCAGCATCAGTCTAGATTTACTATAGAATGTGGCACATTCTTTAAAAAAAAGCCATCACAACCCTGGCATGTGACCTGGTGCCAAGTAAGGTTAAAAATGTTATGTTCAAAAGGTGATCCAGATTTGCAGCAGGTTTGAACATTACTTTTCAAGCTGCTTGTAGAAAAATCTATCCTCTATTATTTTACACATTCATTCAGTTTTAAAATCCTGCTACATTTACTGTCACTGAGAAATTGCAGTTATTCATTCATTTTATTTTTTGGTGTTGCACTGACGCACAAAAAAAATGAATGTGAACGTTTACAAAGTGAAGTATTATTGGTTCTATAGTTTCATGTTCTCAAAATCTAAGTTTCTGTTGGAGTGTCAAACTTTATTTTTGTCTTTTGTAATTTTAAAAATTTTCCATTCTCATCTCTAAACCCTTGTAAATACTTGATTAAAAATCTGGCCAAATGTAGAATTCAGATGGGGCAGTGTGGGTCTGTTCGTACAGCACCAGATATTTATCTTTCCTGAGATGGCAGAGGGGATCAGTGGACTTTTGTTGACTGGTGTTCCATGGATCTCGAGGAGGCTTAAATAAAGCTTGGTGGCCCGTCAGGCTTATAGTAGACTGGGGGAAACCCTGGTATTTGGTGTTCTCATCTCAGTTGAGATTGGAGTTCACCAGAGCGGCTCCTTTTCTCAGATCCTGTTTTGTGGTGTTCAAGGTTTAGTTGTGGAGAAGAAGGGATCTGATTTAGGAACCTCAAAGCCAGATAATTGCTTTTTTTTTTTTTTTTTTTGCAGATAATGTGGTTCCGTTGGTTTCACCAGGCCATGTCTTTCAGCATGCACAGCTAATTGTGCAGTGGCTGGGATGGAAGTCATCCCCTTTAACTCTGAGACCAGGGGTCTTAACTGCAGAAAGGTAGACTGCTCCCTGTAGTTGAAATCTCTTCTTGTCATGTTCTCGGGTGATAGTTGGACAAAGTGGATAATTGTTGGACAAAGTGGAGATTGGGACCTCCTCTGCAGAAATATTAGCACTGCTCCGGTCTGTCATTGTGAAGAAAGAGCTGAACCAACGTTCTGCCAGTGTTTCAACTGGGCATGTTTCATTTGGAGGGGACTTTAGGGCAGACCCAGAACACACTGGAGAGGTCATATATCCCTTCTAGCCTCAGAATGCTTATCGATCCCCCCGCAATTTGCTGGAGAGTGTCTCTTGGGATAAGAATTTCTTGGTTTGCCTGGTTTTCCTTCTAAACCTGTTAAACCTATAACCTGATTTTGGATAAACTAGAGGATAGAAACAGACAGAAACATTATAAACATTAAGTAGTCTGCCAGTGTTTTGATGAATAAAATGGTCCCCTGTATTCAAAGGCAATATATGTTTATGAAGTTCAAGTGTTGCTGACCACATGTGTAGCTGCTCAGGTGCGAGCAATTCTGATTATTTTTCTAAAATTGCAAATGTCTACACTTAGTTGGCCGTCTCACTGCACTTATTTAAATCAGCTGCAAAGTAGGACTCAACAGTAGTCCTGTGGTACCATAATAACAACAGTCTTAATATTGTACAACTCCGTATGATGATAGTTGTATAATAGTTCTGGTTACAGTAAAACCATTTTTACCATAATTTTATTTTGTTGTTCTTAGACATGATGGATTCAATTTACAAGGATATGGCCAACTTTCAATTCAATGTTATAAAAATAAACTCTGCAAATTGCTTGAGTACTGCTTTGGAAAACATGTCCATTGTAACGGGCTTCATTTGGACAAGTGTCTCTGCATTTGCTTGCTCCTTTAGAGTGTCTGCAAGGGCAATAAGTGAGGCGGAAAAGGGCTAATTTTTTTCTGCCTTGTCATTTATCTCCACTGGGACATGAGCAGAAGGAGTTGAGAGGAAGCAAGATGGGGCCCTGGGAGTGCCCACACTCCACTGATTGATGTGAAGGAGCTTATCTCGCTTGTTTGTACATGAGACGTCCAAGAGTTCACAGTTGAATGTTTCACACTAGCATTAATACATTTTCTTTCCCAGAACCCAGTCTACTCAATAGGCTGTCTCCATTGACAGAGCGAGTCGTCTTAGTATAACATGATAAATGCCTTTTGTCACCCTGAGTCTAGATAAAGTGGGTCTCTTTATCTCAAAGCCCTTGTTCACTTGTTGGGTACCAACTTGTTGAATGTACTTACAAAACAGACCCTCCCATTGTTTCCTGAACTGGTCTTAACAAATATTGCCTCATTCAAAGCTTCTGCTCCCCCCTCCAGGTTAAGAATTTAGTATTATAAGGTAAGCATGTGATAGATTCATGAGATTACTGAAATGGTATTCTTACAAAACAAGACACTCCAAGTGTTTACTTTGCACCAGCACTGTCTGTTCGAGCTCACAGGATCAGCCACAGCATTAAAACCAAACAGGTTACACAGTGTACGGCTACTAAAGAAGACAGTTTGAATCAGGGAGGGAGTCCTGTGTTTAAGCATTGCCAGATCAACATCATCGTAAGATAATCAATCATCACAATGGAACATTTTGGGTTCTTGGAGTCACTGGACTAACTAAAAGTCTTTCATTTCTTTCGGTTTATTGTATGGACAGGAAGTTGTTCCTGTGTCATATCTGGAATATGAGTGGGTATAGTACTGGTGGAGGGGCCACGACTGCTGGGTACAATCACAACATTTCACAAAAGTTTGTGTTGTGTTTTCCATGGGAGTAAAGACATGGAACTCAGAATGTGGTCAAAGACTACTTTGACCATGTTCCAGTTACAAGTTGATTATTTACTCAAAATGAGGTAAAAAAAAAAAAATTTCCAGCGCCACTGGTGTCACTAGGCCTATTTTAGAGGGCTTAAGCTTCCCTAAAATATGCTCATACCACCCTAAATAATTTGGTGGGGCTGATAAATGTAGAATATTTTATGTTGCCTAATGTTTGGGGATTTTTCTCATCGAGAGTGTTACATTAAAATAAATCCCCGTGTTTGATTCGCACAGCCTCAGTCACCGATTCACCTCCTCCTGTCTTTTGGTTAAATAAGATAATAAACAAAACTGATTTATGTATTTCAGGCAAAGTATTCACGTTTTATTAATTGATATTATTAAATTATTTAGTAAAGTTTATTTATCGCTCTACATGTTTCAAGTGTTTTTAATCGCTTTTACCTTTACCGAAATAGAAATTCCTTTTTTCTGCCATCCAAATCGCACAAAACCAAATATGCAAATTAGACAATGACGTCATCTAGCCACTTTAACCAATAAGCTGCTTTTCTTGGTGAGGACTTGACAACAGTGCAGCAGGTCAGGAGAACTTTTCTGAGCAATGGATATTCGAAAGATTTTCAAGAAAGTAAGTATCAATCATCACTGCTGGCAGTAACAATGCGTTAGTTTCAGTCCCCAGCTAACGGCATAAAGGACCACGTAATAAACGAGCCAGATGCTCCCGGTTTGACAAATAAAAACTTACTCTCTCCATACGAGATAAAGTTAGTTCCTGCTCTAAAAGATCGTTGCTACTTCGCTAACTAGTTCGTCTACTGAAGGTCTTGGTTGTTCAGTATTTCCTAATGGAGAATCATATATTTTTTTTTCACTTTGTACATGCGTGCTTGCACACGTGAAACGGGATCTGAGCTCATTGTAGGGTTGCCACCTGTCCTGTTCAATATGGACTCGTCCTGTATTTGGCAGTTAAATGTTGTTCAGTATAGAACAGATGGTATTTGTTCCGTATTTGATTATATATATATATAAATGTTAAATAGACAATGACCAAAATAAAACACATTGAATATTAAAGCCGACAAAATTTGTCGTAGCGGGGCCTACGAACGGTCCGCGGGCCTTGGTTTCGCTGCTGTGACGGTTGCCTAGAGACCGACGTGACGCAGCCGAAGTGAGCTGCCCTTAAAAAAACCTGCGTTATTTTTTTGTTTTGTTTTTTTAAATGTCCACCCATACCTCTTGGAAGCGAGAACTCTTGTAAAGATACAGACGTGAGTGGGAAGATGGGCTGAACAGTGTCAGTGAGGATGAATACAAGGCATTAAAACAAAACAAACCAAAAAAGATGGCGGCGATATATTCAGTGGCGCGCCGTGGCTCTCATATCGTAAAAGCTCAAAAGAGCCAGGCATCGATTCGGTGTGACGTCTTCATTTCTCGGTCGTCTCCTGAGGCTGATTTTCACAGAACATAATGTTCTGATTGAATCGCTGAAACAGAAAACCGCAATTAAGCAAACTGTGGTTTGCTTAATTGTTTAGGATGTTGAGTTGAATAATGATTTATTTAGTATATGGTATTGGCACATATAATATAAGTGACAATTTAAGGAATATATCATGCTAATAGATTAAAAGTAAAGAGATCAATATTATGAAGGAAAAAAAAATTGTTAAAATGTTTATATAGTTTCTAGATTAGAAATGTGACTGTGCTTTCTGTGTTTCTGTTTTATTTAGTAAGGGAGTGGGAGTAGTTCTAATGCAACACACTTTGTATTTTTACTTGAGTACAATTTTTGATCACTCTGCCCGCTGTGAGTATCTTCACTGAATAGAAAAAAAAATTGCTCCCCTCAAAAATGAACCAGACACAAACCCACAGTCCATGGACGGTTCTAGACACAGACCAGTACTAAAATACTAAATACATTTTTAATGTTAGTATTCACTGGCAACAAAACCACAGCTCGCTGTTCCCTTAGATAGATCAATAAACTTATTTGCCTTCACAATTTTATTTTTGCCATGAATTCAAAATGAAGGTGGCAAACCTAGCCCACTTGGTATAAATATGGCCTTGAACTAGCTTCCAACTAATTCTATTTGCATGTATTATTATTTAAAATTAGACTTTAAATACCAGAATTTCCACATTACTTTATATCTTTGATTGTCTGATGACATAAATTTGAAATATTAAATCGGATCAGCTGCTCAGTACTCGAGCACCCATTTGATCAAATATGTGTTTTAGGCTCGTTTAATTGCTTGGACAGTTACTTTCTACTTCTGTATGTTGAAGTTGTACTACTCTTACCGGAGTAGCGAATGATTGCTTTCTTGATCACTCTTTTACAAGAATAGCATAAAAAAAAGCAGACCCCTGCTGAGGCCACCCCACCCCATAAGAGGCGGGCAACTCAGGCCGAGGTGGTCATGGCCTTGAGGAGCTGTAGTGAGCTTCTGTTATTTTCATTTCTGAAAGGTGGCGACCCTAGCTCCTTCACGTCGCATTATGGCCACTTGATTATAATAGCAACAATATGCAATAATAGTAATAATGATGGTAATAATAACAATAACGACTTGACCATCCCTATGGACCTGTAGGAGTCAGGACAGAAGAAAACAGAGAAGGAGTCAGGACTCAAGAAAATAGAGAAGGAGAGTGGAGAAACCACATCTGGACAGGTGAGTGTAAGTCCAGAAGTCTCTATTGCTGGGATAGGGTTAGACTAGCCTCCAAGTACCTGATGGTTGGTGGTATGGTCTAAATATAGTGACAATATTCACTAAAGTTGCTTAAAAATTGAGTTTTGGGTTTTTAAAATCAATACATTATTTGCCCTTGAGTTTTAATACTGTTAAAAATAACAATATTAGAATAAATGTAATAGAATTGCCGTTGTCTTATGGACCACGAAATTATAAAAGTGCCATTATTTTCTTAATAAAATAGCTAAAATATGCTTAAATATGCTTAAAAAAACCTTCATACACACATTCATGTCAGGTACAGGCATTGTGTTTGATTGCATTAAGTCTGTTGTTTATTTGGGGTTTGTTTTTGCTGTGGAGGCTTGAAACAATTACAATTCGCTGTGATCAGCGAAAAACATATTAAAACTACCTTGCAGCATTCAGTGTAGGGTTTTTCTTTCTCTCTTCAAATCTAAAGACATTTTAAGAACTAGGACTTCACCTGTAAAAACGTTCCCTCGCAGAAGAAACCTTTACAACTGATAAGCAGGCGCCTCAGCTACCAATGTTAGCTTCCTTTTACTTCTCTTTCATGTGGATGCTATTATTAACAGAGCGAAATCAACTTGAATATTTGAAGAAAATCCACATTGATTAGATTGAATTCACATAATAAATTCCACAGTGATCGTATTCCGCATTTCTGAGCAAACAGGTTCCTCGCTTAGTTTTTGAGAACAGACAGCAGCTGATTGGCTCTAACGTCATCCGCTTCGCATACAATAAACCCATTGTTTGTGCTGTTCATTTACGTAACGCTCATAAGAATCATACAAAGCAATGTTTTTTTTTATACTCTTAAGGTCATAAATTTTATCTCAGAAAGAACAAATGTTTTCACTCACACCTCAGATCAGGTTTTGGCCTCGTAGCTAAACAATAAGTGCGTTCAGATGAGTTTCTCTTCATTCAAACAAGTTTGTCTTCTTTCTCACCTTTTCCGACTTTTGTTCGTTTTGACTCCTGCTTCAGTTAAGCTCGTAACTAAAACAGCATCGAGATTCTTGACCGTAAACAGAAGTGTAGTTACCCAGCACATTTCACCACAATATCAAAACAGAGACATAGGAATTTACCCTTAATTTATAAGATTGATTAAAATTTTTGGTTTTAGCTCAGTCAGTTTCCAGTTTGGTCTGATGATTTATATACATATATACAGTATGTATATATAAATAAATGCTTGAAGACATGTCCAAAGCATAACACATGATCGAGAAAGTCTGTTGGAAGGGAGATCTAGGCAAGCAGCAAACGTTTTAGTGGAAACTAAGAGACGACTACATGCCCCATTAAGAATGATGACATGCAAGGGAGATGCAATGGAAGATAGAAGACTGCTTTTATGCGTTCGTTACTGTGTTGAAGAGCAAGTCCAAAGCATTCCTGCCTGACTATGAGAAGCACCTGTTGCACCAGACGGATTACATTCCTCGCAGGTCACTCATTTGGACTGTATGCAGTTCAACCAGTATAGCTGCTTGTAGCCATTTGAAATGTATCTTAGCATATTTTCCTCACCTTTGTTCAGATTTATTGACATCTGTTGGCAATTATGTTTCCACAAACGCAGCTGTGTCCCGTTGTTTCTCTTCTAAATAATTACATTCAAAGAAACAAAACATGAATTGAAGGATCTTTGCATCCGTTTTGAGTTTTTTCCCCAAAAGCTGTTTTATATCTGTAATTATTTAGACCTTGTATTGTGTGCAGGCAGTAAGCAATCAACCAGTAAATCAATTAATTGCATGATAAATTAAAACAAGCTCAATAATTTTCAGTAGCATGATTCATAGTTTTTCTCTTTCCTCTGTAAGGAAAACTACATGTCAAAAGTCTTCAGTGTGGTGCTTGGTCTTCACCTCGTTTTGGAGGACAAGGTGAAGACTTGTGTTGTTTCTGTTTTGTTATTTATTGAAGATATTTATAATGTCTTCCAGTTCCAGTGTTCAACGTTCATTAGAATTTAAAGTTATTGATCTCTGAGAATGTGCTCTCACCATTATATTACTTTAAAATGGTCTTGAAAGAACAATATTATTGTTTATAGCAATAACTCTTGGGACAATTTCTCGTGTAGCAGACTTTGTTATAGTTATTTGTATTTGATTAAATGTTAAGGTAGCGGTGAGCACACAATTGTGACGATGTTCTGACTGTAAGCAAATAACTTCAGCAGGTTTACTCACTGGCGGAAGATCTTAGGGATACGATCTTCCACTAGATCTAAAGTGGATTTTTTTACATTACTTGGCTTCACACCCCTTGAACTTTTTCACACTACAAATTTTAAGGTTTTTGTGCCAGTTGATGGGATAGCCCAACATGAAATGATGTGTAATTATTTAGTGGAATGAAAATGATACATGATTTTAACTTCATTTAGCCCATCATCTCAATATGAAAATAGCATGGCTCAACTGTGAACTTACCAAGACTTGGCTGTCTGCCTGAACTGAGCAAAGGGAGTGTTAATCGGAGAAGTAGCCATGGGAACTCTGGAGGACTGCAGAGGTCCAAAGCGCCGGTTAGAGATTGACAGGACAGGCATCAGTCATGCGCTTTGCAAAGCTGGTGTTTTTTTGAAGCGTGCCAAAAAGAAAACCATTTTTTAAAAGAACATACAACTAGCATTGTCTTATAATGGCCCAGTCAAAGTCCAGACCTAAATTCAATTGAGAATTTGTGACACAACTTAGAAATTGCTGTTCACTAACACTTGACACCTAATCCAAGTGTGGCCTAGATGGTTAAGGAGACTTGAAAATTAAACCTATAGTCAATACTGGTAGCAACAGACCCCAAGTCACTTAATTGCAGGGAACATTGATTCTGCAGACTGTTGACTTCGGTCAACTTGATACTTATGCCACACTTTTCCTCCCAATCCATAAACATGTCTTTTGGTTTGACTGGTGTTTGTTGTTGAGATAGTCACTGGCCTCTCTGCAACCTTGCAAGGATAAACGGTATAGTGGATGGATGGATTTAGTGTTGGTCTGTAATGTAAAATTCCAATAACTGCTCAACTTTACGGTTTGTGCTTTAACTTAACTAAATGTGAAAAACTTCAAAATGTATCATGCAGGCAGGTATTGCCATCTTCAGACTTGAGAGGCTGGTATCTACTTAATAAGCTGTGCTATTTGTGTGACCGGAGGATCTATTCTTGGCTATCTTTGTTGAATTTTGATTTGACTTGTTTAAGAAACTTGAGAAAAATAGGCGGCGCACTTGGTAACGCACTTGGTAACGCTACTCGTTATGACCTATGAAAGTCCTGCATCGTCTCCTGCATCTTAATCAAAGGATTATAAACCACAGGCAGTGTAAGATTTAGATTTTTATTTTTGTTTTACGGCTCATGAAACGATTAATTTGGACTCCAGAAATAGGCCCGGGGCGTGTAGAAATTATCAGTTGTCAAAAGTTGATTTATCTGGAATTCAGAGAAGGTGATAACTAGGATGATGCAGTGTGAATTACAACCTGAATGAGGAAGCATTGCACATGCAAAATAAATATAAAACATCAGGCAACATTGTAAATCTTGAGATCTCAACTTAACAATAAACATGAAGTGAAGATTAACAGACATTTGTTTATCAATATGGCTTGCCGTTCACATTATGACCGTTTTTTTTTCTATTTCTCTTAAACAATGTGTATGGATTTGTTGAAAAGGGTCGCCCTCACGGTACTTGAAGTGCCATTAGTTCACACTCAACATGTCTGTCTTATATTTGGCCATTTGGATGGCCTCTAAATGCTTTTGGCAACCACAGATAGTGTTTGAGAAGCAAAAGCTTAGAAACGGTAATAATGGTGGGAAAAAAAGAGGAGAAAGGAAAATGTAGATTCATCATAACTGATATTACCACCACCATATTCAGCATTTTAATATAAACCAGTTTGTTTTTAACTAAATCAAATTTGTTTTACTTTGTTACAAGCTCAACAAAACAGGGTTATAAAATCCTAAAACAGGCATTTTATTGCTGTTTTATTAAAACAGCAATATGTAACAGCTAACTGAATACATGTATCCAGAGAGAACTCCTTTGAATTTCATTATTTAGCTTTTCCAACAATGCCTCCATTAATTGTATAAAAGTTGGGTTGTGTTTGAATTTGACTATGTGATCATTTGGTTTCACAAAAAAAAAATCATATTATTTTTATTGGAAAATAGAATCTTTTTTAAAACTTCATGGTCATGCGTGTCTGTGTATGCACAAAGTTCCTGAGCCAACGCTGGCGTGCAGTCACACTCAGACTTGCATTTGTCTGAGTGTGTGTATCAAGTATGGTTTGTGTGCCAAGCTGCAGCTCCTGTCCCTCACTAATCCCTCTTGCAACAGTGACATCAGTGCTCCTGTTTTAGCTGGGAGGGGTAGGCGGGTGGGGGTCTGTTGATTATCTAAAGCACCCCCCCGGCCGTCTGAAGAGGACTGAACATCCACTTGTGATATTTGATAAAAACAAATGAGCTGTGGTCAGAACGCGGATCCACGGCAGAGTCACAGCTAGTCAGGATGGTCCCGTATTCTGATCCTGTTGCTTGACGGAACGGCGTTGAAGTTGCTTTGTTTACATGACGTTTCTTCCAAGAACAGTAGATTTGTTAACCCTTTTTTTTTCTTCTTCTTCTTTTGTCCTGCATGTTCTCCTCTCTCCTCGACATACACAATGAGGAGGGGTTGACCGCAACTGAAGGTTAAGATTACTGTCGTGTCACTGGAACAGGCATCGCTTCACTTAGGTTTCACTGCCTTCTTTAGCTTGTCCCTTTGCTTGAGTGGCCTTTGACCTTACCTGGATGGATTTAAGGGAGGAAGTGCACTGAAAGCAACACGCACCAGATTTATGTGAATGTGGCTCTCTGTGTAAGTGACGCACTGGTGGGAGTGGCAGGAAGATCTGGAACAATATCAGGGAATCTGGACACTGGGAAAGGTTTTCCTTTGGTTTGTTCTTACCAAGTCAAATGAAGGCCTAAGTCAAAGTGAAAAGAAGTGTGAATAAAAGTGAAAGTGAAACAGCTAAAGGAGAGAACTGCAGTGAAGGAAGGAGAAGAGTTTTAGTATGGGGCTGCCCTGGATAGCTTAGGATTGTCTAGGTCTTATGGGGATTTCTGTGTAATCTGGATAAGGACAAAAATACCTTGAAGGTGAAAGTGCTCTGCTTTCTTTGAGATCTGTCCCTCGTGTCTGATTAATTTAGACTGATTGGTGGGGAATGGAATGAGAAGCGTCTCCACCATCAGTTTTACACTTTTTAAGTTCAGTTTATTCTCCATGATTCTTTTAAATGCACTTCTGTATTTTGTCTGCATTTTGTGAAACATTTAGGCTGAAATCTACAAAATAAGGAAAAAATACATTTAAAAAAACAGAGAGCATTGCAGAGTGAAGTTTCATGCATAGTAATTTAGAAACTGAATTTAAATTTTTGTTTGAGGTTTTGGGACTGTACAGTAGAGCGTAGAATTATTATTTTGCTAATTGCTAATTGTGCAGTCTTCCCCAGGAAGAACAAAGATACTGTTTGCCCCCACATGACTAGTGGTGGAAACATTTCAGGTGACTCTTGTAATGTAGCTAACCCCATAATCCTTCAATTTATTTACGTTTATGTAGAAAAACAAATAGTTTTTGCTAATCCAAAGATTCTAAATTAGTAGATGGTATTTTAAATATACATGTTTTTTATTTTTTGAAACATACAAAGTATCTTTACATTTTGAGAATTGCATCTCGTTGATACTCCATTGTGTACATTTTTTTATTAAGTAATTTTTTAAACGATTCATGGTATGTGTTGAATAAGCATCAACAGGCATTAGTTCTATAAATATGCCACTTTGGATGAATTCTGGTTTCAGGCGAATTTGTGACAATGTGACTGATTGTTTCTATGTCTCCCACAACCTCTAGATGTGTGAGAATCCTTGGTCAAGAGGATATTCACAGAAATTGCTGTGAGACTATCTGTTTGAACTCATTGTTCATTAAGCACAAATGATTGCAGGTGCGACCTCTTCCTGTCCTTTATGGTTTGCTAGTACATTGACCGTTTTTTTTTTTTTTTTTAGAAAAAAATGGTTTCAATATATTGACCTACTTTTGATCTGGACTTTCAGGCACAGCCATGTGCTAGTCAGTTAAGAGGACAAGCTGAGACAAATTTGAAAGACTGAACGGTTGAAAAATTGAGAAATTTTCCAGGAAAATTCAAATCTAAAAATGAAATTAATCTCAAAGCACTTTACAAGACGAACATGTCCAAATCATATCCAGTTAAAATAAATCCCATTGAGGTCATACCGTTGTCTGAAAGTGTCCCAGGCCAACACTTGATCAATGAGCCACGTATTTATTTCAAAATACTGCCTAAATGGGAGGAAAATAAAACTTCTAGAGACTTTTTAGGGTCCGTAATCCTGCTGCCATTAGTTCTAACTTACATTTTGATGCAGACGCACAAAAAGTATAAGCATAGATGCCCACACCTGCATTGGTCAGTTACCTAGGCTCCCTTTTGGGCTCCATGTTGCTCTGACATTGATGCATAACCCAAACATCCCTCTGACTATGTTGCCTGTTTAGAGTGCGTTTGCAAACCATTGAGTGAAGCAAATTGATTTGAAATGTGAACTGGTTGTCTGTGAACTTCGAGGCCTTCCCTCAAGGCCAAGCTTTCTTCTTGCTGTCACCCAGCTGGCCTGGGCCCTCGGCTCCTCGGGACCTGTTGGTGGACTTTATCGGTGCTGGCTGCCGGCCTGGGGCCCTTACTGGCTACCGCATTTTAATGGATTATTTTCAGTGGTAGTGGTAATTCCAGTTCAGCTACTGTGCAGCAAAATCTCTTTTTATAGCAAGCATGGTAGCTTCTTATGGTGTTAGAGACATCTCTAAAATAATGAATAGAAAGGAAAAGACAGCAAAACTTTACACACTTATAAACCTAAATCTGTACACACAGATTCAGTGTTGTAAGACTGGCTGAGTGAATTCCACACACAACAGGCCAACACAGAACGCGAGTGTTAGTGAGTGACACACACAAGGCTTACCGCAGCAGACGTCAGCCATCACCACTGAAACAGTGACGACCGCTCGGCAGGGAACAACCTCTCAGCTGACCCTCTGCATCAAGCTCGCATTGTTTTGAACCGCTTCAGCTGGAAGGTTAGTTGCAAATATGACCACACGTAAAATTTAGCAGCCAGCTGCCACTCAAGTGTGTAATCGGCTATTTTGCAAACAGCTGGCGCTCACGGAGAGCAATGCTCCAGCAGTTTAAGCATGTGAACACAGGAAATACTGACGAATTATGATAGAAATGCCCTGAAGAGACAAACAGTTTTGATTCAAAGACAAGCTAATTTGTCTCAGATAAAACCAAACAAAACAAAATAAATCTCACTCTTAAGAGCAGGCATCCGTATGTTGAGCATTTTTGTTATCCAGTCTCGTCACGTGACCTGGAGAAATTCCAGTTACTTTCTTTAGTGACAATCAGACACACAAATGCGTCACGTTGGACATGCGTGTTTGCAGGCAGAACAATGGGGCATTATCTGCTCAGGGAAAACTCAGCTGGAACACATGTAGTCATGATTTGAATGATTCAAATCCTCATTAGAATGGGCGGTCCAAATAAAATTCTTTTGAGACGTTAGCAATTAAAGTAGCGACATTTATGTCAAACTTCCTTCTGGTCAATACTGAATGATCTTATTTTCTTTCTTCTTTTTTTTTTAAATGGAAAGGATTATTATTTTTGACCTCATGGCTTTAAGAACTTTCAATCATTTAATTACAATGTTTCATGCTAAATGAATGTTTTGCTGCATTTCTCATTTCGAGTATCTCAAACCGTGGTGAGATACTCTGAAATCCTTTGTGTTCCAATTTACAGCATCTGTCAGGTGTTAGAATATTTTCCCCCTGTAACTGTGACTAAATGTAAAAAAAAAAATAAACAAACAAACAAAAAAACCCCCAAAGGGTTCTATTATATTTAGTGTGCTGCTCTCAATCTATGAAAACCAGTGAGAAATGGGGACAGGTCACCAAGGATGGGGGGAACCGGTCCTTTTTTCTTTTTAAACCATGGACGTCATTCAGGTTCATTTGGGACTGATTTCCAGGACAAGTTCAGTCTCCTGTGGCCCTTCTGTTTTGCGTGTGTGTGCATATGTGGGGGTGTGTGTGCGTGTTCACATATAATGTTCTCTGCTCGTCAGGTAGGACAGGTGTCTCTGCCATTGGAATGAGGGTCAGTGCGTTCTCTGCTTGTGCAGCATGATGAAAAGTATGTGCACATCTGTATAATCTGAATACTTTGTGTTCTAGATAAGTTGAGTAAAGGAGACTTTACAATGTCATAAAACATGTGAAGCAAGCAACATTTAAAGAAAGTCATTGAATCAGAATTTTTGGAATATTTTTGAGATGATTTTGCAGATCCACCAAACAGACTTCTAGCCTGCTGTTACCGATTATGGCCTGTTTGTCTTGGAGAACTGTAAATTACAGCATTCAAAATATTTTCATATGTTCTGGATGGATTTAAAAATTTAACTGTCCATACCAAGCAATGTTTACAGTAAAATAAAACTGGGATTTTCCACAAAACCTGATCAGGTTGCAGAGGTGTCTCTTTCTGCATGATTGGAAAGATCCTACAATAAAATACCCCAAGGTAGTGGGACAGAGTTATATATGTAGTAACAAAGTGGAAAATAGAGGATACCTCCCTTTAAAAGATTTTAGTCTTCTAAAGTTTTTTTCCTCAACTCAAAATATAAAAAGCACACCATTTCACAAAATATAAATTTTGCTCGTGCAACACCGATCCGTATCTCCCTCTGTTTAGAAAAATGAGACCAATGATGTTTGGAGTTAGCATGGCCTGCTAGCCCTTAGCTTTGATTTGTTCAATAAAAAAATATGTTATTTCTGAGTTTTCAACTGGCCAGTGACAAGTCAAACAAACCAATCTGAAAATTGCATTGATGTACAAAATTTACTTGGAAGAATTTTCTGAGGAAAATTGTGTGCCATACAAATAAAGCTGGTATGGTGGCAGTTATTTCATGGCCTAGCTTACATGTCACTCTTTTAAGTAACTCATAACTTAGGACTTTTGCCTTAGTTCTGGTTTTGACATATCTGCTTCGAACTGTTTTCTTCTGCGATCCTCGACTACAGGTGTGAACAACCGATGAGGACTTCTCAGGTTTTCTGCTCCTGAGTTCTTATGAAGCATGGAATTTCCTTAAAAGAAACACATTTCCTACCGCTGTCCTCAAAGGAGAGTATGTATTGACTTTAAATCAGCAGCAGCTGATGTTTAGATATATTTGAGCAAAACCCTTGAGACAATTTACTCCTACCAATTTATTGTTGTGATGTGACTCCTAAATTAAGAGAATACAAGAGTTTGGAACAGAATTAAAGCAGGCCATAAGCTTCGAGTATGACATTAAGCCATCTCTCCATATTAAGGAATGAATTGTACTCTTTACCTTGTCTTTATTCTGTTTATATATGGCAGAATCTTGTGTTGCATCAATATAAAACGTACAATTTTTGACGATCTGATTTTAGTTGTTGTTTTTTGTATGAAAATATATACCACTAAGCAGTCCTGAAAAAGTTGGAATTTGAATCTTTCAAAACTGGTTGTTCCCTTTTCCGGTAAGTCCAAACATGCAACTGAGGAAAAGAAAAAATCAAAACATCCCATTGTGTCAATTGATTTATTTATCAACACTTAATCTCATGCATAGATTTGCGATTTTTGAGGTGTGCCAAAAAAAAAGCATTAATTTGTACACCAAATAAAATAATGCAAAACATTTTTTTTTTACTTGCAGCATGTTTAAATTAATCAAATGAAGCATCTGGGGGTGACTGTGCTGTTCTCTGAGTCTATTGTCTTGCAACTTTGATATGTGTCCCTCCTCCAATTCCCTTGTTGTAAGTTTGATAAATTACCATGCCACCATCTTTAGCAAAAGTCTGTAAATGTTCCATTTACATCCCAGTCAGTGTTTCCAAGCAGGGAAGCGTCTAAAACCTCCAGGCCCCGCGAGGTCTGAAGTCAGGGGCCGCTGTCCTCTACTAGTGACCTTGCTTTTGTTGCGTCAAGTAGTGGATGCTCCTGGTACTGGTGGAGTATTGCAACATAACAAATGGAAAAATCCTAGCTTAGTCTGATGAATGAACATTTTTCTTCACCTCTGAAGTTAGGTTTGCTTCCAGATCTTAGTCCATTCCACATTGTAGTGTTAAATCCAGGAGGCCTGTTTTCCCTCTGTAGCGTATTCTGTCAGGCATCAGGAGAGAGAGTGCGATTGAGATGCAGAGAAAGCACGGAGGGATGTTCTGGGACAAACCGATCTGCAGTGGCCTAGTTTCCCTCAGCTGTGCCAGTGACTCAACTAAAGTCTTCTGCGTGGCTGACTGTGGGATGGGTCACTATGGATGAGACATTTGGGCAGAGTCAGACTACACATGCTTGGAAATATTCTTCCTTGCAGTAAAACAGCAAAAATATCAACTTCTTTGATTTTTTTATTTTTATTTTGACTGAACATGTAAGTTTGTGACTTTGTACTGGAAATCAGTTGGATCTAAGGGGACAGAAGGTGATATTTTTATGAGAAAGTCAGCAGTGAAGTAGAATTTTTTTTTTCACTGCTTTCATAATTCAAATGGAGTTAGAAATGATTGTTTACATTATAAGTATTTGGATTTGTTTTGGTTGCATATTCTAGACTTTCAAAAAAGATGCATTCTAATTTGTCCGAGGGTGGACTTCTGCTTTCACTTAGTTTCACTCCAAAGGTGTCAATTGATTTTAATGCCTCACAGTCCCAAATCATCATGAAGCCACCACTGTGCTTACCTGTTCAGGTGAAGTTCTTTCCATACAATTCTGTAAAGTAAGACATCTTCAATTATTGCTTCTCTGTGTGTGGGGAATTGAGGGTGAGAGAGAGATGGTTTTTTTTTTCGACTTTGTACAATTTTTTTTGCTAACGCCTAGCAATGATTATGTCTGTATTTGTGCCTGTGCAAAAGCAAAATAGAAGAGCAAACAACAGAGTTTGTTGAAACTTGTTGAAGATCTTTCTGTCAATGAAGTGAATATTTTTGGATTTCTGTTTCTAGCTACCCTAGAAGTTGGCTAAGGGTTGTCAGTCTTCCTGTCCTGAATCTGACCTCACTAATTCATGTTAATTGCCATTTTCAATATCAAACTAAGGTAACGGTTCTGAAACTTATCACTAGTCTTCATTCTGGGTTTGTGGTTCAAAAATTTCTAATTATAAATAGGACTGACATTGGGATATTTGAGGCTCAACACAATTTTTGCTCTCATTGTTCAAAATGTATTTATTTATACATTTATTTTTTGACAACTTTAGATTTTGAACTAATTCAGCTACTATTTGACTCTGCATCAAATTCTGTTATCAAGAAATGATGTCAGTCGTCTGAACATTGACGACTGGAACTATGGCTTAAAATTAAATTATTTGAATTGTGCTCTAACTTATGAACTTTGCTGGGTCAGTTCAAGTTTTATGGTCTTTCCATGATCTTGTACTAATGTCTCTTTTATTGGTCTGCTGCAGCCTTTTTATTAAGCAAGTCCTTAATTGTAAATTTTTGTTTCACTGAAAATGTAACAGAGATTTAAGCCTCTTAGTTCTGGCACACTTTAGATCATTTGCATTTAAAGTCCAAAGATCTGTTACAAGTGTTGTTGCATATTTTCTATGTCGAAATGTTTAAATGGAAGAATATTCTTTTCCATGATGTGTATTATCTGCAGTCATTGGTGTCTAGATTTAACTCTAATGAACATTTTAGACTTCTTTTACATACAACAACTTGTGTGAATACTAAACCTAGAAAATCAAAGCAATTTCTATAGATGACATATTTGTATTCAAGTTAATGTCTAAGATAAAAAAAACACAATTTCTAACTATTTAATTGCCTCTTGTGTTAATTCTTTTTAGCTTATCTAAAAAAACACAAAAAAAACCTAATGTATGACCAGATGTCTAAAAAGTTATTTATGAAAAAGGGAAAAAAAATTATAAGTATATGAATCTTAATACATATGTAGTTATGGTGGGAAAAGAACACCCCTCAAATTCTGGACTTTAATGTATTTTGTACATATTTATTAAATTTGTGCAAACTTATGTATAAATCTTTCCATTTTGGCTGTATCTTCACATGGAGGACTCTGTGTTGTCCACCGGTTTCCTTACAGTAAACTGTGTAAACTGATGCACGGTAAAGAAACACAAAGTAAAAGTGCTTAATAAAATATATGATATTTTCTCATTTATTATTAAGTTGAATCATGGTTTAACTGAGTTGTCTTTGTTAAATCTATATTTTTATATATTTTTTTCTCTTGAATATTTCATGCTGATTATTTTATCCTTATTTGTAAAGGGGGGTGGTAATTTAGTCACATCTTTAATAACGATTGCAGCATGATTTGAAATTAATTTAGGATAGTTGAAGAAAAAAAACTGGATCTCTTCTACTCTGACATTGGAGCGTGTCAAGCCTTTCTCCTAAAAATCTGACCCATTCACTAAATCCAATACGTTTAATAGCAGAATAAAAGCAATACTTTCTGAGACCCTTTTGACTTCAGCCACACAAAGATCATCATTCCAAACACTTCCCATTTCACTTTTTGTGTTTGTAAAGTTCACCACAGAGCTGTGGGCAGAAAATTCGAGTGGCGGCACATGAAAGTGAATTATTCCCTTTGAGGTAACACACACAGCATGGGAAGCTCGCAGTAATATCTGAGTGGCTCAGCGTGTGCCGGTGCCGATGCGTCGCTCGGTGCCATTTAGCTCATCACTTAGCTCAGTGTGTGTGAGAGCCACTGTCTGCCTGCCTGTCTGGGACACAGTGTGCATCCACACCTGCGGCTGGGATTGCTGGCCTTAATCAGAACTAATCAAGAACATTGATTCATCTCCATTTGATTTACATTTTTAGCCCGAAAAGCACACCACACAAAGAGGCCAAACACACATGCAAGCTACCCCTGACTCTAGCTGTCAGAGCCGCGCTTTGCATAACGAGAAAATCACTTTGCGCCGTATATCCTGAGCTTAAGGTGTTCCTGTTATCCCCATGTGTTGAAGTTTGAAAGGAGGACTCAGTCCCAAACCCAAAGAGGGGCGTGAGATCCGGAGAAAAGCTGCGTCACAGGGCGGGATCCGGAGATTGTTGGAAAACGTGAAGAGCACGCAGTTCATAGGAACTGCGTGCACTTGCGTCGCAGGCATCCCAAGATTCCCTGCATCCGCATCCCAGCACTTGGGTGGAGGAAGCTGTTTACTCTTTCTATCTCTCACTGCTGACGTCGGCGCACCGAACAATGTCATCCAATTTCCTGTTTTTCACTTTAGTGGAAAGCCGCTCTCCCACTGTGTGTGGTGTAGCCTGGTGTGTGTATGTGGGTCTAGGAGCATGAGACCGAGGAGCTGACAGGCCGGAGGAGAGCAGCAGGAGGAGGAGATGTATAGGGCCGGATACATGGGGAGCAGGATATAGGGTCAGAGGCAACTTCACTAAGTAAATACATTAGATGTGTTGAATGAGGGCAGCAGGAGTCTGAAGACTCTTCTGATTGCTGCGGAATCACTCTACTGTACCTGCTCCGAAACAGGCAGAGCGATCCGAAGAAGCAAGGAAATCGTGATGCCTCATGACACGAAGGGTTCAATGAACCTCACTGAATGATTAGGAGACAGTAAAGCTTTGAGTTTTTTTTGTTGGAACAATTGTGGCGGAAACGGTGAAAACCAGCTCACCATCAGTTTACCTAAGTATTTGGTCAAATGTGATTTCAATTTTGCACTTTTTTAACAAATTATTTGAACAGTATTTTTGCAGAATAGAGTGATTAGACAACAAAAGGCTTTATGAGTTTTAAAAGTAAGAACTTGTTGCACAACTTGGTAAAGATTATGCATGCATATACTTTCTGGAAAAAAAAGCTGGGACACTTATATATGGTCATCGTCCGTATTTTTTTGTAACAATGCTTCTTTGCAAAAAGTTTTTCTACTGTTGTAAAACTTACTTATTTCCCTTTTAATTGGTTCTGCATTTGTAAGGAAATGGATTTGTGGGTTAAGCAAAGCAGAGTATGTTGGTCCACAGCTTTTGGTGGAAGCAGTGTGATCAACTGGTAACCAGCTAAAGGACAAGTCTCCAAGCTGTTGTGGTTGAATATGGCTCTTGTATGGCAGTAGGGCCCCTGTTTGTTCAATTAGTCAATGCCTAAATTGTCAAAATGCCTTGTTTGTTCATCAATCTAACGAAACAACCCTAAGGAAGAGTCAACTGCAGAGTAGGCTGTTTGGTGTTGGTAGAGAAGATTTGACAGGGTTTTTTTTTATGGGCACAACCTACAATCTTAACTCTGCTGCTCAACCCACAATTGCCTCTTCCTTACAAAAGTGGCCCCACCTAATGGGAAATTAAAAAAAGCTTTCCAGCAGTACAAGATTTGTTGCTAAGAACCATTGTTATAGCAATGCAATTATTAACCAAACCCAAATGTCCACTTTATGCTAAGTACGTTCATGTCCACATCCCCACTAGTATTTTAATAAATGTCTTATAGCAAACTACATTTTTTAACAACTCTTCCAGAACGAATTAGTGAGCCCCATTTGAACTGGTTAGTTTCCTGGAACAGACAGCTTTAAAGCATACCCATACATTTTTAATAGGTCTGAGGTCAGAGCCATTCCACAGGCTCACTTTTAACCCGCTTCATCCATTACAAAACCACTTATGGTGTGTGTTTGGGATCATTGTCCTTTTTGAAAACCCAACTGTTTCACTGTTTCAAATGAGCTGTCTGGTTGTTCATTTTAAGTGCATGTGAAGAATTTGGAGATGGTGTTCCTTCATTATGTGATCCCCTTTGTAGAATTTGCTAGTTCCCCTTTGGAGTGAAACAGGCCTGCAGCATGATGATACTACAGTCATGCTTGACATGTGGTGAAATGTTCCTAAAATTGAAAAATTTTTCTAGATTCCCCCCAAACTTTCTGCCATGGGCTTTTCTTTTATTGAAATGGAAGACCATATTATTATTAACGGTCTTCCAGTTGTTTCTTATTCAAAATTTGTTGATCGTGGTATGTTCTTGAACATCCTTTATTATTTTTCGTTTTTGTGAAGGTGACTGAGTTAAGAGGCTTGAAGCTTGGATTAAATTAAGTCTTCAGATATATATATATATATAGATTATTAACAACAAAAGGACTCCAGGCTGATTATTTCATGAATATACCATCCAGCACATGAACATACTTTTCAGTAAGCTATGTTAAATAAACTTTATTTTCTTCTCTGTCTATGTACAATTCATTTCTTTTTGAGAAACAGCATTTTGGGTTTGCATTGGCTGTTATCAAAATAACAAAAAAAGACTTTCCTTTTGTTAATTACTCAAAATAAATTTACTCTTCCCCTGTATTCAGAAGTAACTGAGATCTATGCAACGTCCACCCAACTCAGAGTAGGCCACAGCAACTTACTTCAAAAGTTAAAGCCTTGAACCTTTTGGTATTCTTCCAGTGAGTCTAGCATTTGCCAAGATTTGCCAGTTTATGCCTGTTTTACTGGAGGTACGAAGCTTGATTTTAATATATCAAAACCCTGCCAGAGTATGATTACTGCTTGTTTTAACAGCTCCGCTGCTAGTTTTAGCATACTCTACTGGCCCATTATCTCTGAATATCAAAAGTTTGAAAGCATGAAAGTATTATTTGTGCAACATTTACATTGTGCAACGTTTTAAAATCACTTTGTTGCACAGAACCAAAACTGTGTCTTGTGTTATACCAGCATATATTTTAAAGGCTCACATGCATGCACACTTTTAAACCAAAAACATCAAATTAGAGAACAGCTTTAAAGTTGTAAGTTAAATGTAAACTTTATGTATATAGTAATGTATTATGTTTTTAAATAGAAATTTAACAGCATGTGAGCTTATTCTCATGAGACAGAGATGTTATGGTATCAATAAAGACAAACCTCTTTATGTTTTAAGTAACTTTTGTCATTCACTGACCTCAGATGCAACAAGCCAACATTTCCTGCTGCTTCTCAAACTTGTTGCCTTATTAACAAGTGGGTCTGTGCACACACAGACACAAGTAGAGAGTGCAATCCCTGGTGTGACTGGTATAACTCAGCAACATAGTAGGAGGATGGCACGGGTATTACGTAGGCATCCACACCATGTCCGTGCTTCTCGCCTCCATGGCCTACTTGCTCTTTCACTTTCCTTGCTTGGTTTTGCCTCTAGTTCAATGCTGGACAGCAAAAGCCTGGCTGAATGATTCATTGCAGTGTGTAGGGGTGCGTGTGTGTGTGTGTGTATGTTGTATGTTTCCTTACGACAACGCAGACTGCTTTAGCTCCGTTTTTGCGTGAGCGAGTTTGTGTGTGTCAAGCCTGCTATACAAGTTACACAACCTCTGCTGCAGTTTGATTGGCTGTGTCTTTGTCAGTCAGAGAGAGTAGTCTTCCTGCATGAAGACAGTAATGTGTTGTGCACTGCTCTTGCTAGGCTGAAGTTAGCTGGAGGCTTTGTGGCCAAACTCAATATGTCAAGGTCCTGTCCTCCACCAACTCCCCCGACATACAGCTTTTACATAATATTCTTTTGTGTTAGCACTGCTTGCAAAAGTTGCCTGGCTGCAATGCAGTGTTTTGAGACCAGAAAGTTATTTGTTGAGTCTGAATAAATTAAGAAGGTCAGAACTTTTTTTTAAAATTTTGTTCACTGAAGATATCAGCATAAGATCACCAGTTTATCTGACACTTCCAGGTAGCCACAGCTTGCTCCATAAAACAAGATAAACGAACACAGAAACGATCAGATTGTATTATTAAATGTTTTTTTTTTCTTTTCAAATTGCTGTTGCATAATTTTGCAAGGCTTGATTGAGAAAAAAAAGGGAAATAATTTACTGGTTCTCTCCAATAAAAAACGCTTTGGGGTCACTCTTTTTCTAAAAAAGCTTACTGTATTTACTCAGACGTAACAAATGAATCAAACTGAATGATTCAAAACACATCTTTTGTTCCCTGTTAAATGATATCACATTTGTAAGGACCCACATAAGTTTATTTATGTGGGTTGAAAGTCTTGTCAAAACCTCTCTTCCAAGGCAAAACAATTTATTGTGCTGCTGATTCTTGCTTTGCACAGTTTGACTTAGATGATTGAGGTTAGTGGAGACCAAACATATTGGCAATTTAACAATTTATTCAGTTAGCAAATAGGTGTCTCTTTAGTGTGTTGAAGAACCATACACATCCACAACAGTCTGATACTTCCTCTCATGCTTGGTCACACAGTGCTGGGATGGTATAACATCACTCAGTCAGAGAAAGCGGTTCTGTTGGTCAGTCTGGCATAAAAACCAGAATAACACCAACTTAAGTGTTCAATAGGATTAAGGTCAGGTCTGCAAGATGGCTAGACGGTACGAGTCTCTGATTATTGGCATCTTGGAAGATGGAGTTGGTCCATAAGAGGAGAGAGATGGAATTATAACCATTGGCAAAATCTCATATTGATATCGCTTTTCAATGAAATTGCCTTAAATGATTATGAATCTTGGCTCCACACCCATCACACTGCCTTCACCAAACACTTCCTGGCATGATGCGGAATCAATTGTTTCTCTTTGAAAGTATTCTACGTATGTTTTACTAGAACTAAGACCTTGGCGCAGATCCAGAGTTTGGTGAGAGAATACCAGTACAAGCTTGGAGGTGCTGCTGGTAGCAGATCAAAAACTCAAAGACCAAAGAATTAAGAGCCAAAAAAGCAGACTTAAAGTTTTGCAGGGCTGAAGTTTAACTTGAATGAAGAACCAAATAAACTTATCTCTTGACAGTGTAAAATGCAGTGTTACAAACAGTTGGATTCTTTCATTATCACTGAAGCAAAACTCAAATATTCATCACTAGTTTTGGAAAGAACATCAGGTTCTCCTAGTCAAGTTCTCCTGTGGAATTTTCCTCCACACCAGTTCCATTTCAGTCCCATCATTGCCATTTTTCTAACACTTGTAGCATCTCTTCCATAAACATGAGGCTATCATGCGACCAGCTCCTCGAGTCTGTTCGAACATCAGATGATCTCTGAGCACCAGTTTGTAGCCATCCTGATTCCATACTCCTTGTTTGAAGACAACTTCAACAAACAGCCCTGTGTCAGGATGACGTAAATTTGGCTACAACCGAGGGCTAATTTGCCCCGCCACCCCTGCTCCCTGCCCACCCTTTCCCCCCCGCCTCTTTGTTGTTTCACAGAGTTTTCTAAAGGCTTACAATTTAGCAAGAACCGATTTGCTGCGGCCCTGGAACGCTCTGAAATTCCTCTCTGTGCTCCCCCTCACATGTGTAGATTGTTTACGGAGAGGAGGAATTCTGGAGGGACGGTGGCCCATGAGGGGCTTTGGTTGCGATGGCTACTAACCCCGGGTTCCATTTAGGAGGAAGGAAGCCAAATCATATGCTGACAGAATAAAAGTGTTCTTTCCAAAGGAAAGTCAAAGCAGTTAGAAATTTGTGTGTGTTTTCTTGATTTGTTAGTTGTCATTTGTGCAGTGAAAAGAAATCGAAATACCGGTACTTTAAGAAATGGTGGGATGTGCTGATTGAGTGTCAGCATCATTTTAATGTTACCTTTTCAAAATATGTAGCATTTAAAAGCCAGAATTAAAAAAATATTTTTTTTTCATAAAGTAATTTGTTTTCATGAGGTTAAAAAAAAATTAGAGGCTTTTATTTTGTATATAAATGCAGTGTGCAATGGTGATTAAATAATATGAAATATTATATAATGTATAAGTGAAAAACAGCCCTCCAAGAGTAACATTTACAATTTTTTTTAATTGTCTTAATCAAAGGCTTGTGAAGCATTCCTAAGTGAACTGTGCTTGAGTTTTGAGTCCGGGTCGTAGATCTGGGCTCTTTGTTCTGTTCCTCAGTGTGATGTTGAATGTGTAACTCTGCTTCACTGCCGTCTGGGAGTGCAGTTGCCATGGGTGTGCGTTTGTGTCTCTGCTGGAAGGTTTCAGTGGGTAATGCAACTCAAAGTCACTTTTAGAAGATGAATGCAAGGATCCAGCATTTCTTTGGGCTTCAGCAAGATTTCACCTCTGTTCACACGGTTTACTTGTCAGTTTTCTTTTTTTATCAGCTGAAAGGTATAGAAAGCAGCTACTGCGTGTGTCTGTGTGATAGGAGCGCTCACAAAATCATTGGATTTTCATAAAGTTTTTGTTTTTGAGGGAATAAGAGAATGCAATAACTGCTTCATTTAGTAATGTCTCATATAAGTAAAGATTTCTAAAATACTTAGTTCTAGTAAACTAGACATTCCTGTTATATTTTAATGTGTTGATTATTTCTTCAAGATTTCAGATTTCTTTCATGTTTTGACTTTTGCGTCTTTTTATACTTGTTTTAATAGAAAAGATCAATGCTTTATTTTATTTTTTATTATTTGATTTAACCTTTATTTAAGTATGTTGAGACCAAATGGTCATTTTCGACAACCTTCCTGAGAAAACATTAGAACATCATACAGCAGAAAACAGTAGACTATCATAAAACAAAGAAAAAACAAGAATCAACAAAGAAAAATAATTTGAATGATTCAGGTGTATTTTGGCTGAAGCCGGAGGAGTTCCACTGATCACTGAAGGTTACTAACGTAGCAGAGACCAATTTTAAATCAGAACTTTAGTCAGTTTGTTACTTACAGCTTACCTATTTTAACATATACAGCTAACTATTTTAATTATTCCACCAAATCTACCTTAAAAAGCTTTAATACCCACAATGGGAACACCCATGGTCTTCCTGCTCTCCACTCTTGGGGATACAGTCAATCTGTACCGAAAGGGGAAAAAAAGCGCATTTTGATTGGCTGCGTTGCAAATTCTAGCCAATGGCCATAGTTTTCTTTTGTTGTCATTTTTCACTTTTTTGTGCCATTTGGGTTATGTTTTTTTCTCCTTCATTTTACATAAGTTAGGAATTTAATATAATTTATTCATTCTGTTTTTTGCAAAGCTTGGGTTGTTTCCTGTAGTCAAATACCTAAAAATAGAAACAAGATGGTCGCTCTTTAATTTAACCATAACATTACCATGTTCTAGACAGAAGGACATAAACAAGGACTAGGTTGGGTTTGGAGCTCTTGACAAATTATTTTCTTGGATGAAGGGCAAACTTGGCTGTTTGCATTGTAAAGACCCACATGTTGGGTAATATTGCACACAACTATAATTTCATGTTATTCAACTGCTTGAGACATTAGTGTCTAAACCAAAATATACCCCCCTTTTCTCTTAAGACTGAGATGATTACTCACACAATCTTCCTCAAAAACTCTCTCTGTCTATTTGCTCAATGACTTAAGTTGAAATAACAGAACAAAAATTAGACACAACAAGCTGCTTACCGTGGATAAAATCATCAACCTGTGCATCATATCTCATCTGTATTTAATGTCATTGAACCCAGCTGTTTAATTGGGTATCTTTTCTGTTTGCATGTTTAGTGAAATTGGCAGTAATCATCTCAAATTCCATCTAAGTTGGATTTTTCTGTCAGCCTAAAGAAAATTAAATTATATTTCCTGTTTGTCTGTGTTTTATGCAGTTTGCTTTCCTTCAGCTTTTTCAGATTTTATACCGGTCAGGTGAAAAGGAATGATTTTTGTCACTGTGATTTGTAAACTCCAGTCAACCTCTAAACTAATAGAAGAAGACATTTCATGTGAAATTTCTCAACTGTTTTATTTCTAACCCTTCTATTCTTTTTATTTTTCAGACCACATTAACAGAGGTGCAGTTTGGACCAATGAAGCTATTTAAAGACCCACTTCAGGTACTGTAAAACAATGCTCGACATGTGTTTGAGTGATACTTTAATGCATACAAGCCCGAAGGCAACACCAGGAGTGCTTCAGTCTATGGTCTATGCCTGCATCCATTAGCAGCCGATTGCTGAGCATTAGAGCTAAACTTGGTATGGCTGTCAGTACTTTGTTGTGTTTTTTTAAGGATTAGTATTGAAAAACAGCTTTTGTTTGGAGTTACAATAAATCTCGAATATCTTCAAAATGCCACACCTCTCTAAGGAACATGCACGCATTCACCGAAGAGGAGGGAATTTCAGCCGTTAATGGACGTGTTGTGTGCTACGCAGCATTGGCGCTGTCAAGGCAACGGGGCCAAATATTTGAGACTGGGAACATACCATAATGAACAATACACATTCTGGAGAACTGCAGAGGATCAGCAGTTTCGTCACCGCAGGCTGGATCTTCTCTGACGTTCTCTCAAGATACAGTTTGTTCCAGCAGCATGTCCCGATTCTGCTGTGTGTGAAAACGGGAAAATCCAAATTCGTAGGAAATATTTCCCATTAATCCTTGATTCAAGAATATATTAGAAGTTTCTACCTATAATTTACAAGGTTAAAATGTACTTGTCTTTGTCATGTGAATGAGGTTATAAGAGGATTTTTCCCCATTTTGGAATAAAACAGCTAGTGTTAAACTCTGTACATTGTCACTCCAGCACAACTGGGGGTATTTTTGAGAATGAAACCATCTGAATTAACGCTCCGTGTATTGTGAGTTCACAGACTCGGCCTCATTGTTTGATGCACTTGAGTTTGGCCACGGTAGGAAAACGAGGTAGAGAGATATCCCCTTCCTGTTTTTGTCACTCACAGCTGATCCTGTCATGACCTCCTCCTCGTTTCTCTCGCCTCACAGGATCAGGCTGGCCCTTATGCCTCTTTTCAGCCATAATGTTGCCTAAACGGCATAATCAGGTGCTGCCAAATGCTCGCCAACCTTCTCTTTCTGTGACTTTCCTCGCTCTTGAGCACTTTTCTCCTTCATTGTGCCTTTTGAAAGTTAGAGATACATATGTATTTTCACGTTACAACACAGTGAATCTGTCTGATCTGATCTTGGCCTCAATACCCAGGTCCACCACCTCTGGGGGAATGTTGACTCTCCTCCCAACATCCCAATGTGGAATTCTGATCTAATTCCCCCGTGCGTACCAAACATAGTTGCAGGAATCTGAGGTGATGTATTTACGACCTGTGCACTTATTGCTGCTTGTAGGGAAAATACTCCTACAGTATGTGGAATATGGTTTACATTTGCAACACCTCCGTCAGACAGACACATTCGCTACTTCTGTCGACTTTGAGCTAAATGCTACGCCAGTCGAGCTGAAATTGTCCCCTTCTGTCCTGACTCAACCTCACAGGTGCGACGCAAACTTAAACGTGCAGAACAAGCTTCCTCTTCTTTACATTCACTCTGCTGCCTGCCAACAGTCGGAGATGACGTCTGTTTGAGAGAGTGACTCATGAATCTACTCTTAGTGCAGCACCGCTCCGGGAGGCGGGCCTAAATCTCCTGTCCAGTATTTACGCAAGTGAAGGGAAGGCGGAGGGAGAGACGGGGGGAGAAGTGGGAGTGGAGGTAGGGGTTGCTTGGAAGCGTGGTGGCAGAGAGGGAGCTCGCGCTCAATGGCTGGCTTGATGGTTGCTGCAGCAGCACTTTCAGATGTAGCCTTGGTTAGACCTGTTGGGGTGAGGGTAGGGGAAGACGGGCTCCAGCCAGTCAAGGCCGCCTTGACTAACTGTGCCATAGATCATCACAGCGGACTATAAAACTTGTGACGCACAGGAATAAGAGCTAAGCCCAATCAATCTGGGGCCGTTCGCTACGGGCCCGCGGGTCAAATCGTAGGCTGATTATAGAATGACGGGCGCGAACGAGCAGGAACGCAGCAGCTGTGAGCTGCACATAGTCATCTCGGCTAATCAAACCATGAGATCAGATTACCACACATTCAGTAAGTGATTTAGACAAGTCATTTTACAAGTAAAAGTGACAAAAGAAAATCTTCAAATCTGAGTAATAAACTTTGAGCTAGAAGGGTGACCGTGGTTTTCTAAGTCTTTTGGTGATAAAAAATCTAAAAATGTGGCCTTTGTTTCTACGCAGCCTCCTGATTTAAGTGAGTTGAGTCATTTTTTTTCTGCAATTTCAGCTGAGAAATTGCCTCTCTATAAACTTTGGACATCTGGAGACTGAAATATTTGCCAGTTTTTCTTCTCAAAATGGGTTCAGATCAGATTTTCATTGTGAATGGTGGATGGTGAACATTTGTGATCAGCTCTTTTAAAGCCTTGCCAGAGACTCTTACTTAGACTAAGGTTGAAGTCTTTCTAAGACCTGAAAACGCATCAGTCTAAACTTTCATTGTACCTCTGCCTCCATGCTTCATTTTTACAGCTTCTTACAGATTTCATTTCAGCTTCACCCTGCAATTTGCCCATCCTGACAGCCTTCACTGTCCATCTAAAGAAAATCATCCCCAATGTTGCTCCCACCTCTGTGTCACTGTGAGGATGGTGTTTATCGCATCGATTTTTCACGGAGTAGATGACATGTTCAGAATGTCTGGCCTCGCTCACAATGTATGATTTGTAAAGATCATACAGGACTTTTAACATTTCATACTGTGCCATCTGTGCATTACCCATGTCACACTGCAAAATGTCAGATTAAACAACACGATTGAGAGTATTGAAAGTGCTCATGGTCAAGTCAAGTAGGAAGAAAATGGGGAATTAGTGCCAGCAGCAGCCACAAAACATGGAATCCCCAGGAAATACCTGACACGGCTTGATAATTTGTCACTGGTTGTCCTTCATTGTTTTCTGTGTCTCCTACATAACTTGGAGGGAACTCCTCTGGCTTTCTTTCAACAATGCAACAAACTTGCCAGTCTTCCATAGAAGCAACATTCTGCGCTTGAGGTATTTTGAAGTATGAAATATTCTTGGAGGAGGAACTTTGTTCTTTCTCCTGCTACCTTGAATGGAATAACTAACTTCTCTATTGTTGCAGATTGTGTGTTAGTCTTTAGAGTTACTGCCAAATTAAAGCTGTGTACGTTGGTGAAAATCCTAGCTGCCTGGAGATAAAATGCATATATACGTACATACTAAATATAATTTTGAAGGAGGTTTATTTTTTTTTGGCTTCCTGTTTTTTCTCGAGCTAGCTTTTAGGAACACACTAGTCAACCAGCCAGTTTCTCTTGGACATACAAGGATCCATACTAACATGGAGACGTTTTGGCTTTGGTTGTCCCAGAAACACAGAATAGCTCATGATGCCTTTGTCCTGTTGCTTGTGGGAAAACCACTGGGATTGAATTGTTGTGGTTCTGGCTGCCATTAACAATATGAGCTAATACCAACATATATTTATCTTCATTTTGTGGATTTAAACTCTTAAGGATCTTGCTCAGAAACGGAGACTGTGAAGATGTCGGTGTGCTCCTCTTGTTTAATATTTAGTCCTTTTTTGTACATGTGCAAGCCGTACATGTTATGAGCCTAAATTTTAGTTTTATTACATTTTTCTAACTTTGAACTTGTCCATTTCTAATTCAAGTGGAAATACAACTCATTATTCTTTCTGCATATCCCCACTGTTCTCCAAAGCGTCATTTCAGTGTGTTAAAGAGACGTTACTATGTATTATTATACGTAGTATTATTGTATCCAAACATGATTGGATACAATACATACATTTTGGTGTATTCAAATAATGGTGAGCTGGCTACCTCCTACTGTTGATGAGAATCCCCAAACCATCACACTTTCATCTCTGTCCTTCATAGTTTGCACGAAACGTTTTTTACTAGTATTTTTTTTTTTAGATATATGCCAAACTTCTCTGTTCTGGTGTCCAAATAATCCAGTTCAAATTTCCACAAACATTATTCCAGAAGTCCTGGTCTTTGTCCACTTAGTGTTCAAGAAGGAACTGCAAGACTGCAGTGTGCCCTGTAATGAGATTTTGGGTTTTTGACGGCATCTTCTGCTTTTATAGACTGAACTTGCTTGGACAGACAGACCTAAACTTGTTGAAAGTTGTTTTGAATTTTCTTTCTAAGTTCTTTTGAGGCTCATGAACTGCAATAACCTTCTTTTTCAACAGTCAAGATCATCAAACTGATTGTTGAATTGCAATCCGGCAATCAGTTTTACTGTCTGTCTAACTGTCTGATTTACAGTACTTACAATGTATGTACAAGACAAAGTAATGAGTTTCTAATCCGGTGGTCCTGATGTCATACATGTGTGTGATTTAAGTTATTTTAAGATATGTCCAGAAATGTTACAAAAACACACATGCTGTCATAGTACAACCTAATTTTTTATTTATCTATTACATTTTTACGTGACTGTATGCAAAGATTTTTCTATTTTACAGTCATTGTTTTTTTATTTATCTGAACTTATTTATTTACTTTTTTATTTTAATGACACTTTGGTCTACTTTTGATTAGTTTTTTTCAATGTGCTTTTTAAATAAATTTGGCATTTTCATAGTACAGCTTCAACTACTGTCAAATAAATACTACATGTTTACATAGCCTTGCTTATATTATGATAATAAACTATAATATGTATAATGCCTATCATTTCACAACATTATCTAGATAATAAGGTTGATTTAATGGTAGTAATGTTTTAATTATGCCTTGACCTATTGCCATTTCCTGACTAAAGAAGATCAACACAAATTGGACATTGAATGTTCTCGTATTATTCCGAAATTTAAATATTGCAAGCAAGAAACTTTCAAGTTATGTCCAGACTCTACTTACATTTTTTTGATTTTACATAAACTATTAGAAGGACCAGCAATTCTAGCAAACTAAGATCAATAAAGTAAAATAAACAACAACAAAAATAGAATAAATAAAGTAAATATATTTCTGTGATTTTCCCCCGTTCTAAAAAGACTGACTGGCATTGAGAGGCTGGGATCTTTCAGTATGAGATTTAGCTACTGCAGTTAAATAAAATACACACATTAGGGCGATTTTGCAAGGTGTTGCAATAAATGTGAAAGATGCATGTCTTTGTGGATGCCTTTCTAAAAAAAAATACAGGTCAGAACTTACAGGAGATCTTATTTAAATAAATAAACCCACGTTTAATCCGCATATCCTCTGTCATTTCCTGTCTTCCAGGTACTTTTAGTTTTTGCCAAAGAGGACAGTCAAAGCAATGGCTTCTGCTGGGCATGTGAGAAGGCCAACTACAGGTGCAGCATGGTGCGGACGCCTGAATTCGCTCTCGAATGCTTCTCAGAGAAGCTTCACGACCTCGTCATCATTGACCACAGACATTCCAGACACTTTGACGCTGAAGCACTGTGCCGGTAAGGCAAGCTCTCTTGTCTCTGCTGTAATTATGCATCCTTTAAACCTGACACCTTTGAACTGCACGCCTCTGGTTTAATCAAATGAAAACCCGACATTGTAGAGAATATTTCTGTTTTTAAAAAGGACGTCTGAAAGATTTACTCAAGTTTACATTCAACCGAGTTGTTTCATTTGTGATTATTGGTTTAATTTTTGTAACTATGATAGTCTCATTCAGCTAATATAAGGAAAATATTGAAAACAAGATTGAATTCTGGGAATTATTTCCTTTGGTTGTTTTTTTTATGAGCTTTAGTGGTATCCTAAATAGAAATGCACCAATCCGATATTAATATATGTATCGGGACGTGCTGTGGTGGCGTAGGGGATAGCATGACCCACATTTGGAGGCCTTGAGTCCTCAACGCGGCTGTCGTGGGTTTGATTCCCGGACCCAGCGACATTTGCTGCATGTCTTCCCACCTCTCCTTCCCCCTTTCCTGTCAACCTACTTTCATATAAGGGACACTAGTGCCCACAAAAGATCCCCTAACCCCCTAAAAAAAAAATATATATATATATATATATACAGTATATGTATCGATCCTGATAATGAAAATAATTCTAGATCGCGTATCGTTAACAGTGTATCTGATCCATAAGGACATATGTTTTCAGTCTAGATCTATACTTTGTGCTCTGAGCGTTGTCGGGCTTTATTTATTTTCAATTATTTTAGAATTCCTAATTGCACTTTCTGAATCATATTAGTACAAAGGTTTTTCGCAGTTTATTTTATACATATTTGAAAAAGGTTGTCAACCTGTTGCTTTTGTCGGTTTCAAGTTCTTTATTATTTATTTTACATTGGCTGGTTTACTGTTAATTGCACTGATTGAACAAATTAAAGTTGCCTTGTTTTTACATTTTTAACCAATTTGAATCATAAATACACTAATTTGAATCAATTGGTGTATTTTAGTGTGCTGTACTGTTGTAGAGTTATCAAAAACATTTGTGACTGAGTACACAATCACAAATGTTTGTGTTTCTATTTAAAAAAAAAAAAGGAAACTTTTTAAGTTAGTCCAGCACTGTTTTTCAGTACTGGCCAATACTAAAGATACCAAACCTCTGTATCGGTATCAGAAGTGAAAAAAGGTGTATCGGTGCATCCCTTCTCCTAATTCAACTTTACAACTCAACTGATTCAGGGCCCGTGATCCAACACATGCCAGGTGACCTCGAAGGGACCAGCTGTAGCACAACGTTTACAAGTTTCAGTCCACATGGCCGTGCTTCTCATTATCTGTGGTGAACGGCCGGCTGATTTTTCTTCGCTCTCTACCTTGTGGATTTATGTCGCCGAGTAACGAGCGGTGCCTGGCCCGTACCACCGTCTATCTTTAGCCTCGGCGCAAACCAAAAGTGCATTTACAAACATTCATTTGCCATGCCCGGACGGTATGTTAACCCTATTCATCTTTGGCCGATCCATATGTTCAGTGTACACGCTCAGGCTCTAGTTGGGGGCACTAAAGGGCCTTTATGACCACTGGCTGGGGGAAACCGCAGGCAGACGAGCGGCCCTGTACACTGCATTCTTTCAGAGGCCTCGGCACCACTCGCAGAGCTCCACCTCTGGGCTCTGCCTGCCTATGAGAATTGGAGCGTGAAAAACTGAAAATACATTGATTTGATGCCACAGGCTTTTCCAACCGCCTCACTCGCTTGCTAAAAAGGCTCCCTCTGTTTACATTCAGGTCATTTAGAGCGGTCAACTCCTCAGAAAACACTGTGATAGTCGCCGTCGTGAAAAGGTACATGTTTGCTTTCTTCTTTTTCTTCTTTTTTTTTATTGCCCCCATTGGTAGCTCGTGATTAGGGGGGAAATGTTGGGAAGAAAAAAAAATAGATGGAAATGTAATGTGTATGCCTGCAGCCTGTCATCTGTAGCAGCCCTCAGATGTTCTCTAAACAAGCATTTATCATATACTGCTTTGCTTCTAACGTGTTTTTCGTATTTGTTTGTTTTTTTTGTTTTTTTTCTAAGGCCAGACAGAGAGGAAGCCTCTGTGATGCCGCTGATCAATGCTGGCTTTAATAGGGTAAGCTTAAAGGACACAGTGTATTTTATTCTGCCTGAAAACGTGGTTTTCCACTGATAAGAATCAGTTCTACAGCTGATGATTTATTTTTTTCCATGGGAAATGAAAGTTATTGACGATACTCCCCCTGGGTCCCTTTTTTTTTGTTTGTTTTGAGAATGTACCCACTTGCCAACACGTGGATTAGCATTGCATATTGTAGGTTTTATTTATCCACTTTTGACTGGCCTGTGTTGCTCTGACCCTTAGAGGTATGTGGAAAATGTCAATTTGATGGCCTGCTACAACGAGCTGCTACAGCTGGAGCACGGAGAGGTGCGGGCACAGTTCAAACTGAGGTGAGTCATGCTTCCAATTACGCTACATTGTAGTTGAGCTCTATATCAGTGGTGAAGTTTGCTTATCACGCTTAAGCTTTCTACACCTCAATGCACACGCACACACACGCCTCCTAACCCCACATCCTTGGACACACACAGACAAAAGAAAATAGTCTGCAGTTGCAAAGATACTTCTTTTTTTATACTCTAACTCTCATAATACTGCTGAATGAATCTCTTGGATTACAGTAAGTATAACACAAATGCTGCAAGTGCTGTGCATTTAAGTTGACATATTTCTGATTGGTTCAATTGAAAAATACTCTATAACATGATGTGCTTAGACAAAAGAAAAAAAACACAAACACCCCATATCATACAATATATAATGATTAAAATTTTTTTTAAAACAAAACCTATCTATTTATAATAATGCAGCGACATGCAGCTTGTGAAATGTTTCACTAAAATAAAGCTAATGGAGAATGTTTTTCAGCTTAAAAGCTTTTTTTTATGCATTTTTAACTTTTCTACAGCTGAACACAAAATTATTCACACTCCTAACAGATTTAGTTCTGGAGTAACCTTTCCATTTTTACCAACATGTTTCCTCTGACTGGCAGTAACATTATCTGATTGAAGTGTCCTGACTTGAATCTGATAAAGAAACCGAAGATTACGTTGGTGGAGACGAGGCTTCCAACCTTAAACCTTTGGCAAAGAGAAACGGTTAAATTACCAGTGGAAACATGTAAACAGCTGCTCAGCAGTTATAAGAAGGGTGACATGCAGCCAATTTTCAGTTTCTTATTGAATATTGTGAAGAACAGAAATAATATTTTACATGTTTCTTTTTTTTTTTTTACAAAATTAATACTCATTTGTACACTTATTGTTTCCTATCAGAAACAAACTATTTGGTCAAATTGAAAAAAAAACACAAATGTGCCAGAGGTATGAATAATTCTAACTTCAAATATGATCCAACATTAATGTCTTGATGTTGTTTTCTTTCCCTACCAGGGCTAGTAATGCCATTTTCACAGCTCTGGAACAAAGCCAAGACGCCATCGAGATCACTTCTGAAGATCAAGTAATTCAGGTGGGGATTTATTTCATTTGTTTTCCCCTCCAACCATGTGTGTGTGTTTCATTCTCTCCCTTTGTTCTGCTCAGACCCTTTTTTTTAGCTCCTGTTCATGTCTTGGGATCTCATTCAGAACTAATAGTAGATTCCGTCATTTAAATGGTCACAAAACACTGCAGCTTGTGTGTTCAGGATGTTTTCTTCTTAAGCTAATGAGCTGAAAATGTCTATTTTTTTTTTTTGCTTCTTTTCTTCAGTTAATTAAGAAACGGTAGGTAACTGTGCCTGAACTCATCACTTTTCTTTCCCTGCCTTTGCAGTATGTGAATCCTGCCTACGAGTCCATTATGGGCTACCAACAAGGCGAGCTAGTAGGGAAGGAAATAATAGAAGTGCCTAAAAGCGAGAAGAATAAGCCTGATCTCCTTGAAACGATTAACTCCTGTATACGAAAAGGAAAGGTAACGTGTGCTCTTCACAATTCCACATCCTTTATCAGCCCCCTGTACATCTGTAGCTGTCTCCGGTGCACGTTGCTTCGCAATCGCATCACTTGTGTAAGCACCCCAGATATCTGCATCCCTGCACGCACGTGCTCCGTCAGCCTGCGCCGCTGGTCATCCAGCAGCGCCGTTTCATGTGCAGTAATCTCACCACACCGAGCGCAAAGGTCAATCCCAGACAGCCTAACAGCAGGAAGGGTCTTTTTAATCTGCGGGTGGGGGGGGTGGACATGAAACGAGCCCGCTGGACTCCAGTTGCGCTCGCTCGCTCCATTAAAGTGAGTTGCCGTTCTCTGACCTGCTCCGTCTTCACCACCTGTTGCACACAAACGGGACACTTTCAACTTTTCACTTTTCATTTTTTTCAATCATACGTTGTCAAGCTTATAAGTCCATCGGCCTATTGTGTTTTACAAAGGGTCCGTCGGCCTGTTGTGTTATGTTCCAGGAGTGGCAGGGGATTTATTATGCCAAAAAGAAGAATGGAGACAGCATTCAGCAAAATGTGAAAATCACACCTGTGATTGGACAGGGAGGGTGAGTGAGCTGGAGAATAAATCACCTCCGTTCATCACACCGTTTTGTTTTAGCGGATGTAACGTTGTGCCTTTGTCCTCCACAGAAAAATCAGACACTATGTGTCTATCAACAGGCCTTTAAATGATAATAATAAGGTGAGATTGGCGGTTTTGCTAAGTAGTAAACAATGAGAAGGGTTTATTTTGTTTGCATGTGTCAATGTGTCTTTCTCATTTGTCTGTGCAGAGTGATAAATCCACTGAACGTGTGCAGGCAGAGTCACAAACAGGTGAGATTCTTAAGTTAATATGTTTCTATAAATATCAGACTTTTAAGACTTCTCCTAAGCTCTTTGTGGTAGCTGTTCACAAATATTTATTTATTTATTTATTTATTTATTTACTTACACAATGTAATAAATAAATAAATGTCACAACCCCCCCCAAAATAAGCGTAATAAATAAATACTTATCCCCTAAATATGCAATAAATAAATGTAAAATTAATCAGTAAGTTATTTATATATTTTTGAATTTAGAAACTTTGAAAATGAATCTGAAATGTAAAAGCTCACGCCACAATTTCATCTTGAAAATATTTCCATTTTTGTACAGCAGGATTAGATGATGACATATTTATTCTTTATTTTTGAAGATCCTAGCACCATTCTTATTTTTATTTTACATCAAATAACTTAGGACACACTTGTACTGGGTTTAAAACCATGTAAGAAATGACAGTCGGTGGTTATGTCAGGTTCAGCTCGCTGAGAAATAACCTTGAAATAACTTTAATCTCGCTTTTAGTGGGCCTTGGAAAAAGTACTTTGATGTTGTCTATTGTTTCCCGCTGCACTGTGGCATCAAATGCAAAAAGAAGCCGTAGCTGTGACTGATTTCGAAACTCTGCTGCTCGACGTCCGACAAGTAAACAGGGATGGTATCTCTCGTCGGTTTGCGTCAGCGGCTCTGTTCTGTTTGTTTCTGGAGCTTTAAATGTTGTCCCAGTGCATTAAATCTCACTCCGTTTCCTCTGGGGCACCTTTTCACCTTGTGGTGTCTGATCAGAATTGGTGGATCAGAATTCAAGCCTCACCTGCTAAAATCTCTATATCCTGCTGGTCATATTAATTCCTAATGTTTTTATTTCGTCCCCAGTTGGCGTATGTTCGGTGTCATTTAATTTAATTTGCACTTTTTTCAGTGCTTACGCTTTAATTATGCCTGTGTGCATAAACAAATCACAAAACTCAATTACTATTTGTTGTCATTTCTGTTCTTTTTTTTTTAATGAAAAGCCAGATGACCATAAAAGGTTTGTCTGAATGCTCAAGAAAACCAAGAACAGTTTCATTTTCTGTAAAATCGTTGAGAGTAAGACTTCCGTTACAGCAGAACTGATTGTTCTGTCAAAACTGTCAGAAATACAAAACGTAAACTACAGTTTACTCATCTGACTCAGTAATGCTGTATAAAGTTTTCAAAATATATTTTTGTATAATTTTTAATATACTTCATGGTAACTCCACATGCACCATTTACATTTATTTTATGAATGTTAGTGATTTTGTACTTATAGTTTCTCTCTAAATAAATGTACTGACTGGTAAAAAATTTGTCTTAAATTTTCTTTCCAAAATAAAAAAAACAAAAAAACAATAAACAGGACAAATAAATGTTCTCTGCACTCTTTGATGAAACTTTTGTCTGAAAGGTTTTTTGTCCATATATTAAAAACATGTAGTTAACGGCTTTTAGTCATTTCTAAAGACACAAGACGGAATAACACCAGGTTCTTGCGAAGCAAAAGCCTTCTAGTTTACTTCAGGTTTGCTTAGTTTGGTTTAGTTATTCTGTTTTAAGTTTGTCACCGCTGCCGTTTGCCAAACAGGGAAAAAAAGTACATATATATGTATTATCCATATGTACACAGAAATCATCTTCACACTAAGCTTATGAGAAGCAAAACACACGCACACAAAAAAACGGCTGCATCCTGCTCAGTTATGTAAAGACATGGTGATGTGCAAACAAAGCATGTGAACTACATGTGCTGATGTAAATAACGCAAAGTGTTTTCCCTCCTCCAGATATACAATCCTGTAAGCACAAAGACCGGAGGAAAGGCTCTCTGGATGTCAAATCCATAACGTCTCGGGGGAGCGATGGTGAGAGTGAAGGGAGATGGATGATGGAAACACTCTGCTTTTTGTCAGCTTACAAAACCTGCCCAGCTGTTTGTGTTTGTGTTGCGCGTTGTTTGGATACACGCAACACGTTAATTAGGGCATGGCTGGAAAATGGGCTCTTTATTTTGTCGTTGAAGACGTTCCCTCTTCCATCCTAACAGGTAGCTCACAGAGAAGACACTCCTCAATGGCCCGAATTCACTCCATGACGATAGAGGCTCCCATCACCAAGGTGGGTTCATCCCAGTCCCCTCCGTCCCTCCTAGCCTCCGTCATATGATTATCTCTTACTGTCTCATGACTACACACTTGTACTCTAAAAGTGCTTAAAAGGCCATGAGCGCTTTTAGTACCACCACCGAAATGGAGTGTAGAAGTCACACACGCGCGCATACATGCCGACAAACTGGCTGTTTCAAGTGGAGATGGGTTGATAAAATGCCACATTTCATGCACAAGACAAGTAGGAGCATGTTGGATCGGAATGACCCGCCGTTTTGAGTGGTTTGTGTAGCTTGGATGGTCCAACGCAGCCAAGTCCCCAGGGAGGGGGTCATATGACACACTGCGGTTCTTCTGCTGTATCATTTGACTGTGCAGTTGATCCCTGTGGGTGTCGTCCTCTGGAGATTAGAGCAGAGATACGACACTGGCTGTGTGTGTTTGTTGGGGGAGGGTGTGTGTGTGTGTGTGTGTGTGTGTGTGTGTGCGCAAGCAAATTAGTTCAAATTTGTGTTTTAGTCCATGCTTTGATGACCTTGCCATTGGTGCCCATTGTTAGAGCCGACGTTACTTTTCAGGCTCTTTTGAGAGAATGCATGTTGGTTATAAAAGGATACACATCTTTATATGTTTTTATTTTTGTAGCTTAGTTAACAATTTACCTATTTAAGAGCTGGAAATAACCTTTTAGTTTTTTATTTAAAAAATAGTTTTTTTGTGCTTCCTTGGAAATTTTAAAGGGTTTTTTCTCTTTTTTTAATTTCCAATACAACTGGCACCTGTAGCTCAGATTACAAAAGGGATAGAAATCTAACATTTGAATAAATCCCAAATGAGCAACATTTGGAAGAATATTTTCAGGTCTGTGGTTGTTCTGAAAGGGAAAGCCTTATTCAATCAGCTTTAAAAAGAGGTTGATCAGTATAATATGCAAGAAGATATTAGTAAGAACATTTCAAAAAAACACTGCAGACTTTTGGCACCCTACCATGGCCTCATGGGATTTTTATTTCTTTATTCTCAGGCAAATTTCATGTGCTTATTTAATACATAATAAGGTTTTGTTGTTTTGTTTTCCCCCCAGATATCTGTAGCTGCCATTTCTTTTAGTTTAGTTCAGGCCACATATTTAGAAGCATCAGCATTTTTCTGATAATTAAAACTGAGACGTCCTCGTTTGCAGTCAGAATTAGCGGTTCCCCTGTCTGTGCAGGAGGCGTGACGCTTTTTCTGAAAGTATTATCGATCATCTATATGTCAACAACTGCCTGTTCCTTCCTGCCTCACAAGTTAGCAGTATCAGCTCTGAGGAGTCACAGGAATGAACCGACATGTTTACTCAGCAACATACAAAGTAAAAACAACAAAAAAACATGTGGGATAAAAAATAGGAAAGTTACCAATGGAACACTGGAATCTTTTTGCTGCGGGGGGGTCGTTGTGGTTTTTCCATGGGTGCTCAGCTGTAGTTTATGCCCTTTTTCTCCTTGCGTGAAACAGCAGGAAGGGGCTGTTTGTAGCCAGAGTCCAAAGGCTTTAAATGACCCACATGCTGGATAGTGGTGCTGGCTGGAGTGTGTTTTTTGGCTCTGTTTTTGCCAATTCTTTTTCTGCAGTACAGCCAGAAAATTAAACATTCTGATGTTTTCAGTCTGCTTTAGTATTTCTTGCACTGTTCCAACTAATATGGCTGTTTTTCTCTTCTCAATCAGGTTATAAACATCATAAACCAAGCACAGGAAAGCAGCCCCATGCCTGTGGCAGAGGCCTTAGATCGGGTGCTGGAAATCCTGAGGACCACAGAGCTGTACTCTCCACAGCTGGGCACCAAGGATGAAGATCCACACACCAGCGACCTCGTCGGGGGGCTGATGACGGTGAGTACCAAACACTGGTGTAGATTCTCAGTCATCATCACACTTGGTAAGCGGCAGTGCCGTTTTTCTGGGGCACGAACTGAAAAGGTTCTTGTACACACCCTGACTCCTACTGAAACATCTGTGATCTAGTAATAATAATAATAGGAGTGTGTGATTATTATTATTTTTTATTATTATTATTATTTCCAAAGAGCAGGAGGCAAAGAAAGATTACCAGACACTAGTGGTGAAGAACAAGAAGTAGTGCCAAGTTGGCAGTCTTGGCAACAAACCCAGAGGAAGTGTTAGATTGTCCTTTGTGCTCCTGTAGGCTGGAGAGGAAAGCCCACCCCGCCCTTTCTCTCTCCCTCTGTCTCTGCACACATACACCCAGCAACACTCGTTTTCCTCTCCACGACCACAGGCCCAGAAACATCCTGTTCTTTGGACCAGATGAACACGCACGGCTTTACTTTTACATGAACTCCTCTGTGACAAAGCAGCGGCACAGAAGTGCTTGTCCATCCCAAAAAAAATTTGTTCGGTAGAAGCGATAAAAGCCAGAGTTACGCCAGGCGGTTTGTCCGAGCTCACGTGGTAGAATCAAGTTGATCAAGTGAAGATTGAAAAAACTAAAGGGCAGCCATCTCTCTCTTTTTTTTTCTTTTTTTTTGGGAGAAAAAGTCCTAAAATAGTACTGGGGCAGCAGCACCACGAGACAATGCATGGGTCAAAGATGAGCCAGTCTCCTCTTCCTTTTGCACTTGTGAAGTAAACATTTCCCATTGTGACACACACCCATGCACTCACCAACACCCAGTGTGTACTGTAACCTGTGCTGTGCGGAACAAGTCTGACAGAAAACCAACATAACATACAGCACACCGGTCAACTTTATCAGAACCCAAATATCTAAATAAGTTTTTTTCTTTAGTTCATATTTTCTTTAACGTCTTTTGTACATATTTTATTGAATGGGAACTGTTCAGATGAGACTTTTTTCCCCCTTTTTAAGTGCTTATGTCTGCAGTATTAACCACATTCATTTCACATAGAAACCTTGATTTATTTAGTGGTTGTACTTTGGATTTTTCAATTAAGAATCCAATTTGGAAGAGCTTTTCTTTGAAAGTTCAAACATCTGGGAATTCTAATGTTAAAGTACATTTTAAAAATTTCAGACCCAACAAGCACTAGAAAAGTCATGATTGTTTCTCTTGATGTCGAAATTCTTAACAAGCCGTCTGTTACACCCAGCTGGTATGAGTCACAGTCCTTAGAGAGTCTGATCATTACACTTCCCTCTGCTTGGTTGATTATTTGGGTGAGGCCCCGTTTTCCCTCTGATAAGCCCCATTTGCTGTAACAACATACAGGAATCCCCAAAGGAAGAGAAATGACCAAGTTAAATAATTTCCTGTAGATTGGTTACCATACAGTCATAAATAATCACGGTGTCATTCCTGACTCCACTGTCAGAGTTCATAAAACTGATGATTGTATCATTGGGCTGCATGAAGAGCTCTGTATTATATCTGGTACGATTACCCGTAATGTCTCAGAAGGGGCTACGCTGGCTTCTGGAGTGATCCTCCTTCCATAGTTTGTGCTGATGATCTTCCCTCTGAGCTGAACTCCTAATCTAATGGTTACAAAAAGCCAAACTAAAGCTTCCCTTCTTGTTTCTCCTCTGAACAGGATGGTATACGCAGACTGTCAGGAAACGAATACATCCTCGCCACAAAGCGTGAGTTTACAGAAATGGTTGACCCCAACCAAAACTTTACCGGGTTGCCTTTCCCTCTGCTTTGTTTGCTAAGTTTTTGTTGTCTTTTTTTGCTTTTCTCCTATTTTTATTTTTATTTTGCTCGCAGAGCCCCACCATCTGCCAAGTCACCTGGCGACCCCTCTGTCATTAAACGACATCCCCCCTCGGATCGCCCAGACGATGGAAACAGAGGACTCGTGGGACTTTGACATCTTTAGCTTGGAGGCTGCGACCATGAAACGGTGAGACCTCCCAATCTTAAAGGATGACCACAGGTGTTTTCCTGTTGTGGAAAGAGTTTTCTCACTGACAGTTTGTTAACCAGCTGCCCTAAATCCTCCTGCAGGCCTTTGACCTTCTTGGGCCTCAAGATTTTCTCCCGCTTCGGAGTGTGCGAGTTTTTAAACTGCCCTGAAGCTACGTTGCGCTCCTGGCTGCAAGTGATTGAAGCCAACTACCACTCCAGCAACTCCTACCACAACTCCACCCATGCGGCTGACGTCCTGCATGCTACGGCATATTTTCTCTCCAAGGAGAGGGTGAAGGTAAAATGGGAAATATAACATTTTGAATGCACATAATTCCGAGGATATCTTTTTTTTAATTTTTAAATAATACAAAATCATGTGAGTTAAAAAGTCGATGCTTTTCTTGAAATGTAGTGGAGTGTTGTGTAGAAGTTTTGAACCAGCTTTCATTTCTTGAAGTTGTTTATTTAAAGAGTCTGGCTTTCTGTTGATGGCTTAAAGTCATCTTGAGACATTCAGGCTTTCTGGAAGTCTTGTAAAGTTTTTCTTGGACTTTGGCCGCTTACTCAACATTTCAAATGGGATATTTATGCACTTTTTTGCAAGTCATCTGTTTCCATTTTTGTAGTTGCATCTATGAAAATTACCAAAGACAACAGTTTTCCATAAAAGTTGTTTTTTTTCTGCACCAACACAGGGATTCACAGAGAATCAGGGTGCTAAAAATGTGTCATAAGAGTTAACGCAATTATTTTCTCCTATGCTGTAAGTTGTCATTTAGGCCTGATGCTTCATTTTGTTTGCCAGGTCCTTATTCTTCATAGTCTGCATAATATTCTGTTATACTCACGTCTGGCTACTTGGAAACTAAATGCATTAGTTAGTGGCTTAAAACTATTTTTATTTCGTAAATTGTGAAAGTATTCATATCCCGTAAACGTTTTTTACGTTTTGCCATGCTACGACTACAACTTTCAGTGTGTTTTATATGTGATGTTTTTTGGGGGGTTTTGTAATGCGCCGACACAAAGTAGTGTGTGTAGTGTGCAATTTCTTTGCAGTTTAAATTCAGCTGTACAGTATAGGTCTGAGGTTTGTTAGAGAACATAAATGTTCTGTTCTATCCATCATCTAAAAATGAAGAGTATGGCACATCTTCAAGCCTACGAGGAAGGAAAACTGTGATAATGTCTACTCCACCAAGTAGCAAGAAGAAAGCAACTGTTAATAGAAGGTCAGAAAATTCCCTTTCAGAATTTGTTGAACGAATCAAACATGTAGCAGAAGGCATTCTTGTCAGATGAGATCTGAATTAAAACCTTTTTGCCAACATGCAAAATTTAATGGGTGGTGGAAAACTGATTCCTCGTATCACTCTGAGCGCAGCAGTCCCCATGACACATGGCAGTGGCAGCATCATGGTGTGGGGATGCTTATTTTCAACAGAAATATAGAATCTGTTCCTGCTGAAGGGAAGCTGTCCTGGGCAGAAATATGGATCTCTGCATGTGGATGGTGATTAAAAACAACCCCCATATCATGTAAAAATCACAATGAAATATATTGACATTGTAGTTATAGTGTGAATTTAGGTGGCATTCAGCTTTTGCAAGCCACTGTATGCACTTTACATGTTGTGTCAGTGGTAACCTAGTTTATACCTAAATGATACATACTGTATTATTGGGGCTGCCAGAACAAGGTAATGTGGATATAACGGTCCATCAGTTTCTTCTCAATCCTAGAGAGTCACAGTTTTGCCCAAGTGTGTCAGTGGTTCAGTAACGTGTTGACGTTTGGGACTCGTTAAGCCGATTACCAAAGCATCTATTTCTGATCTCAACCCAGTGATCTCTCAGGGCTTTAGCCGGTGAACTGTGAAGTTACATCACACGAGGTTAATGAGTCCCAGGAATTCCATAGGTCAACGTTTGTGTGGAAGGTCACTTGTGCTTTACAGACCACTTGCACTTTAAGAACTTAAATGCTGCTATTATTTTTGAATGTGTGCCCAAATGGACAATTGTGCTATAGTTAAATGTTCTTTGATAAAGAAAAAGAAAAGCTACTGCCTTATTTAGCGGAACCGCTGACCTGCACATAACCGCTGCCTGCAGCATAACTGTTCAGTAAAGTGATTCTGTCCTCGGTTTTGGTTTAAATTATCACCTTTAGTTTCAAAGATAGTATAGTGTTTTATTCTCAGTCTTTAATATCCATTTTTCAAAACTTGTTTGTCCTGACAGCAAAGTTTGGATCCCATTGATGAAGTGGCTGCTCTGATTGCCGCCACTGTGCACGATGTTGACCACCCGGGCCGCACAAACAGCTTCCTGTGCAACGCAGGAAGTGAGCTGGCCATTCTCTACAACGACACAGCTGTGCTAGAGAGCCACCATGCTGCCCTGGCCTTCCAGCTCACCACCAGAGATGATAAGTGCAACATCTTCAAACACATAGAAAGGTAAGGAGATGTGTTATAATCAGAGATTATCTCAAAAATGCATTTTTTTTAAAGTTCTACAATCAAAAACATACAGATTTTTCTGCTCAGATACAAATAAATAAAAGCCACACAACTCTTTAAAGAAAAAAAAATCTCCAGATTTAGTTTTTTTTTCTACTCATGCTAAATTTAAAACCACACCCTGTCGAGGGAGTATTTGTATTTACCTCCTAATGATATCACAAAAAAGAAAATGCTTCAGACTTTTTCTTCAAAAAATCACAAGTTCAGGTATAGTGTTGTAATGCCATCCATGTGTCAGAGGTGTAACAATATTAAAATCAGATAAGATATTTCAGGTTTTCTCATCTAGATATTAAATCTAGATCTGATGATTTATTTATTGTCACATCTCACTGTAAAGCTGTATGAAGGCCTTAAAATGAATTCGTCATTAGTTATTCTAAAACTGAAAAAAAAATATTGCGTTAAGAGAGTTTTTTTTTTTTTTTTACAAAAGCACAGGTTTTGAAAAATAGATAGATTCACAATTCTTTGCATTTCCAAAAATTCCTGTAAAAGATTTCTTTACACATCAGAGAAGATGGAGTTGTTTTTTTTGTTTTTTTTTTTTTTAGAGGGATCTTATATAGACATGAAGTTTATCCATGGTTGCATCACAAGAAAGCAGAACATCATAAAAGAGTTATTTGAATAAAGTTCAAATTCTTATGGACTATTCGCATTTTCTAATGAACTGACTGTTGAATTTTAATGAACAGTTATCAAAATTAACAGCACACAATGATTTAAAAGCATATCACTCTGTGTGAATCTGGGATTTTTCTATATTGAACAGAATTACTGGAATAAGCTAACTTTTTGAAGTTATTCTATTATTGACGCACATGACGGTAGTAGAAAAAAAATTATTCTGCTTGGAAATCTTTTGTAATTTTTTCTTTCAGAAAGCATATTAGGTCTTTAAAAAAAAGCCTATTACACAAACTTTAAAGTATAGTTTTAGAAAATATAATTTGAGTAGGTGGCTGCAACCTTATAATAACATTCTTATAACAATGTTGCATAACTGTCTTAGCAAAAAAATTGTCTCATTTGGCAGCTTTTGTGCTGAGACTCTGTTTTGCTCTGTGTTACAAAAAGGTCCACATTCAGATTGTATTTGGGGTTATTTACTATTGATTCATTTAAATAGAGTGCATTCATCATTATTCATAAATCTTTGGGAGAAACTTCTGTTAGGAAGGGCAACAGGCAGTAAAGCAAGTCTGAATTTCTGCTGATGAAAGATCACAGTGTGTGTTTGTGCGCATGTTTGTGTGTTGGCACTGGCGGGACAGTAATGTGATTTGAGCCCCAAAACAGAATAGCTCACATGTGCTGGTCCCCTTGGGGGGGTAGAGGGGGGAGGGGGCGGTGGAGCGACGAACAAAGCAGCCATTCATCGCCACTGTCACTGTCGTCAGAAGGAGAAAACTGTTTACACGGGTTTCCATGCTACTCACCACGCTGTCCCTACCTCCTTCTGTTCCTGCTCCCATCGCTCCCACTCTCCCTCACCCCGTTGCTATCTTCTTCTTCTTCTCTTCAGGAACGAATATCGATCGTTACGACAGGCCGTCATAGACATGGTCCTCGCAACGGAGATGACCAAACACTTTGAACACGTCAACAAGTTTGTGAACAGCATCAACAAGCCGCTGGCTGCACTGGAGGAGAACGGGGTGAGATTTAACGTGATGTCACGATAAAGCACTGTAATTTTATTAGAATGACAAATAATTATTAAATAGTTGCGTTTACAGAAGTAACAGTACAAAATTTCCATTTTGATTTATTTCAAATAGAAAGAAATATAATGTCTAACTCTGTCTCTAGAGATTCATAAACCAGCAGCAGAGAGTCAACAAAAATTTTAGATTTTAAATGATGATAGAAACATATGAAGCGGACGTACGACCCGTTGGTTCTTGTGTTAGAGAGCGGGAGAATTTAACAACCTGGTTCTATCTTTACCGTCTCTGTGCGGAATGCTCAACATGGATATTAAAATGTTTTCAGGACTGGGCGTAACTGACACGTGGGACATGTCCCCCGCACTTTTTTCAACCGTTAACAACTGTTTAAACGGTTGTAAAGATGTAGTAAGGTGATTGTCCGAGCCGTCTTTAAACGCACCACGAGCTTAACACCTGTTACACCTGTGGTTTTGATCACTGATCAGAACCTGCTGCAGAGCAGAGCTTCACGGCCTGCCATGTGCAGCAACTACCCAGACCCCAAAGGAAAAAAGAAAATAACTAAACTTTGCACTTTTCTTTTAAACAAACCGAGTAAAGTGATTAGCTAACGCTGCTGCACGCAGATAATGATAACAAAATGCTTACCAGTTAATCCAGTACATCATATTAAGCTAGTTAACAACACAAACTGTTGTTTAACCTATTTTACAGCCATTGCTAGTTAGTCAATACCAGGAATAAACCCAACTCTCTTTCATTTATGTACAGTAGTTGTGCTCACTGTTACTTCCCACATATTTAAACGAAATCTTTATTTTCACAATAGAATGAGACATGTCAGGGAGCAGACAATAGACCAGAGGCCAGCAGCAGGGACAGAGATGCAGGGTCTTCTGAGGTAAGGAGGGATTATAATGTGTTGAGAAAACGAGGTCTGTTACAGGAAGAAACCAGGCAGGTATCCGAACAGGGTTTTTACAGATATTTCAGAATTACACTCATTCGCTCTCCAAACTATTTTTGACTGAATTATAGGTAGCACAGCGAGAAGGCCGTATCTAGTTTATATTTAGACTTTTAAAAAATTATTTTCAGATATTATTTGTGTTCGAAAAGGCAGCAGTTATAGGGCGTTCACTTTTTATTTATCTTGATTAATTTGCACATCTGTGCTGTCACATTTATCTAACATAGTGCCGTCAGTTTCTGTATTCAAATTAAGTTATGAGGTTCCTTGCCATGTTACCTGTCACTTTCATTCCATTTTTGTGTGCTAAGTAACAATTTGCATATAGGACTTTCACTTCTTTTTGCCCGCTCACTTCTGAAATGATGGTTACCGGTACTCCCCAGTTTTTAGGCCTTTTTTTAAAGACGGGGTCAACACCAATAAACTATTTTTATTGCACTGCATTTGAGTCCAGTGTACTCAAATAAACAAGACAGGCTGACGAAGCAAAACAAAAAGTATGTGTTCTGGACTTATCAGAGTATACATTTTCATCTGAAAGGATCTGGAGCACTGGAGTTCTGTTCATCAACATGTATTAATTGTTTTTATCTTGTAACCAGGTTGCTATGTATTGCAAATGTTTTGCTCAGGTCCCTCTTGAAAATGAGATCTAGATCTCAACGGGGTTTACCTGATTAAATAAAGGAATATATATATATATATATATATATATATATACATATATATATATATATATATGTATATATATATATATATATATATATATATACACAGTATATCCTAACATCTTGCGTTGGTTTTGTTTAGGGAAGCAGTGACGAGGAGGCTATCAAAAGCGTCCTGACGTCCCCAGAGAACCGGATCCTCGTCAAGCGGATGCTGATCAAGTGTGCAGACATCTCTAATCCGTGCAGGCCCCTGGAGCTCTGCATAGAATGGGCTGGCCGCATCTCAGAGGAGTATTTTGCACAGGTAAATACATTTACTAAGGACTATTAATACAATTTCTAGAATTACATGCTGTTTTTTGGTGCAAAATGTTCGTAACAGACTTTTTAGTGTTGTCAGACATGATGGTGACTTGTGCTCTTGTCTTTACCGCAGACGGATGAGGAGAAGAGACAAGGTCTACCAGTGGTCATGCCTGTGTTTGACAGAAACACGTGTAGCATCCCAAAGTCCCAGATTTCCTTTATAGACTACTTCATCACAGACATGTTTGATGCATGGGATGGTGAGACAACACGGCATCACATAAACAACAGAACCGCTGTACAGACATGTTTTTTTTTTTTTTTACTTCCTTACAATTCCTTGACTGTTTACAAATGTAATTTACAAAGCCAGACTACGATGGATTGAAAGAAATAGAAGGCATGACTGTATAAAATCCATCTGAGTCTGAGTTAGGGGATTCTTTAAGTAAGGATGCACCGATGAGACTTTTCTGGCTGACACCAGTTTCCAATTTTTTATAAAGGCTGGACCTGCTGATTACTCCACCTCCAACCCACATGGTTTTTAATGGAGATTGTAGTTTTGAAATAAATGGAAAATGGCGGAATTACAAGGTTATCCACTTGCATTGTTAACAAATGTCCCTAGTCTTTATTTGATGTTTACCTAACTCTAAAACATTTGTCAAAGCACCTGCTGTAGATTGAAGGATTTATAGACCAAATATGTTGTGACGGGGAAAGAAATCCAACTTTTTTTTTTTACATTTGACCTTCCAAACACCGATCAGAGACGATTAACGATTAGTGTATCTAATTCTAAGATGTGCTTACAGGTGAAATGTATGTACTGAATACTTTTTTTGTCCAAAAATTTGCTATGTGTTGTTTCATTTCACTTTAATGTATCAAAGCTATGTGAGATACTAGTTGGTTTATGTACAGAACAGGCCTGTTCTGTACATATGCTTGGTGTCACAGTGAGGAAACTTGCATTTTGCCATCATATGTAAGATAATCGCACACAATTAGATATTTCAATTATAGCAACCTTGCAATTTTAATCTCTTAGCTGCCACTATTTTCCAAAATTTTACTTGTCCCGGAGAGACGCATAAGGAAAGCTCTTAAACTTCCTAACAACCCTGTGGACTGATTCCATTGTAGTAATTTTTTGTGTAAATGCAGCATTAAATGCTACACAGCTGATCTGTCTGCCAGGTTTCAATCAAATGTGTCTTGGATTGAAAAACATTTTCTCAGTTTCACTAAATTCTAAAAAAAAAAGGCCAACAGAAACAATTCTTTTCCCCAGAAGCTTTGCTGCCACACGCATGATTCGTTGCATGTAAACGCCGTGCAGTTAACGGCCTTTCCAATTTTGATTTTTAAAATTGGATTACAATTTACAATGTACAATTTTGTACAGCATTACACTGAGATTTGTGTAAAAACTAAGGATTTTGCTGCATGTCTCAGGAGACAGAAGGTAAGGGGGATGTTTGTGTTTTTTCACTACACGCCTCACGCCGCCTCCTGTCTCTCCTCTCCAGCTTTTGCGGACCTCCCCAATCTTATGCAGCACTTGGACAACAACTTCAAGTACTGGAAAGGCCTTGACGATCGAAAGCTGCACACCCTGCGACCGCCTCTGGAGTAGCTGCTTGTGGCTACTCAGTCCCGGAAACCCGGGTGCAGAACCTTCTTCTTTCCTGCTGGGAAAGCGTCTGTGGAAGAAGGCCCTGTCTCTACCCCCCCGTCAGCCCAGCCCAGCCGCACAGGGACTCCTCGCCTTCACTCTCCTGCTTCTGTAGCACGCCGAGCGCCTCACATGTCTGTCCACAGCAGAAAAACGCACAGAGGGACTTCCCGACACTGCCGAAGTGCTGCTGGCTTTTCACAGGCCTGTCGGATGGGAACTGTAACCGTCGGACACGGACATCCAGCATCCTCATGAACTTCTCGTGCCTCATAGGCATTCGCAGTGTCGCTGTTGGCACAACTGAATGGAGGACGGCGGAGGGCTTTGGGGGGTGGGTCCTCACTGGCCTCTGTGGCAAAGCATCCATCCTCTGACTACCGCGTAGGCACTCCTCTCTGCCTGTGAAGTTGCTGTTAGCATCTAAAAAACTGTGTCTAGTCCATTTAAGGCCATGTAATCACTTTTTCAACCTCTAGCTCCTGCGCTCGCAGCGAGGCAAAGCCGCTCCTAGAAACCATTGGAGGCCACGTCATAAAAGTACACTCCACTGCTTTTTTGTTTGTTTGTTTGTTTTTGTCTGTTCATTCGTTTGTTTGTTTGTTTGTTTTGTTTTTCAGGCAATATTTCCACGTGTCCTTCAGAAACACAAAGTTTGACACACGGCTGTCATAACAGAAATGAGAGCGGATGCTTCCTTCATGGGTCAGGGGTGGACCTTTGTCCCAGGCCACTGCTGAGAGATGGCAGAAAAGAAGAAAAAAACTCTATTACAGGTTATTTAGTGTGCTAATATTTTCTTAAATTTCCATGTTTTCTATAATAAAATTCACAAACAAATTAGTAAATGAGTAAGAGCAAAATAAATTTAGAATTTTAAAAAAAAGCCAAAGCTATTAAAGACGAGTACTACTACTACGCTCAAAAATTTACAATTATTATTCATGCGACCTTATTAAGCATTTTTTTGTTTTCTTATCAAGAGTACAGTACCAGTTTGAATAAACGAATGAACCCTTTTGTATTGCACTGTATACAACATTAGAAGTGTCTACGTCTCAGTGATTTGTCCAGGAATGGGATGTTGCGTTGGAGAAAAAGCTGTTTTTCTGTTGATCATCATTAGATCGTCTGCTTGTGTGAACGCGTGTGGGAGTTTGGTTTTCCTTTTTTTGTTTGTTTCTTTTGTTTTTATTTGCTTTTTGGTTTATTTTTTTTTCTTCTTCTTTTTGGTCGTTGGTGTGTGAGTGCGCGGGTGTGTTCATTGTTGCAGCAATCCCATACTCCTGGTTTTGATGCTGTAAAACCGCTTGACGTTTGACAACAGCAGCAGAAATATGTGAAAAATCGTTTTGGACTTGAATAATCTTCCTTTTTTTTTTTTCTTTTTTTTTGTCCTCCCTGAAATTTTTTGTATCTGGTTTGACCTACTGAAGAAGAAGAAGAAGAAGAAAAAAAGACTGCCTTATTTTGTACAATATTTATACAATACATCCCACTGTGCAACTGCTACGGACATCTGGAGTTTTTCTTATAACACAGTCAGAAGGTTACCTTCAAGTAAATCTCAATATTTTTATAGACAATGAATTTTACACTGGATTTGCAGCAGATGAGATCAACCATAATAGCTATCTGAACACCTGTGAAGGAGAAAGCCACACAGAGCGTGCGTATAGAGAGCTGAATGGTAAAGCAGGATGTGGATCGCAGAGTTGTCTATCACTGTCTTTAAAGCAGTCTCCTGGAGGCCAGCTTGCATTGATTTTTTTTTTTTTCTTGTCTTTTCTTTTGATCAAAACATCACTATACTTGGCCCATCGTCCAACACCCTTATGCATAGACCTGGGTAACATCATTTTTTTTTTTTTTTTTTTGTTCAAAGTTGGATTCAGATTAGGATACTAATTTCTACGTTAAAAGATCTATGCTTCTTGAGAAGATTTCCTCTTTAAACAGTGTATAAATCCCATAACAGCTAAGCAAATACTGGTTAATGAGATGCATTAACCACAATTAATTTTGTTTCTCTCTTATGACAGAATTGTACACTTAATCAGGGGATTTGTATGTTCCTTCTGATTCACATTTTTGGTCTGAAGGCACGGGGGGGAAAATAGAACCTATTCAATAAAAAATTAAATATATCCTTGCAGTGTTTTTCCTGCAACAGTTTTGTCTCTGGCATCTGTCCTTTCTCACGTATTGCATAAAATGACGCATACTGTCCCTTGTGAAAGTTTTTATAGCTTTTAAGGGTTTTAATGGTTTGTCATGTTACAAACTTGAGCTTTAATGTATTTTGTTGTGGCTTTAAGTGACAGGCCAACACACATTGGTATGTGATTACGAAGAGGAAGGAAAAGGATGCATGGTTTTCACATATTTTTTTTACACATAAAATTTGGAAAACGTTTGCATGTATTTGGGTTTAGCAACCCAGAATGAATACTTTTTAACGACCCCTTTATCCTGCAGATGTAAAGTCTTTTGGGGGTTTGTCCGCCGACTGTGCACATCTACAGACTAAAATTTGTGTCCTTTATTTTCCTCAAACTAGCTCAAACTAGTCACATTGAATGAAGAGCATCTGGACTTTGTCTGGCCCATTCTTGTAGCTGACTGTACGTTCGGGTCCAACCCAAGTGTCAAGTCAGAGATTTTCTTTCGTTATTGCCTTGTATTTAGCTCCAGGGAATGATTATGCAGCCATCACCAAGTTTTGACCGTCTTCTAAATGTTTGTTGCATGTCTTGTGGCAACAGAACTCCATGTGGCTTTCTTTCTGTTGCTCCTCCATAGTAGAGAGATAGGTAAAGTGTGTAAAGACTATGTGTCCTGTCAAAGGTAAGACACACCTTTTGGATTTACATCTATAAAATGTGTGTACTTACATTTTCAAAGTACACACAGTAAGGTTTGTGGTTGTAATGTGACATTAAACATGAATGACTTTGCCATACCATAAGTGAACTGGATATTTGCATTCAGTTCTATAAATATTTTAGCCCCATGCAGACATGGAGTGTGGTTAATATCTGTTTCACAAAGGAAAAAGAGTGTACTTTAAGTTTAGCCAACTCCAACTCAAAATATTACATATTTGCTCCTTGGCATTTTAAAGAATAAGTAAATTCTGGTGTTACTGTGTAAATAACAAAACTTTTCACATGTAATGTGACATCATTAAGAGTAAGGGTAACTTTGTTATCTTCCATATAATCGATCTACGTGTGATACAAGAATGCTGCATCTTCTCCAAAGATCAAAAAGACAACATAAGAATTTTTGGAGAAAAAAAAATTGATCAACTAACATTGGTGTTCATACTTACTGCTGAAATCCATTTTCTGCAAAACTACATGAATAGACCCAACAATGACATCCAGGCTGGAAAGAAAATGTTTCTTTTTAATAGGAAGAAATCTTTGGCGTGACCGGGCTCAGAGAGGACAGCCATCTGCCTCAACCAGTTGGAGGTGAGGAGACATGAGGAGAGACGGCACCAACAAAGACAGACGGGATCGTGTTTGTCTGTTTGTCAACTACAACGTTGGCTGTTGGCACAAGATGGGGGGAAAAAAAACACTGTCCACTCCTAAATGATTTTTTGAGTCATATTACGAGTAGGACCAACTTACTTGATTGTTTTTGCAATAATTCAACGACAGTATTTTAATAAAGGTATGAAGGAGTTTCACCAGGCTCAAAGATCCTTGTCAGATCAAAGTGAGTGGAGTCCTTTGCAATTACCAGAGATATTTACCTTTTTCATCTGAAAAGAGGAAAAATAAGCCTTGTGATTTCATTCTTGATTGTTGTGAAATATGCTCAAAGTGAAAATGTTCCTTGCTATATTAAAGACTTTTTCCAAATACAAAAGGCTAAACGTCTATTATATGAAGTGAATAACATGCGTCAATACAAACCTTTTCTTTAACAAAACTGCTTTTGAATTTGAATATAAATGCACAGATGAGGCTTCTCCTGGGCCATAGCTTTTTTTTTCCTTTGACCTCTAACCCTTCAATTCTTATTTTCATTAAAACTGTTTTCTCTGTCTTCCAATTAGACACATTAAAAGAGATTTAAAAGAGGTGGTATTTTTCAACAGTAGCTACAGAAAAACAAAACGTTGCTTTCAATAGAAAATATGATCTTAAATAAATAAATATGTGCTTTTTATCAGATTTCTTTTCTTTGCAATGACCTAAGCCGTATAAACAAGTTTTACTGTGAAAGGCAGAATAAGTTTAACCTTGGCACAGGTGGGTTCGCGGTGTCACATTTGGGCCCCGTACAGTTCTGCCTGTCAGCGCGCCGCTGGATTGTTCCAGACTGACGTTACGTAACATTAAAACAGCCCAACTTCCGTCAGATCAGACTTTGCGACAAAGTCGTCAGAGCAAACAGTCGGCGACATCGGACTGATGGCTGCGGTCGTTCAACACAATCCATATTAGAGACGTTTTAAAAACATTTGTGTTTTCCGGGGTCGTGCTATGTCTTCGGGAATGACGGGACAAACGCCGTGAGTATTACCTTATTTTGGAGATAACTCGAAGAGCGAGCTCACAAGCCGAGGCCGCGTTAGCCATGTCCTGCTATGCTAACGCTAGCTGCTGCGCTAGCCACCTAATAGCTTCTTGGCCTAGTAGTAAAAGTTAGCTCAGGGCGTATCTGTACAATTTATTTTCACTGAAATCTTACGCTTAGAACCAGTGTGTTAGGATTAATTCCACTTGCTACTATATAAATTTATTGTTAGTCTATTGGTGGTTTATACAGTTTAAACTAGAATCGCAAATTGGTGTTAGCTAACTCAGCGTTAGCTTCAGCGTCTGTGGAATGCTAAATTGCTTGTTTGTGTTCTTGATATTTCGGAAGGTACGAATATTATTTATTGCTCAGAGATGCACATTTGGTCAAATATTATAAACTGTCTTAATGTAAAAATAGTAGTACATTAGAGAGAGGAGAAAGGAGTTAAGCTCACATTAACGTGAGCTTAACTCTCCGTTTTATAAAGTATCTTCATTTGACTGTTGCACTTTTTTGTGTGTGTGTCTGTACGTTTTTCAGCTGCCTAACAAGTCGCTGGGATCAACCAGCACAACCTAAAAAGAGTGTGGATGTGCAGCAACAGAAGAGTATTGGCAATGCCACGCTCCCCGTGGCGGCAGAAGAAACACCAACAGGGGGAGTTGAGAAAGCAGCAGCCATGGCTGCTAAAATAAATGCCATGTTGATGGCAAAGGGAAAACTTTTAACTCCTCCACCATTACTTCCAAAGGTGCATAGTTTAAATAATAAAAAAAAGAAAATCTGGAAGGAAGTCTTTTTCTGTTCTTGCAATACTAATACTTTACTTTGTTTTATTAAGAAACCCCCAAGTATCCCTGTACCAACCCCTGTAGAAGAAATGGTGGTCACAGAGGTCGACATAAATGACGTACCACTAAACTGCAGAGAACTTCTTACTAAAGGAAAAACACAAGAGGAGGTAAGTGGAAAACTGGCATTAAACACAAAAAACAAACTTTTTTTTTTTTTGGTAACATTTAATTTCTTCTTCTGTTTTTCAGATCAGGTTATTTAGTGGAGCCGTAGTCTCAACTAAAGGTCTTTACATGCCTGAAATTGAAAAAGGAGCGGGAGGGTATGTTGCACAGGGAATTTAATGTTTTATTTTCCATGACCAGTTCTTCAGACGTCTGACACTTTTAATGATTTCTTTAAAAAAAAAAAGAAAAGACAGAATTTGTGATGGGATAATAGTTTTGTTATGCAGAGTGGAAGTTTTGAAAGAGTGAAACAAGAAATAACACCTGGGATATTAATAATTTGATTCATGCATCTGAAAATATAGGAAATATATGCTGTATTTGAACTTTAACTTTACTGTATTGTCATAGTTTGTGTCATGCAGTCTTTTTTTTTTCAAACAATTGAGATTTGTATGCAATACATCTCCAAAACTTTTGTAATAACGTCTTACTAGATGTCAAGTGGAAGTGCAGAAATGTTTAATTTTTTTATGTTTCAGTGAAAAACCTTTTTGTGCACATTAGACTTATGGGGAAAGTGATGTTTAGTGCAAATGTTTCCCTAACATTTGTGATCTGATTTCTTTCAGACAAAGACCTTTGTATTTACATGTTCAGGGAAAAACACAAGAGCAAGTCAATAGTAAGTAAGATTATTATTATTTCTTTCATTCAACGAGCAAATTTGATATTGTGTTTGAAAGATTCATAATGCATCTGTCAGTTTTTTTTTTTTTCCCCATCTCTCACGTTTTTTTTCTTTTTGCTTTGGGATATCAGAAGCTGTGATGAGAATAAAGGAGATAATTTCTGAAGATGTGATAAGAGCCTCAGCAGCATCCGGAGGACAGCAGGTTCCTGTGATCCCACCACTCACTCTTTACCCTCAGCCACCTCGGCCGGTCATTCCCACTCCTGTGCCACGTTTGCCCAACGCAAACTGTGTGCCGGGCCAGGGACATCGCCCAGCAGCTCCTCATACAGGGGTGGGTAAACCTCATAGTTTTTGTTGTGGTTCAAACAATAAGGCTTCCCTTTGGTTAAATACCCAGAGTTAACACACTCTCACTTGTGTTTTTTATGTTTTCACATGGGGAAAATTACATAACAGCTGTTATGTCGATGGAACATACACAGATCACAACAACAGGGATATTTCTGTTAAAATAAAGCATCTTTTAGACCAGTGAAAAAGAAAGAAATATAAAATGATAATCAAAAGCCATTATTGCACTTATGGCAATAAGTGCAAGATGTATTTCTAGCTAATTTTTTATAGAATCAAGCAGGCCTTTTAACGGAGGTAAAGAAAGTGAGGCAAATGGAGTTTGTTGCCTTCACTGAAACTCGCCTCCAAAATCAACTAGCAGAGAGAATATCCTTGGTTTGGAGTGAAAAACCTTGGATAGCTGCATTTGCTTACAAAACCTCTTTTTCCTCTAGGAAAAAAATATTTAGCTAATGTAACTGGAAATAATTATTGACACCGTTTATTATTTTTCTTGTTCCCCAGAGTTTTGTGCACACTAAAATCTTTGTGGGCCTGGACCAAGCGTTACCCTCATTCAACGTGAAGGAAAAGGTCGAGGGTCCATCCGGTTCGTACCTGAGTCACATCCAGACTGAGACGGGGGCTCGAGTCTTCCTCAGGGGGAAGGGTTCCGGTTACATCGAACAGGCATCCAAACGAGAGTCTTTTGAGCCTCTTTATGTCTACATCAGGTATGTTCACTGTTTTAGACCTTCCCATAAACCTTTTAGGTGTAGTGTGAAGGATTTCCCTCTTTAAATGAAACAAATTGTAATCAACGTTGTCTGGTTTCAGTTAAATAATGAGCAGCTAATGCTCCTGCTTGCACAGAAGTGACAAAATGTCTTTTGTTTTGCTGTCTGCGAGTCCCTTATTGAGTCTGCTTCGTTCTAGTCCAACAAAGCTCTTTTGTGTGTCGCAGCCACCCGAATGCAGCTGGATTAGAGTCAGCTAAGAAACTCACAGAGAGTCTGCTTGAAACTGTAAGTTCATGATGTCACCATGTAGAAAAGTTTCACCTGAGTTGGAGAATATATTCGGAGGTATAAGAAGGTGAAACTACTGAAGCGTATAGTTTCCACTGATACCCACCTCCAAAATCAATGTGGTAGTGTGAACCGCCTGATCTCGAGTCTTAGATCTTGTGTGCTCTGCACCTACCCACAGACTCATTACTGACAACAAATTAGTACTGTCTCTATGAAACTTGTCATTCATGAGTTATTTTTATTTTTCATCTTTATTCATTAGGTGAGAGCTGAACATGCCCAAATGGTGTCAGTGTACACAACCACAGGCGCAACGCAGCGTAAGTATTATTATTACTGCTACTGGACAAATTCCAACAAGTTTATCCAGTATCAGATACTGGTTGGCTGCATTGTTCTTGTGATTAGAGAATATTCCCTTGGCATCATTAGTGGTTGAGCAATAAGTTGAGTTGGTAAGCCATACTCCATTTATTTCAAAATTAACATTCTACAATTTCATTTCAGCATACGCAGCACATGGATTTCCAACTAATAGCAGTTACTCTAGCCAGGGGTCCTGGTATAACTACCCAGCAAATGGGTATGCTGGCGGCTATGCAGCGTATCCAGGAGCCGGTGGTTACTGGAGTAATGCAAATGGCCCCCCAAGTCAATCTAACCTGTCGACAACCCCATCTCCATCTTCTCAGGCAATGATTCAGTATCCAGTGTGTCCTAGGAAACCACATCCCTTTCTTGTCCAGGTGACTGCCACACATTGATATCTTTATGTCGAGATTTTTTCAGTGTTTATGTTTCGGTCACATCAGTTTTCTTCTGTATGTTTTACCAGATCCCTACACATCTACACATTTGCATTGCAGAAAATTAGAACGTTTATTATTAATTTTAGTTCAGTAATTCAGTTCAAAAAGCGCAACTTCCACATAATATAGATTAATTACATCCGGTGTTTGTATTCCAAGCCTTTATTTCTGTTAATGTTGAAGATTACAGGCTTCAACTGTAGGCTGTAATCAATTTTCTCTGTAAATTGCAATCAGTTAAAATAGATTTTGATAGCAGGTATGTTGGCCTACTCAAAAGTATCTCCATGTACTTCACCCTAAATGAAGGTGGCCCTTTTTGTAGTATTCTATGTTGATTGTGCAACTTCTGGAGCAATGAGCAGCAGTCTTTCCTACGAATGTGTAGGGTATGATATGGTAATAACTTTACATCCTGTATCTAAAGATATATATATTGGTAAGGGTATTTATTTGCTGATATAGACATTTTAATTTTATTGGCTGTAATCAATAATCATCAAAATTAAGAGAAATTGACCCGTGACACCCTGTATATCACTTTCTGTCACGAATCTATTTTAATTACTCAAAATGAGATTCTAGTTTCAGATCGAAATGCACTTCATCTGAATAAAACAAAATGTATAAAAACATTAAGCTGACTCAATCTGTGGCTGTGAGGGGTTGCAGGCTGTGTGTGTTACAAGGCTTTGAACACACACAGCAGTGCACATATGTTGGTTGTGCTCTACTTAAGGATCCGGGCAGCAGTGAGACAGTGGAGCCTGGAGGATCTTTAAACACCCCCCCTGACTCAGGAAGTCCCAAAGATCACTTCCAGGAGGGGGCTAAGGATGAGCAGGTTAGCTGGAGCGCATATTGGTTAAAGCTCACTCTGGTTGTGCTCAAGTTTTGGATCAGTTTGGGTTTCATGAGGATTTCTGAAGCTTCGCATCTGGAAACTCAATGCCGTTTCACTTGATGATGTTACATAGTCGCTCATAAAACATTTTTTTGTTGTTTTTTCATACCTTTTGAACGTCACACCTCTCTCTTGGTATACTATTAAAATATCAGCCATTCCAGATAACATACTCTGTTTGCAAACCCCATAAACATGAGTGAAGTAGAATAATTGATCATAGGTAAGTTTTGATTTGGAACAATATTTGTTACTCTTTGCAATTATTGCTTCATAAACAAACAAAATAGTGATTTTATTTTTTTATTATTGTTGTTTGGATCATAATTACAATAAATATTCACAAATATTTGTGTAAAATGTAAGGGCCACTTTGCAAATTCTTGCCAACGTTTTTATCAAACACTGAGTGCGAGGGTGGCCCGTTTTAATTCATACATTTAAAAATGAGCCCATTTTTGTAGGAATCACTGAAAAATAATGCATATAGATCATTTCAATCTTTCAAATCTTTTCATGATGAGTTAAATTTTCTAAAGTGATGCCTGATTTCCTCTGTAGCCTGCCAGCTGCTCTCCAGAGGGTCCTGCTCACCTGGAATCCACCCTTCCTTCATCCAGCGTTGGAGAGGAGAAAGTTGTAGAAAGGTTGGATTTTTACAAATTTTCTCTCAGATTTCCTTCAAGTTGATTTTGGGACAATGTTGACATTTGTATCTCTTCAGGATATTGATGCCTCCACCTCCACCGCCATCGCCATTTGTGGCTCCTCCCCCCGTTACGCGCAAGAGGCAGAGGGACGCCACGCCAGAAGCCCCGGCCAGCCCGCCCCTGTCCGCCCCCACGTCTACGGGTATGCACTTCTTCTCTTCCAACATACTCAGAGAGCCTGAAAGCTCAGACGTTTACTTCTGTGGAGTTCTGTATTGCATGTCGTAGCATCTCCCCCCATGGATCAATGGGGGAGGAGTGGAGACCTGCTTGAACCGCACCACTGCTGGAACTCACTAACGTGCTCTTCTTGTATATGTTTTTTGTCTTTCCCTTGTTCTCTCTCTCAACATGTGTCCCCCGGACGTGCCTGTAATGGATGTGTGCTGTGCTGCCGTTTGATTTTGATATCTTCCCTCCCTCCCGCCCCCGGCTCTGGATCAAACCAACTCAAAAACCACGCCTTTTGTGGGGCTCCTCACTGGGTTTCCATTTGTTTTTGTTCTCTCTCTCTCTCTCTCTCTGCTCACCCCACTCCTCCCCTGTTTCTCTCCAATGTCTCCCACCTTTCCTTTTTTCTCTCTCTTTTTCTCCATTTTTTTTGTAATTGCAGGTGTTGACGAAGAGGTGTCGGTGAAGAAGACTAAAGTGAGCGTTGATACTTCTGGGCTCGTGCCCTACGGCGGAGATTCCTCAGATGAAGAGGATGAGAGGACACACAGCAGTAAGACAGAAAACCTATAACGTCTGTCATCCCCCACTGTCCCTGAGATTTTTACAGACCAAAAGTTTTAACTCTCACCATATCGACACAATGAAAGGAGAAGTCTGCCCTGAAATGACCATACCAGCATTTTTATACATTTTACCTCCTTTGTTTCCCTCTTTGGTTTATCTTTCTATCCTTCCAAAAAGGACAGGTTTTCACTATGTTTTGGCTCTTGCCAAAATTCAGGTAAAACTTTCCGTACATACAAATAAACCTGATGGGTTTAAAACAATAACATACAGTATGCGGTATATAGATTACAGTGTGTAAATTCCCAAATTATTGCACTTTGCTAATCTAAACAGAGGTTCTTATTTCCTTTGTCCATCCATGTTTAGGTTTTTGTTGTCTGTGTCTCTAGATGCTCTTGCACAAGTAAGATTAAACTTGTTTGGATATATCTTTTAATCTAAAATACTTTTTTAGCTGATGTAAATACAGAAGCTAACAACGAGGTTGATATTTGCTTGTAGTCAAATGTCATCTTGGGCTTTTGAAAAAAGTTGAACTTTTTTTCACTTTAATCTGACTAAATGTTGCCCTCATCAACTTTTAACACAGAACAAATGGCATTAAATCCCAGTCATTACACACATCTCAAAGTATGGAGGTACACAGGGTGGACTTCTCTAGGATGTGAATACAGCTGTATAATAAAGAGAAACTTTCTTCTTTTGTTTTTCCCCCTCCAATTTTTAAGAAAGTCAGATTTTGAGCTTTGACATCTGGCCTTGCTGCAATCGCAGATTGTTTAAATACATATAAACTTCAGTGAAACCTTTTTCTTGTCTTGGAAAATGGTGTATGCCTGTTCCCATGGAATACTATAATAAAACAACTTCAGAAAGTACATTGTTTTTATTGACGCATTTCTGTCTGAACATTCATACTGTAAATGATTTTATTTGTAACATTTAATGTCACTATAATGCAAACTGAGGTTAATTATTAGTTCCGTTTATGACCTCGTTAACACCGACTTCCTGTCAGATGAAGGTGTAGTCAGGAGCTTGTATGCCATTATGTACAGTAAGTGCTCCTGGGTTGTCCAGGCTGAAACACGGGTGGACATAATTGTGAAAGTGACAGTGGAAGGTATGCAGATGTTGCTCCATATTAGCATTGAAGAAGCTCAGAGTCCCCCTGTCGTAGTCGAGAGCCACTCCAATACGCACTGGATGCACTGTAATCCTCAAGTCTGGACTCCAGCCATTATGCAGGAACTCATACTTATGTCTAAAAGTAAAGAGGACAATGCGATATTAGAAGGAAAAGTTCTGTTTTCTCTCATGTGGCTGGCCGCCTGCTCTGGGAAAGCACAAGACTGAGCCAGCAACTGATATCCAAATGGCTGCAGATGAAAGAAAATAAGAAATGTGACTTAAAAGTTTGCGTAGGCAGAATGAACAACCTGCCCACAATGGAGAATCGCATTTGAAGCTTGTATGATATGAATGACTCGATAAATGTGACAAACGGCCTGACTTGTAATAAATACAGTTGCTATAGAAACACAAGACGAGGTATTTCATGGTAGTTCCTTTGAGCTCAGGCTTTCACAGGGCTGATGCACATTTTTGTATTTTGCTTCGGAAAGGGAATTTTAAATGCTAAAAATACAGTCCTGGCCCAGTTTCCAGGATCTGCAGTAATAGTCCTGTGGAGGATCAGCACGTTAATTCTGATAGTGGATGAAAACAAATCTGCTTGAGCTTTTGTACTGTTAAAATGAGAGCCAGTTTAATTTCCCTCTGCTTGTGCTGCAGTTGGAAAATTGCCATGCTTCAACAATTGATCAGGTTGCAAATTAAGAGCCCAGATAAAAGTAAGGAATAAATTCCTGAGCAGACTATTAAATGGTTTTACACTTAAACATTCCACTAAAGCAGCTGGTATCCACAGTGGTGAAAACATATAATGCCCTATAAAACTCTATGGAAGAGAAATAAATTTGACAATAAAACAAAAACTGACCAAAATACTTTTAGTCTCACTTAAATGGATAAAAATCACACAAGTTAGTCAGTTCAGAAGCACATGATGAATATCATGACTCAGCATTTTTAAATGATCTACAGAAAGTTCCTGCTACTGTTATGGATTTAACTTTTATGATACGTTCAAGGAGGAAACCCAGCTCTTGAGAAAAACATGAGGGCTAACCTAGTGTTTGTCAGAGAGGACAAAGACCAGGACTTATGCAAATGAGTCTAAATGTAATTATTTGGACACCAGAACAAAGGAAATGTTTGACCTAAGCCAAACAGCAATTCAGAAAACTAGCATCAAACTAAGAGCATTTCTTGGTTTAAACAAAATGCAATGGGTGACCTAATTTTCCAGTGGATATAACGTGACAGACTGGAGTTGTGCACCGTTTACCTGGACGGGGTGCGAATGTGTCTCATACACCAGGAGCTACCATTGGCCCCGAGGTATGCGTCCCTCTCTGTGTCTTCGTACGCAACTCCGACACGAAACTCCGTCTCATCGTCCACCTCGACTTCCCAGTAATGCCTGCCTCGCACTGGAATCAGATCCCCCAAAATGGCTACACATCTGTACACAAGCACACACACATACATACGTAAAATTAAAGGTACCACTGGATGTTTCAATGACGCTTTGTCGCACAAGCAACTGTTGGACACTTCACCTTGTGAAAGTGTTGTCCTCAAAAGCCATTGCCGTTATGGGCAACTCCTCATCTCCATAGAATATAGTGAAGCCGTCTTCTGACATGGAGAGACAGGGATGAGCGGTGTCCTCCAGAAGGTAGAAGAAGGTGCCTGTTCAGTCATCACATAATAACACAAGGAATTTCTTGTTAGGATATCTACACACTTGAGGCTCCTTTTCCAAACAAGGCCATTATAACCCACTGTGTTTTCTAACGGATCCATTTTAAAATTCCTTGTTTTAGCACTGTGCATCCAATAGAGTTTCATTTCATGGAGTGCTAGACTGAGATGTAACCTAACATAGCAACTTGATTAATAAATTAATAGCTCAGAATATTGTGTCCTCTACTAGTCAAAACCACTCAAAGATTTCCAGCAAGCGAGGTTGTTTTCTGTTTTTACCAGTTGTGGAGATGGTTATAGCATCACTCCTGTCACTTGGACCTCCAATGTTGACAGCTCTTACAGAGATGAGGTATTGCCGCCCTGCCTGCAGCTGGATCAGACACTGACAGGTGGGCACGGCCACTATGGACCTAGACACAACACATGAAGGAAAAAAAAAAAATCTAATTTTTCTTTCTTAAATCAAGTTCAAATCAAAGGTCACTTTTCGAGTAGTTGTTCTTTGCAGCCAGGTAAAATTTATTATACCTCATCCTTTGTAAAATACCAAATAAGTAAATTCAGAGTTGTAATGTGGAGCTTTAAATAGTTTGTATTTTGCAGCAAGCTGATGAAAAATAAGAAATGACTAAGTGTGAGGACACACTTCCAGCTGAGGCAAACACTGCTGCAGGAGCTGAAGCTAAGAATAGATTTTCTAGGACAGAGAACGTCTTGATTCAGCAGCTCTATAACCTAGGGACCTGGAAAAATCCCAGGCCTGCACAACCCTGGCTCTATATGAAGATGATGCAACAACAAGCCTTGTGTCTACCAAAGCAGATGAAGAGTGCTAATACCTTAGGGAGCAGTATGTTGCAAATCTCTGACACCTTAAACATTTCTTTCTATTTTTCTTAAGAAATCATTACATAATCATTGAGAAAGATTGAGGTGGGCATTAATAGCTCGGTTCTTACTCAGTAATGCTGTTCTCTGTGCCAACAGTTCCGGTCTCACTGAGCTCCACGGTATAGGAGTCTACAGGGTTGGTGTTCCCTGACTCCCATCGGATCAGAGCAGCTTCTGGGCAGCTGCTGCACTCCCTCTGCTTGATCACAGGAGGCGACGGCACTACGGAAACACGATTTGGGCTTTCATTTATAGTGTCAAGCCTCTTGAATACTTGCAACTGAAGTTATAGCAAAAAAAAAAAAAAACAAGCTAGTATCCAAATGCAACAATCTTGCTTTTAAAGTCTAAGAAATCCTCGAAATTATTCAACCAACTGAATATAATTCTTTATCAGAGCACACATTGGAAAACTAGATGTGATCTCAGGCACAACTGATGTCAACAATCAGAGGTTTTTTCCAGTATTACTTGGATTGGGTTTGTGAGACTGAACACTTTGTTCATGGCAACATCTCACTGAGTGTTAGGAATATGACTAAGTTCAAGAAATTCAGAGAAGAGATTATCCTCTTGAAAAGTTTAAGGGGTGCTATTATGGATTCTCCAGACACATAGTGCCATTTATAGCACCATGAAGTAACTATGTTACCTTCAGTTGTTATAAAAATGTTATATAAATCAAATATCAATTTGAATTTGCAATTTCACGTCCCTTTTTTTTAAGAAGCTCCTGCTCCACTATGACTTGGTTTCAGAGCATGTCCTGGTAAATATTAGAATGCAAATCAATGGTGACTGACTTGAACTCTCATTAGTTGGGGATTTGAAAAAGGCGGGAACAGCACACAAATCCAGAAATAATAGTGAATTGGAGGCCCTTGTGTATGAGCAGCAGGCATAGAGTCCTCAAGGATGCTGCCAGAAGCTGGTGCCTGGCTATATATCCCATTTGCAGCAGGCCAGAAAAGCAAAAGGCTGCTCTACTAAGTGCTAAATATTCTCTTCATGAACTGGTTGAGTAATTTGGAGACTGCAGTTTTCATTGAAAGTGTCATTTTCTATGTAATTCGAAGAAACCACTTGTAATAGCACATGACATTACAGTTTTGTTTAATTTGACAATAAATCTAATTTGCAGTGGCGGGTGAATGATTTTCAGTGCACCTATAGTGTTGTGAGGACACTGTGGCACTAAATTACCTGTCATGTACAAGGCCTTCTCACTCGCTGGGCTGATGCCTGTTGTGTTGGTAGCCGTCACCCAAAGCTCATATTGAGCATTGGGGAGCAGTTCTGTCACAGTGCAATGGGTCTCCTTCACTTTTACCTTGCTTTCTGAAAAAACAACAGCAACAACAAAAAAAAAACACATCCATTTAGTTGGACTGTTGCTGAAATATATATATAAAAAAACAACAATTCTACAACACTATATTTGTAATGGTAGTGTGAAAGCCAGTGAAAGCTTGCCATACCCTGCGGTGCACAGGTACCGTCTGCGGGCGTGTCCTCCAGCACCGGTCGGTAGTAAAGCTCATAGTACTCCACCGTGTCGTCGGAGAATAAGCTCCAGCACACATGCAGGGAGGTCTGGGTGGCCGAGTTGGGCAACTGCGGGTTGATCACTGGGGCAGACGGAGCTGTTTGTATGACGCAAATACACAACCAGTCCACTCTTGTTATCGAGGCAACAACCAAAGAACATGTTAAAATAGCTTCATCTAGTAAACTTTACATTAATTTAAATGAGCAGTACCACTTTTGCCAAGAAGAAAGTTCAAGTATCCAATCAGAGAATTCGTACAGGCTTGTTGCTAAGGAAGACTATATTTCAATCGGTACGCATAATTTTTATGCTGGAGCTACGGGCATCTTTGGTGGAATGTGTATAATGTCTGGGCAATCTCTGTATCACAGAGTTTTCTATGTTGTGCATTATTCCGATATCCTTGTGATTTACTTCAATAGGTGATTCGTTTATGATTCAGACCTGGCACAATATTGATGGAGTCCATCATGGTTTTCACATCTGACAGATCGGCCAGCGGCGTAATGAATTCCAGACTCGTCGACAGCGAGAGGTCGACGTCCTCCTTGGCAAACTCCTCGACTCTAGTTAAGCATACAGGTCATTCTGGTAAATTACAAGATTTAAAACAAAGATGAATACTCAAGTGCCATGCCATCTGGATCACACCTTAGCATGAACATTTAAATAAAGCAACATTTATGTTACCAAGAGTTTATATGTTGGCTATGTGCTATCAATGTTAGGTCCTCCCAAATCACTCTGCAGTCCCTGCTAGTGTCACAACATGCACACACAGAGCAGCTTCATGGTTACCTTTTAACAACGGGCATAACTGTCTGTCAACAAAAGTCAAAAGGAATCTATCAAACAGGATTGTTTTTTTTTTTTACATTTACGTTTTGAAATATCATGACTGATGTGTTTTATTTTGTGTATGGAAAAAAAAATCTCTAACTAAACCAAGTTGAGTTACCTTTAGGAAAAGCCTCTTGTCCTGGCAGCGGTAAACCTCCTGGGCGGTCTCGATGAGCTCCTTCGAGGTGTCCAGCGCCTGCCCACAGGCCACCAGCTGGTTGTACAGGGACTCCAACTTACCCTTCTTCTCCTCCTGCAGTCCTGTCTCCCTGTCGTCATAGCGCTGGGACAACGTCTGCAGCACGTCGTTGTAGTGCTGCTCCAAGTGCTGCTCCTGGCGGCCGAAGTTCTCCTGGACCAACATTCAGGCGATCCGATGCAGTTTGAGACTGAAGCATTGATCTGCATGTTCAGTTCTCCTGCTACATGCACTGAGAATGGACCAGGGCTTCAAGAAATGTGCCATTTCAGATTCCAAGGTAGTCTAGAATATTTAAATTGCTCCCTGGCAGATTTTCATCACATTTAAGTGCAAAACTTTTACCTAATGTAAGGTGAACCGTGAAACAGTGCAATGCAGAAACTGGATTCTAATTTGTCAGAAACGTAAAGGGTAATTTTGCAGATTTTTAGCCAGTTGCAATAACTTAAGTAACACCTACTTCAAAATCTATAACACTGAGATTACAGAAAACTAAGATAACTAAAACTAAGATAAGTAAAAAACTAAGATAGGAATTCCATTGCATTGAATCAGGTTCAGGTGAAAACTTATGATCTAGGAAGGCCCGGAGATCAAGAAAGCAGTGGAAGTAACCTGTGGTTAATTCACAAACTAAAATGTCAAAACTGGACAACAATCAAATAGTTGTGTTGTAGCAAATCAAACAGAAATAATGTATTTAAATTGTGAGTCAAATTAAATGTCTAGAAATGAAATTTAGATCACACCATGTCATTTTCCTTACCAACCCATTTTAACTTGCGACTTGCCAAGGAAAGTCAAACCCAATAATAACAAAAGGGTAATGTGTATATTTCAACAGCATATGCTATTTGAAACCTGTGTGGATTGAAATAACATATGAAGCTTTCACTCCCCTAATTTGTTTTTGTTTTAAATCATTCGAGATGTTTGTTGCATAAAACGTTCACACAGAAATATAGATTTACCTCCACAGTGAGAAAGATTTCCTCCAAATGACCAGCAAAGTTCTCCATCTCAGCGACCTTCCCCAGCAACTGATTCCTGGTGGAGGTGATCTCACCCTGAAAGCAGATGAGACTCAGGGTCCAACACTTTTCTAATTTAATTTTTTTTTTGTGAATTATTTGTGAAAAACTGGTTTAAAGGCAAATGAAACCCCAACAAATTTAAGAATGAATTAACAAATGGCATGCTGTTGTGGTGTTAGTGCCCCTCACCTCACATTCTCCCTTCTCAAACACATCATCACGTCCATCTTCTGCCCCAGTGGGGGACGGACAGCTGTCTTCACAGGGTTCGAACCGCAACGACTCGTTGGTGTTAACTGAAAACCTCTGGAAGGTCCTTCCTGCAGGCTCTGGAACAACAGTGTATGCCTCCATGGTGCTCGATTCTCTGCTGAAGTCCTGCTGCTCGCTCTCTTCTGAGATCACATCCAGCCTGCCCCCTCTGATGTCATTCAAGTCCATGAGAGCACTGACTGTGCACAGTGGACAGGGGTCTGCAACATACACAGGTTGAAGAATAGATTCCTTCAGATCATTCTTTTCTAAATTACATAAGCGCGTAGGTCTATAAAAATGTGTACATAGAAATAAATAAGAATTTAAAAATCTGTAATTGTGTTTTAGTGACTTGCTTCTGATAAATAAATTAAACTGGGAGTTATGTGGAGCAATTAATAAAAGAATTAACTCAGTAATTCACTAAAATAATCTTCTCTGAATAACTGATCCGGGGTTGTTTTTGTGTCCGACAAGCAAACTTTGTGAGGGGTCCAATCCCTAAAGCTGAGGCTGTGACAAAAATAGATGCAACTCACACTGCTCATATGTCACAAGTATTTCAAATATCTACACCAGATTTGTTTCTTTCAAACATGCGATCTATATTATGCGAACAGAGAAGTTTTCTTGGTATTGTAAAATATAAATTACCATACCGGTATCAACAGGATTATTTGAGTCGGTAATTTAGGATGGAAATCCCCCAACAGCTGATTTAAAGGTCAAAGTTGAATGCAAAACATGGAGTGTTGTGGTGCGTTCGTGTAACCTCGTAACTTTTCAACATGAACCTAATGACCACATTTTGATTTGACTTTGACCTAATTTATGATTTAGTTCCAGTTAATTTCGTCTTGAGTTAGTAATATCATATTATTGACATTTGTCTTAGGTACAATAAATATTCTAGCTTAACTGACAGGAAACTTAAATAAACGATTCTACTGCTAATTAATGACACAATATCTGTAATGTTGCTGCTTTTTATGGAACCCGTCTGGTCACATGGATAAATATAAAATAATGGCCACGACTTAATATTTCATCGGCACGACTTATTTCATTCATGGGCACGATTAAACAATTTTTATCCTAGGTTACCAGACGGACTCTGTAGCTTTCCCTAGTCTTAGTGATGTTTTTTATTATTAAAAACGATGATAGTGTGTTAATTTTAATTGGCTTAAATTGTTTTTCAGCTCAGATAAAATACGCTTTTACAATTTCCGAGTGTTTGTGACGCACTTGAACGCAGCAACGTCACACAAATGGCGGACGTTGTAAACACAGCCAACAGTTTCTCCGGGGCCAAAGTGAAAGCTGCGTTTTTAACATGGACAGTGTAGAGTTTGACCGGTTGGACAGCTTGGAGGGGTGGGTGGCAGTTAAAAGTAACATATTTGAAGAGAGTGAGCCCTTTAAGTTGGGTTTTATCGTCCAGTGGAACGCTATCGAGTCGAAGTTCGCAGTAACCTGCCACAACCGGACGTTACAGCGGCAGAAACGTAAGGCTGAGGTCCCCGCCGGTGGCCAGCCTCAGATGAGCTGGGCAGGACTGTTCTCCGTGAACGACCTGAAACACGTCCACCAGCAGTTCACATGCGTGGCGGACGTCCTGGGCGGCTGCTTCCCGGATTTGTCCGACTTTGGGGAAAGTAACATTTGGGACTTGCTGCTGTCGAATCGGAGGTCCGGTCCAGAGGATGACGACCAGAGAGACTTTGACACGCCGTGCAGGAAACTGGAAAAATACTTCAGCACCGCCATTGACCTGTGCGGGAGAAAGATCGTCCTAGAAACTTTGTTCACCCAGGATGAGAGGGATGTGGATGAGTACTTTGAAAATCTACAGGAGTTCAAAAAGAAGACCATGCAGGAGGAGATGTCAAGGGCCAAGGGCCAACTGAAGGAGGTGAGGGGCCACACGGCTGTCCGGGGTCCTAGAGTTCAGTCTGACTCACAAAAGGTTTTCATTAAGGGCTGATTTAATCCATTGTTTCTACATGGAAGAAACACACAACAACAGCAAATACTGAAGCATTTGATAACAGTCACATTTTTGTCTTTTAATAAGAATTAACAAGCACCTTTTCACTGGAAGTTTGTTATGCTTTTCTGTGAACATTTCCTGTGATTTCTACTATTTCAGATGTTGCTGTTCATCTTTCTGTTTTCATATGTTAACTGTTAGTATTTTCTCTACGACCCTGATGTTATATCTTCAGATTATTGTTTGTTTTTTAAGGATCGGATGTAAAAATTATACTGCGTTCTCTTCAAGGTTCTTCAGGCTAATAATAAGTTTCCACATTTTCTCTTGCAACATTTTGGGCCCAAAATTGAAGGCATTTGCATTTCAATTTTAGCTCACAAATGGTCTAACATAAATATCTTTCAGTGTGGCTTTTGTCATGAAATTTACAGCAGGTGTTGGCAACAATACAAATAATCCACGTATACAAAGAAATCAAAACATGCATGTAATAAAGATGAATGACGCATCAAATGAAAACTATATATTATAAATATGAATAAAAGAAGATGGAAAAAGGCATAAAGAGCCAATATGTTATCCATAAATAAATGCCATTATGTTCAAGATATATTTAATCAGATGCAACCATCACATTTCCATCTCTGTATCATCTCCAAAAGATTAGTTTTGAACACACACTTATTCTTTCCAAACATACGTCACCATTATGATGCCCAACCCTAAGAAACATATTTGTTAATTCATTGAATATAGATTTGCAACACCTGGGGTTTAATAGTGTAACAATTCATAAAATACAGCGTTATATCTGGTAGTCGTTTTTCCAGCAGCATTTATGCAAATGAACTCAAACTACAACTCATCTGGCCATTGTTTATAATCCTAACATTTTAAGAAATAAAATATATATTTTTTATTTGAGGAGTAATCTTCCTGACTCAAACACCTACCCTAGAGTAAGTATTTGAGTCCCAAAATACACTGGATTATTGCAGACTTTTACCTCACTAAGCTGTGTGTGTTCCTGAAGTGGAAACAGTTGCCTGCATGAAGAGCGCCACTCAGTGGTGGTGGAAAGATCTAAAATCAGGTCTAGCATGACGCAGCTGTGACTTTGCTGCCAGAATTTCAAAAAGGAAGTCCTTGATGCCAAAGTGAAAACACAATTTTTCAATCTCATGTCAATAATTAAAAATCTATAAACTACAGTGATTGATTTCATGAATAAAAGCCCCCTTTTTTTAAAGTGGGTGAACAAATTCAATAGCGATCATGCGAAGTGGTGCTACATTTTATAGGCGTTTTAAATGTGTTATGTTTATTATTTTATCATATTTTCCCCATTAAAAACTGAATTATTGATTTATAACATGCTTTTCTTGTATTCCCTGTTAAAATGTCAGCATCTCAGACATTGCCTGTCTGTGATTTTCAATGGGTCATCTCTTATTAAACCTGTAAAGACGTTAATATTTGTTCATATGTAAATTTCACTGGATTTATATTATTGATTTATTATCTCTATTTGACCACATTGATATGGCTTTGCGAGGCTATAACTCCAGACCACCCACAGCCTGTTTAGAAGGACTCGCTGTGTGTTTGGTATCGATCGGATTCTATCCGATCTGAGCTGTGAAAAGTCATACAAGGAAAATAACAGGCGGCTCTGAGAATAAACTGAGGTGATGCTGTTTTGATCTTCACTTATTTTTTATTTTCTTATTTTTACAGCTGCTGCAGAGTCACAGTACCACTAATGGGATGGTGGCACTGCTGAGCATCTATGAGAAGGAAGATGAAGCCTATCAGGACCTGGTTACTGTTGCTACTAGCTTCTTCCAGTACCTGTTGCAGCCCTTTAGAGACATGAGAGAACTGGCCTGCCTTTACAAGATGGAGATTCTTGTGAGTCAGGTTGAAGCTTGAACAAAACACAACAAGTCATTTTCTAAAGACTCTTTATCTCAAGTCTAAGTTAAATCCCAGAGTTGGTCAGATCTACGAGGCGACATTCTGATCATAAACGGTCCACTTGTTTTCTTTTTCTTTTTTTTGTTTTGTTTTTCTGCAGAAGTCCTTGGAGTTTGAGGACTTGGGTCCCAAGAGGATTGCAGCTCTGGAGAAGGAGGCAGAAGAGTGGAGAATGAAAGCAGAGGATGCTGTCGCCTCCATTCAGGACATCACTGTCAACTACTTTGCACAGACTTCAAAGGCCCTGGCTGGTATAAGTTGTTTGCTTTTCTTTTGTTTTTGTATGGATCATGTCGCCAGGCTCATTTCTGTGGCGGGTTTGGTTTAAAAAACCCCACATAAAATCATCTTTTTTAGCTATATGAGAAAACATTCCGTTTATATTATATTAAATGGCTGTAATTCAGATGTAAATTAATCAATTTTCTATGCTCTGTCTTTGGAAGAATTTAAAATTATTCAAAGAATTTAACAAAATGCTAACATTAAACGCCAAAGGTGTGAATTCATTGGTAATCAAGGTAAAAGAATTTTTTTACTTTGAGGTTTCTTTGTAACCAATTCAGTAAATAGTAAAAAAGAAACAAAACAAAAAAAAACCCAACTGATTTAACTTTGAACTCTTTTTAATCTGTTGCATGGATTTGAAAAAGTTGACTTCAGAAGCTTATTTTCCAGCTTTCACGCTACATGCAGAATATAGATCAGTTTGTGGAGCAGCTTGAAATTCAGGTGGGAGAAACTTCCACTTTTTTTTCTAGGTCGTTCAATAAAACTTTAAAAGCAGGTGAGATGTCCTAAAGTAATGATGGCATAGCTGGATGTCATCAACATCATTTTCAAAGAGCCATCAGAAAAAAAACCCCTGGTAAACAAGAGCAACAAAAAGACCTACAACTGGCCGATAATTCTCATGTAACCATAAAAGGTCTGTTAAGGTTTAGAGAGATGCAGCAGTTTGACAGATTTGTCTTTATACGTCCAGGCATGGTAAAACAGATGGAGGAGGATAAGAAACGTTTTGGACCCGCTGCCTGGGCATCTGCAGCTCCCAGACTGGAGAAGCTGCGCTTCCTTTTAGCTAAGGAAACCTTGCAGCACATGCGAGCGGCAGAGATGTGCCTCAGCCGCAAGAAGGACGCCATCAAAGAGCGGGTACGTCTGATGGGGGCTTCAGCTGCTTCTTCAGGGCTTCTGTAATTGGTGAAAACCTTCTGCACTTAATACGTTTTTTTTTGTACCAAGGCAAAACAGCTTTAGTAGTGGCTGTAGTTCTGCAGCGATTTAAAGAGACTGCTGGCTTTTTTTTTGTTGCTTTGTATTCTAGTCTGAATCTCTGGCTGCAGAGCTTCTTTTGATCTATTTATAAAGCTCTCTCTAAAAACTCAAAGAATTCTCTCCCCCCCCCCCCAAAAAAAAACCTGCTTCCATGCATAAATAAGTCAGTGTGTCTGTGTGTGTATACATATTCACAGCGTACCGCCTGTGTGTGCTCTGTGACTGCCTGGTGTAGAGCAATTTTAATGTCAGGATCACAGTATGGAGTGGGAAACTGCAGCAGATTATTTGCAATGCTGTGCATTTGAGCTGGTCTTTTCTCCTTTTTTGGGGGGCAACAGGAGAACACTTTCAGCATCTTCACCTGCATTATTCATCTGATTAAGCTTGTTAAAATGTCAGGCCTGAGGATGCTGGAAGTGGCCACCATTGTGAAATCAATGTGAATCTTTTGCATAGACGGCTATGTGAGAGTGTTTCTAATGAGATCAGCGAGCTGCACCTATGCAGGATTTTGTGCTGGTGGCACCGTAACACCGTGACTCTGATGAATGCGTCGGTGTGCCTGCAGATTTCACAGCGTGACACGTTGGACTGTTTTTTTTTGTTTTTTTTTTTTTACAGTGAGCGTATCTGTGTGCGCGCACGACGCCCTCGGAAAACATCAAGACCTCTTTATGTAATTTGCATGTTTTGGTTTTTGATGCTCGCTGCAAATATAACCCACATTTAGATCAATTAAATTGAAGAAGTCCCTCCACCTTCACAACTCCCCCCTTTGCCAAATTTAGCAACAAGGTGAGAGACGCTGATCCAAACACTGACTGTGGAAGACTGCGGTAGCAAAACCCTTTAAAGTGAATTTTCCTCCATTTGTGCTTTAGTTAAACTCTGACTGCAAATGTTAAAGTAATTCTTTCAGTTTGGGATCGCTCAGTCTGAACTGAAAAAGGAGAAAAATAATTTTACTCTGCAAAAGTACTGGGCGTCACGCAGCGCTCTTTATGACGGAGACCATTTAGGGACATGGGTTTGAATATAAAGTGTCAGCTCATAATTAAGAATGTCAAGCAGTTTTTTCCTTACTGTCATAACGCTGCAGGCAGCTGCTGATTCCAGCTCCCCTCATTAAGAGTCGCAGAGAAGAAAACTGTCTGAAGACGTTTCTACATCACATAATTTTACATCAGTTGAAAACATGTAAACATGCAGTTGTGTCAAAGTATTTTTAGCACACATGTACAAACGGGGTGTGAATTTTAAAAAGGAAAATATTCCACACTTTTTAAAGCCTGACTTGACAAGGGTGTTGTTTTTTTTTTTTCTTTTCTACAGCTGGAGAACTTGTCAGGGAGAGTCCAGAACCGGAGAGCTGAACCGGAGGGGTCGGCGTCTGAGGCCGGTCAGAAACGTGACACAGTGGACCAGCTTGAACTGCAGTTCTATGAAACCCAGCTGGAACTTTATGACGCCAAGTTTGAGATCCTGAAGAACGAGGAGCAGCTGCTGGTGGCTCAGATAGACACCCTGCGTCGACAAATTAAAGGCATGTGCTGAATCTAGTGAAAAGGTTTCATAGAATAGAAATGCAACAATCTGTATTTAAATGCACTTCCACTAAATAATGGGTTTGTCACCTTGTTTTAGGCTTAGCCTAGTTTTATTGACCCACTCTATTGTGAACTGCAAACAAAGAAATAACAGCAAACAAAGGAATCATTTTGAGGGAATTAATGCAATTCAGTCTCAGTTTATTTCTATAGTACCAATTCTTTACAAAAAAAAGTTATTTGAATTCAGTTATACATTCCTTACACTGGTTCCCTGTAGCCCAGAGAATAGACTTTAAAATATCTTTCAGGAAAAAAATGGTGACACACTGAGTTCCTTTAAATCAAGGCTCAAAACCCATTTGTTTGGAGTTGCTTTTGATTAATAATAACTGGAATGATGTGAACAGGAGTCATCATTTTCCAATCCTTTGCCAATGCAATGTAATAATTTTGTTTGGTTGTTTTATTTTAATTTAACCATGGAAAGTACTTAATAAATTGTGCCTTGCTTTCTAATTGATTCAATTTATTAGTTCATTAAGTTCAGTTTGCTATTCAGTATAGCTTAAAAAGTTGTCTATTCTTGTAATTCCTTATACCAACATCAGAAACATGTATGTCCTGAGACGGAATGGAGTTTTATAATAAAAATGATCATAGACATAAAAACAAGCTAAAATAATTGTAGATTTTGTTTTTCTCCTGAGTAATTGCAATCATCAAGTGAAACAGCATTTCAGATTTAATCATATCATCTTTGTGGGATATTAAAATTATTAGCATAAAAGCTGCATAATAAAGGCTGACAGACTGAGGTCAGCAGGACCGTGTCTGTCATGTGACACGACCAATTAGTACTTCAAACTATCTTCTTCCTGTACAATTAGGAAATATTTCACATTGCATTTGGGTAAAGTACGCAATCTAAGTTACTGGGAGTGAAAAACGGTGAGTGGATTTTTACTGCTGCCATAAGTAGAAAGTCACTGACAAAATAATAAATGCTGCTCCTTCTCATTATTTTTAAAGATTAAAACTGACTCTGCTGTTAACAAAACGTGTTTAGATTTTTAAAATCATTTTCCAAATGTGTATGATAAAAAATAATATAATTTGCCATTATTTGAAAATCTCAAAACTGAGCCCAGAAAAATGTATATGCAAACAAAATAAAAGCATCACAGATAGAACACTGTGCTTTAGAGAATCTATAATTCATTAATAACGTAGTCCTGATTTGATGAGTTGACGTTTCACACATTTTAATGTGGAGCTGGTCAAAGTTGGTCCTGAGTTATTGGTAAAACAGCAATAAAATAACACTCTGTCAAATCTGATGCCAACTTTAGGTAATAAAACAGGAGTAGTTATTTTAAGCATTAGCATCTCCAGACTTTTTATAGGAAGAGCTGCAGGAAAGAGCTAGGCATGTTTTTAAAAAACTGAATTTAAATGATGTCATACATATTTAAATTTGACACAAACATTGAAAAGGCCCTTTGATTTGGGGTCACTCTGGGGAAATGGTTCCCTCCGTTCATGTAAATATTTCTCTAATTGCTCCTTTAGGGACATGGGGTGTTACCACCATGGTGTGTGTACAGTATTAACATGCTGTGTGTGTGTGTCCACCTGTATTTTTAACCTTTTATGCTCTCCAGAGTTTCCAAACTAAAACATAGCAGTGTGACCTTCGCTACTTGCTGAAAAGAAGGGCCAAACAAAAATGAATTTTGCAAACTAATTGTCTAACTTTACAGAGGATTTAATGTAAACACTGACAGTTGAGTGTTTACATTAGTCAGCAGTTTTATGTTGATGATGTCATATTTTGAATATTGTTACAAGTAAATCCATAGTGTACATAGTGATGTTGTATGAATGTATTTTTGTTTCAGAGCTGAAGGAGGAGGTGGTGTACTACGATGTGTGTGAGGATCCAGAGGAGCTGCACAGCATGGTCCACACAGCGTTTCAACAGGCCGAACCGCCACTAATGCGTCAGCTCAAACGACGCCTGCAGACCCTGGAGACCAAGAGGGGCAACATCTGTGCTCGGAGGGCTTACCTGAGGAACAAAAAGGTGCAAAACGCGCCTCAGCCGCTTTATTCATTTTGACCCGTATGCACCTTTCAAAAAGAAGAATTTTGGTAGAAGTTAATTTGTCTTTAGGGTACAAATACACATATTTAAAGCTCATAACAGTGTAATTTTTATTTTGAGGATGGATTGCAGCTTTTAGTATGTGTGATTTTAGATTTGAACTAATCAGTTGATATTCTTAATGTTGCAAAGCTATTAAGCTAAACCGATCGAACAATTTATTTCTACTATAGGAGCAAATTCCAGTAACCAGCTGCGAGCCTTAGGAAATGTAAATCAATAACAATAAATATGGACAATGGACACACAATCAATATCAATAGACAATACATCTGATAGAATATACAGTATGTAGAATATTCACTGAACTCTGATCAAGAACTGCACAGCATCCTGGGAGATGTGTGCAGAGGAAAGGGTTTAGCTCCTCAACCTCTCACGGCTAGCTAATCAAGGTTGGCGGCATCAACTCACTCATTCTTTGGTTACCTAGCAACAACCTGTTGAGTAACTTGCGCAGCAACAGTTCCAGGTTTCGCCACCGTGCCTCATAACTGCTTAAAAATAAACAACAATGACGTGAAGTGAAAACTGTGGATCAAAGAGGAAAGGAAATCAATAATTATCAATATCAACTGACATGAAACGCTTATGTTGTGATACGTTTTTCCACCGTGTCATCCGGTCCCATTCTACTCTACACACACAAATCCAATGAGAATGTCACCACATCCACACACGAGGTAACGTAAAGAAAATTAAAGGACAAGCTGTTCAAAAGGAATAGCCCTTAATCACTGAAGAATATTTAGCTTTAGTTTTGGCATGTTTGATGTTCCTCCACCAGTTTCTATTGGATTAAGGTCTGTAGATTGGACCGGCTGTTACTTAGGATTCGTCTTGTTGGTCTGAAACCAAGATGCTGCTGCTTATTTGTGTGTTTAGGGGTCGCTGGCTTCTTGAAACACCCATTTTAAAAGCAATTCATCTTCAACATAAATTATCGTGACCTCTTGAAGTATTTTAATGTACTCCGACTGATCCGTGGCCTCGGGCTGCATTAAAAAAAGTGGTTTTAGGGATCATTTAACAAACTGCCTGTGGCCTCTAGACCCAGAAGAAACACCCACTAATCTGATAAAACACAAAGCTGGCTTCAAATAAAAATGACCTATGCTGATGGATTTCTTTTGTGCGTGTGTCTTCAGGATCAGTGCATGGACGCCCAGGAGCAGAAGCAGCATGTGGCCAAGCACAGCTCGATAGTCTTCAACCAGCATCATCAGGTCCACCTGGTACGTCACCACAGCAACCAGGCAGCCCACACAGACCCTCATACACACAGCTCTATCTACTGAGGTAACTGGATTTAGGTTTCTTTCTCCTCTCTTCAGTGGCTCTCAGTGTCTCCCTCTGTTGTCTGCAGAAACGGGAGAAGAGGAAAGAGGAGGAGCAGAGGAGGAAGGAGTGGGTGGACCAGGAGCGAGAGAAGACCCTGAGCAGATTACGATCCTTCAGAGAGGTCAGCTTCTCATTCTGTTTCTTTCTTTCTCCTGCACATCCTCCTTCATTAAAAAAAAATCAAATAAAAAAGGCTACCTGAGTTTCTGTTTAAAAACACACCGGTTTTGTTTTTTGGTCAGGATTACAAAAATATTTCCATTTGTTAAATGACAGGAGAATAGTAAAAATTATAGATGTTACTGAAATTATAATATGCTAATAAATAAAAAAAAATGGAAAAGCCCAGATGAAAATGTCATGGCTTTGTAAAACGTTTCCAACTTTTTTTTATTGCTTTTACAAAAAGAAAATTAATAAATCTTGGCAAAATAAATGTAACATAAAATAAATGATGGTGTAAATATTCAGCTCCTTCAAGTCAGTGTTTTGTTGAAGCGCCTTTGGCTGCAATCCCAGCAGGGTGTCTGTATGGATCAGCCACAATCAAGCTGCACATCTGGACAGGGGTGCACCGATGGATGTTTTCTGGCTGATCTCCAAAAGTCGCTCAGTTGATAACAGTGGGATGATTATTGTTAACTGCAGATATGACCTGGTGGGCCGGTCTGTCAAACCTCTCTCCCAGCAAAGCAAAACAGGACAGTGGCTGATTTTTAGACCTTTGCTGAGGCAGATAAGATCGGTGCATGAGATCTGGTTCACGGGTTGGTATCGGCCGGTCACCGAGATCCCAAAATGAAGGAAATCGGGGTCAGTTTATCGGGGTCACTGGTGCACCCCTACGTCTGCATGCTGCAGTTTTACTCCGTTCTTCTTTGTAAACTATCCAACCTATGTCAAGCTGCATGTGGGTCGGCTGTGATCAGCTGTTGTCAAATCCTGCCACAAATTCTCTGTAGGACTGAGGCTTGAGCTTTGACTGGGCCGCTCCAGAACATCCACCTTGTTTTCTTCATTCTCTGCGTAGCTTTAGATGGATGCTTCAACTCGTTGTCCTCCAGGTTTTTGCTGTACTTTGCTATATTTAAATTTTTTTGGTTTTTTAATTAAAATTAACAGAAAGAGGCAGAAAGAGATTATTTGTCCCATGTTGGAATTTAGTTCTTTCTTTGTGATTTTGCATTATATTTCAATATGTGATTTTTTTCATCTCCTCCTTCATAGAAGCGACAGGGACAGTACATCCTGAAGACGCCTCAGTCCAGGAAGCCTCCCTCAGAAGTCTCCTGTCCCTCCCAGCCGTTGTCCATCATCAGCCTGTCTCCGTCTGCCTCTCCTGACGAGCCGTCCTCCATCCGCCCGGCTCCTAGACGCAGTAAAACACCCCAAAAGCAGCAGCCTAAAGACATCCCTGTTCAGATCTTCTCTGCACCGCCTCCGCCAACATTAACGTGCCCCACTGCGCCGCCACCTCCACCTCCACCTCCACCTCCACCACCGCTTCCACCACCGCCTCCTGCCATGCCACCTCCGCCTGTCCGAGCTGCACCTTCCCCTCAGGACACGCCGATGCCTCTCAGCGAAAAAGAGGAGCCTCCTTTTCCAGCCAAGAACACGCTCAAGCAAAACATAGGTGAGACGAAAGTGTACAGCAAAGTTCAGACTTTTGGCAGCTTGCATTAAACGTACAAACACAAGAAGATGTTTGAGAGCGCTGTGGGCAGGGAGCAGGAGATGCAATATTTCCCCACTGCTGGCACAGTTGTGTTTGTTTGTTCTAGTGGAAAGTGTGTTTGCACATGGTGTTCTGTCCTATATTCCCAACGTCTCCCATGAGGACAGACGAAGGCTTTTACCTCAGTTGCTGTCTTGCTGCTTCACACCCTCAGCTCCACTTCAACACGACTCCGTTGTTATTTTTTAGACATCTTTTTCAGCAGTTTTTAATGTCTCTCTTCTTCAAATGTTTTAAGTTTTGTTTCTTACCATTTTTATTATTTCTTAACGCTTTGATTTCTTTCAGTTTTCAATGTTTCTTAGATTCTTTTTTTTTTTTTTTTTTTTTTTTTTTTTTTTACAGAAGACTGTTCATATTTTTTCAGAAGAGAAAACAAAATAAAAAAATAGTTAATCCAGAATGTATTCCTGAACAAAATAATTTCTCGGTTCTTTTTTTTTTTTTTTTTTTTTTTTTGCATCTGGCATTACTGCAGGAACTATGGATGAAGTGTTGGCCTCGCTGCAACGCGGACAGATTAAACTGCGAAAGGTTCCCGATGCTACGAGCAACTCTGGGTTAGACGCGAGGAGCAGTCTGATGTCCGCCATCCGAGAGGGAGTCAAACTGAAGAAGGTTAAGATGTTTGCACAGTCACCAATGATACTTCACTGCTGATGTTTCGTATCAGTCAGATAAATTTGACGCCATGTTAAACTGTACATACAGATACAGAGCAGCTGTTTTCTATGAGAGAGCATTGTTAAATTGACCAAAATGGAAAACCAAAACAGTCTGACTTGTTTTCAAAAATTATCAACTCAACTTTTAATTATCAGGCTAAACATGAAAGCTTTTGCTCATTTTTGATGTTTGATTGTTTTGTAAAAAATGACTCTTTCGTTAAGCAAATGAAAAGTCTCACTTGTCAGCATGGTGGCTTTTGTTTTGTCGTCCAGTTGCAATGTCTACCTATGTCAGAAGAAGATTTAAAAAATCCATTTACAGTTTATTATCAGCATAGGTATTTAAAATTAGGTTCTCTAGAGATTAATGTTCTAAATTCATAAACAACCACAGATTTTACTGCAATATTTTGCTGTCTTTGCAGTGAATAAATATACAAATTATAGCACAATATTTTTCACCAGTGAAAACAGTCAAAACTCACACAAACATTAGTCTACTCTAAGACTTTAATTTTCTGACTGAATAAACTTATGACTAAAGCAATTACATCTATTAAGTCTCCTCAGGTGGCGTTTATTACACAACGTCTAATTATGTGAGCGCCTGGTGACCAATCAGGAAGTTGCAGCAGTAGTGAATACTACGGTTTCTGGTTTTACAGTAACATGGGGTGATGTTGTTATCGGTTTATTTATAATATGAAGCCACGCTGAGTTTAAAAGACATATGTGAAAGATGACACCGACAGTGGTTCTGCGCTATTAGTGTCTCAGAAACTTTTTAACTTTTTGAAGGAGCCTGTGGTCTAAAATTACATTGTCACTCTTCATGTTGTAGGTGGTTCCCATGCGAGAGGAAGTCCCGAGCGGTGCGGACAACGAGCTGGAGCGCAGCATCAAAGCCGCCATGATGAGAATGAAGAAGGTGGCGGCCGACTCGGACGACGAGGACCGAGGCGACGACTCGCAGAGCGCCGACTGGGACAGCTGAGAACACAAACCTGCAGATGAAGTCGCTCTGACACAAACCCGCCCCCCAAATCCCCTCCTTCACGGCTGTGAGCCGAAGCTCGTGCTATGACCAGATTTAACCAAAAACACGCTGCTGCTTCTTCTTCTTCTGACGAGGACGGGATTACGCCTCCTCCGACTTAAACACTTTAGTTTGTTGGAGCTGTCGCACACTAATCCCATTGGTCCTCCTAAAGCAGCACCGAGATGTAAGAGATCCAAAAAGGCTCCGATCCAGCTAAGTAGTAAGTGACAGAATCGGGATTTAATCTCCTCTGAAACCTTTTTTTTTCTAGTTCTGGGAGGATTCTTAAAGTGAATGGCCAAATGGGATGTTCTGCATTATAAAGCAAAGGCGGTCGGTGGCACTGAAGCGCAGCGTGTGAATGATTGAAACTTACACAGCCGTCTGCCTGGAGGCCTGTAGTGAAGCTGCTGCTCAACAGGAAGAAACTAATTCCTCTGTCATATTTCTGAATCTTAACTCAGTATCTTGAATGTAATAAACCAGTGATTCTTGAGGAGAGGGACAAAACAAGTCCTATGGATAAAGCACAAATTTGAATAAAATCTACACAAAATAAAAAAATGTTCAAATATCTGACTAAACTAACCTGGGCCATGTTAGTTTAGTCAACAACAGTGTATGTTTTCTTGGTGTTTGCTGAATATTTTTTTATTTTAAACTCTGCAGGTGGATGGTGTCTGTAAAATCCCTTGTCCTGGAGCAGAACTCAATACATTATAATCATTTAAAACAATTAAAGGAATACTAAGAATATATTATGACAATTAAGTATAAGTATTCAAATAAATAATCATAAAAGTACCAATAAATTGAATTAAAATAATTTTTATATATTTTCCAACTCAATTGAATTTTCTCCCAAGTTTTTGTCAACACAGTCAGACATAAAAAGAATGTAAAAAAAAAAATCAGGCATTATTGGGGGGCATCAGAACTTCTGAGGACCCCATGACGTCTTCCTTTCTCTTCCTTTGCTAAAATAGGCTGGTTAGCTTATGTTTAGTTTTTTCTAAAGAAGTTGGGACAACCACTTTGTGTCAACACCATAACTGACAATTTACAAAATTTTGTGAAATAAATGATTAATTTTAGTAAACTGTAACGATTCCATGGACCTGATGAGCTACAATATGGCCTCCTTCACACTAACATCATATAAATTGAGGTAGTTTGGCATTTCGTCAACTCCGTCCGTTTTTAGCTGACAGTCTGACTCTTTCAGTGATAGTGTCGACAAATCTCACTTAAATGTGCAGTTAATTCATCTTAATGTATTTTACATAAATAGCTTTACTTCACATGTATCAAGTATTTCTTTTTACTCACTAGTTTGTCACCAAGTTCAGTTCTGCATCAGCTCCGTCAGATGGACTTTATGTTGTTTTTTGTTTTAAATGTTTCTTGAGGAGCATTTGTCTGTAAAACTGAGTAAAAATATCACTAATAGGGTCATTAAAAAAATAATAATTTTATATTTATTTTTGTCAGATGGTGTTGACAAAGTTCTGGGCCAGGTCCATTAAAAATGTAATTTTCAAAAAAATGTTGCGATTGGGAGCCTGCACCTTGCCATCTTTACATTTCCAAAACATTATTTGTCATATTTGTATACATAAGCTGGAGGAATAACAAAAAAAATTGGGGGGAAAATTTAAACCCATTTTGTCCCTCTTCTCAAGAATCACTACGTGTTTCCTCGGATATAATCCAGCCGCTGTATACCAGAGTATTTACTGTAAGCTATGAAGAGCAGTGGTGTGGAAAACATTCGGCATTGTTTGTACTACCAGCTGCTGTCTCCAAGTAATCAGCTAATTTTTCCTTCACCATGCCATACGTAAAGAGATCAATTAGGAATGCAGGATATCTTTTGTCTTTAATAAATATGTGCAATAACGACCCGTCTCATCACCTAAGCCTTGGTTTGAATTGATTTCTGGCAAACAGCATTAAAGGGTTCAGAGTAAATGAAACATCTGTTCACTGAGCTGGCAGTGGCTGCACTGGAAACACGTGTACTGTTTTATGAAAAATAAACCCAGATATGAAACCTTTGCAGAGCTTGCTTGAATTCAGACATGCGCTCAGACGTGCTGCGCCCGGGTCGACATCCCCGCTCTTTAAACGCCGCGCACAGGAAGTGTGGAGCCAGTGTGGGTAAACCCTGCTGACTGTTCTCCGGCAGACTTTTTTCGCCCACCAACATGAGTCATGGAGCGGTGTCCATCCAGGCAGCCGTCTCTCTCTCTCTCTGTCTCTCTTTCAGCCAGCTGTGAGTGGCTGATTTCAGCCGGGTGGATGTTAAAGAGCAGCTGTTAGCGGCGGCCCCCTCCCTCCCTCCCTCTTTGCTTCGGAGGCGGCTCTGTGTGTGCGTTTCCTGTGGGGGAACATCCAGGTCGGGCACCTCCAGGGATGAGGATGGCAGGTATTTTGACAAGCCCAGCCAATTGTGCATCAATATGAAATTCCCCCAGCCTGTTACTATAGTAACGGTGAGTCTTGGTTGTAGTGGCCTGCAGTGCCAGGTCTCTCTCTCTCTCTCTCTCTCCTCCTCTTTCTCTCTCACACATGTACCGAGCAGCATAGTGTCTTAATGATGTTTCACCAACTCGCCCACTCATCACCAGTCACACAATAAGCCTCGCAGAAAGTCTGCAGCCACGAACAGCAGACAGGAGAGAAATGCTGCTTCAGCTCTGGAATAGAATGGGCTTTTGTTGTAGAGTGAAAAAACCCCCAATTTTTTTCTTTATTTGATTTCAGTCGCATCAGAAGATAAATCTAAAAAACAAAAAAAAAGGTGACAGATTCTGTGATTCAAAATATCTTATTTGCAACACATGGAATGGAAAAGGCAGCTTCAGTCAGCAAAAAGGCAGACTGGCTCCATGTGGCTCCAGTTTATTAACTAATGTTCAGCCACATTTCATAATTGATGGAGTTTTATGACTTGGCTATCAGTTTGCGTTAAGGTTTTGTACTGTGGAAGCTTATTCAATTTAAAGTGGAACTACCATGCTAGATTTATTACATTTCACTGACTAGTTTTTTAAAAGGACTAAAGAATAGATTTGTCGTTGACAACCTCCTTGCATAAATTAATTTTCCATCAGATAAACAACGTGGGCATAAAATTGATAATTTATCTGCATATTGATTAACTTCACACCCATTACTGATACTTGACGCACTGAAGGAGCAAATGAAATCTGAAGTAGAACGTTTCATAAGTCTATCGGTCACAGTTTTATTTACAAAAAAAAAAAAAAGAAAAAAAAAGTTGAGTGGGATCGAGTTGCCAAGGCAACATGTTCTCTGATCCACTGCTGCAGTACCACCGTGATGATGTTTCAGGTGTTTCCCTTCCACAGTCGGTCCTCAAACCAGCAGCTTTCGTCTGAGCCACTCACTGACAACATGTCCGCTCGCTTTACTCAACGTGCGTCTCCGTCATGATTGCCGCTACGTTTGGCTCCATGTACATCAACAGAGGAGAAGACGGGCGGCGGTGGAGCCTCGACAGCAGTTGGCTCTGAGGGTTTATTCCACCTCCTCTGCACTTCTCATCCAGGAAAAAAATTAAATAAAAACAAACCCAAACCCGCTTCAATTTGTAAAACGATTTCACCGTTTCTTTCACACACCGACACGTACGCGAGTGTGAGTTAGAAAACGCTCCCATCTCGTCACACTGGATCCCTTACAGCAGGAGAAAAAGACACTCACTCAGCATTGTAATGAAACTAGACTTTACCAGTTTGTCAGTTCAGTGGGTACAGCGTAGAACAAGAATCACAAAAGTGCACAAGAGGCGTCGGTTCAACAGGAAGAATCGTTCAGATTCAGGTGAGTTACGAACCGGGGGAAAAACAAACAAAAAAAAAGACATACGTGTTGTTTTTTTTTGTTTTTTAAAAAAGTCCATTTGATAAATATCTCAGTGTTATGACAAGATCAAAAGAGTCATGAAAAATAGTCTCGTGTAATAATATTACAGGGTAAATATTTCACTTTGATTGCAAACATATGGTCTCAAATTGGACTTCCCCAAAGCAGCTGCAACACAGTCCTTTCTTATGAAAACCTTTAAATCGGCAGAGTTTGTCCTCATCACACATTATCCTACATGTGGAAAGCAGATCCAAGACTTATAAACTTGGTCTGGAAACAATAGTTGTAGAGAGGCACCAAAAATAAACATACAAGTAAGACTAAAAGCAAAGTCGACAGGGTTTTTAGTGGAAAGGCTCATTCCAACCAAATGTTTTCAGTGAAAGTTATTCACCTGTCAAGCAGCACCATATCCCCTCCTCTAGGAAAATAAAAATAACCACCACCATAACAAAAACTAATGTGAAGGAAGCACAAACAACCCTGGACACACACAGGTCTGTTAACACTAATGCACACAAAACGGTCCTTGAACACAACACTCGGGGTGGGATTGGGGTTACTATCATGTTAGATGCTTATCGAAGGAAAGGTCCTGAGTTTTCCTTCTTTTATGCAAACATTATCAAAAGGCTCATCTAGAAACTTCCAGAGTTTTTTGTTTTTTTTTTAAGGATGATTTGTTTTCATCTTAAGGTTATTTAATGGAAATAAGTTGTCATTATGGTGATGGTCATTAGTTGGCCTGTTTTCCTTTCCAGGGAGAATTAAACTTACCTGGAGGCACTTTGTGTCGCGGCCATTTATTATATATCTGCATATAATTTAATATATACAAACTGTCTTCAAACACACCTGAGATACATAAGAGGCAGCAGCAAGGACAGTCTGTAGAGGGACTTAAACGTTAAATCTGAAGGGGTCGGGGGAGAAACGGGTATTTCCACTAATTACTTTAATAATGCTTTCATTTTTTGTTCATTTTAGCCCTTTTAAGTCCCCGCTTCTACTTTAAGCTCACCAGGCTCATGTAGAAGTTTTACAGCCTTCAGAAAAGAGACAGATGGACAGAATCTAAGAACCCACCACCAGCTTTTTAAAGCCGCTTTTCCCCCCACAGAAGCGGATGAATAAGCTCGAAGTGCGACTCTGTAGTCTCACAAAGCCAGTACACAAAATGCAGCCATTTTGTGGGACTTGCTTGCCTTCTTTTTACTTTTTTTTGTTTGTTTTAAGTCTGCCAACATCTCTCTCTCTCTCTCTCTCTCTCTCTCACACACACACACACACACACACACACACACACACACACACACACACACACACACACACACACACACACACACACACACACACACACACACACACACACACACACACACACACACACACACACACACACACACACACACACACACACACACGAGGTTGTGTTTATTACAAGCCAAAGCTGATAGATTCAGAAAAGACATCACTTTGGGGGAGTAGGTGCAGCATAGTTTCTGCCCTGAAGAGACATTTTAGTGAATCCTTCATGCCCGACCTCTCAACCTCTCAGCTCTGCCACACTTCCTCTCAGTTGTCAACACCGAGTTTGGAGAGTCCTTGTCTGAACTCGTGCAGCTCATCCAGCTTTCCATCCAGAATATCCATGAACTTCTTCAGCTCGCCCTTCATGTTTCCTTGTTTCTGCCGACTGTCGTTGATGTCCATCTGAAGTCCCTCGAGTTTGCCCTCCAGCTCCTTGTTCTGTGATTCTGCTGCCTGCAGGGCAGATAGTGGAAAAGTAGTTACAATACAGAAAAGGAAAAAAGTCCAAATGTGACTCAAAGATCAGATCTGATACAGAAGTAGATGGATTTCTTTGATGTCCAGTTTTAGAGACGCCAAACGAAGAAACCGCTCAGGGGATGTTGCCCTTCAATGCAGAGTGGAAAAAAGTTTTCATGCCCCTCGAGTTACAAACACAAACTTCAATATGTTTAATTGCAATTTTGTGTGATGGACCGACAAAGCAGTGCAGATATGTGGAGGGAAAGTGAATATAGTTTTCCAAAGTGAAAATCTGAAAAGGTCAGGAGATTTTGCAAGAATCTTTTCCACATCCAGAGACCAAGATCAGATAACAAGTATCAGATTAGTTATACAATTATCAGATTCACAATAGGTCTTAGGCCTGGACTTTGACTGAGCTGCTCCAACACATGGACATTAATTGATCCAAATTATTCCACTGCAGCTCTGGCTGAATAGTTATGGTTGTGGTCCTGCTGGAAGGTGAACCTGAATCCCAGTTTAACGTCTTTTCTCCCTCCAACAGGTTTTCCTCTGGCCGAATACAATCAGATTTGTAAAAGAAATTCCACTTTATAGTTATATAATCACCTTGTTTTGGTCTAACACATAAGAATAGGCATGTCATATTTTGAATGTCCAAATAAAATGACAGTGATACAGTAAGTGGTAAAATGTCAAGATGAGTTGGTAAAAATGTAAACTTTTTAAAACTGACTCCTTCTGAGGCAACATCACAATTATGATCCCTTCCTATTTCTAAGTATCATATCAATATACGTTCATTCGTTTTACTCGAGTTCTGTATTAAAGTACATTCAATAATGTGCCTACAATATTCCTACAGGTGACAGTATTACTAAGAATAGCTCTCGTAGAAATAATAATAAAATCAGCCATTTTCTTATACATAAAATCACAATAAAATACACTGACGTTTGTAGTTCTACCATGACAAAATGTGAACGTGGTGTGAAAACGTTTCCAACGTGACGTCTTCTTCTCAATTCCCTAAATGCATGAATGAACACATGAATTTCCTTTTGATCTGAAAAGCAGAGTAGCAGGAAGGACTTGTGTTTAGAGTGCGAGGATGGTGGTGTAAATCAGGTTTGGAAACAGGCAACACATTAATGCCACAAATGCTTTTGAAGGGAGGAGATTAAAATAGGGGGTGCCAAATGGGACGTTCGTCTGCATGACTGCATCCTACAGCTGACTCCTGAAAGCCGATCTCCTCACGAGGGGGTCAGCTTTAAATAGAGGAGCTCCACACTGACCTCCAGGAGGCTGGCGCTTTATTTTCATGCTTTTAAACTTTGATGCGTGAAAGGGATTTACTTTGTAAAGGAAACCTGCCTCAGGTTTTGGTTTAAAGTTCAACAGACGGCGCTATCTGAGGAATCCAGCTACGGGTCGAGTCTGTTTGTATAACCGGTTAGATAATCTGCTCCAGCCATTATTCTCCACCCAGCTGGCAGAATCCAGTCCTGGGGTGAAGTTTGTGATGTGAAGCAACTACAGGAATGCCACTGTTGGCTTTACTCTCCTCCACGCTGCGACTGAAAGGCAGCACATTTGTGACAGTCTGGATGATCAATCCTGCTCTGAGTCAGCCAGCACAGGGTGAAATGAGCGTCAGCATCAGCGAGCGGCTCGTGTTAGTCTTGGCACCAGCAGCCCATGCTGTCATTCACTGAGCCTGGCTCTTCTGGTTTTACAGAAAGTCCGGTTACCACTGGAAGAAAAAAAAAAAAGCCTATTTCGACGCAAGCTCTTTGTTCTAAAGACCGACATGAGGCAGACCTGCATTGTTTTATGATTTCTCAACACAAAGCGACTGGCACAGCCCACACACACACACACACACACACACACACACACACACACACACACACACACACACACACACACACACACACACACACACACACACACACACACACACACACACACACACACACACACACACACACACACACACACACACACACACACACCCCTACTGAAGTGTTATAAGGCTTGATCATTAAAGCTCTGAAAACCTCTAGAAGTGCTTTATTTTATTCACTAAACAGAAAACCTGCTCCACCAGGAAACTAATGTATCCTGAGAGGAAAGCATCCCTGAAAAGCTTTATTTTTTATTTTTTTCCTTCCTCAACAAAGAGCCAATAATCCACTCAGCACTGTGCAGGGCACAGACCTTTATTAATAGATACAGTATCAACAATGTGCTGGTGAGACACGTGATAGGAATGTTGTGTCACCAGCCCCCCGAGCTGAATGACGAATAGAAACTCGCTCTTCACCTCAGAAAGTGCCGCGAACGCCTTGCAGCGTCGCATCGGGATGTGTTCAAGGCCCCTCAGCTCCCCTTTTTATTCTGCTTCAAATTAAAGCTCGGAGAGGCAACGGGATTGTCACAGAGCGCTTTAAACATACCTTCAGTTTTGCAGTGATGCTCTCACACTCTCCCATCAACTGAGGGATTATCTCCGCCTGCCTCCTCAGATTCTCCAGCTCCTAGAAAGAAAAAGAAAAAAAAAGTTAATCAAAACCTAAAAGAAAAAAAAAAAAAAATCATGTCAGGCTGAAGTTAATCTGCTTGATTAACTTCGAAACATTAAGGATTTTTTTCTTGCATTTTGTCTCATGCCAAATTGAAATGCTGAAATCTACAAACAATCCAATTAAGACATTTTGTTACAAAGCGCCAATACTGTAACGTGTTTTACAGCCAGAATGAAAACTAGTACAAGAGTCGAGGATAAAAGGGTTAGAATTTTAAATTCTGCACCAAAACCCCTATTTGTGTTGATTTCATTTTTATTAGGGCTGAAACAAATCATCGGATTAATCGATTATTGAAATAATCGTCAACTAATTTAGTAACCGATTCATTGTTGACTGGAGTATACAGACTCAAAACTATACTAAAAAAAGTCTAAAAACTTTGTAAATATGTCCTATGAGAAATTCAAGTGGTCTAGTTTTAACTTCAACCTATTCAAATTCTGTGAACATTTTTTGTCACCTTCCAATTATTAATAAAAAATTTGTCAGCAGATCAATATCGATGACAAGTCGAGCAGAAATTGCTGATCTTTTCACACTTTGATGCTAAAAGTATTTTTTTCGCAGCAGATTCAGCATTTGCTACAAATGAAATGAAAGGACTGCTGTGTTTTGGCATTTTAGGTAAAAAGATATTTTCTTTTTTTAAAAGGAATTGAATTGTTTATTTGCAATCTTTAAAATACATTTCTAATATTATATAAAAAGGCTTAAATGAAAAATCTACAGAATGTACCCATTTTTCATCTGATTAATCGTCACAGTAACAGGCAGCTTAATCAATAACACTAAAATAATCATTAGTTGCAGCCCTAAGTTTCATGCATTATAAAATATAACAGTCAATCCTCTGTTGCTTCAATGCATTCCTCTTTATTCACAGCAATTCAACCGGCAATAATTGCCCCAGTCTTTGGCGCAACCTGTGGCAGTTTCGTCCTTTTAGTTTCCATTTGGCCAGCGCAGAGGTCAGCACCACGGTGGTCCTAAATAATTCATTGGCTTGTTTTTAATTGGAGGTAGTGACAGCGTGCATCTACAGAAGGTGGTGAGTCACTGTGCAGATGAGACTCTGTGGGCCGCCTGCTGCATCTCAACGCTCTGCATACAGCAGAGCCTCTCTCTCTCTCTCCGAGCCCCCGGGGTCAGCGTTCGGAACACCGTGGCCGACATAGCGCGGAGAAGAAATGCTGGGGCTCCCAGAGGGCCGCATATTTCACTTGTAATCTTTTAAAATAAGCCAACGCCTCTTTGAACTACTTTCCCTCCTGACAGGGTGAGAGCTTCCCCATCATCCAAGGGAAGATGTATATGTTCTAATAATATTCCAGCTTCCAGGTCGTAAACTAGTGTATTCCAGACGCAGTCTACCTCAGAGTCAGAGCAGAAGTGTCTCCTGGCAACGTGACTCTTCGTTTTATCCAGTTTTATAATAATAGGAGCTACAGATGCCTGAAGATGCCTCTAGATTTAGAAAAACATTTCTGAATTTGTCTAAAAAAACGTGAAAGGAAATATTACGTTTGATGAACTTGAGCTATTTAAGTTAAAGTGAAACCAAATATTTACATAAATGTATTCTCATTGTCCAACATTAAATTAATCTGACCCTTCTGAGCTTTTCACTCAGAAGAACTACCAACATTATTTCCATTTGCTAAATGCCAGTACAACGAAGAGTTTAGTCATTATAACTTTCTTCTACGTCAGATATTTACATCCACAAAAATTGGATTTTGTGGAATTAAGTCCACAATATTTAAAATTTTGTGGACTTCAAACAAGTCTCTCTTGGAACAAGGCTCTCTTAACTTGTATGCCTTGAAACAAGTTAAGAGAGCTCAGGTGACCATGCAAGTCTCTGTAAGCTTCTGATAGGTTCATGCAGGTAATTAAAGGCACACCTATGGAAGAATTTTAAGGCACGCCTCAAACACACTGAGTCGTCGCCTGACTTAAAGAAAAAAATGTGAGCAAAGATATCCTGGGAGACCTGTGACGTCAGAACTACTAATATTGGGGTTTTAACATATCAGTAACGATGTGCTTCCTCAGAGTCAGTTTAAATTAAGAGGTACCACAGAGGTACCAGATCGAATCATAAATTTAAAATATTAAAAAAAATTAGAATGCAAATTGTTTTCATTTCTATTGAAAACTTAATCTACTGTCATAGTCCAGTCACTGCGAAAACGTGTCACATTTGGAAATGTAAAAATAATTCCTAATTACATTTTCAGAACAAGCATAGATTAAATTAGTCACAATATGGTTGAATTTGATGTCGTCTACATTACTGTGGCCAATGAAAATCTTTTAATCAAACCTGTTTTTAACAGAAAACGCTGCAATAAGGTCATCTATTAAACTGACACCCTTTTTTTATGTACCCAATTGCATCATCCTTTTATAAATGCATAATTGGAACATTATACATTCCTGAGAGGAGAGAGAGAAACACAGAAAAAAGGCACAGAAACATGTAATTAAATGAAACCGGGTTCACCACTAACCTCTAATTTGCGTAAAAATGTGGAGCCTACATACATAATTACATTAGACTAATTACCTGTAAAATAAGGAAAGTCTAAAATCAGACCTACATATTTGTGCTTCATTTGGTGGTGGTGGAGGGGAATATTCAAAGCAACTGCAAAGTTGAGGTAAAACACAAAAGGAGCAGTAATCATAAAGTATAGTAATAATGAAACATGGTAAGTAACACTAATCAGAGCTACGGTGGCCCACAAGCTGATAAAACCACTTGCACAGTAAGCCACTCACATACTTAAGCTCTGAGAGACATAGTGTGGTTCCCAAGATGTGTGCACTGAGACAAAGAGGCAGAGTAAAGGTCTGGGTTTAGCTAGATAGACACCAATAAACAGCAGGGGGAAAAAAAGAACCACCACCACCTGTGATTTCTTATCCAGAGGTATAAAACCCCCCTGAGGGAACAGAGTGTTGCAGGATTAAGAGGTGGAGAGGAACCCTGAAAGCTGTGATTGCCTTCATACGAGGGGACTGAGTAAATCACAATGGTTTAAGTGGTAGTAAACCACTTGCTTTACAAGCTCTTAGAGAGAAGCCAGCTCTGGAGAGTGTGAGCCTGTTTGAAGATGAATGTGCTGCAGTCTCACCTGCTCCTTCTCCTGCAGCTCTGCCTCCAGCTCCTTCACCCGAACGGTCAGCTGGGCGTTTTTCTGCTTTTCCTGATTGGCTTCGTTGCACTCGGACTCCAGTTCTGCAATCTGAACAAAGGGAAAATTGAGCTCTCTTTTGTCTGCGGAAAGGTAGTTCAGCGGGGAGTATGGCAGACGTGTAGAGCATATACCCATTTATTATGCAGCAAATGTTGGTGATTGTCACGATATGTTCTACGTTACAAGCTGGGTCACCTTGAAATTAATTACTAAATTTATAAAAAATTTAAAAAAAAAATAAGAAAAAGTTTGCTGCAAAAGGTAAAGCACGGTGGAAACACCAGCCCAGCTGCAAACGCAGCACACATTGATTATGAAACTGAAATGATTCTATTTATAGTGGAGTCAGACTCTGCTGCAGGGAAAACAGCAACTAATGAAAAGTACAGGACTGTGGTGAATTTAATGATCGTTTCCCCGCACACCCCTCCCTACGAGAAATTAAAGTTTTATGAGCAATCCTCTCATCTTATTGAATGGATTTGAATTAATATAATCAGCCAAATTATTGATGAGAAAGTCATCCGTTGGAGACAGAGCGGTTCTGTGTTTTCCTAGAGGCAGAGGTTTAGAGCTGTCAGCTTCTCCTCCGACAGGATTGATGAGCTTGTGTGTTTTGTTTGAACTTCCCCGCAGGACAGTGCGAGTGCCTTACCTTTTTCCTCAGAGTGTCGCTCTCTTCTTGACAGGCCGTAAGCTCCTTCTTCCAGCTTTCCACATTAGCTGAAGACTCCTGCAGTGAATCCACCAGTCTGGCATTACTTTCCTTTAAAGTCTGAAGCTCCGTTTCGTACTTCTTAGCGGTGGTGTTGCTGCGAGGGAAGAGAGGCAGACATATCAACAGGTGTCATTACTCAAGGAGATAAACCGCTCGGGGCTCAAAATCATTTTATTTATGCTACAAAAAGGAAATCTGGGAACTCTCAAAGTTTAAAAAGCTGCATTTTATCAATAAGGTTGGGGATGTTTTGATGTTCATTCGTTATGCATCACTTTGTGTTTCTTCATGCATGGATGGGTTGGCATGTTCTGTTCTTGCTCGAAATGGCGACCGGGATGCTCCTCGGCATCCTGCAGCCTTCGGCCGTTTCAAGCAGTATTACTGCAGAAGCTAAATATTCCTTTAACAGAAGTGAAATTCAGTCGTTCTCCCTCAATAAACTACGTGTTTAATTTAAAAATTCTCGATTTCTTTGAGGGAGTGAAGTTAAAGATAAGCATTCTGATCTGGTCTAACCTTTAAGATGCTGACGGCATTTAAATAGCATCGAAATCATCATTGCTATGAACCAAAACGTTTCGTTTTATAAGCACAATTGGATGCAAGGATAGATGAGCAAATACCAGCAACTCAAATAATTAAATTTATGACAAAAGCAGACATTCATGAAAAATCTATCTGCCTTACAAGTGCCCATTTTATTCATCTTTCTGCTGGAGATGATCTATATATTTGTGCAATTGTAAACCTTCCTGCATAAACGTGTAATACATCGCATGCTGCAAATCTTCCTGCTGCCCTGATGAACAACAACCATGAAGAAGAAATGGAGAAGCAGAAACTCTTTTTGTTGCTGCCTATAGCCAGTTCTAGAAAATTTTGCTTACTATCATTTTAATTGGCTCTGCCACCCTGAGGTCCCTGGATTCCCATCTGGATCCACATCTGGTGTTTTCATGCAATTATAATTCACTCACTTGGCAACAGCATTGAGGACCAGATAACCCAACAGAGTGAAGCCTCAGTCATCACAACAGATCATCACGATCATAGATGTTTGGTTGGAATGCAACATCACACAAACGTTTATTAAAAAAGAAAAAAAAAAAAAAGAATTGAAAATCTTTTGGGTTTAAGACAAAAAAAGACAAAATATGAAAGTGACGAGGATCTGTTTTGTGTGGAGTGAAAAATGACAAAAAGCTTCATGAATTTAGTTCTTCTTCTCCATGTTGACGTTCTAAAGAACATCTTAGTTGCTTTTGTACATTAAGACAATATACATGTGTTAAAATGGCCAGTTTCATAAAACACACTGAACTATTTCACCTCCATCAATAATCAAGTTGTAGGGTGAATATTTTTAAGTAACAGGTGCTAAGTGTAACAACATATAATTACAATAATATGTTCAAACTATGTTGGTAAAACTGCTGCCCCAATACCTACAGATTGTTTGGAGAAAAATGTGTTTTGGAAGCTTGTTTAAAATTTTTAATTTCACTGGATTAGAATAATAATACCCATGAATAAGTTGCTAAAAAACATTAAGTTCGATCGAAGCCTCCAGCGGATCCAAAATGCTCCAGTGAATCTCTGATGAGATTCAGAAAAGACAAACTTTCCTCAGATTTTATCCTCTTTTAAGTGATTTTATCCTCCATGAAAAATAACAAACAAACCATCATTAAATGTTTTTCTCTTGATAACCAAGCTCCATTTTCTTCCTCACCTGGTCAACTGGGAGACAAGAAAGTCCCTCCATGATCTGTCTCTCACTTTCCTTTGCATTTTGTATATAACTTTTGTTACACACAAAAGTATATAACATTTGTTAGGAACTTTCTTTTTTGAAATATTAATTCAATAAGGAAGATGTGCACATGTATAACTTATGCCAATATTAAATAACTAAATGGGGAATCTAAATGATGAGGTGGAAAAAACGCAGATTTCATCAGATCTGCTGATGTTGCCATAAGATGAAATCTTACCTCTGCTCCACGACGCTTTTGAGGCGTTCATTTTCACTCTTCAGCTGAGCGGCCTCTGGACTGAAGGAGATTTTCTCATCATCTGTCCCATTAAAGCTCTGCGCCTGGTTTGCTGAAGGAGTCTCCCGTCCAGACTCCTGCTAGACGACACAGATAAAGTTGCATATGAGGACAGGCTTTCACAGCATGCTTGGCGTTTACCTGCAGTTGCTAAATTAAAAACCCGGATGCGGGTCCGACATTCTGCTTCCTCTATGATAGAAGACAGGGGTCGTCTTTCAGATGAACAGTGCGAGGAAGCTGAACATGTGAGCTCTGACAGAAGCGATGAGGACATTTTTGCCAGTATTTATCATGTCATATGGCCCAGTAGCGCCCTGTGTCTCAGGGCTGAGATTGAATGCTACCATCTGGACTCACTGCCAGCCTGAGAGCTGGGCTGGCAACAAATAGACAGACCGCTGAATGATATGCCTCCAATCATCTTATCACTGGATCCTGATGATTTTATGTAAAGGAAGTCAAGATTTCTGGATAATAAGTCGTTGCAGAGAATTTCTAAATAATGTTCTTCCTTCTGACATTGTGTCAACAATTTCTGTGTTGCAATCGGTTGTTTACAGGGAGGAGTTTCTCGAGCAGCTGAGAGATTCTTTACCTGGGAGTGGTTGCTCAGCGTGTCCCCCTTTTCTTGCGATTTGTCCTTTGCCAACTTGGCTGCGTCTTTTACTTCCTGGAACTTCTCAGCAAACTGAAAACACAAGAAATAGAAGTTGTGACAAGTGGCTGAACAAGCCGACGCCGATTTAGCTCCCGATAAGTTAAATCCGCTTCTGATGTCTGTGGCTGCTTTGAAAGGAGATTCATTACTTAGAAATATAAATAAAAAAAATACTAGAACCACACCTCTTTTTTTGTTTCAATACTGTATTCAGAACATGTGATTACTATGAAAGCTGTGCACTGATAGATATACACATTAAAGAAAACATCCATCTCCAACATATATGTATATATAAACAAAGGTTTGAGTGAAGACACTTGAAATGTTTAATGTTTACCTTTGTCAGCTGTTGCTCTGAAGCAAATCCCAGTCCAAACACTGTGTTGGCCCTGCTGTCCGCCCACTGGCCAAACTTCTGGGAGGTCTTGGTGAAAGTCATGTTGGGTGTGATTGTGCTGTTGATAATAACCTGACAGATAAAACAGCCAATTGGTATCATAGATTTAAAAAAAACATATTTAAAAGGAGGTCAGTACAAATAGAGTGCTAAAAGACTTTTCAATATTGAAATAAAATGTATAAACTTTTGTATTTACATGTTAAATCAAACCTGTTACTTTAGTAGGTTTATGTTTTCCCCTTGCAACAGGGAGTTCAACAATCAGCTTTGCAACAACTGCAAAAGCAAATGAAAAGAAATGTCATTTTAATCGGCCGCATTAAAAGATGTCCAGATAAAAAATGTCAAACGTCAAAAAATGAAGCGTAACGCTCTGATGGCTGCTGACCCACTGACATTCAAACTATCTGTATTTGTGACGGTACACATTTATCTTTTGAAGCAAAGCAGCAAATGAGACGGTACGAATCATCTGCTGCAGAACAAAACTAAGGGATTGTTGACGTTCCAGAAGTCTGACTGTTTGTGAACAGACAAGTCTAAAGCTGGATTCAAGGAGAGACGTGCAAATAAGCACAAGATTCTCACGACCAAGATCCAACAGCACTTAAAAGCAGCACATGTTAATTACCCTAACAATTACGAAACAATAGAAGACAGATTAATCACAGTGCAGCCCTGGTCTCATAGCAACATGGCTCTGAACACCAGATTACGGATTTCAAACTGCTGACAGACTTGTGTCCGTTTTTACACCCCCACCGTCTCACTCTCCATCTTCTCAGTGGCTTAAGTGTTAAAAACATTTTCACTGAGTCACTGTTGGACACAGAAATGCAAGAAAACATAAGAAAGCAATCCACTAGACAGACTCAAATAAAACAGCATCTCTCTTTCAGAGGTTTCAGCAAAACAAATGTGACCCAGTTTACCCTGAAGAGAAACCTGAACAACGTTCTCATTTTAAAGCAGCCAAGTGAATATTTAACAGAGCTCATTGTGCTGGCTCAAAGCAGTGTGTTAAGACAAGATAAAATTTTAATTATCCTTATGAAAAAATAAATAAACAGGGCTAAAACTACAAGATAAAAAAGAATATTGTAAGCAGACATGAGATTTATTCTGGTGCTTGGCAAATAAAAACCTCAATATCCAAATGAATCAGTAGAAATGCTAAAAGTCAGATTTTTTTCTTCATAAAATTTCAAATTTTTTGTTGCATAGTGCACCATACACACATGTTCATTTATTGCAGTAGTAATTTCTTTTCTAATTAATTTATTTCCCCCCCAAAAATGCATAAAAAGTTAATCCTAGATTTATTTGCATCTATAATACTCCCAACAAAATCAATGCATGTCAGTTATTTTCTAGTTTATTCTTTAACTAGAGAAAGACTAGATGATCAATAACCCATGTGCTCATGTTTCTCCTCTGGTAATAATGTGATGTGTCACAGTGGCCTATTTCTCCTAGCCAGTCTTCACAACCCCATTAGAGGAAAATCTGTGTTGATCTTCATAAAAATCAGAAAAGCGGCTAAATCTCCTCTTCAGTCATAACAATAGTTAAAAGGTTTAAAACAACTGGAACTGCAAAAAAAAGCTGGACAAGAACCCAAGCTTATCAATCAGAAATTGCACAATCAGCATGAAGGTTAGAGAGGTAGAAATGAAAATGTCTCAAGCTCAATGTTCGAGAACTGCAGCAAAGAGTGGCACCAAAATTCCTTAGCAATCATAAAAACAAAGATTGAGTTGTCATTCTCACTTCAAATGACTCTGGTGTAAAACAAAATACTGAAAAATCACCTCTACCACTTGAGCATAATGGAGCATCTGTAATGCTGCAAATCCGTTTCCTCTTTGAAAGACTGAAATCTGCAACAGCATAAAGTAGCATGACCTCTTAAATAAAAGAAAAATACACAAAGATAACTTAAAATGCAAATAATCCGTTGGTCTCTACCAGCAAGACTAGAAATGAATCATCACTGGGCCTTTAGCAGTGGAATGATCAATAATTTGGCCAATCAACACATGAAAAAAGAAAAAAGAACAAAAAAAACACACACAAAAAACAAGCAACTTTCACATTAATCCCTTCCCCAAGATCTAAAATGTATAATAAGACAAAACTTGTAGTGTGAGCTGAAGGGAAGAGAGGATCCAGGACTCTGGACAATGTAAAAACAACAAAGATCCTTTTATCTCCATGATGAACTATGCTGCTCAAACAAAAAGATTTCTTTCAAGGCTTAACAGATTTTTGTTAGCAGTACAAACATATGAGCAAAATTTCTGGGGATAATTAACATTTAGTTTAAGAAACTCCAGTCAACTGACTTTCTTCCTCTGACTGTATTTTAGCGTGTAGGAATGCACAACATGGTGAGCAAGCAAATGTGCGAGTGGGAGAGTGTGACAGAGGGCGAGTGGAGTGACGCTGGCAGCTGTGTGGATGGTGAGATGGGCTGCAGATCAAGTGGCACATGAGGCACAGACAAGATCGTCGCTGGCCCACGTCCCGAGGGGCAGATAAAAACCCCAGGTTTTCAGAAGACTATAGAAAAACTCAGTGAATCCACAGAATATGACAAGTCAGAATAAGGAGTGGTCATGCAAAACAGGCAAAGAAATTCATGGGTAGGAAAGAAATGACATGATTTTGAAGAGTTGAAAAGGCCTGAGGGGGAACAAAGTGAAAGCCACAACTTGGCACAGTATTTTTTTTCCAGGATCGTAGAAGCCAGAATGTATAACCTGATATTACAGTATGACTCAAAGTACAAACCATGAAGAAGCTGACAGCAAGGCCTGTCACAGTTATGCATAGTGGGGAAAAAAAAAAACAAAAAAACTTAAGAAGTGCCTCTGTATGTTCGCCAAATCTTTCAATCTTACTATATATACACACAAGCTATGATATGCAAAGACCGAAAATGCACTCGCATGCCCACATGTCTCTGTGGTGGCAATGACGCAGGTGTACTTCAGCAGGTAAATTTAGTTACAGTCAATGACGGGATCAAAGATCTGAACCCACTAAGATCTATATGAGGGTGAAAGCTCATATTCTGCATCTGGTCCCAATCGGTTTGAGTGGGAATGTTTCCTGGTTGTTATGCTGACGGGGAGCTAATCATGCCTGGAATGTGTGCACATCCTTTCTTTCGCTTTACCTGCATTACCCACATTCCTTGAATGTGAACAAAGCTGTAGAAATGTTTGAGGACATATATACAGAACTTCAGCTGAAAACTCAGGAGAATATCGCTCTGCAGATTGCAGTAATAAAAAAAAAATACATATCCAAATATGGAGGAAATTCAGTTCTTGACATTCAGCTGAAAGGGAGCAGTATTTTTACTAGTAAATAATGTTTCAGATTATGCTGCATTTATGAACATAGCTGCTGTTGGAGCTTCAGATTAACTCATACTAGGTTTGGTGTGATCCTGTTTGGTAATTGTTTTGGGGCTTATCAGCTCTGTTCATTCTCATGACAGCTGGACATGCAGCAAAACAGCCAATCCAGCTCCGTTTTAAAACCACACTTCATAAGAACAATAAAGCTTTCTGGTAAATGAGTAGGAAACTATGAAGCATCCTCTCAAAACAACAATTCTGAACCTGACAGATGTAAAAACAGCAGGACCGAGGTAGACTGTCAAAATAAAAAATACCTCCTTGCAACTACACTAGAGAATGTGCAGGGTTGAAGAAAACCCCAACAAAAGAACATCTCAACAAGATTCAGACTAAAGTTTGGCAAAACAATCTTCAAGTGCATTTTAACTACAACACCCAGAACTGTCATTTTTTGTGGCCATTTTCTATTTGCTGAGGTCTTAGTCAGTGAATGGGACAGGAACTTACATTGTGAAGAAAAGGTGAGATTTTTAGCAATAAACTGTAACTCTATCACTTACATAGAGTCTCTAAAGCCCACAGAAATGTGTAACTACGGCACATTTTAAAGGCATTTTACAGACTTCCATGTTCTTCTGGTTTTGATGTGAAGAAACAGTCGTGTTCAGTGGCGATCTAACTGTAAATATGTGAGCATTTCACAGTGTTTATACCGTAAAACTAAATTATAGTAATTTAAAAAATTATTAACATTGACAGTTATTTAATAAAAACGTACGTTGGACCAAAAGAAGAATGAAACGCACACAAATATTACATCTTTCCATCTTCACAAGGACTTTGTATTGACTTTCATTTATTTCAATAGCACAACCCTGACTATTACATGCCTAACCCTACGTCTAACCTGAATTCAGTTTTTATTCATTTTTCAAGTAACACTTCTGTTATTGCACATGTTTTTATGCGCAGGACTGATATTGTTGCAAACACTGTTATTGTGAGTGCGATATTTTGTAATAACTGAACAGTATTTTGATGTTATAATCTTGTAGAGTTTATTCTTATCCATCGGGGGGGTTTTTTTTACATATTTTTTAAACTTTTCAAACTTTTGTACACCTACATCTTGATGGTTCAGGTTACAGCTGAATTTCCACATCTGTTCTACTGTAAACGCACAGGGCCTGACTTCTGTAAAATCTGATAAGGATGCATTGAGATTTATTTGGGCTCTAAAACCGTTTAAGCCCCCAAAATACTGACTTAAGTTAAATTGACACACTGTAAATGTGTGTCAATTTAAACTACTGCAGTGGAAGTAAACAAAAATGATGAGCTATAGAATTTAAACTTAATAATCCTGAATTACAATGCTGGGGAGGAAAAATGTAATCTGAAATGCTTCAAGCTCTTCCCCTGCAAAAGTTTATCCAATAGTCCCAGTTAAATGAAAACTTAATCCTTTCTAGGTTGGGTTTCCCCCTCTTCGTGCCCTCAGCAGTCAGAGAGGGGATGTGAGTTTTAACAAGCTCACATTGCTTGCAAAGACATTCTAAAAGACGACAGATTGTTAACCCCTGAAATAAATTTGTCGCTTTACATGTCAAGGTAGGGCATAAAAACCTACTACAAATAGAATAATTTATAAGCAAAGAGAGAGAAAAAAAGAGCACAGCATTTGCAGGTTCCTGGGCTGAGCTGTAGGATTCGGGACAGTGTCAGCGGAAAGTGCTGATGTGCTCTTCCTCTTGCTGCAGCAGCATCACCAGTAAGATGCCTACACATCATGACTGGACAAATGTGAGCTGATGGTCCGTCATGTTCAGCAGAACACATCATTATTCTGGACAGACATGTTCCCCCTGCAGCTACAGTGTAAAAACCAGAAACTATATTTAACATTTGATGACTCAACATTTCCTCGAATTTGGTTGCTCGGCTCTTAGAGATGCCACATTCACTTAGTAAACAAGTAGTGAAAATCTAAATCTGAACACGTTTTCTCCTTTTAAGCTGAGATAACATTTCATAAATCTTTATCCTCATGCTTGACATGTAATGGTTCCCTGCAGAGTTGTTATGACACACCTCTGTGGCGGCTACAGGAGTGTGGGGGAATGTGGCAGACAGGGAGGACAGCGGAGCAGAAAACAGGGCCGTCACATTATTTATATAGAGGATGCTAAATGCCTTGTAAAAATATTTATGAACCATTTGAACTTCTTCATATTTTATCACATTACACCGACAAATTTCTGTTTATTTGGGATTTAAAGTAATCAAACAACAAAACGAGAGGCTAAAATCTTCTTGCAGGGATTTTTCTTAAAAATAATAAGATCAACCTGCAGATGAAAACAACTTCCATCCATTTGGTCAAATTTGCAAAAATACAAAATCTATTGGAAGAACACTAGGGTTTGCATTTATTGATCGCTTACTGGAAGAGAGCAGAAAGGGCTTTCTGTGCAATAAAAATTTCTGTGCAATATCCCACATTCCAGTAGAACCACCCAGAAATCCTGTGAGATCCACCGGTCTGACATTTGCTTGGTAATCCTAATCCACCGTCTCTCAAGTTGCTCTGCATGAATGCTGGGTGATTTAAGGCTCAAAAACTATTGCCTGGCTGTGTCAGCTGAGTGATATTGCTGTCATAATGCCACGGCGGTTTTCACACAGAGAGGATTGCCATGGAAACCCATCATCTACTCTTTCACTCAGCTGAGAGAAATAGTTTTAATATGAAAGAGAGCAGAACTCATGTGGAGCGGCTCATAACTGGAATGTCTTAAGTCCTGGTGTTTTAGTTTTTCAAACCATGCAACTCTAACCTAAAACAAAGAAAGAAAAAAAACCCATTCAGACACATTATTAAAAAATGAGCCAGCATCCTCAAGTCTGAAGAGGCATTTCTAAACAATGCTCAGAATTTATGGAACCTTTTGTGAAACAGTGCTATAATAATTAATAACCTTTCAAGCAAAGAAAAGCGCAAGAAAAATAAACATCAGCATGCTACGCTGGTCCTTATTAGTGGGAGCTTCAAATGCAACATTAGAATCCATAATGAGTCATTCTGTTCGGTTCTAGCTGTGAGTGCAAAACCTCATCTTTGTCTCCAGAAAGCAGTTAAAATGTTTGCCATTATGATCGCGTTACATTGACAGAAAATACGCAGCCACACACACACACACACACGCACACACGCCCACAAACACACCTTGGATCCATCCACGCTGATAATGCGATAGCTGTTGCGTGTGCTGTCGTAAAAATAAGAGACGGTGACGGCCTGCTTGCTGGCAGGAACCCAGTTCTTCTTGGTGCTTGGATCGATTTGGAACACATGGGCCCTGGTGGTGTAGATCGGCTGCTCCCTGCAGAGTTGAAGACAAAGAGAAGGGACCACATTAGAGGGGACTTAAGATAACATGAGCAAAATATCTACAGGTTAAGATAAGCTCCACTGATAAATGAGTCATATCTCAAACTGTTTTTGCTACATGCACAGCTAGAGTCGCCTAATATCTCTTTGTGTCTCAGCATCCCTTTCCTTCAGAGTCCCTAGGCTCTGAGGGATAGGTGATAATGTAACACAAACCCTTCAGTAAATCCTTATAGATACTCAAAGCCATTAGCACATCAGCACGCTCCTCCATCTCAAAGGTGTCAATAACACCTTTCTACTTGTATGTCAACACAAAGCGGGCACTCGTGGGTTTCCACTCAACTTCATTTTCACTTGGATAATGACACAAATCTTCAATAAAGTTCCAGACAATTTAAAACAACAAAAAAAGTTCATGTTCAGACAAAAAGATCCATGTGAACTTAGGAAGCTTCAAAATGCAGTAGTTTTTTGACTAATCATGTGTCAGTGCATATTTATATTTCTCAATGTGAACACCAGATGTCAAAAACAAGCTGCAAATTTTACTGCAGAAATGTGAACCTGTTTTCTGCCATTGCTTGAATGACTAACAAGTAAAAAGCTACAGAGCTTCACTACATTTAATCCCAGATAGTATTTTATGAATTTACAAGCAGACTTCAGTTGTGCCATGCTACACCTCACGTGAGCAAAGCCAAAGTCTACCTGCCTCCAAACAAATTTCCATCAGTTAAATGTAAAGTACGCATAAGATAAAAACTATAAAACTGGCTAGCAGGGCCAAACTCGGAAGTGATTGTGTTGGAGGAATGTTTAATGTCATACCAATTTTTCTTTGAGAGTGAAATGATTTACCTCTCAGCAATTTAGCTGCATCTCTCACCAAGGGGGGAGAGATGGCCTGTGAGAAGAGTGCCAGTTGAACTGCAGCATGACTTGAGGCAGCCTAAATGCTCCTCAGCTTTACACATCCCATTCTGAAGACAGACTACCCTCCATTTCGGTCAATTGCACTAACAAACACACACAAACATAATCACCTGAGCAAAGACTAAGACACAATGATCGGAAAGCTCCAAAGCATTTTAAACGTCTACAACTGAATCTACTTTTCCCTTTATCATACTTTCGTCAATTGCCCTGGCGTTGTGCAGAGATTTAAACTGGGAATCAAATGTGGTCAATGCATCATGCATCTGCTGCTTTTGTTCACTGACCTGCAAGATTTTACAGTTCAATGTTTCCAGGTAGAACCTGAAGTAACTTGCCACATTTGAGCAGAGCAAGATAAAATTCTCCATCTCATGCTGACACCTAGGTTCACTACTGGAGCAAAGTAAAAGTCATCTTTAATATTAATACAGTGCATTATGGGATCTGACCTTTAGGCAAATTCACTATAAAGGGTTGCTTCTGCACAGGAGTGCAGGAGAGCCTTTTAAAATGTTCTGCTGCAAAACCTCGTAGAACAAGAATGATCAGAGACTAAAAGCAAAGGACTGGAGAAAGTAATGGGTAGACTTTAAATTATTTGGATTTACAGCAAAGCAGAGGTTCCAGCATTTAAAAGTGTATTTAAGTTGTGCAGAGAAAGAATAGTTCAGAATCAGCAGTGTATATTTTATGATTTAATTTAAAAACACACACCTCCAATGAGAACCTTTGAGATATCAACTTAGAAATTAACATCTAAAAATGACCTTAATTTAAAGTACAAAAGTTATCCAACCTCAGAAATATTAAAATCACTCAAAATCGGCCTATGTGAATCACTAAAATATTGAACGCAGAAGGGAACAACTATAGTTTTTAGAGCCCCTTTGTAAAAACTATGATAAAGTAACATTGGAAGTGAGAAAAGCATAATTTTTTTATTTGATTTTATACAACCTGTGAGATCAGCGACCGATTTCTCATCTCAGTTCACCGAATACCGTCTTATGTTTTCCCAAGCTTTCTCTTTTTGCATTTGACTTTTACTCGACTTACTGTTCATGACCCAAATCTCAAATTGATATCTTGACAGTAAAACACTGCATTTATTATGAATATGTACAGAAAATGTAAATGAAACCACATTTTTGGCACCTTTTAAGTCAAAAACATTTGCAAACAATCTAATTTCAGGAGATGCAGAGTTAAAGCTGCGCCATTAAAAAAAAAGAGGAACATGTGAAGCAGAGAGCCAGCCTGACATGCTGCAAATATTCATGAGCTAATAAAGCTTTTCCTTCCATTGGGATTATGGGTTGCTGAGAAATTAAAGCCTAATAAATTTGCTGCCCCCTTTAAGCCTAATCTCCATCTTCATCTGCTTTGGGAACAACAAAACCCATTATACAGATCACTGCTGTTGCTCCATCCACACACACAAACACACACAGAGGCTGACCTTTGCTGGGGCGGCAGTGTCTGAAGCCAGCTCGCTCTGGCAGGGGAAGACAAGCGAAAGGCCAACACTGAACACATGGCTGCACTTACACAACTGTTAGTGGAATCCAGTGATCTGATTTTTGGGGATAAAAGGCATTAAGTTGATTGATTTTTCCTGAATTAAAAACGCTGGGGATGTTTTGACTACATTCTGGTCCCACTGACTGTCGAGTGCTCTCTGTCCCCATCTGGTGCTTTGAATAATTTACAGGTGTGTGTCTTTCTGTGAGGGGAGGCAAGTCTGAGTTAATTTGCTCTGTCTGTCTCTACATACATCATCTCTTTGTTCATCTTAGACCTATAAACACTCATGGGACATTAATGGAGCTGCGTGCTTAAAAAGAATACATTAAGACAAATCTAGATGTGCCGACGTAAACCAGCTGAAATTTGTCAAATGTGTTCCTCCAGCTAATAGATTACAAGCTTTTACATTAATAACATGTAATGACAGCAGACAACACTGAAGTCCTGTAAAAGATTTACTTTAAACCACCTATGATGTTCCTAAACATGACGGTCTAAAAGGGGAGTGAGATTTTCCAGCACTGTGATTATGTTCAAAAAAGACATTTTAAAGCCGACACTCTGTCCAGAGAGAAAACGTGAATAAAAAGCACACAGCTGTCACTTTTGACTGAGACTCTAGATGCGCTTTTTATTGCAACGAGTTGCAGTCACATTGCATTTCTCCCCTACATGGTTTTTAAAAGACAAGAAAAACAAAACAAAAAAAGAAGACAGAGCTACTAGAGGAACTGGTTTTAAACAAGATTCCTGAGTTAAGGAATTCACTCCAGGCTAACAAGCCAAACAATCATCAGCTGTTTTCATAAATTTTCTGACCAAGAGGTAATGTGAGGTCAAAGCGAACAAACAGAATGTCGAAATTGAAAACCAGCCTGTTTGACAGAAAATCTGCAGCGAGCAGCTTCAGAGACGGAGGCTGCAAATTTCCATTTCCGACAGAAAGTGAACAGTATCTGACTGACAGGTTATACAACCTACGTAAGGAAGAAAATAAAGCAACCGCTGTCATTCATCCTCGTTCAATAAATGGTCAGGATGGACCTGAAAATACATTAGCGCATTGAAATGAAATCCTGAGAAGCATTCTTATTAGTTCAGCTTTGCTTCCTATGAAGAAAGATAATATTTTACTGGTGCACACTAAAGAACCTTGGACTTGGAGTGCTGTTAAAAATGTCTGAAGTTTGCAGGTCAGAGAGGGAGTCAGCACACCATGTAGCACCAGGTTTGGTGTTTTGAAAGAGCAGTAAGTATATTTAAAAAAAACATCAACTGTGCATTCAGGTACTAATGGAAGCAGAACCACAGGCTCCATCACATAAATGAGTTTGTTACATAATAAGATATTCTCATTTGTCTCTTTGCCACTGGGACAGTCTAAGGCCAGCTGTCCAAGAAATAGGTTTTCATTTGAATAAATCGTCAGGAAGCAAAATAAACCACAGGAAACCAGTGCAGTGGCACAAGCAGATTGAATATTTAGGAACAAACAAAATGTGTTCAAGACAAAACTACTTTTTTTGTTTTACATTTTCATCACAATCAAGCATTCTTGATTAGACATGGGCCAAACCAGAACACCCAGCAGCCCAAATGGTCCAAGCATTGGTCCAAACAATGACCCAATAGGAAACATGCTGACCGCTGTCTCCGATCCATGTGCTTTATAAAAAACGTTTGTATTTTCCATTCACTTCAAGAACGTGAGCAATAGAAGGAAAATTACTCACTGCTGAATTTGAACAAATTATATTTTATTACCTTCGCCTTCCAGCGCCGACATGAACACAGTTGGATTTTCAACGAGAAAAGAAAACCGGGGGATATCTTCTCTATTCCAACGAGAAAAGGGAAAATAATTTCCTCTAGTTCAGAAGATTTGGAGGTCAGCTACACAATATGGCAGCATTAAAATGCAACACTTCTCCAATTTCAAGTCAGAACCAAAACAGAATCCATAACCGAGCCTAAACTGCAAAAAATGAATAAATGAAAGTCTCAGTATGCCTCTGTTTGTGTGTAATCCTCTTCATATGTCAAACATACAAGGCTGGATATAAACTAGACATTTTATGGAACAGTAGAAATTCACAGATTTGACTGAACAAGACAGTCAGGAGAGAAGAGCTCTGTTCATTACAACAAGCCACCTGGGTTTTCAATGCAATAAAGTTGCCGTTTCTCTAATGAAGTCAGGAGGTTAAAGCCCAGTTTTGCCCCCAGATATTCAATGCAATAACCTCAGCTGCGGGATTTCTGCTGTATGCTGCTAAGATTACTGGAACAAAACTCAGCATAATGATTTTTTCCCCTTCTTGTGACATTTACAAAGGCACCAAGCTTGCTCTGATTCATAGAAACCTAATGAGACTTACGAATATGAAATATTTATCCTATGCTTTCATCTTTATTTTAGAGCATTTTCAGCTAAAAGTTTAAATGTGGATTATAATATATAAAGCAAAAGGAACATTACAGTTTTTTTGGAGGGACAAATGCTTTGCTGGCCAGCCACATTCACAGCAAGTTTAATAAGTTTTAAATTGACAATATCAACATGCTTAGAAAATAGGAGGAAAATAAATTTGATGCCAAACAACACAGACGGTTACATAAACTGAAACTATGCTGGTGGAAATGTGGGGGGAAAAAATACATTATCCTGATTATGGCATGTCATATCAATAGCATCTTCACACATGGACAATTACTGATTCAATATTCAGTGATGGACCCCCTGTGCCATCACAGATAAAGGCTGGTGCATATTTTACTGTGGACTGGTTTTAGTCCCTAATAGCTAGCATGTAGAAATGTAACATTTCCTTTCCCCCCTTAAAAAGCAAACTCAGATCAAAACACAAGTGATCACAAAACATGTCAAATGAAATTAGCCTGCCCCTGCCCGCTTTTGAAAGAAGCGCCGATGTATTCCTCCCTCTGCTCAACACATTTCTAGTCCTAGCAGAGGGCTGTGTGCGCAGTCGAGGATGTTGTGAAACACCCACTTAGTTTTATTTCAGAGGATGCCCTTTCCTCCACTACATCTTCATGGTGGCACCTTATTATGTCGGCATAGACAGCTTCACGAACAGGCTTGTTAACATTACTAAATGTTTGAACATGCCTTTACACTTTGCTTGACTTTCTACTGAGGATGGAAGTTCTCAATTTAATACTGAAGTGACGCCAAGTAATGGTGTCAGTGGTGATCAAATCTTAATATGGAAGGAAAACGGGAAGCTGCAACAAGCTCAATGACAAGTTAACACTTAATCATTTTTTGCCGTTTCTTTTCCCCACCGACTACATTGTGACATCTCATGATTGCAGTGTAGTATGAAAGTATACTTTTGACACACTATTAACTTGTGCAATATTAGTATCGCAAAGAACTTTTTATGTATATATTGTCTTTTTGTAGTCTTAGTGTCATGAGTCCAATTTTTGTGTGCCAATATTTTATTTAACTGGTTGAATGAAGCCAAAATGAGATATATTTTTATATTAAATAATGTGATATCTAATACAAGTTGAATTACTTTACCACCCCTACATGTAGCTTTCTGCAGAATATCCTCTAATCTGTGTCAAAGCCCAAAGAGAACAGCTTTTTCTAACATCATTAACAACAAATTAAGCAAGCTTTCATGAAAGGATAGGGAAAACGCTGACATTTAGATCAGGTGTTAGAAAGACCTGTTCTAACAACTGCAGCCACAAAACATAACTGCAAGTAGATTTTCGAAATTATTTCCTAACAAAATTGCCATCCCAAAATGACTTAAAATACTGAAATTCCAACAGACTTCCTGGATGTAATCTTTGGTAGAAAACTAAATTTCAAGTGTTCAAGTGCACACTCTGCAAATTGATAATACATTTGCCCAGGTGGACAGACTAAGTGCCCTTAATACCCAGACCTGATGATTATTTTTAGTGGCCGAGATGAGAAAACTCAAACTGGTGGGGATGTTCTGAAATGATAATGAAAGAAAAGAGTGAGAAAAATGTGAGTAATCAACTGAGTCGTCCCAATTTTCACTGATGGTATTGCAATTACATATCTTCTTCATATCATGACGCAGCTCTTTTACAAGTCAACCTACTAAACCTGGTGGATGAAGGATGAGCAAAGATGAAACCCTCACCATTGAACTTCTCAGTCCAAAGGTGACTTAAGTGATTTTGAACGACATGTTAAATTTTGACCCTATAATGGAATAAATCTGATATATTATAACAACCTGCTTATTAAAAATGGAAGAAAATGAGGATCTAAAAGACAAACATCAACCAAAGTTAGAATAGAATATTAAGCCTGAATTGTTCAGTTAATAAAAATATTAAAACAATGCACAAAAATACCAGCTCACAGATCAGCAAGTTTTGCCTCAAGAAATATTTGAATATTGTGATACAACCCCTGATATACCTGCAGTCAGTCTGTAGAGTCAGTCACAATACAGTCAAATCACTCATGACATAAAAATCTGATTTCATTCAGATTGGGTCTTCTCATTACATTTGCACTCCGATTTTCTATAATATTGTAGTGTTTTATTGTATAAACAACCTATTCTGAACAACTGAATTGACAGAATCCCCATTTTTTTCTTTTTTATTCCCCATCAGCCTGCTTTAGCTGCAGTCATCGTCAGTGACCTTCAGTAGTCTTGCCAGTTATTGCTGTCATACAGCAGCATCTCATGTACTACAGGCGACGGGCCAGGTTCCCGCCAGCAGACGCAGCAGGCCCCCCACCGCCACACTGAGGTGACACGAAGAGCCCAACTTAATCTGAGAGATCCAAGGAAAAGGGAGTGAGGAAATCTCCCCAGAAACCCAGTATGACAGCAGATGGCCTCCTGGGCTTCAACCATCTGCTGAGATAACGTTCAATCCACCATCCGTGTCCTTCTTCCTTTACCCGTTTTACCACTAAAACCTGCTTCTGTTCTCGCAAACAAGAACTCAACGAGGGCTGCCTCCAAACCAGACGCACACTCTGGTTCTCTGGTTAGGCTTAAAGTCCAGTCTCCTGTCAGGGCAGCCAAGCGACCTGCTGCCATTGCACAGAGCCTAATCAATGAGTGTTAAGCCTTTGGATGTCATTCTCTGGCCAGCCAGGAGATTATCATCTATCCCTGTGTTAGGGCTGCTCCCAGCATAGCTTGCTTTAAATAGCAATATGCTGATTATACTGCTGGCTGGCTGTGTGCTTATTCTGTACAACAGGGCTTCAGGCAATCCAAGCTTTATTTTTCAGCACTTCCAGAGACACGGTGCATTAGCTACTAACCTCTTCCAAAAATACAACTTTCTTTCACACTGCAGCAGTACAATGTTCTCACTCCCAAAATTCAGCAGTACTCAATTGCAGGTAGGCGATTAAGGCGTATGTTTATATTATTATTACTGAGACAAATTCACAATAGCCTCAATGAGTCCTATGGAACTTTAGTGACGAAAAAAACTAACAAAAATAAATGACGCCAGAGTGACTTCATATAGTCAAAGACTAGTAATTAAGGCACAAAAGAAAAATATCCTGGGTGTTTCCTCTCCTAAGTATTTTTATATGAAATGATTAATCTAAAACTTCATTTAGAAGTGAATAGTTTCGTAGAGAACAACTCCCAACAATGAAGCGAAAACAAAAAGTAAGACACACCTGGTCAGCTCTGACTGATCCCTAGGGTGCAACATTGTTGCGTCATCACTAGGGTGTAATCAGAGACATTGCGCAAGTAAGATCGCTTCTGTAAAACTTCTGCTACGCTTTCCTGCGAAATCAACTTTCTATGATAAGATATCCAAGAATCAACCATCAGTCCACAAACCAAACGTTCAGATAAAAACAAACAGCCAGTCTACACCGAGGCCACAACTAACAATTAATTTAAGAATAAATTAATCAGATAATCTATTCAATTAAAGATAATATAAAGGCACATTACTCAGATTCTTCACTTAACACAATAAATGATTAAAATAAATAACTCAATAATTCAAAAGGAATTATTCAATTTCTTTTCTAATAATGCAAATAAATATTTTATTGCCTAAAATGTGAAAATATAGCATTCTATTAGTAAATCTGAACCAGGTGAAGCTAAAATTTTACCACTTAAAATTTGGTTGAAACATTACAGGCAAAGATATTTTTATCCTAATAGTAAAATTCATTTTTTGTAGTTTTGGGATGATTACACCTCTGACTATGTTTTTTTAAACCAAATGGCCTTTTTTGAGTCTCTGCACTCCAGTTAATCATTTATCCATTACTAAATTAGTTGACAATTATTTCGATAATCGATTAATCATTTCAGCCCTGGTCTATAGATATACATTTTTAGGTTACAATATAGTGTTTATAATACCAAAACAATCATGGAGCATACTTTTTTTTCTGTATTCAAATGCAATGAAAGCATCATGAATCTCAAATGTCGACCCGCCAAGCTCAGGTCACACCAGAACGTGTATTTTATATTTTTGAATAGAGATAATGTAATATAAACCTGATTTTCTTTTAGCTAAGAAAATTGAGTGAAACAAACCCCGAGACTTTCCGTGGGGTGCCGGCTACACATTGGCTGAAAATACAAGTAAAACGAAATCACCCATTAACCGAGTGCTCATGTCGCCCCATGAGAAATGCTTCCCTAATAGGAGAGCCATATCAAAAAACAAAATAACTCTGGGTATCCATGCAATTTGATTCAAGTTGGAACATCTGGAATGGCGTAGAACATAAATTGTGGCCTACAGTAAAACTAGTATTAGAGTTTCAAGTACTCAGTCAAAGCAGTAGGTGTGTAATTGTCTGGCATGTGGGTGAAGTCAAAAATCCATCGTCTCCAACATCAGGTAGGCGTAGCATCTGTACGCCCCATCCAAGCGTCTAACCTGCGACCCTCCATCAGTTTGATATTCGTATCAGACACTCTGGTCAAAGCCTGTAAAGCTATAACTATAATATATAATGTCACAACTATAGGTTCCGCTTTAGATGTGCCACTTTGATCATTATTACCCTACATGTATACAAACATGTCACATTTTCAGAAGAGCAGCCTGGTATTCATGTAATGACAAAACACCAACAGTAGAGAAAAGGATTTGATTGAAAACCAGAACAAGAAGCATCATTGCCTGAAAGCGCTTCTCCTATACTTCCTTCTTGCTGAAATTCAAGTGTAAACTTGTTTAATCACAGGCATAGGTACACTGCAGATTTCTCTTAGCATTGTGTGCTGCAGAGAAAAACGATTTCAGAAAGACAGCTCAGCTCTTAGTTTAAAAAAGGCTTAAAATTAGGGAACTGCAAGTGAGTTTTAAAAATAATCAAAAGTTTTGAACTGAGCCCATTTAGAAAGTCACTTTTGATTCTCTGATCATGTAAATATTGGACAAATCAGCCATCAGCTGATTACAAAGGAAGCATCTTCTAAAACAAAGTGATGGCAAACTTTACTCGTAATCCTAAAATGAATCCTGATTTCCAAGGAGACTGGCGTCTCCGCCTTCCAAGATTCTCTCGGCTAGCCGATGTTATAAGGCAGACTGAAGCCACAGAGCTGTCTCCACCAGGAAGTGTGACCTGCCCTGTCTTGGCCTGGCTCCTGGTCCACTGGGCCAGTTTCATGACACGACAAGACCAACACCTCTCCAAACCGGTTAGGTGACTGTAAAACTTCCAAGACGATGACGAGATTGTAAAACTGGTTTGATTAAACATGTAGTTGGAGACAAACTTGTGTAATTGGGTAGAAACTAATAATGTGGAAGTGGATGACAGGTTTTCAGAATGTAGAGGAAGAGTAGGTACCTCACATAGATACCCCAATCAAGTATATGTCAAGTGGGCTACTGATTGCATAACTATGGAGATGAGCCAGAGTCAACACTCCACACAACAGACTATAGACACAAAATTATGTGCAGTTTCTTGCAAACCACAGTGGAAGTGCACACTAGCTCCAGAGAACACACACACTCCCACAAGTGCCATATCTCTCCTTGTTAGTGGGCAGTGTTGACTCTGACACCTCCATATCATCAGCCGCAAAGCTGTAGCTGCACAGATTATGAAGAACGTAAAACGCACAGGGATCCACTTCAAATTATGTGCTATACGCAATATGATATGTTTACATAAAAAGTCGTATGATCTCACAGAAACGATGTCTGTAAATATAATCTTGTAAAGCAAGGGTCCTCCTCACAGACAGTCGAAGCGAGACAGTTCACCCCATTCAGGTGAACAGGTGAACAGCTCTAGAGGTATTTCAGCGAACCGACACACATTGAACAGTCAGGTGTTAATAAAGGCACTCTGAAGGACGGCGCTCTCCAGATCACTCACCCCATTGCGGCGGACTTGAGGTGCAACTCCTTTTCTTTATTTGGAAGCTATAGAAAAATAATGTTAAAAGTGAGCTCCTCAAAATATTAGTGGTCAGCGTAGTCACAAACCCCGCTTTGTCCGCAGCAGGGGGAAAAAAAAGTCTTCTTGCTGCTGAGAGACAAGTGAAATATGAGAGCACTTCTCCGTAAACTCGATTCACCGGGTTGTCAAGCTCGCTCCCACAGAAACACGTTCAGGAAGTTTTTTTTTTTTTTTTTTTTTTTAAATCCTCTCCTGGTTTGTCGCTCCTATCAAACGTGAGGCGCTAAATCCCACTTAAGAATGGCTTCCTCCTCGCTTCCTGCAGTAGGGCGATAATGAAATAAGTTGATGTTTGCCTGCCTGCCTGGTCTCAACGCGGAGTTTCTTCCTCCCCAGAGGGATTGTGTTTCATATGAAGGGCAGCAGAGGCAGCAAGCAGCAGCGACACGGAGCGGCTTCCTCCACCTGCCTCCTTTTGCAAAACCACCCACTCTCTTTAAACCTGCGGTATCTGTGGTGCTGCGGTTTCACGCTGACAACTGTGTCCAAACTCTGTGGCCTGAAATCAGGAAATGTCCAAGGAAACAGAACCCAGAGCTTATTTTTGTTTTGTTTTGGTTTGGGTTTTTTTTAAACACTTACATGTTTATAATGCTGAATTCAAGTTGAGATCCGTTATACAGTCAGATGGACAACTAACGTGCATATTAGTTAAACTGCGTCTTCATAACCGGACTTAACACGGACAGATGATGCTAATAAAGAAGCTTTTAATTCGGTTTCTAATACCTGAAATGCTTGTAATCAGGAGCAGGTGCGCGCGCTCCCGGAACCATTATCTCAGGCTTCTGTGTTTCAGGGAACATATTTTCAGTGACGCTCCGATGCTGGTTGACGCTAAAGCTAACAGCTCGGCTGTCGTGTGAAGGTGCGTTCTTACATTTTCTGCTAAAGTGCATTTGAAGGACAACGTTTATGTTTTAATTATGGTAATTGTACTGGATCAATGCCTGGTTTGGAGTTCATAGCTGCGAACTTCATAGGAAAAAACCATCTTAAAATCCGTGTTAGCAATAATAGCAATTCAGTTTAGTAGTTTCTATAAAGCTGTTTTTTTCCCCTATAAGTGTTTAAATGTCCATTGTCAAACTAGAGACTGTATATTATTTGGCAGAAAAGATCACTTCCTGTTTTAGTTGTTGGCAAATGGAATACTCAGCATGACAGAACATATTAAGGATCTTTACGGAATAATTATGAAAATACGAAAAGGACTACAGCTAAGCATGCTGCTTTCACTAGGTATTTATATATTTTAATCTTAAAAATGAATATTTAAAAAAAAATTTTTCACTGTTTAAACAAGTATTCTTTCCTTGACGGACATAGTGTAATTTTTCAGTTTGTCTGGTACAGTAAGGCTTTGCTGCAGTTTCAGCCCCTGGGAATCTACAGACACAAACAATTCATATTAAAAGTGCACACACCCAGTCAGTCCCCCTTAGTACTGGTCTGTTGTCGCGCTACATCTTGATTGGGCATCATTATCCGGTTTTGACATTTTTCTGTGCAGTAACCTTTACAGATTTCCTGTCTGACTTGGTCCTGAACTCTGGCCACAAGTTTAATTTTCTTCTGATGAAGACACATGTCTGGTTGGGATAAGTATTTATTGTCATAATGCTGGGAAATTAAGTCAATTTTCATCTTCAGCTTTTAGGCAGATACTTTTAAGTTTTGGCTTGACACTGGTATTTTAATCGCTCAGAATTTGATCCACTTTGAGTTTAAAAATCGCTTCGAACACAATATCTCACTAGGCGTGAAAAATGAAGCACCTTGAAATGTTTTAAAATTAGTTTCTGTATAATAAAACTTGTAAACATAGTATTAAAGTTATGTTGGGGTTTTTTTTGTTTTTGAAAAAGTCGAAATCACCTATAACACAATCATCTTGGCAGTTTTCTCTCATACTTTTTTTTGTTTTCTTCAAAGTTTAACAGCCTTTTCTTTTTATCTTGCTAACAGGATGTCTGACACCTCAGAAAACGCGCAGAGCTACGAGGAGCTGTTCTCTAACAGATTTTCACCAGAGGACAGTGAATACCAGCAATATCTAAAACGTCCAGCTGACCCGCCACCAATTGTTGAGGACTGGCGGGGGCGTGGTGGGGGAAACCAGAGGGGCAGGGACAACAGGTAGCTTTGGTCTAGTTTGTGTTCAGTCAACCTCTCCATGGGAAATGTTTTACGCTGCAATAATTGGGTTTTTATGAATACCTTCCAGGTACCAGGACCGCCGAGGCTACAGAGACCGCGGTTGGGGAGAAGACAGGAAATGGCGAGGGGACCGTCATGGACAGCACTGGCATGACAGAGACAAGAACTGGGGGCATGGCAGTGGATATCAGTCTGGGTCCAGAGGCTCCAATCAGGGATACAACTCCCATAATCGTCCACATTATGATCGCTACTGATTACTCCAGATTTCTACTATTTACAGTCTCATGACTTGAGCTTCACTTGTTTGTGGTAGGATTCAGCTGGTTTCTCCTTTTCATCGGTGATGCAGTAAGAGCTGCTCTTTAAATTTCCTGTCCCTTGTTTTTACCTATAGCAAAAATGCATGTAAAGGCAGAACTTTGCAGTGATTGTGATGTGAAATCTGAATTTCCAAGACAAATGTATTCATGATACAGCTTTACTTTTGCCATCAGTGTATGAACTTGCAGATTAACTTTTGTTTCTGTTAGAATATGTATTTTTCAAATAAAATGACTGCTGACTGTGCAATCAGATGCATAAAGTTTAATTGCTTAAACCCATTCACATATACCAACCTTACTGTAATGGGTGTCAACCATGTTTCCAGTCTTTAAAGATTTTTTTTTTAAATTTAGGTGTTCTAAGTCAAATCACTATGTGAAACACACTTGAATAATAGATTCAACCCTATTTATGTCAATTATGATTTTTACATCAAGTCAATGAAAACACATCTAAGATATTAGATCAGATCAATAAACATTTTAATATTGAAATCTGGGCTTAATGAGAAGTATGTTTTAATATCTACTTAAAGGTTGTGGTTTTCAAATGGTTTTCTTACAAATGAACCTCTGGGAAAAAACATAAACTTTTTTTAAGGATACTTAGCTTATTTCACAAGATGCAAAGAAAACCACATTCTGTGAATTTTCCAGCAGCTTTCAGAGACCAGTATTTTAACCATCCCGAGGAGTTACTTTTGTAATCCACTTAAAGAAACACAATGAGGTAAAAAAGCCAGAAATGCCTGTTAATTTTATGAAGCAGCAGCTAACACTTAAAACAATTTCACTGTTTTAATCTCTCCTGTGACAAGATTTCTTTTTCTAATTTGGGAGCAGATAAAGATCAAATCACTGTCCTACACAGAAAAGATGTTTTTTTGTTTTAAATTGTTTTACTTATGCAGCACTTACAAGACAATGTCTTTAGCAGGTTAATAGACATTTAAAATGCTCATCTGCAATCTGCACTTTTAGACCCAACTCATTTCTTTCACAGAGATGATTATAGCTCATACACATCTACTGGTGGTGAACATTGTAATTGTGGAGTATTAACATAAATGTTGGTCTAGTAAGGGGGTTGAGTAATATACCGTCCTGATTATATTTAAATACTCTTCAGTGCAAAGGTGTCTCATGAATAACACATGCTCACACATCACTATCGCTGCTGAAAGGTCGTACTGCTTCTAGAAATAGAAACTCCTAGTCATCAGGGATGTAGCATAGCGTTAGCTACCTGTTTGGTTAAAAAGGTGAAACCAACATGTGTTGTTATCAGAGGGTTCTTTTAAAGAATACTTATGTTCATAGATTAAAATTCTGCATTTATAAATACACTAAAATGTTTGCTAACACGCACTGGAGTCAGTATCTTTTCATGTATTAAGGTATCCAGTCTCAATTTTGTTCTCCAGTTGGGCTTTTTAAATGGGTCACTGAAATGCTTCCTGAGAACAGTGAAGATCATTTAGGACAAGTTACATTTAGTCATTCAGCTTAGTCCTTTAGATTTCAGTTATAGTGCCTCAAGTTTATCAATGCATCTGCGTAAAGAGTTGATTCACAGAAGGTATTTCTTTACCAGCCTCTACTGTCCATGTTGTGACCTCAACCCCGACTTTACTCTCTGTAGAGAAAAACCTGCATTCACAGTCAATATTCAGAACAGTTCCCATTTTTTTAAAAGCAGCTAAAACATTGATGTGCATCATTAATACATTACTGCAACATGCACCGTTGGCTCTGGCATATGTAACTCAGAGCCTTAATGTCGGCACTTTGAGCTTTACAGTCCATTAAACAGAGGAACTCTGTTATGTGATAAACAGTAACTGTGTTCGAATGCTACTGGATTTGGGATGATTTCTGAGTTTTATATTCAGATTCCCAGTGTCTACAAGGCTAACATTTAATTTGGACAACACATTCAGCTGGATGATGAGGAAGTGAGCGACTAAAGAAGAGAGGGGAAGGCTGCGAAGCAACCAGTTCAGATTAAATCATCTACATCCCAGAGTCCTGTGTCTCCAGCCCTTTTAATATTGTCCTGTTGGCACAGTTTGGATTTAGCCTTTCATTTTCTAGTCTTATTAACATTAATACCGAGTAACTGCCTAATCCTGGAAGTTGAGGTTTTCCTTAAGATAATGGCATTTACCCATTGCACATTGTTTTAGAAAATTGTACAGCCATGAAAATATTTTTTAGGGATTTCTTTTGATCAAAATTCCTAAAGTGAGATTTTACCATTCTCTTTTACAGATTTTATTTTTATTTTTTAAACAAACGCATTGCATTCCCTTAGCCTGCTTTGGACTTGTAAGAAGTACGGCATTTGGTAAAAGTCCAAAACTTATTTTTCTTATCCAAAGATAAACTAACATCCTCTGAAAATCTTCAATAAGTAGACCATAAATGGGGTTCATGCCGCTGCAAAGACTAATCCGGACCTCACCTCAACGTGTTGACCTACTCACTTCATGAGCATCGGCTCATTCTTTGCTCTCATCTTCTAAATAGAGGATAACATTATTTCAAATGTTTTTTTTGTTGTTTTTTTTACTGCATGGAAAAATCTCCAGAACCTTTTAGGATTTATTAATGCCAAAAATATTTACCCTTTGCTGCATTTTAATTAGTTATCTGATAGCGAATCATTTAGAGACTGGGAGGAAAAACAATAGAGAGAGACGAGTATGTATAGAGATGGGAGCACTGCCTCAGTCTCATCTGCCGGGCTGTCAGGCTTCATGTGGCCTGTTTGGGACAATACATAGTGACAGCAATGGAGACAGTGCGCTGGGGGCCATGTCCTTGGTGATGAACTCATCCAGTGCAATCATCACTCCACTCTCTCCCCTTCTTACCGCACACAGAAATACATGTCTGCACACAATGAACTCCAGCCCCCCCTCCCCTCTATTGCACACAAACAGGCGGGGCCCTGCATCCCCCAGCCCCTGCAGCACTTTGCGACCTACATCTGGTGTTGGAGAGTGCAGGGACTGAGATCGGCCCGGGTCAGCCAGCCCCCAGCCTCCAGCAGACAGTACAGAGGATTTGTGTTGCATGTGAGTCTGAATGGTGGAAGCATGCTTGCTTTGCTGCTCTTGTCGAAATTTGTGGTTTCCAGTTTGTGCCAAGAACATGCATGTCTCCACACAGTTGTATCTCATTAACTCATGTGAGCAAATGCTAACCAGTATGCACTTAAATTAGGAATGGGATTTCTTTTTAAAAAATTGCTGCTGTTAGATGAGGTTTGACAACATCGTGTCCTCCGTTCATCCAGCTGCACACCCTATAAGTTAATCATGCATCTGCTCAGGTCATGCATGTAAAGAGAGTGGACTGTGCCACTGAGCCGAGCTTGTTAGTCTGATTATATCTGGTGGTATCTTTCTTTACTCAAACACGTTAATAGGGTGTCGGGATACTCTGTGCCTGAAAGGTCCATTTAAAAATGTTTCTTTCAGCTCCTTTCAAATGTCAGCTGTTTTTTTCCCTTCTCGCTAAATATCCTGACACAGTTCTGTTGAACTTCATTTCACCTTGAATGGTTTATTCGTAGTATGTGAATAAAACCGGAAGCACAAGTAAATGTGTCACTGAAGGACTGCTTCTGATACAGGAAAAGGTCACAGCGGCATGCAGGTCACCAGTCATATGAGAGACACGCTTTACTCCTACGAACAAGTTGACACAGTTTACTAAATGTCTGTTAAAATGTGTGACATGCTTTGACACAAATGTAATTTGGCTATCAGGAATCAGGGTTTGCTCTTGTTAATGTTTTGGGGGTCACAATAATAGGTTAGTTCTTGTGTCGGTTAAGAGTGTGGCATGTATATCTGATAGCATCCATAAGTGACTGCACAAAAATCTGACAATAATTTGTACCTAAATAATACAAAATGATCTGTATTCCATACAGATTCCTTGATCTGTACAAAATAATAAAACTGAAAAAAATATTCAAGATTGAAAGATCTTCCTGCTTCTTTAATTTTTTTTACTTCAATTACTTTTTGAATGCATAGAAAACAAATGAATCAGTTAATTTTCTAAATCTGCATTTACTTACTAGTTTCTTTCTCTATAATATCATGTCAACTTGCCACAAACAAATGAATCAGAAAATTCAATCTAGTAAATGATGCTATTTTTCTGAACTTGAAGTTAAATTCAACTTGCTAGTTTAATTCGTCTACATTATGTTTTTTATTTGCCTTTAACAGGAATCCTTTATGACAGCAGTGGTTCAGATGATGTAAAAGCGGGGAGACCATGAACATAAAACTGAATAAATATGATCACAACTTTATTCTCGTCTTTCCATTAAAGTGATTTTTTTTTGTGGGCTATCGCAGCTAAAAATAGGCTTTGTGTGTCATTAGCAAAATGAGTCTTGAATTAAAACTTTAAAAGAAAACATTTTTAAGAGTGAAAAGATATTTTTGGATATTTTCATCACTCTTCTAATGAATTTAAATATTATTTTAAAAAAGTGATTGCAGACTTTGATCATTTCAATTTTGTTTTCAGCTACAAACCAAGTTCTCATGGATTGTTTGTCTTTTCTATATTTTTCTTAAGTCAGATGTCATGGATTTTCATCGGCATCAATATCAAGACCCCTCTGGCAATTTATCGGATGCAATGAAAAAATAAACACATCCCTTCCTTCCTTTTTCTTGTGTGATCTGATGTGAACGAAGTCACAAAGCAGCAGTTTCATCTGACGTGATCAAAATCCTTCCTGTCTATTCAGAGTCTTGCAGGAGCTATTGATGCTCACCATGCAGTCCTGTCTACATGGTGTTTAATTAGCCAACTGTCTAAAATCATCAGGAGACAAATTGCATAACCTCCACCAGCTGGACAAAAGGAACACACAAACATGTTTGTTTTTTTCCCTGCAGGTTAGTTTTGCTCAGAAGCAGCCAGATATACACACACGCAGAGCTGTGTTTCACACCAGAACATTTTGTTTAAATACCGTTTAAATGAGTTACAGATATGGAGGATGTGTCAAAGCACACTGCACAGGATACCTAAATAAATGTAAGTGTGAAGATAAATCATGTCAGCAAATTAAAACAGACAAGCTGCAACCCGAAGTTAAATCCTAGCATGTGTACTAGTGCAGTACATATTTCAGGAGGGACTTAAAAAAAGGAAACTGTTTTCTGAGTCAGATTGAGCAAAATGGAACAATTTTCAGAATAAAGTCATAGAACAGGAAAAATGTGAGATTTAATGTAAAAGCTGAGCAAATACATCAAACTCGTTTATTTCCATACCTGCAGGGCTGTTCTTACTCTTAGAGGCTACTCTTCTGTAGACTCTAAGAGGTTTTTTTTCATATCCTCCTCTTTTCTTTGTTTTTAAACAGACAATGTCCATTACACAACACAAACATTTCTGTCTATCATATAAGACTAGGTAGATTTCTCCCTAATTGCTAATTTTCATCTACAACTCCTAGCAGCTGTACGGTGTTGTACCAATTATGCTTGAAAAAAACAACAACAAAAGATTCAGTCTATTTTTCTTAACAGTTAACGAATGAGGCATAGTAAACACTGAGCAGCTTGACTGAGCTGAGCTCTGGATGCTGAGTCAAAAAAACCCAAAAATGTCAGAGACAGAAAAAGACACAAAGAATGAAGACCTATAGGAACCATCAAGCCTGACCCACTTGGTTCAAATTTGTTGACATAATCGGGGTTTTTTTTATCATCCTGTCTTTCTACCCAGGCAGGTTGTGAGAGCAGCCATGAGACCTTGAGGTCTCCTCCAGTTAGAGCTGTTGTTAGCGTTTGTGTAATAAAAACTATTAATTGGCAGATGGGCCAGGAAATGTAAAGTATCTAACCCTGTTTCCCAGAATGCATGGCTAAGCTTAGTCAAAAATCTGAATAGAAATTGCTACCGCCATCTTCCTATAAACTCTAAGCAGTTTATCTGTCTCTGCTGAGGAAAAGCAACCTCGCCGCTTCATATGACCATGATACTGCCACCACCGTGCTGCATCACAGTGATGGTGTTTTCAGTCATAGACAGTGATTTGCTTGTAAAACTGTAAACAAGAAAGAGTTCTCTGATTAATGCCCCAGGTTTGTGTCATAGTCTTCTTCTTTGGATGATGCACTGAGTACTGTGTGAATTGTTAAACTTTAATAGGTCTAAATAAATCCGGTCTGAGACAAAGTTTCTGATTCAAACTTTTTTTTAGTTGCATATTATCTAAAAACCCCCCAAAAGAAAAAAGGCTATAATCTTTGATGTTAAAGTGTTCACTCATATCCTGGATGTAAAACCACTTTAGAAGAGATTAGGACGCTATCCACAGTCGCAGATACGCATTATCATTATTGCACAGCAAAGTCCTCAGCAGTGCCTAATATAGTCCTGCTTCATTGTGATAAACATCTCACTTCTGCACTGTCGTGTGTCATAAATTGTCAAGAACCAACAGCAGAGGCAGAAATCGCCTTCCCTGCTGTTAGTGCTCCAGTCGAAGGCTCAAACTGTCAAAGACAGCTCATTCTGCTGTCATACACCCACCCACACAATAGCAGACACAAACACCACCACACACATTAAAGCACAACACCCTCTCATGGATTTGTAAGCTAATAACTTCAGCAATGAAAAAAAAAAAGAAATCACATGATACAGTTAGCATTGTGTTCAAGCTTATCATCTATCACTTTGTTCAATGGAAATGTAGTCCTAATAGATCCTTTAAATATTACATGGAGATGTATTTCAACACATTCCAGGCCTTGTAACACAAAACAGGTGAGAGTAGAAGCTTCAGTGTGTGTCCTACTTTTTTTTTATTACTGTTTTACATCGTGGGTGTAATAAAAAAAAAATCCTTGCGTCAAGCTGATTTTACAGAATCTTTCTTCTATAAAAGGATGTCTAAGTGGGCAGTCGGCAGGAGAAGCTCTCAGGTCTCGGTGACTCACCTGACAGCCATCGTGGATCCATCTCCTCATCAAAGCCCACTCACAGCTGTCTAAAAGGGCCCTCTTGTTTCCAAAGCGTGTCCCGCATAATGCATGTACACCTTATGCAATGCAAGAGCACTTGGGATTTTGAGATGTTTCGGCCCTTCAGCTCACACAAGCAGGAAATCCGTCAGGGCAGTGCTAGGGCCCTTCGCAGCATGATTTGGGTCAGAATAACAGAAGCTAAAGTTGTTGTGAAATAATGTTTTGATCTTTGCTAAAATCTTCATTAAAAACAACTTCAAAATAACAAATATAATAATACTCCACTTAAAAATGGGATAAAAAGTGTTTTTGACACGGCGGGGTTAAAGCGCGTGACTCATGTACGGAGGCCTCATTTTTCCTCGCGACCGTCACAGGTTCGAGTCCCGGACACTTTGACCTTTACCGCATATCGTCCTTCCTCTCATTCCCCACTAGTCTGTGGAAGTACTGTCAAATAAATGGCCTTCGAGCAAAAAAAAAAAAAAAAAAAAACGTTTTAAAAAATCGTTAAAAAAAAAAAAAAAAAAAAAGAGTATCTGCTGGATTTTCACAATGTTGCATCACTTTTTTTTTTTTTTTACTGAATACATTCATTGTTTGAGAAAAAATAAATAATTTAAAGGTATTTCTCAATGTATAACTTCCACTAATAGTTTTTTACTTGTCTTCTGCAGTTAAATAATTTCACTGATTTGAAATTTGTTTAGGAGACAGCATCACCTAGTGGCAGACAACGACAACAACAACAACAACAAAAGAACACACATGAAATATTGACTGAACGAATCAGTCGGTTTGGTCTTAGCGCGTTTTATTGCCCAAAAGCTAAAAATAAACTAATTCCGGTTTAATATACCCATAAATGTCTCAGAACATTTGTTTCCTGTTTTACATTTCAGTGAAATGCTAAGTAAACACTGTGTAATAAGTTACAGAAAGAACTACTGGCAAAATTAAGCACAGGGAGACTTTGTACAACACAGAGAAAAGGTACTTGAAGACACCTGTTTTATAAAGTACAACAGTGCACATTAAAAATATGCATCAGCACAAACAGACATAGCGAGTTGGCCTCATTGAAAGTTGTGTTGCCATCTTTGTTGTTTTAGTTGTGCAACTTCTGCACCACAGGCAGCTTAGTTGCACAGACAGAACATCAGTATTTAGACAACTTGCAACGAAATAAAATTTTAGGCCCGAAAAACTTTTTTTTTTTTCTTTTTGCAAACAGAGTTGCACGTGTATATATGTACAGAGATTCTCACACACGGCATTCTCACTTACACACACACACAATACTCCAGGCGATCCCGAGGCACTGCATCCATTCACAGAAGTCCAGTCCTTCCAGTGGCCTGAGGTCTCCCTGGTTCTTTGTACCTGCATGGCAGCATGTAAAGTTCATATGTAGTAGATGATCTCCGGTATCTGGCCGTCCTCTACCGACGTGCCGTTGTTGTTTCCAGGTGAGCTAAAGAACAGAAATGTAGTTTTGGTCCCAGTTGTAGATTCTTGGGTCACTTTCTTCAACCCTTTAGTGCCGTAATGAGAGTCTGGACCCTGTGAGGTAAAACACGAATCGGTTAGTTCAAGTTTTCGCGGTGATTTCTTCTGACGAAATGCTCAGGCTAACCTTTAGGGTGGCACATGCAGTGTAGCTGATGTTGGGCAGGATCTCCACAGGCTCTTTAAACATCACTCGGAAGGTGTTTCCTGAGCCGTCGCAGCTGAAACCGGTATCATTCTGGCCCAGTGTGATACGTTTGTCACTCTCTAAGATCTGAAAACAAGAAATTGTTGATTTATTATCAGAAGCATTGCATGTATTGTCTGCATAACGAAAGAAGAAAGAGGTTATTGATGATTTAACAAGCAGGGTGGTTTTATTTCCCTACATGTGGTCACATAAGTACTGTTTTTCATTAATAGATGAAATCAGCATTTGAAAAATATATTTACCATCTTGTCTAATAATAAAATTTGCTTTGCAAGTTGTCATTTAGGGACAAAACTGGCGTGGTAAAAGGTCCCAGCACAGACTGCACTTCTTTTACAAGGGCAATTTGTTTGGATTGTGCAGCAGGTTAATGATTGCCTTTTACAAGGAGGTTTAATCAGTTCTCACCTTTGCTTTATTATTTGCTCCTGTTGCCTTTTCTTAAAAGTTAAAAACTGTGAAAACATTGTAAAGATTGCTAGTGAAATCCCTATTTTCAAACCACCAGATTTGTATTAAGCAATTTTTTTTTTTTTTTAAAGTCACATCTAGGAGTGAAAATATGATGAGTTCCTCTGGCTGCCCTCTTCAAAGAGGATTAAAGCTGAAGTCATAAGGTAACTAAATCTATCTATGTCAGAGGTTTGCAAACTTTACAGTCCAAAGAGCCATCCTTGCTCTCAGCCCATCTTAATAAAACTTTAGAGCCACAAATATCATATAACCTTTTGAAAAGAGACATCTTGTAATTTCTACCGCATTGTCTTAAATTACCAATATTTTATTTACATGTTTTGGGTTGTAAAACAAAAAAAGCATAAAAGTTTGTGACAAGTGGATGAACATATTTTCTTCCATGGGATGTTTTTATGGAAAATCTGCTAAAGACACACAGTTTTCAACCTAATGACAAAAAAATAAATTGCTTTAAAAACACGTTTCTGGTACTTTGAGTGACATTCTGCTGAGGAAATGTAATGCAATTATTCCATGAAAAAAAAAACAACTCCTAAAAGCTATATTAAATCTATATGTAAAAATATTATCTGGCTTATCGTTTTTACTCACGCCATTCCTGCTGGACCAGAGGTTGAAGGCCTTACCTGAATGTTGACCTGATAGTCGGTGGGTCCATGTATTGAGCCATATAAGCCAAAACCCACGATGGATATTCTTCTGTTAACATTAAATCTACAGAGAAACATAAACAGGAGAACGGTTATTAAAACAAACCACGGGTTTCGTCCAGGCGTTGACTAACGAACGTAAGCTGACCTGATTCTGTCGCTGGTGCCGCTGTACCCCCACCGGCTCTCAACCTGCTGGAATCTATTAATGCTACACTCCTCCCCCCTGAGGCAGCAGCGAGGCCTGTCAATGTAGTCGACCCGTGGTTTGGGGTTTACTGTAAAGTGTAAAAACAGATTTACCACCTCCCGATCGAACAATATTCCAGATTGGGCAGGCCCTGTCGCACAAGAAAAAATATCAAACTGGTTTCTGTGGTTGGAGCTGTATGGACACATCAGGAAACATGAAGAACGTGCTGAGTGACGGCTGATCTGCTCAGGACACACTGATAACCAAACGGTCCTTCTAACAGGACACATACCGGCTGCGAACTCTTCGACGGTCATGAGCGGGAAGCGGATGAGCGGGAGCGCTTTTCCCAGAACCTTCTGCTTGTTCTCCGAGGTCGGGGGAAGCTGTTGTCTGTAACACTCCGCCTCTGCCCAGCGGACCACCGCTTCGAACAGACGATTCTCCCTGATGCTGAGTGTGTCTCTCTCCAACACTGCACATAAAGTATCTACACACACAAACACACAGAGCAGCTATACTGTTAGATCCTACAACAAAGTGGCGGAGCAGCACACACGGAGTGAAGAAGACTCGCATACCAAGGTCAATATCAGTGAAGCCCTCTGCGTTTATTGCGTCTGCAGTGCTTTTGTCGATAGTGTCCAAGCAAAGAGTGGCAAGCTGAGGCTCATCAAATAACCTCGCCTGTGAAATAGAGCAGAATATTCAGATTACAGCCATTCATTTTGTTAAAGGCTGGCTGCAGCAATTAAATAACGCGCATACATTTGAATTTTACCAGTGTGTAAAACTAATACAAAACCATGCCAGTGATGAAATATGATGAATCAAATGAAGCATTGTAATTTCATTAGAGATGCACCAATCAGGCACTTCATGGCCAATTTCCAGTCTAAGCTGCCATTTACCCCCCATTCTAGAGTGAGACATGAGAAAAAATGAACTGCAGGTTTTTTGAGAGATTATATTACAAACCTACCTGTTTCTGTCTCTAACCCTTGTCTAAATTTTATTTAAGTATCTAAGTTTTATAAGGCATTTTTCCTATGCTTTAAGACGTGAAAAAAATGCCAGTAGAATCTGTACTTTTTTCAATTAATACTAATTGACAATTCAAACAAACTATTCAATTTGTTTTGAATTATTGACTCAAAACAAAGTCCCATTTCTTGTGGAAATGTCAATAGTAACTTAATTTTGTCTTATTTCAACACTACACACATATTTGCACTAGAAACTAGACAAAAATACTTAAGATTTTATATTTTAGTTGTGTAAACACTATACTGACTGAAAATGTAGTTGGTTTTTATTCCAGTTTTAATGCATTTTATAAGAAAAAAAGAAACTAATTTTCAGGATGTAGCAAACACTTGCATAAACATGTGCAACAAGTTCCTCAGTGGAGCTGATATATTTTTTTATCTAACAGCAGAAGCACATGTCCCTAGTGTTACCTAATTTTAACTTAACTAAAACCAAAGAATCATATGTATATATAAGAATATAGTCAGTGTGTCTTGAGGCTGAAACAGAAAGCACCTTATTTTTCATGCATTTAATAAACCAGTGGGGAAAAAAATCATATTATTTTAAGTGCATGACCTGATAATCAGAGCCAATTAAGGGATAATAAGGAAAAATCCTTCAACTGCCATTGGTTCATTTCCAAAAATTACACTCGGAAACCACTACTGGGAATGTGTGATGCTTAGGTTTTGTGGAAGAATCTATGTTTTACGTCGCAGTCCTTCAAGATGTTAAAGAAATATCAAGCAACTGTAGAACAAAATGTTGAAACCTGAAGGAATAAACACAAAATAGAGCAGCTAATGTAATTAAACGCCTACTTGGAAAAACTGGGAGCCACTTAATATACCAAGAAAATATAAATGGAGATTAGACCAAGTGACTTATGTCATAAAACAGCCACCAAAAAAGACTGTGAGTGTCTCACCAGTTAACAATGACTTTAAAAAGAACATTACCTCATGTTTGAGTAAAGGCACTTTGCATCCAAGAGGATTATTTACATTGTTCAGTGTTTTTAGTTCCTCTACTATCATATATTGACTACGCAGCTGCGTTGACTGACAGTAACCTGAGTGAGAAGCATGAAGGCGTTGTCGGCTCTGAGGTGCTTGGTGAGGAACTCCACACAATGGCCCTCCAGAGCTGGGACTGCATATTTCTTTGCTGTGTACAGAGTCGTCATCACAGTCTCTGGACCAATATGGACCTCGTCGGAATACAGAAACCTGCACAGCAAAAATAAGAATAGCAAGAATAAGAATAAGCATTTTTCACCAAGCTACCCTAAGCTTCGAATTCAAATGTGAAGAAAATCTATATTTTCACGTGTATTTGGTTGAGGGGTGGGCATTTATTTTTTTACTGTGATAAATTTCTTGTCATGATAAGAATTTTGATTTTGATTCTAGTTAATGTCTAAAAATACTGTACTTGTTGTCTGGATCGTTACTTTTTAGAATCTTCTCCACTGTTTGCTTTAATAAGAGTATCAATACGTTTTAAAATATAATTAAATGCCGTTAATGTGTGCTGTGACTTCTTTATGTGACTGGTAACCTAAAGAAGCGCATTAAAGATGCATGTTTTTCAAGAGCAGTGTTTGTGTTTGTGTGGCTGTGACTGCTCTGTCATGCAGTCACAGCCAGGAAGTTGTGTGAAAAAGAAGTAGTAAATAGTTTTTATGGTCACGTTTATCGTTATTACAATTAGGCCTGTCACAATAAACAATAAATCAATTAATCGCATGATAAATTAAAACAAGCTCAATAATTTCCATTTGCATGGTTTATCGTTTTCCTCTTTTCTCTCTCTTTCTACAAGAACTGGTCTTCATTCTGGTGCTTTGGTCTCAGCCAGTAATTTTTTAAGAAGAATTTTGTCTATAATTTATAAATTTAGAAGACTTTATAATTTATTTTATGTTTCTGTTGTTTTATTTATTTATTTTGGATATTTAAAATGTCTTCCAGTGTTAAATGTTCATTAGAATTCAATGTTTATTGATCTTACAGAATGTGTTTTTCCATTATTATGCCATTACCTTTATATTACTTAAAAATGGTCCCAAAACAACAATGTCATCGTTTTTGGCAACATTTGTCATCATGACAGGCCTATGCACAATACTGCCACAAAATATTGTGATGAAACTTTAAGTCTATATTGTCCCTTACATTGTTTTCCCTTTACATTTTGTCACATAACAAAAACTTCAATATATTTTATTAGGATTTCCTACAATAGATCAAAACAAAGTAGTGCAGAATTGCTGAATGAAAATAATCTAGAGTTTTCTCCATACAGGTTCTCCATTCCGTAAATATAATCCATTTTCTAATACGCTTATCGTTCTCGAAGGGGCTGGTGTGGAAACAACTTGTGTTCCCTTGTTATTAAAATGACCTTTTCTGTTTTTCTCTGTGCATTGCTGGTGTGCAGCCATCTGAAAGCTGTGTTGGGGGGTCTGGGACCACCTGTCCCACCTTACCTGAGCAGGGCCAGGAAAGCTGCAGGCTCCACATCAGGGAGCTCTATTTCAGCCGAAGTGGTGGCCATCCCCCCGTTAAACATGGCATCAAACACGGCGCTGCCAGCGGCCAGGACGAACTTGTGAGCAGGTATCCTCTGGGCCTGTCTGCCTTTCCCGACAATGAACCTGACGTCGCTGAGCAGCTCGTTGTTGAAGAGGAAGGCGAACCGCTCCTTCAGGGAGCTCTTCGTCGCCTGCCAGTTGTAGACGGGCTCCCGCTGAAGGCCGAGGCCCGGCGGGGAGGCGGACGGTGCGGGAGCCGAGGCTGGCATGTTGCACAGAGCCGCTGCCGCTCCGCATTGTACCGAGTTGGACGGAGCCTCCGGACCGCTTTGGTTCGACGCCAATCCGCCGCCGCTGGCCATTACGAGCCACAGCAGTTTTTCTGCCTCTGATCCTGCAAAGAGCAAAGTGCTAATGATACCGTGTAGCGACCGCAGAGGTGATTAATTTATTTACGTGTTGTCCATCGCGCAGGAGGCCATTGCTCAGGTTCTTCGGTTGCTAAAGAGACGTACTTCCTACAAAAACACATTTTCCTCGTTTAGGATTGGACGGCGTCTGGCCTTGTTTAAGTCGCATTACTGCCCCCTGGTGGGCTCCTCCGTGTAGTTCCACAAATTTTCTACACTCATTCATCAACAAGAATTTAGATAAATAAATAAATGTTCCTCAATTTTAATGTTTATTTATATTAAGTGCACTTTTCGGTTTTGCTAAATCAGATATTACATATACATATATTAAATATGTGTATATTTGAAATTCTTAAATATTGAAATAATTCTAATTCTAAGATAATTAATTATGATGATTTTTGACATATATTTATTTAACCCTGAATTGAAGTCTGTGCGTCATACATTACTGACTCAAGATTGGAATTACATATATATATATTTTGCTTTATGCTTTTGTTCATATTAACTGCATTTGAATCATTATAGTGTGTAAATGTTTATTGAGCTTTTTTACTATACCGCTGCACTTTTGGAGATGATGCTTTGTTTGTCGTTTGTTATAGTCAACGACTAGATCTCGGTGTTTCTTGTTTTAAAAAAGTATGTAATCTCACAATAATGAAAAAATAACCCGCTCGCATTGTTTCCTGTGTGATTAGCATGAAACATGGCAGATTGCCCGCCTCACTGAGCATGAGCAGTTGTGTACGAGAGCGCCCCTGAACGTTGGTAAGAGGTAAAAAAAAAAAAAAAAAGAAAAGAAAAGAAAAAAACCCGCATTGATGATCCAGAAAGACGAGAGGGACAAGACTGGGTTCACAAGTGAGAGCAGGACTGAAAGTTTGATGACTGCAACAGATCCCTCTTTTCCAAACATGACACAGACTAATCGGGGACTTTTCTGGAGCTGATTTCTGTTGATTGTATTTTCTCTTCAAGAAAACCCCAGACGTTCAACAATGAGCGCTTCTGCGGGGACGGGGGTGTTCATGCTCTCACTGATGTCCATCCCTTTCTGCTACTTATTCAATTCCTTCATTTACAACAACAGGTAAGTATATTTTCAACTAACTCGGTTTGAGGATCACAAAACTATAAATGTGTAGTGCTATTAAAATTGCTTTATTCTAGAGATCAGAATTTTTGCTTAATATTCAGTGCAGAAGCTTTCTTCTTCGCTGGGTGCACAGCAGTCCTCATTCTGACCATTTCAGTTCGTTTTATGCTCAAGAAGAAGGCTCCTGTTGATCCTCTTTTCTATGGTATGATTTCCTTGTCTTGACTCTTAAAACGTTTACTGCTTAATATATCCACTACTTTGTTATTCATGACCACAAAATTATTATTATTGTTATTTTTGTTTACTAATCAACTAACTAAAGATTTCAATGCAGTGTATGCAGTATTGGCATTCCTGAGCGTGGTGAATCTGATCATTGGGCTGGAGCAAGACAACATCATTGATGGCTTTGTGACGTTTTACCTCAAAGAGGTAAAAACTGCTGTGCATACAGTGTGTGGCTCACAAACATGTTTCCACATATAGATTTTACAGATAAATCTCTGTGTTGCAGGCAGAACCACACATTAATACAGCGCATGGACATATGATTTCCTATTGGGATGGCTGTGTGCATTATCTTATGTATCTGCTTATGATTGCTGCCATTACTTGGGGGTATGACCTGTCCATCCAAGTGTGTGTCCGTACATGTGGTTCCGGCAGTAATAATAGCGGTGTTATATGGTTTGCGCAGGGACAGTTACCGAGCGATTGGACTGTACTGGGTGGGTTCTTTTCTCATGGGCACCATGGTCTACATTCTTGGGAATGCTGTGGGTAAGAACACCAAAAATAACGGGGGTATCTTTAGATGAGCAACTCTTAATTCTCAAGTGAATCTGTGTTTCTCACAGTGATATGTTATCTTGTTATGTATTTTGTCCAGGAAAATATGGGAGCCAAGTCACTCCTCTCTTCGTCCTCCACATGCTTTATATCACAGTGTCTGTTTGGGCTTGCTTCCGGATCTTAAGTCAACCCTCTACACACGATGCTCAGTTAACGGTAAGTTACTGGATTCCTCTGCACATCCTCAATTATTCTACATGGGGTGTTGCTTTAGACTCACTTGAATAGATGACTTGAACCATCTGCTACAGTCAAATCTCATCATGTACTCTTTAGTACATCTTCTGCTGAATGCTCTCTGCATAGGATATAAGACACAGAAGTGAACATTTCCAGAAACCGACTGATTCACCACGCCAATCATCAACATCAGCATTTCACTATAGTTCCAAGTGAAAAAACATATTACCAGGGTAGAAAATGAATGTTGCAGGCTGCTAAACATTTGAAATAAAGCAGTTTAAACTCTACTTTCCTGAAGGATGAACTACTGCAGTTCATCCTTTTTGTTACTTTGAGTATAAAATAGTTTATACCAATGACTTCTGCCTCCACCTGTCTGTGAAGACACAAGGAGTAAATTCTGTGGTCAAAATAATATTGTAGGGTTTTAAGGGTTAGATAGTTTTACTCCTCTTGGTTTCAAAGGCAAAAATCAAAGTGACACCAAACCCACGCCGAATGTGGATAAATAACAGATTTCAAAAGGTTAGTTTGGATTTTTATGAAGTGTGGTTATTACCAGTAATAGTTCATCAGTGATTCTTTTGTACAATGGAAACAAAACCTACAAGTTTATTGAGTTCTTGGCAGAACTACTGAGAAGTCGAATCTGATCTGGAGGGAGCGATGGAAAACACGGGGTAATTAGGTTCCAGGGATAAACATTCAGGGTAACAGTGCTAATTATAACATACAGGCATTTCATTGCCTCAAAATTAATTACACATGAAAAAACTATGATTCTCAAACTCAGCTGTAACAATTTGAACATAAATTTTAAGCAGATTTGTGCTCGTAATGTGAATCTCTGTCTGAAATAAGTGGTCAAAATGAGAATATATCACAAATTTCTTTCACATGCTGACTTTGTCTTATAAAAAGCAACACTTTAGTATGTCTGACACAAAAATAAAAGACAAAGGAAATAGAAGCATTTAACATGAACTTTTATTTCTGCACATTTTCACTCCAAACTTAAAAATACAAATAGCAAGAACGTGTCTGTAGCCGACAGTCTCTATGATAACAAGAAGCAGCAAAAACAGGAAAGACACCTGCTCTGTCAATAAATGGGAAGGCAATACTCTCCATAATAATAATAATAACAAATTTAATTGAAGATTAAATTCTTCCAGGTCATCATACTTATCTTAAATCTCTAATTTAGTAAGCACTGGTGACTGCAGATTTATACTTCCATTGGCTAATTCATATTATTAAGGAAAATAGAACCAAATTGGTAGGCTTTGTTCATATGTAATAATACTTAACGTTATTTGTATATATGAACCTAATAATAACCTATACACCCATTATGTGTATAGATCCTAGTCCAGAAAATAAGAGTACAAATTGCTGATGTAACTTTTTCAACAACAGCTCTGATCTCAGTGGTGATCTTTGGTCATTTTCTCTCAATGATGAAGACAGCAAAGCGCTTTAAGCTGTAGATGCTCATGTCAGGAGCACAGACAGTTGAAAACTAGTCGAATGTCATTTTTCAGAGCATTCAGGAATCACAGCGGACAAACTTGCTCCAGAGACCTCTGGATTTGCTGTTTATCGTCTACCTCATTCCAGCTTTGGCCTTTTGTGTCTTCAGAGGCTTGGTAAGAAACTGTGACAGGGTCAACAAGTATAAATCCTGGACTGATGAAATGATTCATCAGTGGCCCGTGTTTGTTTTGGAGGTTGTTCTGGACTGCCCCAGTAAATGGTGTGAGGACTACACCCAGCAGTTTGAGCCATACCTAAAAGATCCCTCCGCCTACCCCAAAGTCCAGGTAACTCAATGACATGAAATATGATAAAACATCATCTAAACACATCCTGATCTTTAATGTCTTAAACTGCATTCACATTTGCCAGATGCTAGCGAGCATGCTGTATTCTGGACCCTACTACATCATCACCCTGTATGGGTTGTTGGTCCCAGGATGTGAATGGGTGCCCGATCTGACTCTTGTGCACTCAGGTGCTCTGGCTCAGGTAGGTAATACTGATCATTTTGAGCACAGCGGAGGGTAGGCAAGTCAAACGTTTTTGCACACACAAGTGCAAAAAAAGTGTTTTTTTTTATTTATTTTCATTTCATGTTTCAAACACAAACTGTTAGGCATTTTGAGGGATTTTACGTGAGACAAACAGAAAGTATTCAAGAATACTTAAAGACATACCAGACACTTTAGAGATAACTAGTTATTATCTCCACAAATCTGGTCGTTATGGAAGAGTAGTAAGAAAACAGTTATGGCTGAAAAGATGCCTGTAATGATTCACTAGAGGGACCCAGAAAATCAGCCACGACACAGGAGTGAGCGGTAAACTCAGATATTTATTAAAAGGCAGCTAAAACCAGGCACACAGGATCGTCAGCTGCAGCACTGGCTTGGCGATCAGTTACTGTAGTGATCGGCTGAGGGACAAGGCGGAGATGCTGCGCTGGCGCAGGGCTCGGGAGGAAGTGCCTGGGAAGGGGAAGCGCTGATGCAGGGCAGCGCACCAACCTTGTGAAGCAGCAGAAGAACCAAATCCAGATCCGAATTCTTACTCAGACAGGCCGAGGTCATACACAATCGGGGCTGAGAGCAGAATCCGTGGGAGTGGGCGAGAGCGGTGTAACTGAAACAGGCGTGGGTCGAGATCCAGATGGGTGATCAGTAACAGTCCGACAAGGGCAAGGCAGAAGGGGCAAATCCGAGGAACAAAGCGTGGTAGTAACTATGAGGGTGAGGTAGAAGTGCTGGAAAACTACTTGCTGAAAGCGTTCGATAATCTGGCAGCGTGGTTGTGACTGAGAGAGGCTTAAGAAGGGAGACAATCAGGAAGCAACACAGGTGCGAGGAATAACGGAAATGAGGGACGTGACATGAATTGGCTCAAACAAAAAACACAGAGTACAATGCGAACATCACAGATGCCAAAGTAAATCTTTGTTAAAGTTGGTCACAAACCTTGTAGGGAACACACAAAACATTTGGAAGAAGTAGGTCAGATGAGAAAAATCCAACTTTTTGGTCCACAACCAAATGCTATGTGTGGTGGAAATCCAATGCTGACGCAGCATCCAAATAAAGAAACATGGTGGTAGCAGTATTATGCTGTGTTGATGCAAAGAAGCTGGTCAGTTTTGTCGAACAGACAAAATCAATGATAAACGACTTAATTTGGCTCACCTCACTTGACCTTTAGTAAAACACTCACTAACCTGTCAGAAGAAACAACTTATTTCCTTTAACAGATCACCTAAAAGTGATTTGCTTAATGTATTGCAGAGATTATGCAGCAATAGAGTTGCGCAGCCTCTCACTTTATTTACAGGCTTTTTATGGAGGTTGTGTAAAAGATTTAAGTTGAACTAACAGGAAGTCTCCAACTGCCACATTTGTGAATGTATCTGAAAGGGCTTCAACTATTCACCTTCAGTCAGGGTTTTTTCTAAAAATTGCATCCGTTTCTGTGTTAACTTTGTGTCTTGGTATTTAAAATAGTGAGTTAATATGTCAGTGTAATAGTTTTGGCCTTATTACACAGAGGTGAAAGAGTTCTGCGGGAAAGCAAAGGATTTTGACCAGATGACAGAAAAAGAGTGACTTCATGGTGACATTGTGGTTATTCTTTAACTTTTTCTACTGTAATGTGTCTGGACTCATTGACTTGTTCTTTAGTGAATTAACCAGGGAGCACAATAGAGACATCTATTCAGATCTAAAAGTGGAACGCTATGAAGATTGGCGGCAGCAGCTAGTGCGCCACTCTCATCTCCGCCATACAAAGCAGCTATTGTGTTTGAGCTCCAAGCTGCCACGTCACTCATCAGTGGGACTAAGGGCAGAAGGTGACTTCAGACCGAGAGGAATGGTGGTATTGGTGGTATTCACTTAAATGTCAACTGCTCAGCGGGAGCTATAAAAAGAAGCGCTGATGGTCCAGAAGGCTGGCTTGCTATGAAACACGTCCATTTTCAGTAGCTTAATTAGAAAAGATGACAGGGCGGGTTTAGTTACATTTCAAGTTATTTAGGGGTATGTCAACAACTACACGTCTAGATCCAATGGCTTACTAACAGAAAATATTAGCTGTAATTACATCATCTTCTCCTGTTGTGTTAACCTTTCATTTTACATTTAAAATATATACTATGCTGAAGTTTAATATATGGCAATATTGAAAAGAAAATACTGCACCCCAAGCTTCCCATATAATTCTAATTTATGACAATGTCATATTGATTAATTTTTTTAAATATTTTTTTTATTTGACAGAAAATATTTTTTAAATCCAGTTTTCAGCCTCACCAAATCACTTGGAAGGCGCATCTTGTCAGTGATGCATTCAAAACTTTAGTCTCTTCATCCGATCTCAGTTCAATGTTGCATTTTGTTATGATTGAAAACAAACATACTGATTGAAAGATTAGAAAAATTTGCTTGAGATGCACTACATTGGGTCAAATCTCATTTGCCAGTAAGTAGAACTATTTTATGTCATATGGCAGCTATAAATACAAAGAATACAGATGGTGTTCCTCAAGGTTTCATTCTCAGCCCACTGTTTTAAAAAAATGATCTGTTTTCTTTGAAAGGAGTGTATCCACATCCCACATCTAGACTTTCCAGTTTTTGCTCTTTCTGCCATAAAAACTCTTTTAAATATATCAGGCTGTAATGACATTCCCTCTCCTTCAGGTCTTCTAGATTCTGGAATTGCTTAGGTCATCCCAAACAACAACAACTTGAATTTTCCTCTCACTAAGCCATTCTTCCGTTAATCTGGGTGTGTAATTGGACTGACTATAATGCTTAAAATGTTCAGCTTCTCTTCCTCCTCAGCTTTTAACAGACATCTGAAAATTATGGGTGAAATATGACTGGTATTGGGAGGTTTTCATAACTTTATCCGCCTTGAACAAAACCTCTGATGCTGCCACCTCCATCTTTAGGTGCACTTTCACTCAGTCTGTGGACTGAATGGAATTATGGAATTGGGTCGAAACACATCTCAGTGTGTTTTGTCAGATATGGTCTATCAGCGTGCGACTTGTATATACCCCTCAGGTAATCAAATACCTATTAACCAAAGAGCAGAGCTGAATAATCAGCCCTGGAGTCAACTCTGAGAATATCTGAGATGTGGAGAAGCTGCTGGCATCTTTATATCAGGCCTGACATTGTTTTTTTTTTTTTTAGGCAACAGCTTCTATAAATCCCGTTTGCTTTAACTTTACATTTTACATCCTTAAATGTCTAACGTTTCCTGTAATTTTTAAAAAATCCTAGCCCCTGCTTGTTCCTCACTGTAATTTCTTTCTCATGCGTCTTTTTCTGCTCTGTTTTACAGGCCCAGTTCTCTCACATCGGTGCATCCCTTCACACACGGACACCGTTCTCTTACAGAGTACCAGCTGACAGTCAGCTTGTCTTCTTGCTTGTTAATGTCCTGTACGCTCTTGTGCCTCATGCTTTGTGCTACCGTTGCTGCACGCAACCAGTCTTCTTCCTCAAGCCAAAGGGAGAGAAAAAAACACAATGACTCGGCACCTCTGAGACAGACAAGGCACACTACAGAGGGCTAAAAGCCTTAAAAAAGCCAGAATAACTCGCAAAGCCCTGATTTATATTTGCATTTACCCACAGTTTCTGGTTTTGGAGCTGGGGTCCCTCCACCCCCTTCAAAGTGTGTGTTAAACAGGAAACTGAATCAGTGCCATGTCTGGTTGTTTATGCTGTAAATGTGATGAAGTGTATTTTGTGTATTTAAAAATATGTTTGTGGGTTTTAAACTATTTGTCCTAATATATTCAAATATATATATTTGTCAACTAAAGTATTTGCTTTATGGGCTTAAGATTTGAATTGGCAAAGAAATAATTTGTGTTTTTGTGTCTTTCCATTTGAATCCAATTCTCAAAGCAATAGAGGTTAATATAAGTCAGAACTACTTGCTGATGCATTCCTTTCAAATGCCACAATATCACCTCAATATGGATAAAACAAAGATTTATGGACAATTTCAACTTTATCTATTGATTTCAATAAAAACTTGCTTGTTTACCATTGTTTCATAAAATGGACAGGAACATGTTTTATTTTTTTTATCTCTGATGTCTTTTTGTTTGCATACATGTCCATCCAAAGTCAGTCACTATAATGAATGTATTACCCAGAGCAATCTTTTCAATTATTGGATTGGTCAAATAACTGTTGTGGGCATGTGTTTGTAAAATAAATATGAAATATGATGAATTGAATATATATGTAAAAACAATGTGTGTGTGTTCATTGTAGGGCATTTCAATGGCAGACTTTATAAACAGTGCAAGATAAGAATATAAATGGGATTTTGTGAGAATAACTACTGAAACATTTTTTTTAAATTAAAAATGCTTAAACAATTTTTTTGTTTATTTAGTTTTTGGATTGGCAAAAAAAGGGAAGTACTTTCCAGAGCCTCTTTCTGTCATTTGCACAAGATTTTGCCTGCTATGATTTTTGCAAAGTAGAAAGAGTAAAACATACATTTTTAGACTGTACTAAGAGAATAAGAGGGAAATACTAATTATAAGACTTCATAAAAATCAGCTGATTCAATTTTGGAGTTAGTTTTAGTGGAGGATTAGAGCCACTGCAAAAGAAAGAAACGTATGTTTTTTTTGTCAGTGGCCACAATCCTCTTCCGCAGATGTTTTTAATTTTGATTTTTGAAAGAGTCTAATGATAATGGATTATGATCCATTCTCTAACTGAGAAGGTGGCGATAACACTAACAGCTGAAAGTTGTTTGCCAACTGGCATAAAGTAAAAAATATAAATAGAAGGATAAATCCATAGAACATGATTTGTTGTATTTAAAAATATCAGAAAGAAAGAAGAAAATCATTCAAAAGTGTTTTTCTTGTTTTATTTCAATTTCCAAAATGAACTTTTTGTATCAAATTTTATGAGGATTTAATTTAATGTGTTTTTATTTTATTTTTTTTATATTATATCGTTTATTTGGTCTGAGTGACATTGTGGTTTACACTCCAAGCCAGTTGGTGGCGGTAAACGACAATGTTGTTTACTAACAGCCAACAAACGAGAAAGAAGAAGAAGACTAGTTCGCCTGTAGCCAACAGACACTGAATAATCGCATTTCTTTTCATTATGCAAATACGTACATATTCTGATTATATTAGCTAAGGTCTTGAGAAAAACTCGCAGCTTAATCAGGGAGAGTATTAAAACCCGTTCTAAAATAGAGCTGTTTGCTAACGTTAGCTTAGCTAGCCGCGGCTAGCTTCAATGGCAGCCCCCACTACTCCTCTTGTCTCTACTTCTACATTAAGGTTTGAAACTCATTCTTTTGTCTTGTTAAAAAAAAAAGTAGTAAATAAAAGCTACATTATAAACACAAGTCGACCAATTATTTAAATACAAACTATCGCTGCTCTGGACTGGGCAATTTTCAAAAGCACGTTGAAGCATGTCGGTTTTCATCACCCTGTTCTTGCAATCCATCAACATAAGAAAACATCACCTAGTCAGTTGTTTCCAACAGAGTCGAGCTTACTGTCTCTACGGCTCTTCTATTACAGCTGTGTGTGGTGTGTTTATGTTACTGTTTTGTTGTTGTTCTTTTTACACTTGCAGTCAGAAGCAGCGAAGAGTTGCAGAGAGGAAGGAGAGAAGAAGACGGAAACGACAAGCTCTTGCTCAAGCCAGAGAATGTGGTATAAACCCTATTAAGACTTACTGACAACATTCATTTCGTCGTTGCCTCGATGGGACGCTGAGTCTTTTGGTGCTTTATTGTAGAATTGAAAAATGACGCTGAAGAAGAGGAAGAGGTGAATGAAGGAGATAGCGAGGGGGACAAGGCTGCTGAGGATGAAAGGTAGGTCAACACTTCTGTCGCTGCTGTCCTGCAGCTGCCAAAAACTTCAGTAGATCAGTCCTCAATTGTATTCTGTATTTTTGCTTTCCAGACAGCGACAACATGAAGAGTGGCTGGAAAGAGAGAGGCTGGCTCAGGAGGAATTCAGGCTGAGGACAGAGAGGGAGGAAGCTGCAAGGAAAAGAAAAGAGGAGGAGGAGGTAATTTTGATGATTTAGAAAGGAAGAAGCTTAGTTGCCAGTTTGCACAAATTTGTTGCTGTCACAACACGCAGACATGAATTTGTTTTTTTCCCTTCCTGTTGCCAACATGTTTGAACAATAAATAAGTTGGACTTAGAATAATTTTCCTGGCAGAAAACGGTAATATTTCACATTGCTTTGCACTGTAGTGCTTCAATTTTGTTGTTTGGTATCTTATATACAATAAATATGACTTGTGCGGTTTATTTTGCACCCATCAAACACAAATTCTGTGGATATTGGTGCGCAAACGGGCAAAATGGGTAAGCGATCTATGTCATAAATGTAGATTTCAAATGGTTGCTGTTCTTGAATTCACAGCGAATGATAAAGGAGGAATGGGAGGCCCAGCAGAGGAGAGAACAAGAGGAAAAGGATCAGAAGCAGCGGGAGAAGCGCGACAGAGAGGTGAAACGGACTCCAGGAGGATAGAAAATAAAAGCAACATATCCTCTGCTGCTAACTTATCAAAAAAAATTAAAATAATACAATAAGTTCATCAGATGAACACGTTTTTCCTCTGTGAATGATTATTACTTTTCCTTGACTTTGTGGCACAAGCAACCATCATGTTCCTTCCCTAAGATACACTCAAAGCGAAAAAAAGCTTACACCTTCAGCTTTCACATCAAGAATGTATCTTTTACTTTGTTTGGGATTGTATGTAAAATTGATTGACACATCTGTCGGGTTTCCTTGATATCTTGGGTGATTTTTGTGCCTGTCAGGCTTTGTGAATGAACTCTTAACCCCCGATAACAGATATGCTGCAGTATGTTGACGTCTTCACGTTTTCACAAATCGTGTGTTTAAAACATTTGTAGGAGGCCGTTCAGAAAAGGTTGGATGAAGCCGAGAATCAGGTAAAAACAAAGATATGTATCACTTATAAGAGCAGGGAACCTTTTATGTCTGTAGGAGACAGAGAATGTGGTATTTAATCCAGTGTCAGCTCTTTGTGCTACTGAAGACTCAAAGCTGAAATGTGTTTTTTGACTTCTTATGTAAGTCAAAGTTTGTTGTCTTTTTTTAGCTGGAAAATGGAGGACCGTGGATGAATCCCGAGGCTCCTGCTACGACAAACTCGGAAAACTTCGGAACGGAGCGCGACGTTGCCAACTGCCCTTTCTTCCTGAAGACAGGAGCATGCCGATTTGGAGACAGGTTCTGTTTGTGTCTTTTTTATTTTTATTTTAAAAATATAGCATATGAGTTAAATATAAAATATATTGCAAGTAATGCTTTACCTAAAGGAACTATTCTTTGTATGTGGTGGTTTATTTCGATCCATAAGCGCAGGTGTTCTCGGAAGCACATCTATCCGACTTCCAGCCCGACCCTGCTGGTCCGCGGTATGTTCAAGACGTTTGGAATGGAGGAGTCGCGGCGGGACGATTACGACATGGATGCCTGTTTGGAGCACAGCGAGGAGGAGCTGCTGGATTCTTTCCTCGAGTTTTACCACGATGTTCTGCCGGAGTTCAAGAGCATCGGCAAAGTGGTGCAGTTCAAGGTGATGGGAGACAAGAGTGTTCACTGAAAATGTATCTAACGGTCTGAAAACCAGATTTTCTCGGATATCATTATAATGTACGCTGATCATTCTATTTTTAGGTCTGTTGCAATCATGAACCACATCTGAGAGGGAATGTTTACGTTCAGTTTAACACGTAAGTTTCTCATTTTGTCTTTCTAAGCTGCTTACTGCTACTTTTTTTTTAGATTTTATGTGATATAGTGCACAGAATAACTGATAATTGTGAAGGCCAAGGAAAATTATACCTGGTTTCAAAATCTAAAAAGTATGGTGTGTGTATTTATATTCAACTCTCTGAGTCAACACTTTGTTGAGCCACTTTAACATATAGCTGTCAGTGTGCAGGTTACTAGATGTTTGTTTTTCCATTCTTCTTTTATGTCAGACTTGATGTAGAATATTTGACAGCAATGTTAAAGTCTTGCTACTCATTTTCATATGGATCGTGTCAAGATCTGGGTTGTGACTCAGCTGTTCTTACACATGAACATGCTTTGATCTAAACTTTGTTACCTAACTCTCCAGTCGTATCCCAGACCCGTCTTTGTTTCTTGGTCTTTTATGAGAATGCCTCTTCACAAATATTCTCTAACAAACATCTTAGGCGCTCACAGAACATTTATACTGAGATTAGACGACACACAAGTTGACCCTATTTGCTCGTTAGGTGTGAAGGCAATTGAGTTTAATAGGTTTTATGTGGGGGTGTCGAAGTAAAATGGGCTTGATACAAATGCACACATTTTTAATAAATATTTTGTAAGAAGAAATTATTATAGTTAAATTATTTTGCTTCAACTTCACCATTAAGATATTTGTGCTTGTCTACGTATGCCATAAAACATGTTAAATTTGCAGCTGTGAAGACAATTTGTTGAAAAGCTCAAGTGTGGTATGAAGCCATTACATGTTGTCCTGTTGTCTTGGCTTCGTGTCCAGAGAGGAGATGTGCAAAGAGGCCATTGTGAAGTTCAACGGGAGGTGGTATGCAGGCCGGCAGCTTCAGTGTGAGATCTGTCCTGTTACACGGTGGAAGAACGCCATATGTGGTGAGTTAGCTCTCACATGTCACCTTAAGGGTGGAGAAGCAACATTCGTTTCAGTGTGTTGACTATTTCATGCTTTTTTTCTTGTTAGGACTGTTTGACAGACAGAAGTGCCCTAAAGGCAAACACTGTAACTTTCTGCATGTATTTCGAAACCCGGGCAACGAATTCTGGGAGGCCGACAGGGACCTCCAGGTGTCCCCCGATCGCAGCATCAGGGGGAGTCGCAGGGACGAGTGGCATTCGGAGCGCTACAGGGAGCGACCGCGGAGGCAGCGCCGCAGCAGCCGGAGCCCGGCAAGATCAGAGCGATCCCACAGATGGTGGGAGGACGACCGGGAGAGGAGCAGGAGCAGAGAGAGGAGGACGTCCCACCAGCGCAGAGAAGACAGGTGGTCCTCTAGGTCGCGACACAGTGACAGGAGGACGGACCTGCACCATAGCAGGAGTAGGGACAGATCAAGGAGCAGAAGCAGAGAGAGAGAGCAGCGTAGAGATAAAGAAGGGGAGAATAAATACAGAGACAGAGGTGATGATGGGGACCCTCGAAGAGAAACAAGGGAGAGATCAAGAAGCGCAAGTAGAGAAAAAAAGAGACACAAAGAAAGAAGCCCAAAGATATCAGAGAAAAGTCTTTCTGATGATACAAAACCCTACCGCCATCACAAGCGCTCCAAGAAGAGCAAAAAGAAACACAAAAAGAAAAGGCTCTCGTCTGAAAAGACACATTCCTCCACGGAGTCAGGAAGTGAGAAAGACTCAGAGGAAGAAACTTGTGGTAATCCTTCAACACAAAGTCCGAGTGGAGGCCTTAAAGAAGAAGAGGGAACTCAGGAAAAATGTGCTGGTCAGAATGATTTGGCTTCAGAGGTGAAAACCGAGGCCTCTGCTGAAATTAAGACTGAACTGACAACAAACGGGGACATTTCTTAATTTCTTCGTCTTTAAAGTCATCCACTGCTAGCTTCATCAGAATAAGTAGTGTAAACATTTCATGGATGCTTTATGGATTTTTAGTAATATCTTTCTGGTGAAAGCTTTTTACAGACTCTGTGTTCAGATTATGTTATGAAATGGTCAAATATATTTCATAACATAATTCAAGACAGCTTTTTAGCGCGGCTTAGCTCATAGACACGTGAATAACTTGGATACGTTTTAAAATAAATGCTCGGTATTGGGATTTGAAGCACTTCCTGGCTCTTCGGTACAAACAAAAACATCAGAATGGGTTGTCCTTGAATACATTTATTGTCTCAGATTTAAGAAATACTGTTGGCAGTGTTAAATATAAAACAAGTCATTTAGCCATTTAGTCATTTAGCAAAGATGGTTTTGTTCAATAATGGGGTTGAGATTACAGAAAAGAAACACGCATCACCTAAGATGAGCATCCATCTTGTTCTTCTGCATTTAAAACCTGTTTGGATGTCTTTGTATCTCCTGCTCATAATTACTATTCCACAAAGTTTACATAGTTGTGAGATAGGAATATAAAATACAGTCATCTGTAATCGAATAGTACCCACATACTTTGTTAGAAGTCCCTTTTTCTGGCTTTATTTTTTAGACACCATTAAGAAGGTTAAACACAGTGTTCTTTGGTCACAGGTGAGTCTAAGAATGAACTAAACCTTTTACCAGTGGTTATGATTTCTTTTTTTTTTAAGTCACTATCCTGTCCTGAAGACTTGAAGAGACCCAGTGAAGATTGATCACAAAAATGTAAAATTTTCACTTGAACACTTTCAGAAAGGAGATATGATCCATACTCGTGACGAAAACAACAATACAGAGAACAGAAAGCTTAGCACGCCGCAGCAAAATCAAAGACCACAAAGTTCAACATATGTAAACAGTTCATATCTGCAAAAAGTCCAAACGGACACAGAAAACAATTCTGATGCTGTGATCTACCCAGGTACAAAGGGTACTGTAATACTGACCTAAGTTGGTGCCTCATACTACAGGAATACTTTACAATAGAGTGTCTGCATTTGATCTAAAAACAAAATGGCACAAAATGGGAACTTATGTTCTTTGAGACAAACATTTAAATCCAACAAATGCATTTTGCAATAAGATTTATTACCAAGACTGCACAGTGGTCAAATGATTTTAACCCCCCCCCTCGGAAAGGACCAGGACTTTGTAATGGCGAACAATTTGTACAGCCAAGGATTCAGAAAATGCCTAAAGAACAGCTTTACGCCGTGTTAACCTTCCTGGTGTCTGTAGAAGAGGCACTAGCAGCACTTAAAAGTCTTAATTACTAATTCTGCAAACAGTGATCAATGGATGATCTAAACATGCTGGAGTTGTGACATTAGTGCTACATTTCTCTCTGTTGAGTTAAGATGTTGGGAGAAATACTTTACAGGAAGTTGGACAGCGGAGACACACAAACACCACATTTGGCACCACACTGAATGATCATTACAGTACAGAGCAGTACAACGATGCCGATTATATACATACAACACCGACACTGGACAGGAAAGGACACAAAGACGTGGATGTGAACAGATCTGCATCTGTGGGACGTAGCGAGAGGCAGCGGGGTGATCTATGTCAGCCCGATTTCTTCTAAGACGCTCCGCGGTGCCTCGGCTTCCTGCAGGGGAGAAACAAAAACACATCTCCTGCATTTCTACTGTGAGTGTAATTAATAGCAATAACCATGCAGGCCTTCATAGTGAGCTACGACAACAATAGCACCGCATGCTTTGCTAAAAATAAAATCACTGAGATGGGAATCAGTCAGCTTGAAGTGGCTATAGCTGGACACCAGCACAAACAGGCGGGGTGTCGAGGAGGTTTAATTCAAGCGCTGCAGGCTTAGAATAAACAGATGGCAGCAGGTGCAGATGGCTGCACATTGGAAAATGCAATGCGTCAAGATGCCACAGCGACCCTTGTTTGGTTCCCTGCCCAGGGAAATTCTTTTAATAGATACACCAAGAACTTCTACGAGGTAACGACTACAGGTTTCTTCTTCATGGAAAGAATTTCTAGTTACAAACTTTAAAGATGGGAATTTTCTTAAAGCAAGCAAACCTTTTATTATTGGAAATTAATTTTGCAGTTCTAATTTGCTAAATCGTCTTTTGCTTTGAATGTCCACAGTACTGGACCCGTTCAAATGCCGATCGTACCTCCTGCAGCAGGTCGGCCTGCTCGATGGCCTTCAGCACGTTCTTCTTGGAGGTTTCCTGAGCTTCTCCGCCCAGCAGGAACTCATCCAGAATGAAGTAGGCCTTCTCAAAGTTGAAGATGATATCCAGCTCACACACCTGTGTGGGAACGGTATGGCAGAGATGAATAACAAAAAGAAAGATACAAAGGAGACTTTGTTTTTTTTACAGTAGCAGGTTTTCATCGTGGTGTTTGTGTGACTCACACTGCCAAAATATTTGTCCAGTAGCTCCACATATCTGTGAATGATTTCCAGAGTGATCAGCTCATTATCCTGATCCTCGACAGCACAGCAAAAGTACAGACTGGCATATCTGCAAAAATAAAAAACACAACAATGAAGGCAGGAAATGCAACAGAGACATTTGGAAAAGATTTAGTTAGCCTTTTATTATTTTCTCCACAGCTTAAAAGAATGTAAATGTTAGAAGAGTAATTTTTGCTCAATCATCCAGAATTGATTTACAATATTTAAAAGTGTTGTATATGCAAAATGTAAAAACAGAACATATTGAAACACAATAAACTAGATTGAAATTGTAAAAGCGTATCAGTATTAGGTAGTCCCTGTATAAAATGACAATACAACTCTACCGTTTAGTGAAAGTGGTTGTGTTTACCTTACAGACTGGATTAGAAGAAACTAGTTTTAAGGTTGACAGCTATAAAGATATTACTTTTAATACTAAGGGCTGTAAACAGATGGCAACAAGTTGGGACCTGTTATGTAAAAAGTTTTTTTTGTTTCTTTTTACATCATCTACCTTTTGTACACAATCTTGAGGTCTCTCCATTCCAGGAAGCTGCACATCTTAGGCTTCCTGGCTAGTATGGTCTGGACCAGATCCCTGGAGATCTTCTTCCTCTCCTTGTCAGACAGAGGGACATACCATTTCTGAAGCCGCAGCTTCCCCTGCCGGCTGAACAGCAGCATGAACTGCATCTGAGGGGGAAGATCCGAGGGTGAGACAAACAAGAATCATAATGGGTGAGAGGCACTGGGGCAAATGAAACCGAACGGTGGATTGGGGGATTTTTTTATTTATTTATTTTTTAGGTTTAAACTCACAAACCACAACAACATTTAGCATAAAACGAACGAAGGCAGTTTGTGACAGAAAAACTCATTTATCGCAATAAGTTGAAATGCGCTAGTTGCAGGAAACGAATGAGATGTTAACAATAACAACACGACACTAATATTTTATCAAATTTGGATCACATCTTGTACATCGTTCGCCTTGGGGGCGTTTGCATTATGTTTTATTGGCTCGCATCAGCTAATGTCACTTAATTGCCCGATTTTTAAAATCAACACCACGTTACGTGACATTTGCGCCCCCCTCCTGCGACGTTTATCTACTTACGGCACAAACAAGACGGCAAAGACAAGATTCGTTACCATTGGAATCGACCTTCCAGTTAGAGACTTGACCGGCTGCAGCTTCAGAAAATTAAAGCTGAACACATAATCAACACAGGACGAGAGAGGTTTAGCTAGCTTAGCTTCCCGTCCAGCCTGATGCTAAACTGCCTAGCGGATACTGTTGACACACCAGCTGCGCTGTGATTGGCTGGAAAAGTCACGGCTCTACAATTTGATTGGTTCTGAGGTTCCGTTAGTCGTTACGTTAATGTGGAACTGAGAATAGGTGCTGATGGCTGTGGCTGAAAGTTTCCTGGGTGCTTAGTTTCGCTTCTCTTTGTTTAACTATAACATTTATGACTAAAACTAGGAGAAATCCGTCCAGAGAACAATCATGAAGGTAAAAGGTAATTATACAAGAAATAGACGTTACTCTAAAAACTGCAAATATTATTTTTTGAAAACGAATTAGTAAAAAAACTCAAACAACGGCTTGCGTTGCTAATGGCGTTAAGATATGATTAAATGTGACTGGGGCTCCAGTTTAAGCAACTGAAGCAGGCATTTCAAACACAACTCTCTTAGGTGTATTATTGTAGTGTATTATCTCTTTTCTTATTTCTAAGTTACTTTCTGCCCCCAAACTTTCAGGCCAGGGTTCCATTTGAATGTAATTTGCTGCACACGGAAGTTGCACTTGGTTTATTTCGCATTGTAAAAAGCATTGAATCACTGAAGACTCTTCCAGAAGTCTTCAGTGATCCCATAAAGAAGGTACACATAAAAGCATATGAAGAGTCATAAAATAATGTTTTCCACTTTACCAATTTCTACGAGTTTGCTTTTTGTTACACTCAAATATTTCAGTTCACCAGGCAAATTCGGGTGAATACAGTTTTCAAATAATGGTTTCATTTATGAAGGGGAAAAAAAACATCAAAACCAATCAGGTAGTGAATTATTTATTTTTCTGTAAACTAAACAATAAATTGTTTCACCGTTGGCAACTATGGCAGTCTGACATCTTCGTGAAGGAATTCTGGTCCTGTCCTCTTTGCAGAATTATTAATCAGTTACCTTTGCACTGAACTGTATAATGTCAGTGTCAAGTTTCAGTATTGTCATTCAACAAAGACATTGACAAAAACAATATTTGTATGTGTGATCATTTACATAAGATATATTAACCAAATTAATGCATGTATAAGTTCTTATTTAAACATTGACATTAAATTTTAATTTGATTTAATCATTACATTTTCTACGTAATTCAGCATGTGTATGTAGCTTATTTCGTTATTTTTTTTAATGTATTAATTACAGTTTTATTTAAACCAGCACATGTATGGATTTTAATTTAGCAAAAACGATCGATTTATGCACTGTGACGCTTTTGGCCGTCGACACATCACGGGCTTATTGTTACGCTGCTCACATACAGCAGCATCAACAGCACAGGAGTCTGGCGCCCTCTGTCGGCAGACTGTGATAAATCCGGAACACAATGTACAGAATGGATGTGCAGGCATACGCCGCCTGACTCACTCAGACTCATCCACAAGCTCCGACACGCCAAAGCAACAACTTTTTTCCCGCGACAGCTGAATTCCTGGACGTGAATACGGACAGTAAACCTGGAGTTAGGAGCTATTTATTAGTCGTCTGGATGCTACAACGCTAGCCAGCTTTTTAGCAGCTTGAGTAGCCTCTGCGGAGGTCAGGCAGGCTCTGCAGGACAGGAAAGATGGGTGGTTGCGTATAAACTTAGCTTAGTCACGAAGCTAAATTTAACTGTTACTTTTATCCTATTTAACGGTGAGATAAAAAAAAATGCTGAATGCTTTAGGAGGTCCACGGAAAACAGTTTAAGCAGTTACCCGTGAGGATGAGGAGCCGCAGTAATTCAGGAGTGAGGCTGGACGGATATGCCAGGCTGGTCCAGGAGACTATCCTGTGTCATCAGGTGGGTTCAGACGCATGTAGGTGTCCAATGAAGGAAATAATTTTAATGAAATACTGGAAAACTGCAGTATTTCATTAATGCAAAACAAAGTTACTGCAGTGATTTCCAACCTGCCTTGATAACCTGTGAATCCCCAGGCTGACTGTTTAATCCACTTGTATGCTTCATGTTGGGTAACCAAGTTGGACTAGTTTATAAATACTTGAACGCATGTTGAATTTTTTAATAGTAATATCAGTATTACATTTTACAACTGTGATGATTAATGTCAAAAAGTACATTTTATGAAGCAAATTCTATAAATGAAGACTTTCCTCTTCTTTTTTCTCTGTTCTTGGACTATTTCTGCATTACATATTTCTGTGGACTAGTGGGACAGTTATATATATATTTAACTTATTTCACATATAAAAAAATAAGTTGGTATCTGACAATTTTCCCTTGATCACCTCTGTTTGGTGATTGGCACATCAAAAACAGAAAAATTGGAAATATTTATTTCTTAGATTTATAAATTCATTAATACAAAATCAACCCAGCGCATTATTTGCTTTTGCTTAGCACTGGGAAGAAAAATCGGAAGTGGTAAAATTCCAGTCAATAAGTCCAAAATGTAGCAAATCCTGGAAGTGAGTATTGACCAGTACACACCTGATTCGTGCATTTCTGCAGTACATCTTTTTTTTTTTTTGTTAAACTAAATATAAATATGAATAATTGACAACATTCACAATGCACTTTTGATGAACTTCTAAGTAAAATGCATAACCTCGAAATGTAGTAGAGTAAAAACAACAAAACAACACAAACAAGACCTTAAGAAAACAATATCCTTAAAAACAAGGCAAACTCGTGCGAATGTTAGCAGATAATATATTTTCCAACTTTCTGTTTGACATTCTTCTGATTGGCTGTTTGAAATGGTCTCTCATTTTCTGCCTTTGTAATCAAATATTGCCCCTGCTCCGTGCAGGAATATTGTAGATATGTAGATGTTTTGCTGCCTACAAAGGCTAAAGTTCATCCACAGCAGCTGCACAGAGAAATAAACAGCATGGGAACAAAGTTCAGTTCCGGGAATCAGCTGAGCCCTGGGAAGCGATGCGCCTTTATCTAACTAACAGCTCTTGAGTTCACACTGACACGGTCCAAAACTGGCGGAGTGAAACTGGGACCCTGAGGGTCCACGGCTGACAGAAAACAGGGTCAACTTTCCATGCTCTCTTATACAGTGTTTAACAAGCTTTAGCTTAAAAACAGGTTGACCTGAAAAAGGCTGAAGCTATTGTGTGTAAACTAGTATGTTATTGTAATCAAGGTTAAAGGCGCTGTGCATTCTCCTATTTTATAGGGACACTTTGTTTGCCTTTTATAGATGTTCAGTTATGCTATCTGTTAATAAGAATAAAAGACAAACTTAGCGGTAAATTAGGAAGAACAGTTTAGCGTAATCATGCAGAAAGTGACCAGTAAGAAACAGATTATTGGATGAATATTTATAAATCATTAACATTTTATTCATCTTCCGAATAAATTGAATTAGGTTTGAGGGTTAGCTAAGTAGAGTTTGGTTTGAAGTAGAAAAAAATAATAACTTTTATAACATTTTCAGCTGCTAACTTTTCACTTCAATGCCTATTTTCAGACTTTTCCTTACTTTTGCATCGCTCTTTATTTCTCTTTTCCTTGAAAGTATTTGGACTTAGGCAAAATTTAAGATTGTGTGTACTCTTGCTGCCTACAGCAGATAGATCAATGACTGATTTAATCACTCTCATGAAAAAACATCAACTGAAAACAAAAGATAAGGAAGGATTTTGAAACTGAAAAAAGTCACGAGGGTCGCTGTTGTATTGCTGGCAGTGTTTTCTGAAGCAGTTAGTGCAAACTGTAGTGGCATCATTTTTAAGCCTTTTCATCTGGAAATGTTTACAGTGTCGACTCAGCTATCATGTTTGAATGTAATCGCTTTGTGTTTGTGTGTGTGAGCATTGTTGCTCCGAGTTGTTTCCTACGTGGAAAGAAATGGAACTTGTGTCTCTACTAGAAATGAAGGAAAAGTACAGGTTGAAGTGTTTTACAGATCTAAATAAGTACGAGAAAACGAAAATATTGGATGAAAAATAGCTGGATTCCATTCATCCAGTCTGTGGTTCTTTGTTCCTTCCTTCATTTTTTTGTTTGTTTGTTCGCTTGTTCACTTGTTTTTTTTTTTTCCTTCCTTATATCTTTCCTTCCTTCCCTCATTTCTTCCTTCCTGGGTTTTCTAAAATATCCACCATAAAACTCATTTTAAGTGAACATTTGTGTTTAATTGGCTTAAAACAATAGAAATTTCACAGTAATAAGGACGAACTTAAAGATAAATAGGAATTATTTTTAAAAATGTAAATTAAAAATATATCAGTGTGGAAATGAAACAGCTGTAACCTTGTTTATTTTGCACGTGTAATTGCACACATTTAGCGTATCTGTTGACTGTAAGCTGGACTCTTCCTTCCTCAGAACCCAGTGACTGGACTTCTCCCTGCCAGCATCCAGAAGAAGGATGCCTGGGTGAGGGATAACGTGTACAGTGTCCTGGCTGTGTGGGGGCTGGGCATGGCTTATCGCAAGAACGCTGACCGCGATGAAGACAAAGCCAAGGCCTACGAACTGGAGCAGGTACTAGAGCCAAAAGAAAAGGCTTTTTCATGGAGAGTGATAGAGTCTGCAACGGCAAACACTAGAAGATTTGTGAATCTTGCATTTTTATTTGAACTAAATTCATTTAATAAAAATGACAACAAAAAAAATACAGAACATGTTGAATAACTTAAAAAATCTTACAACAAGGTTATTAAATATCTGGTGCATAAAGTTTCAAATTATAATGGTGCATTATTTTCTCTTTCTTTAAAAAGAAAACAATTTCTTGCTCATTGATTAGCAGGATATTTAATGAGAGCTTTATGTCCATCTTGTTTTTGCCCAAATATATTAACACGTAAATTAGCTAAAATGTAAAAGTTTTGTGTTTCACTTACAGTTGTATCTGTTGGTACTTATCTTGTTATTTGGCAGAGCGTGGTGAAGCTGATGCAGGGCCTTCTGCAGTGCATGATGAGACAGGTAAGACTCCGTAGCTCAGTGTGTTATTGTTTTTGTTCAAATACGCATGGAAGGATCGTCACTAGTCTGCATTCTGGTGACAGTCCTTACATAAACTATACATGGACTATCCTCACACACACACACACACATCACGGACTGTTTTCTTCACACACACATACAACCTGTAAATTTTATCTGCCATTATTTATCTATAATCCATTCCCTAACATTCTTGTACATTCTGTATAATCAGTATAATCTGTGCATATAGCTCCCATATTTATATTTATACACAATATCTATATCTCTTGCTATAACCCCTTATAGTCCATACATACATAGCTTGTACATCCGTAAATAAATATTTATATCTCGTAGAGCACTTCTGGATAGATGCAAACTACATCTCGTTGCTTGTACTTGTGACAGTGCAATGACAATAAAGTTGAATTCTATTCTATTCTATTTTAAATTTCTTTGCAAGAAAATTATTTTCTTTCATAAATTGTAAATTATAAACAATTTAAAAAAACGTTATACTCCTTTTACATTATTTTGCTATCATTTGAGAGATGTCTGCTTTCTTTTTGATCAACAATCTTCTTCTGAATGAAAATGATTTTAAATCTAAATCTACCAGGGATATGATTAATTCTGGACTTAACTGTACAGTGAGGCCAAAATATTGCCGAAAGAAAGTGCATCATAAAGTTTATGATATCATTTGTTTGCAACCGCATGATGAAACAAGTATAAAGTTTTTTTATTTGGCCTTTTATATTCATTTAAAATCTATGTTGAAAATGTAAAATGTATTAATAAAGGAGGTTATCAAAAAAATAAAATCCTTTACCCCCAAGCAGATAGAGGACTTGCTTTAAGCATCACGTTTGGTTCCACCAAACCTGCTTCCAGAGTCTCCATGGTAACCACTTTGGTAACTGTAGATGCTCATCCAAGACACATTGGCTTCATGGTTGCTCCACTACTCGGTCGTCTTAAAAGAAGGATATTTACAGACCCAAAAATTGTTTCAAAAAATCATCAAGTGTGCAAATGGAAAATCTAATTTCTTTCATTTTCCTTCGGGTTTCTTTGGTTGTGATGTTCCTTCTAGGTTTCACTTACCCCCAGCCTAGCCTATTTTGTTATGTGTTTTCAGGTGGATAAGGTGGAGAAGTTCAAACACACCCAGAGTACCAAGGATTGCTTGCATGCCAAATATAACACAGCCACCTGCAGCACAGTGGTCAGGGATGACCAGTGGGGTCATCTGCAGGTGGACGCCACCTCCATTTACCTGCTAATGCTGGCACAGATGACAGCCTCAGGTGGATCACAAACAGATTAAAGCATTTCCTGCATAAATGATCAAGGCAACACAGTTTTAGTTCAATTCATTTTCTCTGTTTTGTCATGCAGGTCTCCAAATAATCTCCAACCTTGATGAAGTAGTTTTTATCCAGAACTTAGTTTTCTACATTGAGGCAGCCTACAAAGTGGCGGTAAGCATCAGATTCAAATTAGGGTAAATTAAAGAGGGGAATTTAAAGAGGAAGAGAGAAAAAAGGGTGTCTTCGATCAGAAGCTTCTTCTGATTAGGTGTACAGACCACTACAGGAGATCTTTCCTGTCCACATCCATCACCATCTATAATAACTCCTTAGTTAAATGAGTTACAGTATTTCATTTCCCTTTGGGATCAACAAAGTAGTTTTGGATTGAATTTGAATAAGTCAACATGAAAGCAACTATGATACCTTTTATATTTTGTAGCAATTTAATCAATACTTCTCAGGCTTTTATTTGGTTTTGTCACTCCCAGTTCTGACCATGTGTAGGATTATTTTTTTGCTTCATTAGTCGTTTAATCGTGAGTTATAAATGATTCAGGTATAAAATGGCTGGAGAAATATAGATCAAGACCACTTCCAAGGATTGCTGACATCCTTTGTTTTTTAGAAACTTAATTTAGTTAAGTAAGATCTGACTAGAAACTTTGGTTCAGCATTGTTTGAAGCTTCTTAAAAAAGAGAATAGTAGCATTTTATCATTTTTATCCACTACATGCTTAATAATCAGGATAAAACATGTTACATATCATATCTGATTCCTGCAGGATTATGGGATGTGGGAGCGAGGTGATAAGACCAACCAGGGCATACCCGAGCTCAACGGCAGCTCTGTAGGAATGGCCAAGGTACAGGAGCGCCATTTTCTTCTTCCATTGTCTTTAAGCAATGCAGTGCCAGTGTTTACAGGAGCACTGATGTTTCAGGCAGCTCTGGAGGCCATCGATGAGCTGGATCTGTTTGGGGCTCACGGAGGGCCGAAGTCAGTCATTCACGTTCTACCAGACGAGGTGGAGCACTGTCAGGTACGGCTGAGTTCACTTCCAGGCGTCCTGGCAGCAGCTCAGACCTTTGTTCACACCCTCAGCGTGTCTGTGTGTGTTTTTCCTCAGGCCATCCTCTGCTCCATGCTTCCAAGAGCCTCAACTTCCAAGGAGATAGATGCCGGCCTTCTGTCCGTTATTTCATTCCCTGCTTTTGCTGTGGAGGATGCTGACCTGGTGGCCATCACTAAGTCCGAAATTATCAGCAAGCTGCAGGTGCAAGCCCAATTAGAGACAAGTGAAAAGTATACCCTGTCTTCGTGGAGTCAGGCTGAACTTTCCACTGGTTTACTTTCAGGGTCGCTATGGCTGCTGTCGCTTCATCAGGGATGGATATCACTGTCCTAAAGAGGTTTCACATTCTCTCTGCGAAATATCTAAATTATTTAGTTGACAGGGTGCATACTAGTATATGAAAAAAGTCATAAGAAGGAGTATTTTTTAGCATTAAGGCCACTTGTTGCATAAAGAGTCTGCATTGGATGGAAAAATCAAGATTCTGGTCGTTGTGTTACTAGGATCCATCTCGGCTGCACTACGATCCTGCAGAGCTCAAGTTGTTTGAGAACATCGAATGTGAGTGGCCGGTGTTCTGGACGTATCTCATCCTCGACGGCATCTTTACTGGAGATCACGTGCAGGTAGGAAAAAACATAAAGCACAACAGAAACGATCCCCCCTTTGCAGCGGCATCATCTCACACTGAAACATCTGCTGTCAATCTCTAAAAGTGAGCGTTTCTGCGTGTGGCCGATAGATTAACTACTCATTAAGCCCTGTTTGTAACAGCTTGTTCTGCTGTAGGTGCTTTAAGTATTGTGATGCACGATATATCTACACTAACATCAATGGTGGCCGATGTTTGTCATTCTTTAACATATTGTTATCTGTCCTGGGCTGATATCAACAACCATTATTTATTTCCACCTTGTTTCTGTTTTCTTTTGGAGGGGGAAGGGTGAAGTTTGGTCATATGGTATTTATTTGGTCATGTGACAGTGATAGTGGCGCAGCACAGGATTGTGGGAAGTTTTACTGAAGCAGAGAAGAAGTGGTGAAGTTTACAGTGTGGTCGTTATTTTTAAGGTGTCGAAAGGGTAGTGAAAAATATATATGGTATATTTAATATAAGTGAATATCAATTGTAGGGCACAACAGCAATATTTATATTAGATATCAAAGATGATTGTTGATGTCCAAATTTTCATATCAGTGCCTCTCTGTATATGTGGACAGGTTTAGACAAGTCGTCGTATTCTAGAAAACTTTTCCTGACTTATGAAGACATACACAAATCTTGTCTTTCCATATTTGAAGAATGGCTAAGATAATTGGGTTTCTGTCAAGGGTTAACTATTTCAAAGTCCATGACCATCTGGAAAAAACAAAAAGGTGCAACTTAGAAAGTGGCTTTTAAAAATGCTGAGATCTTTTAATAGTGCCTCTAGTTGTGCCGTTTGTGGCTTTGTTAAAAAAAAAAATGCTTCACACATACTTTTTTTCAGATGTATTAAAGTAAAATTGGAAAATTAGAAACTAGAAAACACTACTAATTGTAGAAATTTAAATAATGCTTTTCCTCAGATCTCTCTCCTTCAATTTACCAACATTTTCTTTAGAGTTAACCATCTTGCTTCAGAGACACAGTGATATATTCAGTGTAAATGATTTCAAATGGTGCTGCTGTGTTACTAAATAACTACACGCTTTGCACACAGGTGCAGGAGTACCGAGAGGCGCTGGAAGGCGTTTTAATCAGAGGGAAAAATGGCATCAAACTCCTGCCTGAACTTTATGCTGTACCACTTGATAAGGTATCTATATTCTTATAAAAAGACACCATTAAAAAGCTTTGTCACTGTTTGTTCATCTCCAGCTCCACCTGCCTGAGAAGTTTATCAATCAAGGATTTTGACAACTAATCTTTGTTTCTCCTGCAGGTGGAGGAGGAATACAGCAATCCTCACTCTGTGGACAGGATGGCCATGGGACAGCTTCCACACATGTGGGGACAATCCCTCTACATTGTGGGATGTCTTCTGGCTGAGGTAATGGCTGACAAGATATAATAAATCACTTTGATATGATGTTTTACAAGTGTTTGTTGCAAATTCTAAAAGGACAAAGAGAACAAATCAAATCAGTTCTCTAAATATAAACATACAGGTAGTCTACTTTTTTCAATTTTCAATTTTTTTTCCTTGAAAGGGCTTTCTTGCACCAGGAGAGATAGATCCTCTCAACAGGAGATTCTCTACAAACTTCAAACCTGACGTTGTGGTACAAGGTTGGTAATTAGTAAATTACCTGTGGGATATGTATTTATTTACATATTTCGAAACAAAACCGGTTGGTTCAAAGAGAGTTGACTACACATGATATCAAAAATATCAAAAACCTGTTTATCTTTTGGTTTGCTTTAGTCTGTGTGCTAGCAGAGTCAGAAGCGATCAAGGAGTTGCTAAGAGATGCTGGCATTGCGGTGCAGACCATATCAGAGGTTATGCCTATAAGAGTCATGCCTGCTCGCATCCTGAGCCACATCTATGTCAGACTGGGTAATCACATACTTTGTTCTTTTTCTTAAACTTTGAGATCTGTGTGTCTGTATGTGTGTAGAACAAAAGTAACAACTGGTGTCTTTTCCTCAGGGAACTGCAGGAAGCTGAATTTGAGCGGAAGGCCGTACAGACACATTGGAGTTCTGGGAACGTCCAAGTTCTACGAGATCAGGAATCGTTCCTACATCTTCACCCCTCAGGTGAAACGGCATTTGGCTGGGATGATGACACATCTGTGACCGCAACAGAAAATCTCAGATGAAAAATCTAGAAATAATGATAGTAACATTTTGAATTCTTTGTGTTTCTCTCCTGTCTTCTTTTCGGTGTTCATTAATCAGTTTTTAGATCAGCATCATTTCTACCTGGCACTGGACAACCAGATGATTGTTGAGATGTTACGAACCGAGCTGGCCTATCTGTCGTCATGCTGGAGGATGACGGGACGTCCCACGCTCACCTTCCCTATCACACGCAGCATGCTGGGTATGAATTCTCTACATCCAAAACTCAAGAAAACTACACTTACTACATGTTGTACTGCTTCTTTTGTCATAATTTATAAACTGGATAAATTGAACTTGTTAGGTCTTATTGATCTTTTTTTACTGCTGTTGATATCCAAATTGGCTTGATGAATTCATCTCATTTTAAAATTAAATTAAATTACTTGTTAAAAGTAAAAGTTCATTTTATGCCAGTCTTGTTGATTCCATTTGATCTGTTTTTATTGAAGCTGGAAAAGTATTTGCAACGTTACACATGTCTTTTATTCTTGATTTTATGTTTTCTGTATCTGATCGTCAAACAAATTTTTGGTATCAGGCAAATATAATCTGAGTAAATACCAAAAGCAGTTTCCAAATTAGAATTTTTTTTAATGATGGTCCCACATTGTTTGGAAAGAGACTCTGCAACATGGCGTCCATTCAGGAGTTCAATGGTATAGAAACCTCTCCTTGACCAAAAAGAACTCAAAGGTCTGTCTCACATTTACCAAATAAAAACAAAAAATGTCAGACGTTGGTGAAAAATATTCTGTGGCTACAAAAGGGGAAAGTTTTAGCAGTTGTGCTGCTTGCTGTTACTCCTTTCTAGAGTAAAATGAGTTCAGCATCTCAGTCAGTTAGACATGGTGGTGGTAATGTGAAGGTCTGGAACTATTTTACTGCTAGAGGATCCTGTGCTAGGGCTTAAACTTAATTAAGATGCTGCTCCATGACCTGGTGGTAATCACTGAAATAAAACAATCTTGCAAAAAAGACTGAACCAAAATTCATCCACAGCAATATAAAAGATTCATTACCAGTTATCTAAGACAGTTGATGGCAGATGTTGCGGCCAAAAGTGACGTAATCAGTTCTCTTAATACATGAAATCATAATTTAAGAACTCTGGTTATTTTAGTCTAATGGTAAAATTTGTTTTGAGATTGGAAATATTTAAAGGGACAACAGGGTGAATCTCATAGAAGTGTGTAAAGTAAAATTATGCTGCAAAGTAATTTCAGTTCACTTTACTTTTCCCAACTTCCCAGTTGAGGATGGAGATGCAATAGATCCATGTATCTTATCCACGCTCAGGAAGCTGGAGGATGGCTATTTCGCTGGAGCGAGGTTTGTTTCCTCCCGTATGCAGTGCTGAAACCACACACACGTTCATGTAAATAGAACAGTTCCTTCTATATGTGCTTTGGTGTGTGTGACACCTCAGAGTGCAGATGTCAGATCTGTCCAGTGTCCAGACTACATCGTTCTACACCCGCCTGACCTTCCTGGATGAAGACACCGACGATAGTTTATTTGACGACGTAGACGATGAAGATAATGATGAATACAGAGCTGAATATAACACACCTGATCGTACGTTAGAAACACTGCATTTCCACCATCACACTTTAATTTGTCTTATTAAATATTAACTGGAAGCATTTTTTTTTAAAACAGTGGGCTCTAAGGACACATTTGACCAGTACATCACGCAGCTCCTTCACAGCACTACCACCAAGTCCTATCTACCTCCCATCCAGAGGGGGCAGCACCACATCTTCAGCCCTGAGCACACCACCAGGGACATCCTGTCCTTTATGGCTCAGGTCCAAGGCTTGAAAATGCCCAGTGAGTACAGAATAGAACAGAAATGTCCTTTACTGTCCCACAGTGGAGACGTTTCTGTGCAACAGCAGCAAAGTGACTGACAATAACAGCAAATAGACTCGCATAAAGATATAATATAAATAAAATAAATAAATAAATAAAGAATAAAATACGGTACAGTAAAGGCAACATTTTCTTCAGTCCAAAGGAACGTGGAACTGAGTTGGTTAATTAAAAGAAATTTACAAAATGTGCAAGTCTATTTGAGCATTAGATGACATGTCATGAACATAGCACTGTGAAGGTGCAAGCATTCTGGAAACACCATTTTGCTTTTTTGTGCATATTTATATTTCAGAGACCTCAATGTATCTTCCTGTGGCTCCAATCACAAACAAGCATCGGAGATCCCTGAACCTCCTTGAAGTTCCTCATCCTCAGCCTGGCCCGCAGGCAAAGCAGCCGGAGCAGCCCAAGGCATGCTCAGCATATGTTTAGAAGTGTGTAATGTGCAGGCGTGTGTGTGTGTGTGCGTGGGTGTGTGTGTGTGTGTGTCCATTCCTGCTGTGACGGTGGAAGATTAACCCTCATATTGTTTCTGAAGCTCTGCAGTATTTCTGAGCTACATCTGCCAAGAGACTCTCAGGGCAACACTGACTTTGCAGCACTGGTGAATCAGATAAAGGAGTGTTCGACTTTGCAGGACCAGGCTGACATTCTCTACATACTCTACGTTATGAAGTACGCAAAGATATGACAACCACACTGCATATAGCTAAAATACTTAAAACGTTCCTCGTAATTTTCTGCTCTGTGACTTTTTTTTGTGTTATTTTCTGAAAAAGAGGAGCGGAGTGGGTGGTGGAGCTGTCAGGACCTGGACAGGGCGGCGTCAGCGTGCGCTCACTGCTCGAGGAACTGTATGTGCGAGCTGGAGCCTGCAAAGAGTGGGGGCTCATTAGGTACATCTCTGGAATACTACGCAAGAGAGTGGAGGTCCTCGCCGAGGTCAGTGAGAAGTCCGGATTATTTTTATGGCAACAGTCAATCAGTTAGTTAATCAGATAAAAACCTTAAAGTTCCAAATGAGTCTTAAAAAGTAGAGAAAAGTACATAAAATGTTCTGTACAGAAATGTCTGGATAAGTGTGTGAAATATGTTTTTAAAGGCTGGCTGACTGACTCTTTTCTGATTTGTTAAAGTACAAATGATGGATGCAGTGATGATGATGATGTCATCTTCAGCATGATGCACCACATCAAGCATTGAGTTGACTATTTTTGGGCATCAGTACCTATGTTTTTGAGCATTATCCCAAATATCTTTGATCTCAGATCAAAATTTTTATTCCTAATTAGCAGAGTACATCAATTCATATCCCATTAAAATAAAAAAAATAGTCAATGAGAAAACCCTGCAGCTGTGAAGAAAACACAGAGAAGCTCCAAGCCAGTCTGAATTTAAGCTTATTTAGTTTAATTTTATTGATATTCCAGCAATGAAACACAATGACTACTACCGACAAAACTCTGCATGGCTGTCAGATCAAATAATTTCTGATTGGCTCTTTTTTTTCTTATCACATTCCAGCTCCAACACTCAACTATTGGACAAAAAATAATTTGAAGTAATTTAACTTTTATTGCTTTTAATGTCAACTTGCAGTCTGTTCTGATGTTTTATAGCGTCAATGACCGATTTGAGGACAGTGAGGTTCACTGTGATTCGCTTGTGAGAATTGTTGCCTTGCACATGGTGGGTTATTTTAATCACTGTATTCCTTTTTTGCGTGTTTCTCTCAGGCCTGCACAGATCTGATTTCTCATCACAAGCAGCTGACTGTTGGTCTTCCTCCTGAACCAAGAGAAAGAGTGATCACCATGTAAGATGTTCATGAGTTGCAGATCTTTCTCTCCTTCACTAAGGCCTTTACTAACAACATGAATGCCCTGTTCTTCTCAGGCCACTTCCCCCGGAGGAGTTAAACACTCTGATATATGAAGCCAGTGGTCAGGATATCAGCATAGCTGTTCTCACTCAGGTAAAGTTGTCACATTTTAAACCTCTGTCAGGATCTTAAGGGATGCTTCCTGTCCGCCTGTGACTCGTTTGTGTTTCTGTTAAAGGAAATCATGGTTTATTTAGCCATGTACGTTCGCTCCCAGCCCGCTCTTTTTGGCGACATGCTCCGCCTCAGGATCGGACTCATCATGCAAGTGATGGCCACCGAACTGGCTCGCAGCCTGCACTGTTCAGGTGTGGGAGTGGCGGGGAGGAATCAAAAACATACATGTGGACAGATCGACACAAGCGGAAGCAAACAGTGAACGCTTTGTGATGGTTTTGTAGGAGAGGAGGCGTCTGAGAGTTTGATGAGCCTGAGTCCGTTCGATATGAAGAATCTGCTGCATCACATCCTCAGTGGCAAAGAGTTTGGGGTTGAGAGAAGCAGTGAGTTTTTACCTCTTTTTTCTTTAGCTATCATCAAATTATGTTAGTTTTTTTCACTTTATCTCTATTGAAAGACTTTTGATGCTGTAAAGGAGTGATTTGAGTCTGCATCTCTGCATTAAGGTGATTCAAATCTGCTCGTATTGTTTGCATTACATCAAGGCCTTATTACATAAATCAAACTAGTGAAATTTCAGACGTTACTTGATTAGTTGAGTTGGTGAATTAAAAAAAAGACACTAACTTAAAGCCACAAAATGTAAGTATTCACAAGCTGCAAACCTTTGCTGCTTTTACTCAACCATGGCCTCTGATTGATTCTGATTAGTGAAAATGTTGAAGTGCTTTGAATCATATGAAATTAAGCAATTTTGGAGTATGAAATAATCTAATTTATCCTCATTAAGGACAAGCCAATGTTTCTTATTAGAGATTATTTAATCAGGGAAATGTTGAAGCGCTTTTGTATTTTAGATTATTTCATTATAGTTCTCCTGCTAATGGATTTAGGTAAATAATTCAATCAGTCAGATAAGGACCCTTCCAGACCAAAATGAACTGACTGACCCGACTCAGGGCCAATACCTCGGGTAAAATATATAAAAAAAGAAACTGAATTTTGACAAACAATAATTTGAGATTATACATGAAGAATCAAACAGGACAATTTAGATTCATGAACCAGGAATAAAGTAGAAAAAAACTTTACAAAATTAAACACATTTAACATGATGCCAAGCTGATGTGTGGAAGTTTTCTGAATTGGTTTAGTTTGCAGGTGTTTTTATATATTTTGTTGTCACAGTGGTTCTGACCACAGAATAATATCAATATCATATTTAGAGTAAGCTATATTTCCATCCCTTTGTTGTTTGCGTGGGCTGCACAGAGGCGCAGTTGGAAGCACTGTTGCCTTGCAGCAAGAAGGTTCGATTCCCAGGTCTTTCTGCACGGAGTTTGCATGTTCTGCGTGTGCATGCGTGGGTTCTCTCCGGGTTCTCCGGCTTCCTCCCACAGTCCAAAAACATGACTGTCAGGTTAATTGGTCTTTCTAAATTATCCCTAGGTGTGAGTGTGTGTGTGTGTGTGCATGGTTGTTTGTCCTGTCTGTCTCTGTATTGCCTTGCGACAGACCGGAAACCTGTCCAGGATGTACCCCGCCTCTCTCCTGAAACGTTTTCTGGAGATAGGCACCAGCCGCCCTCCTGACCCCACTGGGGACAAGGGTGTACAAAAAATGGATGGATGGATGGATGGATGTTGTTTGCGTGTTTTTCAGTGCGTCCAATCCAGTCCACAGCCACTAGTCCTGCGATCTCTATTCATGAACTGGGCCACACAGGAGCCACAAAGACTGAACGCACAGGGATTCACAAGTTAAAGAGCGAAATAAAACATGTGAGTGAGAAAGAAGATTGTCTGTCTCTCTCTCTTCCTCTCACTCTCTCTCTATTTAACATTGTTCTCGCTTTTAATTGCAGCTGGATGGCTCTCGACCTCTCAGTGTGGGTTATCTTTGATAATTTCTAGCATGTGTTTCTAACCTCGATCTAAAATAAAAATCAAGTCGCCGGTTCAATTCTATCCACCAATCACATGCTGCCTGTTAACATTTTGTGTACCACAGTGGCCTCCACAGCTGGAGTGACTCTCCTCATTACGAATCAGCAGGAAAACATGCTATGCAGCATGCTATGCATCCATCTGCAGTGTTTTTTTTTTTTTTTGTAGAAGACCAGCACATATAAATGTCTGTAACTTTACAATCTCTTTCACCAACTTAAGCCATGATTAAGCTGCTTTGGGATCGTCTGCCCTTATATTTCTTCTTCTTTTAACATGCCTTTTTTTCTGTCTATGCTTTACCATGTATACGTCTGCATCATGAGATTCATGTGAACCATCTCAATCTGTCCTCTATCCATGTTCCACGTGTAGATCTTCAGTGGCGGTCTTTCCTTGAGTAGCAATGTAACTTCCCCTCGCTCCACGGTAAACCATTTCATTTCAACTGCTTCACACTGGCTTGCTTCATCCCTTTCAGGGTCATAATGTAGTATGCAACATATACTTGATGATTTCATCCTTAATTTAGACACCTGTCTGTGATTAGCCCACATAAAAGGTTGAGAATGGCATTATGTCAAGTTGTTGTGGGCTAGTGGTAACATGTTTTGCTAAACTAACGCTGCAAAAACACAAAATCTGACCAAGCATTTTGTCTAGGTTCTAGGTTCAAATTTGACAAAACTAATTTACAGGTAACGTTTTACCAAGACATAGGAGCTTGCTTTAAGTCAGTAATTCTTTAATATTGATTTAAAGCAAGTATTAGTTCCACTGGCTGATTGTTTCACTTATATTATGGGAAAAAAGGTGCTGTTATAGTGAAACTAGTACTTTTCCATCAATATTAAGAAATTATTTACTTAAAACAAGCCCTTAGTAAGTGGTAAGAAGAAACACATGTGTGGCAAGGAAACAAAAAAGACAGTTTGTAAGAACCAAAGTTTTAAAGACAAATATAAAATGTAAAGGTTCAAAGGCACATACACCTTCAAGAGCACTTCTTAAATATCTGAACAATCTAAGGAATACATATTAGTATTAGGACAGATATTAATGGGCATCAAATTGATTTGTGCACCATAATAAATACACAAAAGTTCTAAGTGAACTCGTATGCACATCTATGTTAAAGTGGTAGCTCCTTTTTATTTTGCTTATTAATCAGAGACAATACAATCTGCTGTAGTCACACAAAGATAACTCATTAATGTATGTAACTTATTTCAGTTTGTGCATACACAATTGTTTACAAAGCTAGAACTTGTGATATTGCCAGTCTGAACTTATATATTTTTTTAAAATGGCCCATTTTGCATGAGTGACTGCATGGACTGTTGCATAAATTAAAACAACTATTTGTGTGAGACAGAGAATACAACAAGCCTGTGTGTGTCTGTGTGCTACTAATCTCTTTATTACACAGAACTTATCTCCACCAGTCACAAATGGGTCAAGGAGCTCTAACATTAGCCCAGTGTTGTGGAAAAAACTGCAGTTACTTCTGACTTGTTTATTGGGCTCAAATAAGCTTGACAGTAAGAACAGTGGTGTGCTGGTCCTGCAGCGTTGCAGCAGCCCCTCTACCCCCAGTGGAATGCTGTCCCCAGTGGGACATGGCCTGGGAGACGGGCAGCTGCACTGGGAGGAGAGGCAGGGCCAGTGGCTGAGGAGACGGCGGCTGGATGGAGCAATCAACAGGGTGCCGATGGGTTTCTACCAGAAAGTTTGGAAAATTCTGCAGAAGTGCCATGGCCTGTCCATTGATGGATACGTGCTGCCCTCGTCCACCACAAGAGAGGTAGCACGCTACTGCTAGCTCTGGAATTTGTGGTGCGTTCACGTCCATGGATGTGTGACTTGAAGTCTTCTTGTGCAGATGACAGCAGGAGAGATCAAGTTTGCAGTGCAAGTGGAGTCTGTCCTGAACCACGTCCCCCAACCGGAGTACAGGCAGCTGCTGGTGGAGACTGTGATGGTTCTGGGTCTGGTGGCTGATGTGGACGTGGACAGCATCGGTGGAATTATCCACGTGGACCGCATTCTGCATTTGGCCAACGATCTATTCCTAAGTGACCAGGTACGGCTCACAGGGCTTATGGAAAACCATTGGACATCTTAGAAATTTCTTCTGTTTTTTTGCCTTTTGTCACCTAAATGTTTCAGTTTACCAAATATGTTTAATGTCAGACAAAGATAACGACTTTCAATGAAAGATTATCAGTCTTGAAAGGGTTACAGAACCATTTTTTAGACTTTGGGACTGCAGTGAACTATAGTTTTTTCCACAAATAGAAGCAGTGTTCAGTATTTTTTTCAGGTTATTTTTGCCTGATAATAAAATTTAGTTGATGTGTGGATTACCTGAAAGAGTAAAAGAAACAAAAAGTGAACTTGACTGTTGGGAGGGGAATTGCTTTTCACAGCCCTGTACTAATAGATATAGATTATGATAGATTAGATAAATGACAAACGCTTGTGGGTTCCCCTTAGCTTAATCCATCTAATTTAAAATCTCCAGAAATCGCTCAGCGCCAGTGATTATTTCCTCGAGAAGGACCCAGCTACTGGAATTTGCAACTTCTTCTACGACAGCGCCCCTAGTGGCAGCTACGGCACCATGACTTACCTCTCCAAGGCAGTCGTCACTTACGTCCAAGACTTCCTGCCAAGTTCCAGCTGTTTGATGCAGTGAAGAAACCGACTCCAGAAAGCCGAATAAAGCCTTTCTGGCAGCAGAAGGGTTAAGCTTCTAATCTGTAACTCGTGTGGATTTTGTTGTTGCTAATTATTCAGTAAACAGTAGCTCTGGTGTACTGATGCAGCATCGCAGCGTTGGCAGCTCACAAATTATCCTTGTTTGTCTGCATTGTGATTGCTGTTCAAATATATGTGTACATTTTAAACTATTTAAATTCCAAATTTGTAACAGGGCAAGCACAGATGTGTGGTTTTAGGTCATATTGTAATTTATTTAAATCCTTTGGATTTAAGTGAAAACTTTAGACTACTGAACTGATTTGTTAATCCTCATAAAATACTGTGATCTTTGTCCACGCTACTTATTTCCACTACTTATTACTGTTGTTTTATTTATTCGCAAGTTTTTGAATTTTATTGTCCTAGTATAAATAAGACCGACTTAGAATGATGAAAATAAGTAACTTTAGTTTTCTTTAAAAGAGAACCTTTTAATTAAAAAAAAGATTATTTATCGGTGTGTCTGGATATGAATGTCACCCCATATTTATCCAGCATGTTGATGGTTTGTTCATTTGTTTGCAGTGAGAACAACTACTCTTGTGGTATTATTTTCAGGATTAGTCTATTGCTAGTCCTTACAAAGTCCTTCGAATATTTATTTAAAGAAATATAATAGTTTTGCTAATAACTGCAGATAGTAACAACTTTGTCATTTGCATAAACAAAACAGCAGACTTGATATCTGCGCTGACTGCATGCACCATCAATTGTGTACAACAACAGAAAGGTTCAGATCATGGTGCATTCTTTCTGAAATAATAAACACTTTTACTACCTGGATTCCTCTCGTTGCCTACGCTCTGAACGTCCTATTCCATACCACCTGCAGCGTGAGGAAAAAGAAAAGGCGAGAAGCTGGCGAGAGGCGAGATGAGTCAGCACAACGTGAAAATGACTGGATGAGATGTTTCTCTTTCTGAGGTGTGAAGTGAAAGATGGTGCAGTAAAAATCACATTAGGAGCAGCGTAGTTACAGCATAGTATATTTATCAATTTTATAGAAAAATGGTGTGTTGTCCAATACCGATGTGTGAAAGACTTCAGGAAATCTCCGAGCTCCTCACCGCTGTTTGGTGTAGATTCATTCTGTCCAACTGTTCAACTTTTAGTGTTTTGTAATAACATGTTAAAATGTCAATTTTTTTTTCTTTAAAACTATTAATTCCACATACTTTATTAAATACAGCAGGTTAGTGTGGACTTACACTAACAGTGACACTGATGATATTAAGAATATGAATTAGGCTTTCTACAATAATATAGAATTGAAGTATTTTCCAAGTCTGGGTAAGTATTGGAAGATAAAATAGAGAATATTTATCCTATCCCATAGCCTGAAAAGCTGAAAAGTTACAGGCAAAATAAAGGCGAAGGACCAGGAACCAGCAATTATTAATATTTCAATAAAATATTTAAAATACCAAGTTGTCAGTGTTGAACAAAAGCCTGATGTCTAGCAGAGGAGATGAAGAGCTCAGCCAGCGGAGGGCGCTGTTGTCTTAAGCAAACATTTCTTCCAGCTGAAGGAAGACATACGATGGGAGGCTGGACACGCACACTTATAACCTCCTCTTCTGTTCAAACACAAATGAGAGCAGCCTCCATTCTTCTGGTTGCACTCATTAATATCTGGAGAAGGGAAACAGAAAAAAAATATTAATGAAACAAACAAAAATACTTGCTGTGTACCCATGAAGTTACTTCTGTACTAATTCCTGCCTCGTTGCAACTCTAGTTTAGTCGCATGCCTAATTTGTGCAATATCAGAAAAAGAGTAATTTAGTTGGTTTTGTCTTACTGGTTCAATTGTATCCACACTTTATAACTACACTAACCTTTGCAATGTCGCCCGTCTCGGTGCAGTGTGTATCCTCGGGGGCAGATGCAGCGGTAGGAGCCAGGCAGATTGATGCACTGCCATTCACAAATGTTCTCCAGGCATTCGTTTATATCTGCCAACAGAGAAACATAACTCCAGTTTGAAAAAAAAACTGAACTGACCCATTGAGTGCATCAATTCATCCCTACCTACGCACTCCAGCTTTGGATTTTGTCCTGTTGAATTTTCTGGTAGTGTAAGTGGTTTCTTCCTGTATCCAGGTGGACACTCTGCAAAGCAGCTGTGTCCGTCTCCTGCTAAGATGTAGCCCGAAGAGCAGGAGCACCTGTAGGATCCTGGCAAGTTGTGGCACCGCAGCTTGCAGGGTCCAAGTCCGTTATTAACTGCACACTCATCTATGTCTGGATTAAATAAGAACATTTAGAACCATTTTGCTTTTTGTCACACTTAAGTGTTTCAGATCATCAACCAAAGTTTGATATTAATCATAGAGAACCCAAGTAAATTGTAAATGAAGTTTTAACATTGATGATTTGATTTATGAAGGGAGCAAGGCTATCCAAACTAACCTAGTCAAGGTCCAGGCTTAAATCCAATTGAGATGCTGTGACAGAACGTTAAACAGACCTTTTATGTTAAAACAAAATCTAAAGTAACTGAATGATAACATTTATAAGCAGATAGTGGGCCAAATTTCCCCTATAATGAAGTCAAAGACTGACGGCAATTACAAAAAGGCTTGTTTCAATTATTAGCTTTTGGAGGCAATTGCTTTTTCAGTCAAGGTCAGGTTATTATAAAAGTAGTTTAATAATCGAAAACACTGAAGTGTGATAAAAAAAGAAGAGAAAAACAGAAGGAGTCTGTTTTTCACAGCACTCCACCATAAGGCGCCACAGCTCAGTTTAATATTGAGTAAATGTTTTCCCACCTTGGCAGCGGCCATCTGCACTCAGCCGGCTGAAGCCATCTGGACACGAGCAGAGGAAGCTCCCAGGAGTGTTAACACAGCCAAACACACAACCTGTGACCGCTGCCGGCAGCAGGCACTCGTCAACATCTGGAAAGATGTGGAGAAAGATAGTCTGTTTACAAGAGGAAACTCACATAAACACGAATGTGGAAGGACACACAGTCATCGGCGCACCGACGCAGGAAGCCTGGTCAGGAGTTGGTTGGTACCCGACATGACAGCCGCACCTGAAGGAGCCAAATGTGTTGATGCAACTCTGCTGACACTGATGCTGCCCCTCTGCGCACTCGTCCAGATCTGCATCCAGAGGAACAGATTATATCAACGCTCGGTGCAGAGTTCAAGCATTAATGAATTATTTACACTCGCACTCTGTCTTTCGATATGTTGGAAAAGCTGGTTGCAGCCACTGAGACAACTGCACAGACTGCAGGGGAAGGAAATTGAGGAGCAAAAAAATATGACAGGTTGTATTCTAAAACTTCACTGGTATGTCTCTATGTTGGCCTGCTGTTATGGCCTCTAATGAGCAAACCATAACCCAGATGTTTTCCTGCATCCTGTCCCTCAGACAGGAAACAGAGGAGCGCAGAGGAGAGGAGTCTCTGCTGGAAGATAGACCAACATTTCTCCAGCCTCATCTCTGCCCATGTTTTGGGTTTTTCCTTTCTTTCTCATAGTGCAGAGGACCAAAATAAACAAATAATAATGACAGGTTGTCAGGGAGCAGGTATGTGTATAAACTACTAGGTGTCTATAAGTGCTGCAGTGATCTCATAAATCTCTCAGCATAATTGGGGTAGTCTGTGAACTTTGACACATCAACCATCCTAAATGTTTTGCTTTGCAGGAACATGACTTAGGAGGTACCAGCAGTGAGGGATCAATGCTACAAAACCGTCCTGGCAAAAAAAAGAAAAAAGAAAAAAAAAGACTCAGGTGTATAAAACAATATGCTCAACCTCGACGGGTCTGCTCATCACCCAGCAGAGCGAAACCAGATCTACATTGGCACCAGGTTCTGCTTTGTGTCTCATTAGAGTTCTGGTTGTAGTTTGAGGAGTGAGAGCAGAGCTCATTGTTAACTGGACGAGGTGTCAACTCTAAAAAAGAAGAGGTGGCCTGATCATCCGTTGGACAAATTACTAGCATGAGGGAAAATTGTCTTTAAGCACTGCGTGGGGTGCAACTCAGCAAGAGCTGACAGGACTCATCAATAGTTTAAATCATCAAACTAGTTCATAAAGTTCACCTTGGATCTTAATTATTGATACAACAACCAAGAACGTTGTCAGCAGTCTTAGATTTTGCTTCTTAAGTTACCGATTTTATTATGAAAATATCTGTGAAGGACTCATCTCAAGGACAGGCTACACAAACTGAGCAGCTTTCTTACGCTGTAATCTGCAAATTTTAAACAATCAATCAAGACGGCAGATGATGAGCTTAAACATTGTGACGGATAAGAGAAAAAAAAATTGGTATAAACTTTTGGTTATATCAAGACAATTTTCTTTCATTATGAAAAATCTTTGACCCCTAAACGTGTTGCTAATATTGCTGCATAACAAAATACAATGAAAATGTGGTAATTCTGCCTAAATAACAGTAAAAAGTAACATAAATGTGCATTCAATGAGCTACACTGAAATAATGGAATAAAAACAGTTACATTTTACATACTCCTAAATTTGAACTAGAAGACTCACGCTAAATGTTGTAACATAACATTTTAAGAAAAAATAAACAATGCAATCAAAAGTTGGTAGTAAAGCTGGCCTGGATAATTCAGTTCTGCCAAACTAGATAAAAGTCTGTTTGATTAGCAGACTGTAAAGTGGAAGGAAAACAATCTTATGAGGAAAACATTTGTGTGGCTTTATCCAAATTTCCTGCTGAATCATGTGAAGTTTGCACCACTGAGCCAAACCTTCTGGAATTATGTCCTCTAAATTAAGAAGAAAGATAAGTTGCATGAGAAAGCAGTCAAGTAATCCCCCCCCCCAAAAAAATAAAAAGCAAATCCGACCACCTACCCTGACAGAAGGGGGTGACTCCGCTCCACCCGCCTCCAGGCTGGCAGTAGCTGCTTACGTCTCCATGAGCCAGAGTATACCCACTGTAACAGGCGTACTGTATGTAATATTTAAACTCACTGGGGCCTGGGTTCTCTAGATTGTGGAAGTAAAACGTCCCGTGAAGAGGCACAGGTGGGTATGGGCACATAGTTCGAACATGCACAACTGGCTTTGAGGTGCTGGACTGTGTGAAGTTGTGAATTTCCCTCCAGGAGGATCTCAAGTCAGTTGAGTTGGAGACGTCTGAAAGAAAGGTGACGTTATCCGAGATCTGTGTTTGTGTGCTGGACTGGGTGGAACTGGGACCGGAGGAGGATGAAGCCAAGGAAGAAGTAGTGGACCGGTGCAGAGCTCCACCTGCAGGTGCTGCAGTAACAGCGGGACCAGCTGGTGCAGGTGTGGTTGAAAGACGCGGCTCGTATGCTGAACGCTCTGTTTGATGAGCAGACCGGACAGTGGGAGGAAAATGATCTTCTGAGGAGAACATTTGTGTAGCTTAATCCAAATTTCTCGCTGAATCATGTGAAGTCTGCGCCACAGTGCCAAACCTTCTGGTTCCTTGGGTTGTCTCTGTCCCATCGCTGGAACACTGACTCCGCTCAATGAGGTCGCCTCTTGGGTTTGTTAGATTATATCTCTCACCCTTTAACATTTTGAATGGCGCGTAAGGCAAACGATCGAATCTGAGGCGTGCTTCTTTGGAAGCCCCGCCACCGACAGCTTTGAAGTGGAGGAGCTGATGTTTTAAAGCTGCAGAAATCTGGAGTTTCTGGAGCGCGTTCAAGTCGTAGAGGCTGCTGAGTGAAACTGAGCTCATAATGTCTGCCTCTGAAACAAAAAGACAAATGTCACATGTTTAATAATATAACAACATGAGTGTGTCTTAAGAGAGAAAAGCAGATGTTTCCACCTTCACCTTTGCAGACTGGCTTTGTGCTGTTCCAGGTGTGGCCCTTGCAGTATATCATTAAAGGGCCGTGTAAGCGAAAGCCTCTATTACAGCTGAACTCTGTCCAGGAGCCATCCTCATTCATCCTGCTTGTCCCGTGGTTGATCGAGCCTGGATGGGAGCACCCTGAACCTGACCAGGGTGGGTATTTTTAAGAAATGTGTTTTCCTTTCAATAAAATCTTAAAAAATGTCCAAGTTCTAACTACCCTTGTTCTCCCCCAGTACTTCAAATTAAACAGCTAATCTATCCAGAGAATAAAATCATTCAATCTTGGCGATTAGAAGAAAATTAAGCATGTTACCAACACAAACCGGGAGCTCTCGAGACCAGTGTCCAGACACACAGCTGTTGGTTTTGTGTCCATGGAGCTTGTATCCCGGATGACAGCGGAAGATCACCATGAGTCCACCATACCGGAAAAATGTCTGTCCATTGCCCAGATTCTTAAACCCACTGCATCCCGTGTCTCCAAGCACTGCAAGACAAAGTTTCGCCGTCAGTGCCTGAAATCACAGCTGTCCTCAGCACCTCCACAACCTCAATTTCAAGACATACCTGAAACCTGGACCAGAGCCAAAGTGACCAGTGGCACCAGGAGTCCCATCGGAGCTCCTGTCTGACTGTGCGCTCGGGATATAACTGTAATCATCAGGACTGCAGCACCTCTATGAATGTTTGAGCAAGGAAGATGGGAGGAGCAGAGACAAAAAAAAAAGACTTGGAGAGTGCAAGTAGGAAGCCTTTGAAAAAGTAGAGTCCAGAAGAATGAAAATCCCAGAGGAATCAGGTGAAGTAGGGAGCAGGAAGTGAAGCAACGGCACAAATGCTAATTAGATACAGAAGCGACAAAGTCTGTCTTTAGACAGCCTTACCTCTTTATATTGCAGTCAGCTTTGCTAAAACAGTTTCTACACTTCTTGCATCGACTTTGTGTTCACACACGTCTAAAACCTACTGCTTCAAAAAACTCCAACTCCCGAGCTGACAGGATGCCCGGCTCTGTAATCACTGAGGTAGAAAACCAGAGTATAGGAGCCAATTACAATGCAAGCATACACCAAAGCAGTCACTTTGAAACACTTGTGAAAAATAAACATTGTTGACTCAAAGGAAGCAATTTTTTTTTTGCATTCATGGGAAATGTGGTTCTGGATAAATACTGCTTGTGAATTTGTAAATGTAGGAAAGAAAAAAAAAGTTCATTTTTTGCAGGTTTCTTTTTTTTTCATTTAAACAAAACAAATAAATAGCAGATATTAAAAGAACCTTCAAAAATCAACACTGGAGGTTGCAGTCGTTTGGAGGAGTGCAGGTGTATCTCTTCGCATCGAGTTTATGTCTCCTTTTCTTTTGCCTTCTTTCAAATACTCAAACAAACTTCTCTTTATGCACGTTTTCACTCAGATGATGATCTTTAATGTCCAGTTTGTGCACCACCCTGAAGGCCTCCAAGAACTCTGTGAAGTCTATGCTGCCGTCCTTGTTGAAGTCGATACTGCGGGCCAGCTCATCGATGGCTCTGTCGTCAATGGCAACTCCCAGGTGAGCGCTGAAAAGGCGCCAGGTGTGGCGAAACTCCTCAATGGAGATCAGACCTTAACACATCCACATCCACCATGAACACACTTTAATTGGCGGAGAACATGATGAACCAACTTAAAACATGCTGTAGAGTTTTATGTACCTGAATGATCTTTGTCTATGATGTTGAAAATGATCTCGATGTCGGTTCTGTATCTGAACAGAGTTTCAGCCAAGTTGGGAGCAACCTAAAAAAAATAAAAACACACATGAAGTAAATATAACATAATTACCATTATAAGATTTGTCTTTTAGTTTCACATTTCCTATCTGGGATTAGTAAATATTTGTTCACACAGCACTTGGGTACTTTATCTTCTGACCTGAGGCAGAGGAGCTCCTGGTCCCACATCCTCAAAGCAAGACTGATACTCAACACTGCCATCTGGTGCCAGATGGACTAAGTGTGGACGAAGTGTCCGCCAGGGTAAGTCCAGTCTCAGGACAGACTCCAGCACCTTGGCCCATTCACCGATTGACACGCAACCTGTAACAAAGGAGTTGCTGCTAAGGTAATGGCTTCATGTGATGATAAGGGTGACCCCCGAGTGGTGCTAGAAGGAGCAGAGAGTACCGGTTTCATTTGGGTCGTACTGCAGGAAGCCTGTCATCAGCTCAGATCGATGGGCGAACAGTTTCTCCTTTAGAGCCCTGAGAGCAGAGCCTTCAGCTGCACGAACTCTGCAATAAAAATAAAAAACAAGGTCTAAACCAACAATTTTATTTCAATATTTTATCCAGAATGATAATAACATTCAAGATAACCAAAGCTGGGGACACTATACAAAGTTCACAGTGTTTAAAGATGAGGAATATGCACTTAGACTGGTTCCAGCAAATGTTTCTGTGACGACTGACTGGGAACCACACACCTGACAGCTCTGCCTGATGGGTGATCACAGATTAAAGTGGTTCCTGATGTGGGCCCTGTGGCTCACTACCCCAGGTGGCATGCTGCCTGAGGGCGGCACGTGCATGTGGTGTGGGGCTCGGGCGAAATCAGCTACTTGCACATAACATAGCAGTTTTCTATTGTTTATTTGCAGATCCACTTTACAGAAGAAGGCATAGCTGTATTAGATAAGGGTGGTTCTGATTCCATTATATCCAAGAGTTATTTCACTTTTTTGGGAGCTTGTGGCATAGTCAGCATTTGTTCAAAATGCAAAATACGAGAGCAAATCAAACCTGAACTGGATAGTTTCACACGTTAACAGAGATTCTTTAAAATATGGAAACTGTTGTCTGTTTTATAGTTTATTCCATTTCTTTTAGGGTGCAGAAAGAGGGACTCCCCTAGCGTCCCAGTGGTTTAAGAGTCAATACTGATCACAGACCACAAAAATCTTTGAGAGAAAGAAAAGAAAGAGAAGGATGAGGTGAAAGAAGGCAAACATGGATTAGCATCGGATAAATCTTATGTACTACTACTGCAGGTAGTAGTAAAAAATTTAGGAGCGATTGCATTGCACCTCTGTGTCAGTGTAAGCCTGCGGGTTGTGCGGCTGACTTGGTACTGGTAGAAGCGAGGCACCAGTTCCTTTCCCAGTTTGATGTAAGCACCACGGTTGCTTCCCTCCTCATAGTAGTTTGATGCTGAGAAGATGGTGATCACCTATAAGATTTACAAGTTCGTCTGTGCCCGTTCATACATGTCACAGTTTTTTGGGCAATATGAGCACGTTGAATGTGTCCTACCCGTCCGCTATGACAGAGTTCGTAACCCTCCTGTTTGCACTCATGAGAGCGGATGAGCAGCTGCAGTCCGTGCTTGTGCAGCAGCCTCTGAGTAACGTCAGGGCCGAAGTAGCAGCCTCCACCTCTGAAAGAGTTGGGGCTGCAGCCTTCCTGGGTTTTAGGGTCACTCCACAATATATCCACAATCTGGTAAATGCAAGAGTGGACACGGATGCTATATATGACACATCAGCTTATGAAACAGAGCTGAAAAATCTCTCACCTGTTTCCATTCCCGTTCCTGTTGTGGAGGTGATGGGAGAGGAACAGAGGACAGAGAGTCCAGGAAAGGCACCTGGAGGATGTTGCAGGGTGTGCTGGGAGATGAGGGGTACGTTTGAGGTGAGATGCAGGAGGGAGTTCGAGGAGAGCAGAGCGAAGAACAGGACGACGATGAGGATGAAGATGACGAAGTGGAGGCTCCGCTATCTTGCCAGCTCAGCCTGCATCTCCTCTTTCTGAGGATGAGAGTAGGTAGCAGGAAAAGTCAGGATTTTAGTAAAATGAATAAATAATGACTGAATCCTCCAAAAAAGGGAACATCTGCAAATAAAGATAAGAGGTCAGACCTCAGAGTGGGGGTCCTGTGGTTCCCATTGTAGCTACGACTGCTGCTGGGACGAGAAATGTCCGTCGACCTCATTCTTTTGCCCAGTCGATGGGACTGACCGATGTCAAGCTGCTCCAAACTGCGTCTAGGAAACCTCAGGGCAGATTTCACCTGAGAGGACATGATGTGAGGTCAACAACAAACATAGATGTTCATAGAAGAAGGCAGAACATCCTGCAAAGCCCCTAAATATCTCAACGGAAGTGATTTAAAAAGCTTTAGCTAGGGTTAACTGTGACAGTAACACATAGATGGTTTACTACAAACAAAATGGTGTAATTTCAAGTGTTGTTCAGTTTGAATTACCTTTAAGAGAAATTTAAAAAAGTGCTATTTTCAGTTCGTAATTGTTTTGTCTCAAAACACACCAAAACTCAAAAAAAGGAAATATGTTTCAAAATACAGTTTCCTGTTTAAGTCCAGTTTTGTTTTCTTCTTTTTTTTTTCTTTTTAGAAAATACATAGACTTGTAAATGTAATCATTCCCCTGCGTTATACTCCGGATAGCACAAAGTGACACATGGTCAGCAAAACTGTTTGAATATCTGAAAAGTGGATCATGCATGTCCCTTAAATGAACTCATTTATTCCAGGCTGTCAGAGCAAAGGATGACTGAATGCACTAACCAGGATGTATTTTGATGTGCAACATACTTTTCAGGTTTTTGTTTGAAAAATGTTTAAAAATCGACATTTCACAGTTGTACAGTAGTTTGTGGCAGTCCATCACTTAAAATCCAAATGAAAAACATTTAAGTTTGTTTTAATGTGACAATATGTGACAAACTTTAAAGGGTAGCAAGACTAAAGTAAGGAATCTTAATACCATCTGAATTACCTGTGATTTTTTTATGCCCTCACATGACGGAAAAAAAAATCCCTGCAGTTTATAAAGCATAAAATAAAAAGGTAGTTATGGATTTTCTCTGACCTTGTGCCGCTCTATGGAGCTGAGCAATTCCAGATCAGTCTGGTCTGAAATTCCTCCGTGCACAATGAGGATCTTTGCATCAATGACTGTTGCGATGGGCAGAAGGCTGAAAACGTCCTGAAACAGCTGGAGGATCTCATGGCCATGAGTCTGCATGTAGTAAAACAAATAGATCTTATGATGGTGGACCAAAAAATCCAAAGGCTATCATAAAATCCTAAGTTATTTTTGTGAAGGAGGAAAAATGTCATTATAAAGTGGCTTTACCTTATACTTCTGCGTAACTTCTTTTGTGAATCCGTATCTGAGAAGCAAGAGAAAATTCTTGAGGACTTCTGGGGATGAACTTTTCTTTCTCCATGTTTTCTTCCCTCACACCCACCTGAGGTTCATGATGTGATCCTCGTGGTTTCCTCGGTTCAGGTGCATGTGGTCTGGGTAAAGCAGAAGGTAGGCAAGTAGGAGGATTACCACTTCTACCGACTTTTTCCCACGATCCACAAAGTCTCCATTAAAGATGTAGGGTGTCTCAGCAGAAGGCAGACCATTCTGGACATCAACAACAACAAAAAAATTAACTACATTTTGACCAGCACAATAACATTTAAATTTGTTATAAGCTCTGTTGTGCCTGTCTACAAACAGAGACATTTCTGCTTATGGACATTTCTGCTTTAGGGTACCTTATAGAATATCAGAAGCAAGTCATCCAGCTGGCCGTGCAGATCACCTGTGACAAAACCCCCCAACAAAAATCAAAAACAAAAATTGCTAATTCTGATATGGACATACAGCTCTGGGTAAAAGGGTTACACACACTTGTGTACCTTGTGTAATCCAGGATTTCTGGATTATTTTGAATTTTTTTGACTTGTTCTTTTTCCAAAAAACAGACATTTCTTTTTTCAAAATAATTTGGACATTTTCCGAATTTTCCTTAAACCACACAGGGCCTGAATTATACAAACAGGCCTATTATGTATATTTATAGCTCTGCTAATTCATTGCTTGTTGTACCTAGGCACTTTGCTTTAAGAAAACAGTGGGTATAATTCTGGCAGGACATCTGAAATCTTCTCAATTTGGTTGACTTTCTGGGTTGTACTCACAAATCTTCAAGAGGCTTAAGAAAACTGCACCAACTATAAAGCATGGCGGCAGTAGCATCATGCTGAGGACTTTGCAAAGTCATTGAAATAATGTGGAACAACCTTTATATTCTTCAAGTTAATGTCAGAGCAATTAAAAGAAGTTTGAGACATGGAAACAATTGAACTGTTTTGGTAGGACGATGATCTCAGAGTTGTTTCCACATTGGATGAGGAACATGTCCAAAAGATATAAAAATCAAAATACAATTAAATGGCTTAAACCGCAACTTCTATGCAAACATCTCCAATTGGCACCACCTCAACACAAACAGCATGTGTTCTTTGCTTTAATCACAGGTTTTCTTAAGTTTAATGAGATGCAAGTTGGTGTGAGGAGGCAGCTGTGGACGAGAAGTCAAGTGCCTGATTAGTGTGCAAATATCTTCCAGCGCTGCTATTAAGATACAGGCAGTAGTAGTTATGACACATTTAAAGACAGCAGCGGTCATTTATTGATGTGTTTACTGACCTGACGTGTTCACAGCATCAGAATGACAAATGTTTTCAGGTTTGCCTTAGTGTACAGAGAAAGGACAATGCTGGATCTAATTGTTAACGAGGAGAACTGAAATTGAGACTCCTCACCACATATGGTGATCTCCTTGGTGTAGGACGTTGACAAATGGACAATATTTGGCATCTGTTTGAGGAGCTTTTTGCTCTCGTAGAGCAGCTGCAAGACATACCTGGCATGTAGAATCTGCATGGAAACAGAGGCCCACCATATTCAAGACGCATTTATTGTTGCATCAGGACGAAACAAAATGTCACAATGGTACCTGCTGCTCTTTAAAAGCACTCAGGAGGGCGTTTGTATCAGAGACAGACAGAGGAAACAAAATACGAGGTCCAGTGTAAGACTCTGGGATGGGGATTGTTTTGTAGCAGGTCTCTCTGTCTAACCAGGGGTCGATGACGGGATCCAACAACTGGGAGATCAGGTCTGGAGGAGATGATATGTTCACAAGCTGAAAAACTCATTTCAGTTGTTCTTAGTTATCCCACGAGAACCCAGCTGCCTCAAAGCTTAGAAAGTACAAAGTCACTGTAAAGTACAGTGTAATGATGAAGGCCACTTGTATGACCTGAACCAAAATTAGAGCACTTCATAATAGATTCTGAGTCTGAATGGGTCAGAGGAACATTGATTATAATCAGACAAATTGTGAAATGAAAATATCCCCAACACAGACATTAATTCGAGGTGTCTTCCTGTAAGTAGCTTGCCACTGTATCACTTTCAGCTCTATGTGACATGAGAGCACTCTGACATGCAAATAAAAAAAAAATAACGACCTCTAATTTATGCAAGCAAAAAGCAGACATCTACCTACAGGCCACTTTAGTAGGGACTATTGTCTGCTGTCCATTAAATTCCCTTTGTTCTGCCCTTGGTCTCTTGCACACACAAACAGAAAACACAGATGTCCGCGGCACACAATGACCACCCTGTCTGCATGACGGCTGAATATAAAACCATTGAAAGACGACATGCAGGACAGAATCGGCCGGGAGGATGAGCTACGGCCTAGCTTGTCGATGAAGCGACAAGCTGTCACACACACGCCTACACCCCCACACACACTGCGGCAGCTACACACCAACACGCTAGCCTCCACATTCATGATTGTAACTAAGCAACAGGGTGTACGTTGGGCTTTCTTATTTAGACCAAAACATAGTTGTTTCACAAAAATTGTGCTCATTATGTGAAATTATATTTATTTCTCAGCAACTTAGCTCCAGCTGATGACTAACAAACACTAAAATGTCACCACTTACCGAGGCCTGAAGCAGTTTTGAATAACAGACCACACTAAATTGTAAACAACATGTTTGGAGCTATAATAAGAGCGTAAAATTGAACCTTACCAAATTTAGCCACCGATGGGATTAAAAGGGAAGTCATGATTCATGACAGGAGTCATCTAGCATTTACTGAAAACAATAAATCTGAATGTCAGCACCGTTTTAGTCTCACCAGGCCCGTTTCCGTTAAGGTGGGTGAAATTGTCCAGCATATAAGTGAAGAAACTGGACAGCTAGAGAGATCAAGACAAAAGGACATGAGAGATTTATGGTGGCTTCTTTGTAAACACCATTCAGATGCAGGTAACAGAGAGAGACAGAGAGACTGAGACCTGTAGCTGGTCCTGTTCGCCGGCATATTCGATGGACTGAAAGATGTTCCATGTGTACCTCCTTCGTATCTCCAGTCGGGCCATGTAGCGCCGGTACCACCGCTGGATCAAAACAGCTGCCTTCATTGCTGCAGGACAGTATCAGATGTTGGACTTTATAAAGCAAAGAAAAGTGGAATCGTATGCTCAGCCACATGGTAGATGATATAAGTTAGCTCCCTGAAGAACTTACATTGGCTTTACCTTTTTATTCTAAGATACTACTGTGCAAGTAAGAAGCATGCTACAAACCTCTGGACTACTAATCTCGGCAAAAAATGGTTAAAATCCCTTGGACGTTTTTTTTTCTGCCACATTGCAACATGAAAGTGTACATTGAGAGTTTACAGCATTGTCCTGCTTATCATCACCCATATTTTACTGTTCTTGCTGAAGAAAGCATTCCTACAGCAGGATACTCCTACTACTATGTGCCACTGTCATATCAAAGCTCGTCCTTTTCTATCTCTTTCACAACTTTGTGTCGATCTGTCAGATAAAATCCCAATAAGACACCAGTAGTTCAGAAAGCGCATAGGGTATTTTTCTTTTGCACGGTACTATACGTATGCATCCATGTATACCATACAGGGGGAAGAGTCAAAGACTTAAAAAGATCTTACTGAGAGCCGGGCTGGGGCTTTTAACGGCTTCATCTGTGAGAGGAAACACGAGTCAGCACGAGAAGCTGGTAATTGAAGGAAGTCATGTGCAAACACAGACACACATGAAGACACACACGCAGACAAACAAAGTAGGAGCGATAACAAGACACAAGGGAAGTTGTTCTGTTTTTCCAGTGGGACTGGAAAAACTGAACAAATTAAGCAAGCTTTGGGGAGTAACAACACTCATTAAAGAGAGGAGAAAAGACAAGCTGGGAGGAGAAAAAACTACTATCTGTCAAACATCTGTATGCGTGTGTGTGTGTTTGCAACATGTGAGCAAACACAGTGACAGAAAACAGCGAAACATGGAACAAACCACATGGAACCGCACATTGGTACAGTTAACCCTATTTTAAGAAGTGCTACTTAAAATAGGGCTAAACAAAAGAAACCAAAACAAGCTCTTAAATGAAGCGAGAGATTCAGATGATTGGTTTTACATCAGAAGAAAACAAATGGGTAATTACAGTAGTAGAGTGAATAACCTATTAATATTGATCACCTGCTGCACTGTCTTTTAAATATTATCACCTGGATTTATCAACTGGGACAATAAAGTATATTTCTATTTCATTAGAGGTGCTTTCTATACTGTTTTAGTCATATTTTAGATATTGCTTTAAAAGTTAACATATTATTTTAACTTCTATTAAATCTTTATTCTTTGTTTATATTTTATATAACATACAACTTTAAGCTTTGTAAATTCGTCTGTTTGCAAACAGAGCACCCGTATATATATACAGTATATATATATATATATATAGATAGATAGATAGATAGATAGATAGATAGATAGATAGATAGATAGATAGATAGATAGATAGATAGATAGATAGATAGATAGATAGATAGATAGATAGATAGATAGATAGATAGATATACAGTTTATAAGTACTTTTACCTGTTTCCAGTTGCTTTACTTGCATTTCAGTAGCAACAGAAGTGCCACATCCCATGACGCTCAGCAGGGAGGTCCAGGGGTCACATTAGTCTCTCTTTTCCAAGCCTTATGGGATTCCTTCAGATGGCAGCATGTAACTAATGACAATTATTGTTAATTCCAACATTTCTCACCTTTTTAGTCATACATAAAAAAGCTATTATAAGCAAGTATCTGACACAATGTATTAGACACTTTTTGTCCAAAAAGTGTTTGAAATGTTTTTTTTTTTTAAAGAAAATAATTCAATTTGTCTGTGTGGGCTGAGGCCCCTGTCTTACAAAATCTTAGCAACGCCCTTGCTGCTAACAGTCAATGCTTTACACGCGTCACCAAATTGCACACAAAAATATATGCAGTTACGGAAATAATTGCATAAAACTTTCTCCTCTTACGGTTTCATTAACAGGAAAGCTTCGCTTCCAGTAGTGCAAGTCGTTAAATCTTACCAGAAGCTTAAATCCGCGCGGTCCACCTGGAATGATGGGAGCGCATCAATTCATGCGTAAAAATGTGCGTCGAAGCCAGCATGGAAAGGTCCAGCTCTGCGTCCTCTCCAAGTGCTGGAGTTGGACGTTCAAATGCGAGGAGGAAGTCGCAGCATTCCCAGAGAAGCTGCGGTGGCAAGAGGAGGAGCAGGGCGCACGGCCAGTGCTCAGAGCTGGGAGACGAGGCGCAAAGGAGCAGCAGCTCCACATGCTACTCCGTATTTTAAATGGAGCCATCTACTGTGGCATAAAAGTCACAAATCTGGATTACAAATAGTCGGTGACATTATGCTCTGTGTACGCATTTGAAATGCTTAGGGATTTTAATTCTTTAAACATTTTTTAAACAAACTCATAAATGTGAGTAAAGCTAAGCGGTACAAAGTTTAAAGAAAAAAACTAAAATAGTAAAACTATATGTCAAAATATATAGTAAAGCACATCGGTCTCAATCAACCACAAATCAAAGGTTAAGTTCGCCTCAAGCGTGATGCTCAATTTAAGAGAGCATTGCTGAAATTTACACCTTTGAGAATATATTACAGTCATTTGCATCTTGAGTAAGTGTAGTTCTTTAATAGAGACTAGGAATAATTGGCACAGTTTAATAAATAAAACTTAATAGTGAACTGTGTTATCCATAAAATCCAACATTTAAAATGATATCTCAAATACTCTCAGAACTGATTAAAGTTCAGCGATGATTCAGTTTTTCTGAAATTTAAAGCCTTTCAAGGCTTATTTGAAAGGCTTTAAATAAGCCTTGAAAGAATTGCATCATACCAGCCTCATTTCTGAGGGAACGTTTGAGGAAAATGTTTAAAAAAAATAAAAAAACAAAAAATGGACCTTAGGCATGGCAGGTTCAATTGCCAAAAACAACCTTATAAATGGAACCAAACCTTAAGGTTTTCAGGGTAAATTCAAGGTTCAAACAAATACAAATTGTATTTGTATTTGACATGAGAACATGAGAACATAGCAGTAGTGAGATTAGCATAGGGACAAATGCCCAAAACACACTCCAGTCCTCCTATCCTGCTGGTTTTGGCACATTCCTCAAACACCTGAAGTAAATAGTGTAGTTCTCTCAGCAGGACATAATGACCAAGAAACTGCAGAATGAAAGCTTGGACTTGAGCATCATTGCAATGCAGATATGGCCTAAGCCAGTTTGCAAGATTTGTCTTGTTTTACAGCTACAGGCAATACAGCTTGACGGTTTCACCTGAAATCATCTAAGTTCCCTACTACATCCTCAACCATTAAATTTTCAGTGTTTCTATGCGAGTCAACAGGCATCCTGTCAAAGATCTGCCCAATCAAATTACACCAAGTGGCTCTTGTTTGTCCTGGCAAGAGGCGGTTATGTGAAATGTTCCCATCTTTACAGCTAGATGTCACTAGATTCTACATACCTGTAAAGCAAGACAGACGCACTACAGTTTAAAAATTAACTTTTATTAATACCACAGTAAAAGTTTAAAGTCCAATACTTTATGCAGCAGCTCTTGTACGAGTCATCTTTTTTAAGAGCGCGATGGCAGCATCAACCTCCTGCAGAGTGACGAGTTTCAGTCTGTTGCTCTTTGACAGTCGAGACGCTTCAAAGCTGACCAGTCTGAGTAGGAGAGGTCTGGGGAAACAGAGATGCCGACTGGACAGGAAATCTGGAATTTCCATCTTTGCACAATGAACCTGTTAAGATTGGGCACATTAAAAAAAAAAAAAAAAATGTTAAGCCCAAGGATTTGAAAGTTGATTTTTATGTACAGGATAAAAATGTCTCATCCAAAACAATATCTTACATATACAGTTCTTAGACACAACACAGAACTAGCAGCTCTGACCTCTTTATGAGTTTTGTAGATGAATTTGGAATGATCTCGAACTCGCCTCGCTTTTTTTGCAGGAATCCAGTGAGCTGCTTGAACAGGTGCCTTCATTTTGTTGTGTTCAGTTGAAAACAGGCATCCGATACAGATATAAAAAAATAAATAAAGCTGCTAGCACAGCCTTTTACACTGCTCCCAAGAAAATCAGAGGCTCTGTGTTAGTACTGAAAAGGAGGTTTTAATGAACGCAAATTGAAAACAGCTTTGCTTAATCAGGCTCAATTACTTTCACCCACCTGGCTGTAAAGTCCTCAGTGGGGGATCAGGAGCTTTCTGCAGGAGAGAAAAATCTGGCTCAAATAGAAATAACAACATGTGGTCACACAATTTAGAGCTGCGCTTTGTTTTATGACTGTTTATCTCTTAAAAATTGATGCAGAGTGGGATGCATATTTTCCATGTTCTAGACTTATTAATAGCTTAACAACAGAGTGGCTAAAAGAGAAATCCATTTTTTTCTTTATCCCTCCTATTGGGCTATTTATATATATACTCAATCACTCACTTGCCACTTTTTTGGTGTCTAGATGTGGGGAAGACAACTTGCTGAAGGTCATCATAAGCCTTTCTGACAGACACACAAGCCTCCACTCACATCCACACATGTGCGTGTGTGTATAGGATTTCTGAGCTGACCCTTGTGCCATCCCAATGACTTCTAGCGATTTTGAACCTGCTGATGGCTGTCATGATGGTGTGTTACCGGCTGTAGGAGGGGCTTTGTCAGATAAGGATGGTATTAGGTAGGGCCATTAACGTCCTGTGGATTACTCTAATCCAGTCTCTCTTGTCCCTGCTGCTCACTCATTTGTGAGTCCAGTCTGGTGTGGAAGCGGGTTGGAAGATGGCGCTCATCATGCAGCATTCTCTGCTCGCTTTACTTCTTCTAGGAACTGACGGTACGATTTCAATGACAGCAACTCAATCTGTCCTCACCTGCTCAGAAACCTAATCTGAAGTTTTAGGAAGCTGATATCAGAATGACTCTTTCTGTTGAAGAATCCAGCAGGATTTATGTCTAAGTTTGAAAGTTTCATGTTCTTATTGGCTTTGTTTACATTTATTTAATGTGGTTAAATTAACAGATTTTATCAACAGAGTGGATGTTTGTCGTGTCCTTAGCATCTTCTTGTTCTTTTTCTCTTCTCTCCCCGGTGTTGGCTGTTTTCCCCCCCTTTTTCTGGCCATCTGGTTGGACAGTGCTCATCAGGATTCATGCTCAAGAGGTATGAAAACCCCTAAGATAATAAAAATATTGCAACCATTTAAAATCATGCAAACAAAAACATGTTGAGTTCATCAAATGCCACTGCATTTCTTTAATATTTTGGAATCAGACTGCCGCTTCTGAGGCATGGACCACCAAGTCTTGCAAATGCGACTGCGATGGAGCCGAATCTCCAACAGAGTTTTCCATCCTGGGGTCTGGCTCTATGGTGAAAGGAGTGGATTGCATGCCAGGTAAATGCTTCAGCACACATGCTTACACCTCTCTATCGCTCTTAGCAAACATGTTCTGTTTGAAGTGAATCTGCAAAATGTTTTGTGAAATCTCATATTGGACTTATACTTAGAACCTAAAGAAGTACAAATATTAATTTCACACCAAGTTGGAGCTTACTGTAGCCACGCAGTAACTCCAGCTCCTCCAAACTAAGAATGATGGAAAATTATTCTCTCCCTGCCTGGATTGTTATAAACTATTTAACATGAGGAAGTCGATTATTTGATGAAATCATTATGTGAAGTCATTAAAACTAAATCCTCAGATATCCAAAGATGAACCATTTGTTCGCACGCAGAGAGACGATGCGTTGGGCATGAAAGCGTCAGAGTCCAGATTTAACACCACAGGGTGGACATGCTCCACTGGGTATCCTCTGAGAAGGTGATGTTAGACGTTGCGTGACGACAGAGCCATGAAAAGAACAGAAGAGTAAAAACCGGAAACTTCAGACATAAAAACGTCCAATGACATCTTTGGTCTGAGGTTTTACCCAGCATTAAATCCATAAGAAATAGTTTGTTTTAGCTCTTCTGTAAATAACCAGACGCTCCAACCAGGTGAAGGCAGCAACGGTGAGCCTGATCAGATTTAAACCATGGCAGACTTGCAGAAGAGATCAACGCTGATTACAAGTGATACAAGTGAATAAGCGAGTGTCATCTGAGCCACAAATTGCATGGCAACCAGTGACAGCGAAGACACACAAGTTCAGCAGATAATCATCCTGCCAGAACATGATGCAGCTCCTATTAGACTGCACCAATCACAGAATAACAGAAACTAGCTATTAGTACAACACAGACCCTGCGATGATGAATGACGGGCCTGAATGAGTACTTTGTGCTGCGGTCGACATTTTGCCTCCCCCCTGTGTCTCACCTCCAGGAATTTCTATCATTTCAACCATCCGAACATTCATAAATTACAAAGGGAGGACTACAGAGGCATTTGAGTCATTGTTATGCAAACACTTATCTCCTGACTCAAACAGAAGCTCTACTGTGAACGTTGTAATGCTGGGATTACAGCGAATGCATCCCTTCCCCTGACAGTCTTGAAGCAGCTATAAACAGAAGAGCCAGGTCTTATTGCATGTATCTACAAATCCACTCTCACTCACCTCTATCTTCTCCCTCGTTCATATGTATGTAGTGAAATTTCTATACCCAGCTTAGAGACACGGAGAGGTTGCAGCACTGGGGCAACACGGAGCTACAGTCAAGAAGAGTGGACGGCCATCTGCTTTCCTGCTGTCCTAATGGACATCACTGATCTCTCACTGTGAAGAATTAAGCTGTTGGCTTTTAGGAAGAAATGTGGGTCACGTTGCGGCTGCACGCAGCGGGGGTCTTCGGTGTTGGAGGGCGTGCGAGGATGTCAGCAGGACCAGAGGGCAAAGCGGAAAGGATGAAGACTAAAAATCCAAAGAGGCTTTTGTGGTGACCATTTGGTGGTCAAAACGTCAGTGGCTTACTGCTTCTGTGCATGTCCTCCTCTCAATGGGCTCCATCTGTTCAGTCCAGGGAGGTTCTTTCCAAACAAATGGGGACAATAAAAAAGAAATAAAAAAGTTTGAATTGGTCAACTTTGCCTCACTTGCAGAGTGTCCGTATCACAGGCCTCTTGGATTCGAGGCAGGATCTGTGAGTCCAGACCAAGTCACCTGCTCTAACCAGGAGCAGTACACTGGGTGGTTCTCCTCATGGCTCCCGAGCAAAGCCAGGCTCAACAGCCAAGGCTTCGGGTAAGTCAAAGTAAAATTTGAATTGATTTAAAACAACAGAAACAATATATTTGCATTACTACAGCCATGCAGTGACTTAAATAAGTATCTGACAGGTTCTGATTGAGTGGTCTCGTAAGGCCACAGTTTTAGCAGTAATCAGGCCTGAACAATAAAACGTGGTCTGCTAGTTCATAATTTAATAAGGGGGCAGTTACATTTTCACAAAGAGCCAGACACATTATTTTTATTATTGTTTTATTCTTGATGAAAGAACATATGATTTGAAAACAGTTTTTTGTGTTTACCTGGGTCATCTTTTGTCATGTCTTAAAATTTGATAGTCTGAAGCAAGTGTTGCAAAAACATATAAAGGACCTACAATGAAACAAAAACCTTTTCACAGCACAGTGTGATCATAACATTTAAATATCTGCACGTTTTTATAGTCTGTTTCCATTTTACCACATGTTGCTGAGTTTTGTGCCAATATGATGGAAAAAAAAAAACCACACAAAAAACTATGTTCTTACAATCTGTGTGGAACAGTAAGGATAAACACAATATGGCTCACACAACTGGTCAAGGTTGTGCAATATGTCCTTTTGTTCAAAACATGGAAATATGAACACCACAATGCCAAAATACACACACTAAGAGCCTCATTGTTTATTTTATCAATTAGATTTCTGCTAAATTAAGTCCTCATTCTTTAATATAACGTTCTATTGATATTAATGAAGACATTTGAACAGCTTCTGATTTTCCTCCTTAACTAAAAAAATGAATACGACTCGACAAATTTTAGTTCTCTTATAATAAAGCGGCCTGGAGTACCGGTAATCATGTAGGAGTTTTATTTTCACATCCCCGTTTCTTCTCCAAGGTGTGCTTGGCTGTCCAAATTCCAGGACAACAGTCAGTGGCTCCAGATCGACCTGAAGGAGGTGATGGTGGTTTCAGGGATCCTCTCTCAGGGCCGCTGTGACGCCGATGAGTGGGTCACCAAGTACAGCGTCCAGTACCGCACAGACGAGAAGCTCAACTGGATTTATTACAAAGACCAAACTGGAAACAACAGGGTCAGTAGAGCAACAACACCCTGGAAAAAATAATCTAGACTGTTTTGGGTGTATTGTGTAAAACTGTGTCGTTAGGTGACATTGATGCTGTAAATATGCTTTTGAAACATCATTTTATTTAGCAATTTTAAATTTTTCCAAAAATAACGTAACAAATTAGCAGTGGACAAACATACAAAATGTATTTTTATTTAAAGTACATCAATCAATTGCTTTCAGACACTTTTATAAAATTGCATGCTCAATACTTTTAGTAAGTTTCTTGCTACATTCAAGCACAAAATTATTCTCACACCTGCTAGGTTTAGTTTTATAGCAACATTCAAGGCTTACAAACATGTTTGTTCTAAATGAAAGTAACGTTAACGTCAGGGATAGGGAGAGGGTTAACCAAGACGCCGTGTTTTTCAAAATACCAGTGGGAATATGCAAAAAGCAGCTTAGCAATTATGAAAAGGGTTTAAAGATTTTTTTCTACTGATTATTAAATAGGATAAAAATAAATTTTGACAAGTCATTGAAAACATTTAAATACAAGCAGATTTATTTGTATTTTTCCCAGCCACACTTCTTGGTTTAATTCAATTTGTTTTAAATCCAAATCTACCAGTTGTATGAATATTTTTGACCTAAGTTTATATATGCGCAGATGTAACAGATTTGTAAAATGTAGAAAATCATATCTTCAAAGAATTAAATAACCAGTCAGCGCTTACTTACAATTCTGAAACAACTTTTGGATTTTGGACACTAAATACGGTAGGAACAGTATTTGACTTAAAGGGACAGCTGAGATATTTGGAAGTGATGTTCTGTTAAGCTAAAATCAGATATAGTTTATATAGCTGGAAAATAAGATGTTATAGTGGAATAACTTTGAATTATGTTGTTATGGCAGTAATGATAATTGCACAGTCTTGTCTTCCAGCTGATTTTTAGCAACTTAGAACAACTCAAATTGAAAATATGAATTACTTCTGGATCCAGTGACATATTATTACATATGAATCATCTACACTTTTATATGTTGGTGTCCAGTTTGTCACAGTTTTCTCAGCTGAACAGTGATTATGATGGTTGATGTGTCGGTTTGACTGATAATTGTGACAGGCTTCAGTCGTACATCCAGCCTGTTCTTAAAAAGCTGCAGTCAGGTAAAACGTGGGTCTTTCTGACTAGCCTTCCACCACTCTGAGGATTTACTCTTGTCTACAAACTCACTGCGACATGACATCTTTATACTTCGGGTAAGGGAGATATTACTGATAATACCTTAAAAGAACCTCACTTAAAAATGTCTGAGCTATCGGTTTATCCAGTCAATCCTTCACTGCTCTTCCTTTCTTCTCTAATCACACCTTAACATCACCTTCCTGATTTTTTTTTTTTTTTCCTCAGGTGTTTTATGGAAACTCTGACCGCTCTTCATCCGTCCAGAACCTCCTCAGGCCGCCCATTGTGGCTCGCTACATCCGCATTCTCCCCCTCGGATGGCACACTCGCATTGCTCTGCGCCTGGAGTTGCTGCTCTGCATGAAGAAGTGCATGTGAATCTCTCCTCCTTGTATCCCTCAAAGCGTTGTCCCAGACCCTGCGTAGCGTTTGATTATGTATTCACAGGTCTCCTGAAAAACAAATTGACCCTGAAATATTCATGACCTCGAACCGTTTTTACATCCGACGTGCTTCCATTAAAGTAGGTTTGTTTGATATGTACAACGTGCTTTCATTCAGTCCGCTCTGCTTTGTCTGTGCTACACCAGTCTCTCTCACCATTCTCAATGAGTGGCTCAGTTTGCAATGAAATGGCATAAATTCAAAGCAATAATTAGTGGCTGAGGAGAAGAGGCAGCGTTGCTATGAGGGGCTCGTCGCCACAGGTTTGTGGTGCTGTGTGAAGGAACCAGACAGTCCATGAAATACACACCGAGTCTATTAATAAGTTAAATATGTTACATTATGAAAAATATCTCACATAGATACAAAAAACAGAACTGTTTCTGTTTTTGAACCCAGAATAGCGAGATAGTTTGATTTTATTCTCTTTCCATAAAAAAGGATAATTAATTAATGTCTTTAGCAGAAGGTGAAAGGTTTCCTTGTGCACTTTGTCTTAAATTGAAGATGGTAAATATGTTCTGAAAATTAATCTGAGTTATTTTAAGTATTTATTTTCTGATAGAGTTATGTCAAAAGCGCTTACTGTACAGTTTGTTTCTCTCTGGTTGGCAAACTGGGCTCATGGAGCGATGAGGTGCAACCCATAAATAATGATACGTGAATGTAAACGGCCAATGTGCAAACAATAAGAATGATGCAGAGGCCAAGTTTTAATTTATGTATAATTCCAAAGAGCAAATGCAAAAGCTCCTTAGGTAGAGATCTATTTAGTGTGAAGACAAAGTTGGTTTACAAAAACAGATCAAATCTACATTTTACTACAAGCATATTTTCATTTGCTTCGTCTCAAACTTTTTGAAACCTGTGATTTAAACCATAATTTCAATGACTGTCGAATGTGATCAATATTTAACTTCTTATCCCGAGTGACTTTATGATCCATGGAATGCAAACAGAAACATTCAGTAGGTTTATATTTCAGGATGCCTAAATAGGCCTGCTTTCCATTTAAATACCTTCTCCTTTTCTTCTTGTTGGCTTATTTTTTGTTAGTTCTTTTTCCAGGTAGCTTCACTGTTGCTATATTGTACTTGTGATAAAATGTCTAGTTTTTTTCCCACGATGCTTTGGGATGCACTCCTGAATCGAAGGCGTGTCCTTTATTGCACCTTTAAATTGTTTTCCTAGATTAAACCCACACAGGTGTCATGTCTGTTTTTTTTAATTACTTTTATGTTGTGTCTGTGGAACAAAAGATACGACTCATGCAAAAAATGTACAGTCGGTATTTATTATGAGACCCTATCATATTTTAATTAGAATGGTCAGCATAGATACACTCTGCTATTTGTATTTACACCCTGTCAGAGGTGGAAAATAGCTAATGGAAAAACAGAAAATAAAATAGAAGATGTTTTAGGAAACACATTCATATTTGGGAACAGAACGTCATCTTCCCGTGTTTGAGTGACTGGAGCCTTTTGTACCAAGAACTGTTGAGTCAGTGAGCTAACTGTAAGGCTTTGGGTCACTGGCAAGGCAAGCTTTGTCACCCCTCTGTCCACAAAGGACATAAACAAACCCACATCAGCAGTCATTTACAATCATTAGCACTAAGTGTTTGCACAATTGCACAGCTTTATGGGACATTTTCACTGTGTTTGATATGAGCCAAGCTCAGGGTGAGATACAGTAGCACTGGGAAAATATTGCAGAATGATGGAACTATCTTCACTTTCCTGCTTCACAATATACTGCAGGAAGTCGTCTTTGCTTCAATTTAATTTTTAAATGTGACCAACCCATATTACTTTGAGATTATTTCTGGATGTTATTGCTTTCAATCAGCCATGTTGTCAATTGGTTCTCCATTAAATTAAAGCTGCATTCTGGTAGACGTGATCTTTATGTTCATCTTTGAATAAAATGTGTAATGATTCCAATATTTTTAAAGGAGGAAGGAACAAGGAACACTGTTGGAGATTAGAGGAGAAATTGCATTATAACTTCACATAGGCCTCAAAGTGTTATCTTTTTTTTTAACCACCCACATGTCACAAGATAAGCTGATCGTTTTAAAAGTTATTTTAAATAATCGAGTTTTGAGTAAATTCATCCCTGATCATGACTGCTGATGTTAAAAGTAATGCAAACAGGGAAATAAAATTTCAGATGTTTAAAATTGTTTACAAAAGAGGCATTTACAAAAAGATGATGGCACAAGCTTTAAAATGCACACAGAAGATGTAAACATAGATTACAGAATAAGTCTGGGATCATTTTTTATAGCCAGTTTTGACAGTAAAATCCAGTCCTAAAACTAAGCAAAGTTACAAAGATTGTATCGTTTGCTTCATTTGGCATTTAAAAAGTTAGAATAGATCAACATTTTTGTTATAGTAAAATATTTGAAGCTTTCTTTTTGAAGTTCTTCATCTGTGAAGATGCAACTACTTTAGACACCTAACCCATCACTAAAATGAAGAGTTTTGAAATTGATTAACTTGTACAAATTGACAGAATATATATATATATATATATATATATATATATATATATATATATATATATATTTCTTTTCTGCTAACATTCATTTATAAACTGAACAATGTGAAGCCTGTGTTTGGACAATGCCAGGGTTACAAAGTTTGGGCTTTCAAGAATGACAGTATAAAAGTACACCCAGACTTATCCTGTAAGATCTTAACGGCTGTAAGTGAGGTATGCCTTTTTGAAACAATCTTCAGAGTTGTATGTTATATGTCTCAGTTCCAGAGGTTAAAATGAGCAAAGACACCTGTTGCCTCATGGGAAGGTTGTAGACACACCCAAGATGGCAGCATGAAGCTGGAGAGCTGTTTGTTGTTTGATAAAAGAGAGAAAATTGGGGTAAATTTAAAAAACAGTGTCACCAGAAGTAGGACATGAGTTGGTGATGTAAAAAAATTCAGACCATAAATAATCGTAAAAAAATAGTATTCCACCTTCAATGTGATATATCCAATTCAATAAGTTAAAGAGAGAAAAAGAAAAGAAAAAGAAAAATCTGTCATAATCGGCAAAATCAACTTTTTTTAGAACCACTTTCTTATTCAGTTTCAGCATTCTCAGCTTTACTCTCTTTAGTCTATTTCTCAGCAAACTCTTGTCATGTTCAACACAAGAACAATGCAGCTGCATATCACTAAAATGACACCACACCCACAGTGAAGCATATTGTTGGCAGCATCATGCTGTGGGCTTACTTTATTCAATCTCTAACTCATGATTTCATTTCCAGCTTTGCTTCCAGTTCCAAATACCAGCTAGTTCAGACCTAAAATGTTTAAGTGTTTGCTAAAAACTACAAAAAAACAAGAACTCTGAAATTTTGAATTCAGGGTTTCCCACAGTGCATTATAAGCCTGGCGGGCCACCAGGCTTCACTTGTGCCCCCACCAGGCTTAGCATTGTTTATTTATTTTAGTTTTTTTAATCAATGCCTTTTGTTTAAAGACTTTATAGGCCCTAGTGTCCCTGGCATCCTGAGCTCTGGGCTTTGCACGTTTTCCGGGGGAAATCCTGGAATTAGTTACATTTATAGCCGTTGCCATTTTAATTTAGCAAATATGACCTTGGTAAGATGTGCTGTAGTTATATACTCACACCAGATGAAATGCTGAAACTCAATAAAAAAGGTGCCTTAGCTAAGTATGAATCCAACTGAACACACACTCCCATAAGCAGGTTTTTATTGTTTGCTTTTTGATTGAACTGTAAGAAATATCAAATTGAAGGTGGAAATAGTTTGAAACAACTTATTATGGTCAATTTTTATACCACAAAAACGCGGCATTTTCTTCCTGCCAAGGGTGTGTGCACTTTTGATCTTTTTATTTCCAGTGAACTTAACGCACAACGTTGAGCCGTCACCCTCTGGTTGATCTACAATGTCTACAAATGTCCCGAATTATCACACAACTTCACAACTAATGTCATGAAGGTGATGGTCGTATCTGTACTACATCTAATGTCAGAGATTTTTCACTTTCAGTAGTTTTTCTTTTTCCTTTTGTTTACAGTTTGATGAAATAAAAACGGATAAAAATAGGATAACATAAGATATGTTAACATCATCATATTCAACATAAAAAGACATTCACCATTATTAAATACTCCTGTTGACATTATTATAAACACATAAATATCTATTCATTTCTCTGTGTCGAAACTAAAGCTCTTGCAATTACACATTTAATTCTACATTTTTTTTTATATTATTCCCATATAACCTACATACTGTGTCATTTATAGCTTATATCCTTTAATTTAAAACAAATAAATATTTAATAAATAATATTGATATAAATCTTTCTCTCTTTTTTGTTATCAAATATCAGTGCTTGAAAAACCTTTAAGTTTATTGGCCACCGATGCGACAGCGGCTTCTCAACCGTTGCAGTAGCGCTCTGTAAGCAGAAGATGGCGGCAGAGAGGCCACACAGGCAGCGTCTCCTTGACAGCAAAGATCTGCTTGTTCTGATGTGAGCAGAATAAGCTGATGTGGTGCCGACATCCAGAGAAGATACTGCGACCTCCTTGTCTTAAGTTAAGTCCCACCTTGCTGATGTCTGGCCTGTTTGCATCCGGTCTTTGTAGATTTCAGAGACACGAGAATCAACAGATAACTATATTTCTTTGAACTTTTGCCAGCGTACCATGATGTCTGCGGCCAGACTCCAAGGACGGAGACAGGTCAGAGAGGTCGGGGGATGTTACAGGGCTGTCTCCTTCAGATCGTTGAGATTTGGCATCCTGGTGCGGGATGCTCGGGTAAAAGTAGGTCCGTTCTGACCCGGTTTGATGCCCAGCTGTTCTGGAGTAAACTGAGCGCCTTCCACCCGCTGTAAAGCCGACACGTGCCAGCTGGATTCGATCTGTCCCGGTAAGGTGTAGCTGGCCTTGCGGTTCTTCGCCTGGCCTGAGCTGCTCATCCCCGAGTGGCCCCTGCTCTCCGTGTGCCCTCGACCCTCTGGGTAGCCGACTTTGGAGGAGGACTGAGGCGGGTTGGGGAGGGGGGCTTGGAAGCGCAGGTCCGGAGGAGGTGGAGGAGGAGGCTGCCCTTGGTTTGAGGGGGAAGGCGAGAGGTGAAGGAGTCGACGTAGAGACTTCAGAGGTTGGCTCTGGAATAAGAGAAAAGCTTACAGTTGATAGACAATTTAACAAACGGCTTGACCTTTAACATACAATATGTATTTAATATTGTAGAAGTACAATATTAAAGACAAACAATTTGAGAGATGTTGTGGTTTTGCCATCACAGCAAACTAATTGAAACCGTGTTCAGTGTTCTGCAAATTATTATCACGTTACAAACGTCTTCTGCTTTTGCTAGGTTATCACACAAATGCTAATATTAGACAAAGATATCTTTGACAAAAAAGGGGAAAAAATAAACCAAGAATTTCAGAATTGTTTGTCATACAAGGTTAGGTTAGGATTATGCCTCAATGTGTCAATTTGATTTAAGTCAAGAGTTTAACTAGGTCTCGTGAAGACCTTTTTCAGCCATTCAAGGGTTGGTGGTTTTCATATGTTTTTCTCTAAAGTCTGTGCTTACTAACCAGAAGTAATGACATCCTTACATATGCATGCACATCCAGGATACTGGCTTCAAACTTCTGCACATCTAAAACATAGATGAACATGCTTCTCTTTAGCCATGACAGTGCAGCATTTATTGAGTAAGGATTTCCGATTTAAATTTGTTTTGGACAATTTTCCACATATTTCAGGTGGAATATGAAAATTACTTATCACTGGCCTTCTCCACTCAGGCAGAGACAGCCGTGGTAGAATAGTTGTTTTCAAAGCAGATTGGCAGGCTGAATAGAGCTGCCGTTCAATACGTCTCAGAACAGTTTAAAATCATGCAGGTAACAATGAGAGTTTATTTTTCTTTCACTTTACTCAGTCGCTCTGTTGTGTCTTTGGACAGTTTGTTATAAAATCTACCCTTTTCCAAATAGCGTTCTTAGCTGTGATTCAGCATTAGCATGAAACATCATCTCTGGTTTTTGGTATCTCTAAGTTTTAAAGACACACGTGGGAGAAGAAATTCAAAATAAGTGCACAATAAAAAGAATTAAACAATTTCCTAATTTCAACTCAACATATCAAATGCTTCCATTTCCAAGTAAATCTCAATTAAATGTTTATTGCAAATGGAGTTACGGACTGTTTTTGATAAAGTCACATACCTGAGAGTGGGAGTCTACTGGCTTTTCTGGTGGCCAATCAGTGACTCTCTCTCTTTCCCTCCCCCTCTCCCTCTCTCTCTCCCTCTTGTTTTCTCTCTCCCGCTCTCTGTCCCTGCTCTGTTCCCGGTCGTGGTCTCTGTCCCGGGATCGCTCGCGGTTTTTCCGTCTGCTGCTGTGGTGGGAGGACGACTTGGAGCTCCTCTGAAGGGAAAGGTGTTCCTGTCCATTCCCAGTAACCTGAAAATCAAAGAAGGAAGATTAGTGCTGAAAATCAATATTTTTACTCTGTTGCAGTGTTGCTGGAATATTATTGAACTTAATGAGATGCCATCCACAATCCGGTGATGCTCAACATGCACCCTTGTAGCTGACAAAAAAAAAAAGCAAACAGGTGATGATGATGATGATCAGTGATAACTCTATATTCATTGCCAGGGTTTAAGAAAGCTGACAAGCCTCATCTTCCTAATCTTTGAAACCACTTATTGTCTTGTGAGCTAATAAAAGGACAGTTTCAGAGGGTTGGTAACCCTGGAAACACACGTAAAGCCCTTTCTGGATGATAGTTTGTATGGGATGTGGGAGATTATCTGAGAAAACAGACAAGTCACAGAGCTGCCAAACAAGCACTTTCTCTCCAAATTCCAAATGAAAACTTGTCAAAACTTTTTGATCCACTTATTGCATAAACAGACCTTCTGTGCAATGTTCAAACTTGAAAGCAAAATTATAATTATTCTAACCAAAGGCCTCATTGATGTGTCTCAAGACACACTATGAGGGACTGGAGTTCAGAAACCACTTCATCATCATTTAGGTAACATTATATTTCCATTTTAAGGTTATTGTGCTTCAACTGGAACAAGTAGTTTACAGGATGGCATGTCCCTAAAATGAAACTATCAAGAAATGCACTAGTCTATATACATGCTAATTCTGTGATACATGTATCACAGAATTAGCATGTATATAGACTAACATCTATATACAGTCTATATTAGCTGTTAATTTAAGTTAATTTCTTAACTTAAATTTAAGAAATTTAAGTTCTTAAATTTCAACTTTAATCACTATGAAAATATGCTAATAATTTTTAAAAACACGGATCTTCTTCCGGACAACAACACGTTTTTGTCAGTGTCACTGCCAACAGCAATATTTACTCTGATACCCCTAAATAAGATTCAATCGTCTTCAGACGTCAGACTCCACCTTTGTGCAATTAAAGCAAAGAATAAATTGGGAAGACGTTGTAGAGAAGCTAAACTTGATTGTCCAACTAAGCTGACATGTTGGTTGAGAGGACAACAGCTTTAAAAACTTTACAAATCAGGTCTATGTGGCAAGTGGCAGGAAAAAAGAACCTTAAAAGTCCCATATAAAGTTTGTCACAACCCACGTCGTTGACTCAGCGACATGTTTAGGAAGATGCTCTGGTCACATTAGACTAAAGCTAAACTTTAGGAGGAGGACTATCGCACCACCCACACTGCAAAACGTGAATCTAAACCTGGTTACACGTCACATTTTTGGTTAAAAAAAGAGAATCAAAAATTAAAAACAAGTAATTTCCCTCACATCTTGAATCTGCTCTACCCATTGAAGTTTCTGGCTCTCGCATAACAGGATGCAAAAGAGGTCAATGAGTGGGAATATTTCTTTGCATGTTACTCCAAAACTTAAAGTATGTTTTGCAATATATTGATTGAAATGTGTGTTTTTCAAATCCACATTGCATTATATCATAACATCCTGTATTGTATGTTGTCTGACAAAAAGTTACAAGAGTACATTGAAACTACCCAGATCTAACAAATTTACAAAGACTGACCAAAGATGTAACTTGTTGAAAATGTCAAAGACCACCATGATACGATGATTTTTAAAGTGCCAGCCTCACAAGCAAAATGCACTGCAGCATGAATTAGTGCGACGGCATTTTAACATTCATATTAGCAGGACAAATGGATGCACACACACCAGAAGAAACGCTTACGGGTTTAAGCTTGCAAAGAAATAATTTGAAATCCCCTCAAACTAGAACACAATGTGGAATTTGAAACTTTTGAGGAAGATTTCAAAGCTTGTCATTGTGGCGTGAGAGCCGTGCCAGTTAACATGCAGCTGTAGAGTTGAAGTTAGATTACTGGTGAGGCAGGGTAGGGTGCCGCAGGCTGATGCTGTACCATAGGCGAGGCAACTACAGGTAGGATTTTTCCAGCTGAGTTGTGCTTTAAGCTATTCTTAGAGCTAAAAAGGGGGAAAAGGCTTTTCTTGATGCTCGGATTCCTTCCGTCCTCCACGTCCGTCTGTGGAGGAAAAGATGCACAGCCACAAACTTTCAACACAATTTTCTGGTAGTAAATACAGAAGAAATGGTAAAAGAAACAGCAGCTGATCCACAATCATCCTTGCAAATGCAGCATAAGATTAGTCACTAAAAGACACAAGTAATATTGACACAAAAGTTTCATTAGAGAGATAAAAGCAATAGAAAAAAAAAACATTTTATTGTTTGGAAGTTGTTTTTAATCCCTACTTTTTGCTGGCAAAGAACATTTTGATTTTCCATCCATCTATAAGAAATTGTTGGTGAAAATGTTAAAAAATCTAAAAAACAAACGTATGGACATGACAGAAATAGTATACAACGCATGAAAACAGACGGTAATAGAAAATAGAACAAGCTAATTCTGTCCCACGGCTGAACGCCACAATGTGTTTTACTGAGCCAGAGCTTTACTAGAACCGTCTGATTATCTGAGTGCTTGTAGTGATTTTCAACCTATGCAGTCTATTATTATTATTATTATTATGATTAAAAATGATTGCAGACAATATACCATTTTCATATCAAATCAGAATTACCCTTTGGGACTCTCAGTGATTAATGCCACTCATCATTCTTACAGGAATTGCACACATTGATGATGGCTGAGATCAGTTTTTGAGAGCTTGAATATACTTAAAAAACAACAACACAGAATCCACAAAAAAAATAAATGTCGATGGTCTTTTTTGCATGACGTGATGATTGACAGAATTGCAAATCTTACTATTTGTGTCTTCTTCTTTTTCTTTTTAATGGCTTTGAAGAAGCCTTGTTTTTGCTTCTCTTTGGTGGGCTCTGGAGGATTCATGACCATTGCTTCTGCAGCAGTCCTGCAGAGCACATGTGGAAAAGGCTTCTGTAATTACACTCTTAGGAATAAATCACAACAAAGATTTAGCTGCTTCGGTATAGCACAAATATATAAAAAAAAAAACACAAAAAGAAAAGAAGAAGAATGAATTTAGAAGGATGCCTCTATAATTTAAAAAATGTAAATACTGTATTTTGTGCCTATGGAAAAAAAAAACTTTTTTCTGGTACTACTGTTGTCATAATAAGTGCAAATGAATGTCATGTTGCAGAAAAGTATACTGTGATATGTTTTCATTCATTTTCTTTCAGCTACTAAATAGCAACAGAGCTAAGCAACAATGAGAACTCTAATACATCTTAAGTAATGATAATGGTAGACAGAAAGAGAAGAAAAACATCTCCATTTATCAGTGCTTTGCATCTGTTGCCAGCTCTTTTCCACATAACTACCAGGATGATCGCAAACAACATTTTTTGCTGGTGGTGCAGGTAAAAGAATGAAAAGTTACATTTAGCCTCTCAGGGTCCGTGCGCAGATCGGCTGTAATGTTTGCTTCAACAAGACATTGCCAGCGTATGAATTCCTACCAATCAAAAGCCGTCTGGCGTTTGGAGTGGTTCGCCATGCCGCCTGGATCACCGGCCACAACGGGTACACCAGGCCCTCTTCCCTGACCAACACCTTCGTGGAAAGAAGAGGAGTTATCCGGTCTGGGGGAAGGGACTAAAGAAAAACAAGGAGGGAAGAAATTGACTGACAGCGTGTGTTTCCACACTATAGTGAGGCATGTTTGTGTTTGCAGTGAAGGGTTCATCTGTGGAGTCAAAAATACGTAGGAAACAGTTTGAGGAACGCTTTAACTGTTCCACTAAAATGGCAAAAAACAAAAAAAATTAATAAATATATATCCAGCATGAGTACAAATATGAAGACAAACCAGCACACAACTCCGAACATGATTAACCAGGTACATAAAATGAATTGGATGGAATGTATCTGTGAAGTATTTTTCTGAAGTGTTGTAGTCAAAACCACAATCTGAGACCAAGATCAGAGCAGATCCAAACCAAGACCAAGACTTTGACGGAGGTAAAAACCAAGATTGTAGGAGAGAGAGGCCAAATCCAAGACCAAGACCCAGCCAATTAGAAACAACTGTCAAGATTATTGCTATAACACTTGAAGACGATCTGACCATAGAAGCCTGTTAGCAAGCTAACCGATACCCTGGATCCAAACTAAACAGACCAACCTGAAAACGTCCAGCTAAACGTGATCTGACTTGCCATTATCTGCAGGCAGAGTGAGTTGTGGGGGAGGATTTCACTCACTGCACCTTCTGCAGATAGAAAATCTGCCATATATTTGCACTGGAAAATATTTCTCCCTGCTGTTTTCTCATTCCTCTCATCTTCTCATGCTCAGCACCTAGGGCCGCAGGTTGCGGCATTGTAAAGTTCAAATGAAAAAAACCCAAAACTTTGTTGGTTGCATTTGATTGCAGCCGGGGGTTTCACTCTAAATTGCTGTATATAAAAAAAAGAAGACATTTTTCAGCTGTGGTCTTGAGTCCAGCATATTTGAAGCCAAGACAAGACCAAGACTAAAGAAATGTGGCTTCAAGTATTACAACGCAACCTTTCCATATTCAGAACTTACTTTTAGATTGTCTTTTTTATTATTATTTTTCAACACTTATAGGGCTAATTAATACTGTCACTTCACTGTCACTGTCACAAGAGTCTGACTACTAAAAAACCTCCTAAAGAGTAGCCGTGCACCGTTGCTGGAAAAGCAACAACAAATTTTGCTAATTTGTGCTTATTTACCCTATTTGTCATTGATGTAAATCATATTTTAATGTGTGTTGTTTTTTTTTTTCTTGCACTACATTTTGTGTAACAACAGGATTTACCTCTGTAGAAGCTGCCGACTCTCCGAGGCATGGACTCAGTGAAGATCATCCGGTTTTCCTTGGAGGAACCTGCATCCTCACCGTGAGGGTCATGATACATACCGACCTAAGAAGCACACACACACACACCATGCAGAAAAAGCACACGCACGTACACACACAAACTTCTTCAGTTTCTTTCTTCTTGATAATCTTAATTGACTGTTATTCAGTATCATTTTCCCTGGCACACCTCACAAGACAGTCAGGACAATCTAAGAGCTTTTCAGTGAGGTTACATTTAAAACAGCGACAACGTGCAGTGAAGCTGTTGGGGGGGGTTATGAACCCTGACAGTGAGAAGAGCTATTTGGAGGTAAGGCGGAATCAGAGGGTCGGACCTCATTTTTAGAGCGCTGTGTATGAAAAGCAGCGGAGTTGTCCCTCGTAGAGTCTTTGATGGGGGCACAAGGGTGGCTCATGTCTTTAGGGGGCTGTTCACTCTGTTGAGGAGACGGACAGTTGCTGGTCAAAGCAGACTGGAGAAGCAGAGCGATGCAGAGGCAATGACAATGTGACAGTGACAGTCCCTACACACACACAGCAGCTTGTGCAGCACCCCCCCCCCCCACACACACACCCACACGTAGAAACATGTTGTTTGCTCTCAAAACCCAAAAACACTTATAGGTGTTTTTTTAACACCTGTGTACTGTGTTTCAAATAAGCAGGAGTCCCTTCATTTAAAGAAATGTAATCATGCTTTCATTATTTTTCTCAGTCATCGGCCACATCTGCCGATTGCGACCGACTTCATTGATAATATTGATTTATGTTTGCCAACACTAAAATATGTGCAAAACACCTTTTAATAGTCATATTTTACTTTAGCAGCACAATCTCACACCAAAACATTTTGAAAATTCAATCTTTTGTTTTGTAACCTTATTTTTGGTGGAGAACAAATGTCCATGGAGAAATAATTGTGTTTGTTATAAAATCACTCATTTTCTGAACAATTTTAAAAGAATAATTGAAAAAAAACAAACATGATTAATCTACATTATTTATATGTTTCTAAACATTTTAGAGTTACATTATGCTATTGCAATGCAAGATCATTTTACTTCCTCTGGTGGCATTTTCTCAGAGTGAATTCTTTCATTTTTAGCCATAAATCACCCAGAACTTGTTGGTCACTAACCCTCGTCATGTCGTCGGTGCAGTCCTCTCTCGACGAGCTCACTGAATGTCCAGTCAGGTTGGTACGGTGTTGCAGCTGTGGGGAGAGGAGTTGGAGGCTGCTGGCCCGAGTCGGTATGACCTGTCCAGGCGGCGGCAGGCCCGCCATGACCCCCTCAGACCCATGTGGTCGGTGACGTTCCCGTCTCACGTACATGGAGTGGCGCTGAGGCCGTTGCTGGGAGGAAAAGGGGGACGTGTAGCCAAGGCCGTAGTGATAAGACTCGTGGGGGGAAGGCAGGGTGTGAGTGTTGGGCATCGCCGGTCCTCCTGGGTCTAGGAGCTCTGGAGCACCAGCGTCTTCTGGGAAATAAAGCAGAGCGCTACGTTGGCATTGCCATCGACTGCGGCTTCTAAAGTGGTTTTCATAAAATATTTGAAACAACTGCCTCATTTGATCTTCTAATATTCAATATGATGATGCAAAAAGTACTGGTTTTATTTCATCCATTGGATTTCTGAATATTTTAATGACCATCTTGATACTGCAAACATTTTGGATTTTTATCAAATTGTTTTGTGGACAAGAGTTAGTATATAAACATACCGTAGTCATGGTACCGACTGAAATATTTCAAGATCTAATATCCAAACGTTTCATGGGAACGAAAGCAGATTTCTTTTTTTCATCTAAACATACCTGGAGCCAACGATTTGTGTCTGGACTTGTGTCTCGATGAGGAATCCAACGTGCTGCTCTCCATACGTACATTTACGCTGCTACGGGAAGCGGGGCTGTGTCCTGATCGGTCACTGTGTCGAGTCGAGGGACTGCCGGGGGGTCCTGGAAGACCCGACGGGGCGTTGAGGTCCAAACAGCTGGCAGGGAAGAAACGGGCACTGGGTCCTACAACGGCTGTTGCATTTGCATTTGGGTCGTCTGGGTGAAGTCGACCATCGCTTAGGTTCCCCACAGATTTGGCGTCGCTAAGAGCCCCATGACTCTTGGACAGGCTTAGATAAGAAGCTGAACTTTTAGAAGAGGACGACATGGATCCATGTGCAGAGTCTGCCATGCTGTGGGCATGGCGGCCATGTTGTTTTTCTGCTCCAGACTGTAATGTGTTGGTTTTATTTTCCAGAAAGGTGTGCCGGCTGGCCTGCTGTTGCTGCTGCTGTTGCTGTTGTTGCTGCTGCTGTTGCTGCTGCTGAGAGCGAGACGAGTTTGGTTTGCTGTGCGTGTACTTTGCCCCATGTCCCTGATCTGACAGCTTTGTTGAGGGCCCCAAGTTGAAATCAAACTCTGTCTTGTTTTTTGCCTCTTTGGGACTGAGAAGGTGTGGCAGGTTGTTGTTAGCCAGATCTTTGTTGGACGAGGCTGAACGATTTAGGGTCTGGGACATGTACTGGACTTTCGGGTGGAGTGTAGGACTTAAACTAGATGGAGCCGGTTTGTTACCATTCAGAAAACTCTCATTGCTGAGGTGATGCAGGTCTCCATGGCGAGGGAGGCTGGAACATTCCTTACTGGTTGATCGACGACTTGAGCTCTTGGTGTGACTCCTGCAGGGCCGGAGAGACGCGTGAAGTTTGTAACTTCTTAGATCATCATATGGACTTGTATAGATGAATCTCACTTAATTCTTTTGCTTTCATTATGACAACTTACGTTTTGTGTTAAATTAACTTAAAAGTTACACATCTTTAACTTAAAGAAACTTTTTACTTTGACTTTACGTGAAACAACTGAGTTCAGTGCCAGTTTCATATCCTACATCTGACCAACTCAATATATTATGATCATAAAACTCAATTCATTAAGTTTATACAATTTAGAGTGAACTCTCAAAAGTGTACACTTTTGAGAATTAAGTGAGACGAATGTAAATAAGGCCATAACATGAACTACACCCCAAATAGACTTTGTAGTGTACACTCAAAAGTATACTCTCAAAAAGTCTGTTCTTTTGAGAGTATACTTTTGAGAGTACACATTTTAGAGTGGACTTTGTAGTGTACACTCAAAAGTGTGCACTTTTGATAAACTTGATGAGTTGGGTTGGATAGACCTAATTGAATTACTTGTTACCATTTGAAGCAATTCAATTAGGTTGGTTCAACTGACTTCTTCTTTCAGTGTATATTTGATGCCTGCTGTACAATTACGCCACCTTCTGCCCTGATTTCAACAACTTTTTGGACAGAGCGTTCAGCAGCTCATACCTGCTCTGTAACCCATCTTAACTCTATATCAGCTGACGGCTGCACCGAATGTGCTCATGCTTGCTTGCTTAGGAAAGTGTTTGAGAAAAGATAAACACTTTTCACTAGCTGTATAGTGAAGTAAAGAGACAAAGGCTTAAGGTGGTGCAGACCTGTGAAGAACGCTTCCCGTCAAACCCTGGATGATCATGAGAATCTTGTAGTGCAGATTCATTATCTGTATTTACCCCAGAAAAATATGCTAAAAGCTGAACGTTTTCATCCTGTCCAAAATCTTTCAGATAAACAAAGACATTGAATGTCACGCCCTTGTAGGCGCTAACAATGTTTAAATCCCTTTTAGCCATCCGATTTTAACCTTTTATCTTTTTGAACACAAACTTTTGTTCCCTATGTTGTGTTGCCATGGTAACATGTCTGGATTGCAATGCAACTGACCTTCTCTGGTGTAAAATGTATAAAAATGTGATTGTAGACATTTCTAGCCTGGATTGAGAACACCTGTGTAGTAAATGAGTTACAGCTTTAATTTAGTAATGCCTTTTTTTTTTCTATCTCTAGTTATTTACCAAAATAAACAAATTCCAATCACATTTCAAATTGATCATGATAACATGAAGTTTGTAACAAGTTGGGTTTTGTCACTATATATAAATGACAGAGCGCTTACCTTGTAGGGACTGTATTTTCTCCGTGGTGGTGTGTTTTTCTCTTGGACGAGCGTGGTGGGTTTGGAGAAGCGGGAGAAGATTTTTCTCTCTCCGCCTGCCTGAAAGGCTGGAAAGCAGGATGGTTCAAACACTGCTCGGTTAGAAAACGCTCGGTAGGGTTCAGCAGCAACATGCTCTGATGGAAAAACAGAAGCAAAAATGGTTGTTTGGAGCTATTAGTCGAAAATCTTTTGAATCTAGTGAAAAACACATTTACTGTAGAAGTTTTTCAATCTACCTTCATCAAATCCAACATCAAACCACTCATAATTCCCTGGTACCGTCTCTCCAAAGTCTGAGGATGGGTAACTGTGGGAAACTGGCACAGGAAAAACAAAATCCTGGATGAAACGTTCATTCTCAGTAACGGTTTTGTTGTTTGTTTTCTTTAGACTCATATTACGCTTCACAAAACAAAGTAAATGTTCCTGCCCATTTAAAAAAAAAAGAAGAAAAAAGTAACTCTCAGTTCGTATGACACGGATCACACTAAACAAACTACTGAGTTTGCACACACATTCACAAACGCGTAGCTTTTCTCAGCCTTCTGGGACATTTTCTCTTGCTGTTAAGCTGAACACCAACCACCTATCTCATGAGTCATAGCAATCCACTCAGTCATGGTGCTGGGAACACTGCCACAAAAATGAAACGGATAGAAAGAGCGGGCAGGAGAGACGAGGATAAGAGAGAAGAGCGGAGAGAGGGAGGACAAAATGAAAGAAGAAGAAGGAAGGAAGAGAACGTGAAAGGAAGGAAAAAAGGAGGGGAAGAAGACTGTTTGTGTTTCCTACCCTGATTCCATGAAATCGCGGGTTGTTGTAAAAGAGTTTCATCTGTTCAGCAGGAAGAGGACCCAGAACTTTCTGGATGGTGAAGAGCTGGAGGTGAACATCAGCAAATCAAGAAAGCAGAGTGAGCTGATCCGATTCTTGGCACAACATTGCAGCAGAAACTTATGGTGCATTTTCTTTGTTCTTAGAGGTCAAATTTTCCAACTAATCACCTAAAGTCAGAACTCTGACCAGATAAAAACAGTTTTTTGTCGTACATATGGTAAGTTAACCCTATACAGAGTTTATCAGCCATTCTGAATTTCCTTATGTCTTGAAACTAGCAGAACACTACAGTGCTGAATGTCCCTTAGTATTTAAAAATGTGCACTGTCAACGTGAAAAATAATTTCAGATATACTTCACATTAACAATAATCTAGGATGTTGTATATAAGTTTTTGGCTCATGTTGCCCGCCTGTTAATTTGGGGGTCTTAAGTAACTGCACAGCTTCCTTATGCCTTGGGCTGGCTCTGCCACTCTCACCAACCTCTTTGGCTGTCTATAAAATGAGTTTATTGCCTTGCATCACAGTACGTTGTTCATTAAAATGGGAAGGATGAGTGCGTCTGAAAACCACATCGGAATAAAATGACTAGGCTGAAAAGAAACTGCAGAGTTGAGGATCTTTTCTTTTTTTTTTGTCACTGTAAAAGTGATTGCTGTAATTTTTATTTTTCAAAAGGACTTGATACTTTATTTCAGCTTATTGACATGGGAGAAGATGATGAAATCTATCCAGATCGTTCAGCTTCTTGTAGATCCAAAACACCATCTTTGTCACAGAAAGTTTATTTTAAAATTGCTTTGAAAAGACAATAAAACCTCAAAGAAAATGCTTCCACTGGTTACAGGAAAAGTTGTAGGACCTTTAAATAAAAGGTTTTCACATTTAAAAAATATTGTTTATTCACCTCCTTTTCAAATTTAGCACCTACTGCTGCTATACCAACCTGATCAATCTCGCTTTCCCCTGGAAACAAAGGCTGTCCGTCACTCAGCTCCCCCAGAATACACCCCACCGACCACATGTCCACAGCCTTTCCATAGGGAGCCCTGCAACAAGGGGAAACAATACCTATGATCACACCATTTATGCAGAAATATCATTCAAGGAAGAGATTTCAGTGAACACAAGAAGCTTGCTAATTAGATAGAAGGGTGATAATGACAACAATGGAGGGTGATGAGGGCGAAAAATAAGCCACAAAATTAAGAAGATATGATTGCAAGAGAAATGCATCTTTCATAAGTGGCATTAAATTGTATATTTTATGGCTCCTAGGGAAGATTTCTGCACTGTGGAGAATCTGGTGAGAAATGGTGAGAGTTCTGGCAGCGGAGAAGCAAAGGAGCGCTGGTGTTGGAGGGAGAGAGTATTTGAGTGGGAGGCATTCAAACACTGTCTCTGTAAATGTTCCAGGGCATTTACTAAATCAAGCCACAGCAGTGCGGATAGATGACGTTCATCTGTCTCCAAGCTAGGATGGACACTGGTTGCAGCAAAAAACATTACCCAAAAAAAAAAAAGAGAAAAAGAGCCGCATTATAGAATTAAAAATAAATCTGATGTTTGATCTCAAAATACAATACTGAAGATTCATCATACCTTCCAATGTAGCACATAGCTTACTACTTGCTTTCCCTACTGATCTGATTACATGGCAGAGTCATGGCTAACCTAACATTTAATAAATAACCAGCATAAGAGATGCTCTACAATCAGTCCATATCGTTAGGATATCATGTTGGCCCTTTAAAATCCATTAGGAATTAAGCACATCATGACTTTACAAAGCTGCACAGTTTGGTCTTGGTGTTACATGAATCTGTAAGTAGACATGAACTCACTGAGCCCTGTTTCTTTTAAAACCATGAAAAACCCACTATATTTATCTAAATGACTCCTTATGAAATACAATGTAACTCATTCTCAACTGGGGAGATCGAGAACAGAAGGAACAGCTACAGATGCACCTCGATTAATTAGAATATGATGGAAATGGTAAGTTATTTCAGCAAATAAACTCCATAAATGAAAAACTTATAGATATGTCTCACATAGAGGTATTTTTAAGTGTTTATTTTGGCTAATAGAGTTTATTTAGAGTGCTAAGCAGTTGCACATCTTGTTTAAAAAGTGTAAAGAAATATTTTTAATGATTACAGTATTACAGTATTGTAAATCTGCCCCTTACTGTACACTTCTCATTTAGATTTTTCTATTTACATATATATATATATATATAGATAGTTGCTTTTGAAACCTAATCAATGAAAAATTAAACAACAATTCGATGTGTAACGATGGCACCTGAGAAAACGTAATGTTTCAATTGTGGACTGTCTGTTCCATGACTTTGTATTTTGGTGTTTTTATGATGTAAAGCACTTTGAACTGCCTTGTTGCTGAAAGGTGCTATACAAATAAAATTTAATTAGATTTGATTTTGTGACCCTACGCACTAGAGACCCTCATAAATAGTTACGGCGGGCAGGATTGGCCCTGTGGGCCTTGAGTTTGACACATGTGCTGTATAGTCCAAAGAAAAAAGAAATTACATACTTAACATCAAAATTAACAAGCTCCCACACATAGTGACCTACCCCAGCAGCAGCTCAGGTGAGCGGTACCACCTGGTGGCCACATACTCGGTGTAGTTGGCATCTGTTCCTTCAGACAGGTTACGAGCAAACCCTGAGCCGGAGGAGGACAGAGATAATTACACCAAGTGGACTTTATTTTGTCAACAGCAATTCATAAATGACCAATTAATAACAGTAAAGGACATTCAGTATCTAAATTGCTTGGACAGCCACAGTGACAGCATGGTAATGTTTGCCATGTGACCAGACTAATTAGTTATGTGACTGCAGGCGATCTGAGACTCCACTTTAGATAACTGGTGTAGAGAGAATCCATTTTAAGCAAGGAAAAGTCACAGTAGACAGAATGCCAGCTCCAACAGTGAATACCAAACAAATCTCACCCCAGCTGACTCAGTGGGTTGGCATTAGCCAATTATTCAGAGCCAGCTGACCGTGTCAGTTTTGCAAATACGCGTCCAAATGTAAAATACACACCTAGAGCACTGTGAAAGGGCAAATCCATGAACTACTAGTACATTTCCATCAATGTGTTTCTCAGAACAGGAGGGTTTCTGTTACTAACATCATTATGATTTGACAGAGATGTTACCAATTAACTAATAATACATCAACAGCCACCAGGGTATATTTAGGGTGCTGATTGGCAGTTTCCCAGAGGCAGATTTAGTTTCTCTGATAATCAGTTTACAAGATAGAAAAAGGTGGGATTTTCTATTTTAAACCAACCCACAGAAACAAAACTGAGCACCGCTGAATCACTGATCTGGTTAAAGAATCAACACATAATAACCATCAATATGATAAGATGGAAGACATATCAGGATGTCTACTCAACACCCATTAAACCATTTAAAAGTATTTCTTTCTAAATCAAAGCATCAAAGGACACTGGCATGACATTATATAGGAGAAAATGGCATTATTGATACTACATTAGAAATGAAGGATGTTATTAGCTTATAAACAATAGAAGGTTAAGGATACACTCACCAAAGTCACATAGTTTAAGAACATCATCTGAACTGATAAGAAGATTTTCTGGTTTGATATCTGAAAGAGAGATGATCTAAATCAATATCTTTTTGAATTCAATAATCCAAAATTTTAAGTCACAGTTTTATCTCTGTCATTAACAGTGTAGCATCGGTTAAAAATCCTTAATAACAAGCAGTGGTGATATAATATTCACATGGATTGTTTTGGTGTTAAAGATTTTCTGGCCTTGCAGTGATAATACCAGCAATGCTTTGGATAAACATGGGCAAGACGCTGGAGGCACCAAAGAAAGGAAACAGTGACTGAAATCATGGATGGTTGTAAAAGAGTAGAAGGGAAGCAGACAAATATGAATACTGACCTCTGTGAACAATTTCATTTTTGTGACACCAGTTGATGGCTTTGATGAGCTGGAAAATGTAGCTGCGAACTTTTTCCGGCGGTGCACCATTGGGAAATTCCTCTAGCAGTTCAAGCATGTTCTGAAAAACCACAATAATGACATCATGAAAAATCTGACAAACTCTGTAGCAGCAATTTCAATGATCCATCCATCCATCCATCCATCCATCCATCCATCCATCCATCCATCCATCCATCCGTACATATTACATCTGGGGAATTATGCTGTGTTGAATTTTCATTTAAAAAACATAATGAAAAACCGTGTTTGGACACCCTGGCAACACAATGGGAAATACCAGTGCTTACTACCAGCACAGCTTCTTTGTTGCCATGGTGACGCCTTTTTTTATGCTTAACTGAGCAGTCACCATCCTACGGCCATGGATGAAGCAGCATAAAGAAGTGCTGTGTGTACAGCATGCAGACTTGATTAAATAAACATGGCATCGATGTTATCCTGACCCTCTCAACATATTCAAAGACGAGGTAGAGTTTCCCCCTCCTGCGAAAAGCCTCTTTGAGCTCGACGATGTTGTCCTGCTTCAGGGTCCGGAGCATCTTCAGCTCCCGAAGGGTCGTCTCCTTAACCTCCTCATTTTCTGAGTGGGCATTAAAAGACAAATATGTGGGTTTTTTTGCACTTTTACTATTTTTCCTTATTTGTGCCCATGTTTTTTATGTTTTATCTTTTCTTTTTTTTTTTTACTCACCTTCACTGTCTTTGAACTTCTTGATGGCCACCAGCTCATTTGTTTCCTGTGAGGAACAATGCACAACCGTTTAGCTTCGTTTTAGTGGGACAAAGGTGCCTAATGACTTTAAAAGAAGAAAAGATGTGAAGTGATTAGTCTTCTGACACTGAGCTGTGGGAAAAGCTAAAACAAAAAGGGCTATACAATGTGAGCTCTAAGTATTTGTATACTGAATATTTGTAATTGGAACCAGGTTCCCTAAAGAAAATAACAGAAATGCACAACTACCGAAAACATGGGCAGCACTCAGAATCAGTCATTTTCATCATAATAGTCATTGATCCGATATTAAGCCATTCATAGAGCCAATGTTTGATGAAATCATGATGAAACAATAAACGATACGGACAAGAATAAACAACTTTGTTAATGAGCTATGGTAAAGCTCTTCATCCTAGAGCAGTCTGTACTTGGTCTAAAACCCAACAGCCACCACACATTTCAGTATCATTTTTAAGTGCACCAGTGGTTGAAATTAGAAACAAATTCAATGATACTTGATTTCGACTGCAATACAAAATATGGACCCCCCCCTTCTCCTACCAGTGTTATTCTACATAGTTATGCTGGAGCATAAAACTTTGCCTGGTGATGTTGTGCATAGAAGCCCTGCACTTTTAGAGCAGTGCATTGATGGCACTGATTTCTGCTGTGGGCCGGGTTCCACCCCAGGACCAGGAGAAGCAGAGGAAACAACTCAGGTAAAGGTGTGCGTATGTGAAATCAAAATGTGGAGCATTTTCTAGAACAAAGTCAGAAATTCATGAATGCTCTGTTGGTTTTGGGAAAAATTCTCCTCCAGATGTGTTTGACAAAACAAACAACTGTGTGTCCAGATTACAATAAAATGTATATGATTATGCATACAGTCACACCAAAGAGCTAAATTAGAGTTATGAGACACAATTTCTTGTTCTTGTTTTCATTTCCAGCACCTCTAAAGAAAATGTCTGACTCTTTAGATACCTAAATGCTGTGCTGATGCTCACCTCCCTGCTGTGACCAAAACAACACAAAGCAAACCAAAGGAAACTAATGCCTAGCAATAATTCAAAGAACACTTGTGATATGTTAATATACAGCAACCTATATACATACAAATGCATTCTTGTTTACAACCTCCTTCTGACTGATACAAAAGAAGGTTGTACATTGTACATTTTTGATTCATTGTAACCTCTTGAAGTTACAGCATTAGCTAACTATCAAGAAAGTCCAATTGGGACAGCTGAATTTTATTTTTGATTAATCTGACTCACAACAGTTGATGTTAAGTTTGAAGCAAATAAAACTAAATGCTAAAATTAAATAAAAAGGCACCGCTACAAGTATTTGTCCACAACTTTTTTTAGATATTTTTTTTTTCATCTAACAGAATTTTTTTCAGTTGAACAAAATAAATGTCACATAAAATGTGAATTAATTTCTGAAATGATTATCCATGGCCTCAATTTTTACATCACACACCAGGGGTGTGTCAAACTAGAAAAAAAAAAAAAATTACAGCAAATTCTGGCTTCAACACAAAGGATTTTTTAGAGACTTCTGTATGTTGTTATGATTCCCCTAACATAACAGTTTTCTTTAAACAGAACACAAAATGTTTTCAACCATTCCATTTTTAGCTTAAATCCTTGAAAGCTGTTTTTTTTCTGTCATCTGTAACACCCTCAGGATGCAGCAGTGAACACAGGGGGCCAGAGAGGATTACATCATGCACTAGAGTGTCCTTGGCTGTGCTCATGTTCCTCAATTGTCTTTTTGTCTACAGCGGGTCGGACATCACATTTGGCCGAATCACTGCGATGGAGCAAGGCAGCGTGGAGCTGCCTGTCACTGGCAGTGCTCTCGCTTACATCTGCCCATTGTTATATGAAGGTGTAAATACAAACTTGTCAGTTAAAGATTTGATGTTCATTAGCAAATTGGATCATACAACGAAGATTTACTGCGACGGCAGAGGTACATGCTGGCTGTGCAGTGATGACTTTCGATAAAAGTGTAAAAAGAAACAACAACCTACTATCAAAAATATACTGTCTTTCTGGGCCCATCAAGCACATATGACATTTCAAACTGCAGCTGCAATGTGTTGATGATGCTTATGTTTGTTCTACATCTTTGACCTCTTCTTATTAATCTTTTTAACGACTGATAAGTCAGCACTAAGAATAACCTTCAAGATCGCAACTGTCTGATGACATGAGCTCATTATATTAGTACTAATGCTTGAACATTTCCCTGATATACAATTTGACATTGAGGCTTCAAAGGAGTCTCAATTTAAAATTATGCCCATGACTCATACTCTGATATTACTCAAGTAAACACACTGCAGGTTTTTTTGAAACTTAGCCAACACAAGTATAGACAATTGCTAATAATTAATTTGTCTTCTTACCCCGACAGTACTACACAGTGACACCGTTTGTGCACCGGGAGACAGGCAACTGTGTAGGTTGTGATATTGTCACTCCTAAAGCACAAATTCAAGATAACACATAAGCCTCCATACAAACACCCACATATGCTAAACAACACTTGCATAAAGCGGCAGAACAAGTCCTGGCACACAAACGCTTGACTAATTAAAATGTTCCATCAAGCACACACTGCAGAGTAAAGTCCCTATAAATTACACTGGCACGTCTATTTAAAATTAATTTCGTTCCATTGTTGTGATGTTCAGGCCTACTGTGTCTCCTGATTGGGTTTCAACCTATTTACAGTCGCATTATTCCCCTCCGTCATACACAGGTCTGCTGTAGTCCTCTAACAGGGTGACCCATTTACCAACACTGTTCAACACACCCCTCTGCATCACTTCCTCTCCCTCAAACACACGTGCACCCATTGCTTCTTTCTCTCTCCTGATGCCACCCTGTCTTTTTCGTCCCGCTTCCAGCTGGGAAAAGTAAAAATAACTGCTCTCTTGCAGCAAAGCTAAAAACACCATTTATTGTCAGGATCCCAGGCTCCCACGTGTAAAATCGAGTCTTTCCTTTTGTTACATAAGTGGGAAACATGTCATATGTCACATTAGTGGGTCAAAGGAAAGAAAAGGCACCTTAACTTTAACTTGACTACTTCTAAAGCTGCTGGTTAATTTGCATGCAGATTTGTTGGAGAATGACACATTAATGCTATAATAAAACCAGAGAGACAGTTAAAGTATTTGCCTTGTTAGTTGTTCTCCAGGTGAGGAAACATTTTTGTGTTTTCTGTATGTTTCGTGTTGTACAGTAGACAAAAAGACAAAAGTATTAAATGGAAATTCACCCTGTTTTCACCTTGTCTTGTGTGGAGTCATTATTCATATGGCTTATGTTTTAATTTTTGTTGCCAAATGTCAACTTTACTGTTAAAAAGCTGATCCAGATGTTTGATCTGCTCCTACATGCATCAAATGACTTGGTATCCAAGTCAGCTTCATATTAACCACATCAGCCTTTTGTTTTGGAAATCAATAACACACACTGAGCTGAAGACTAATTAATTTAATCATTTACTCCATAAACTGTAACAGCAGCAAGTATATCTCCAAAGGTCAGGCATCACTGAGATCCCAAATCAAAATGCAGTGGAGAAAAGGAAGTTTACAGACTGGAGACGGGAATCAGCTGGTACCGACTGTAAGCTGTCATCTTTAGAGGTGATGAAACAGAGCCAATGTGCAGACAGCCACTGACGAGGGGAGATCATAAAAAGATTTAAGAAACTAAACTTACAATGCTCAGAAATTCTCAGAAAAACTGGGACAAGGAACAGAGTTTCGACCTTCGAACTACATAAGAGATTAACAATTCATTATTCTGAAGAGCCACTTGATTAGCTCTAGTTTTTGCAGTCTGTTTGTCCAACAAACATGTTGCATATTTAGAAAATTTGACAATAAATTCTAAACATAACGTTTGTGGTGTGCTAATAAACTGAACATTATATTGTTACATTTGTATTTTTGCATAGGTTGTATTTATTTATGTGCTAATCTCATTTTATCCCTGAGACCAGCGTCAGTCCTCCACGAACAGAGCTGCTAAATCTTTGGGTTTCCAGTCAGAAAGATAAATGGCAACGGAGTGAGAAAAAAGGACATGAACAATGTGCAAGCAATGGAAGTTGTTCAGATGCTGAAAGAGGTAGAATAAAACACAGAAAAAAGGCCTTTGTTTGAAGCATAAATTTGATCTTTGAAGTTTTTTTGAACGTAATATTAAAATCTGCCACCTCAGTATCGAGTTTCGTCCTCTTAGTTCCAGGTATCGTCACACCTGTAGGTGCTACACTGATAAACTAAACTGAATTGAAATGACATGGCTTACTGCATGCTCACACTGCCCAAGAGCTGATAAATGCTGAATGTCTTGCTCGATATAAATAAATGTATGTCTAATTCTGTTATTTTTTTTCCCCTGCAGTTATGCTTGTCAAAGATAAGGACAGAGAAAAGATTATCAGAGGTGTTTTCGTTTCCCGTTTGTCAGGCACACCAATCCAAAACCATCCTCGTCTGACATGTTTACAGCAAAGCCTCATGAATATATTTGTTCTCAATAGTCAATTTTCCTGTCATGGTAACATTCAGTTCTCCTTTCTGAATTGTAATAAGACTTAAAGCTATTCTTAATTATTAGTGTGGAAGCTTTGAGTGATGGACAGGTGCGGTGGCTTTAAGGTCTTTGTTGTAGATGAGACTATTTAGGGCCAGCTTCAAAGCGTGCAAATACATGAGGTTTAATTATAGGGAACCAAGCCATCAATATCATGGCATTACCCCAGGAAGAAAGAGGCTGAAAGCCAAGATTAGGACCATGTGAAAAAAAGTCTGTCAGCAACTATAACGAAACAGAAAACTCCACGAAAAGAAAAACAGCTCATTTGCCAGGATACAGCCAGACAAAGTCTTTGAGCTGCTAGTCTAATAAGATTCATCCTGATAGACCAACCCAAGTCTGAGCAATACTGGAGACAAAACAACTGAGGAAAATGAACATAACACTCCATTATTTACTGCTCTAAAAGCTGATTGGCGCAATCTCCCAGAGCAAGAAATGTCTTTCCTAGTATCCAAACCACAAGGATGATGAAGTAGACCAGGTTCTAATAACAATCAATTGTACTAGAAAAACTAGAGGCCAGCATTACAAAGCTTAAGGATCTGGTAAGCTTGATGCCAAACTGTTATTTCTCTTTATGAACAAAAGATAACGCTTCATGGTGATGTCTTTGGTTGGCTTGATGCATGTTGCATGATATATACGAGCATATTGATGGTGCATCTGTTTTATGCAGAACAAATCAGTGACAGATGATAAAATATCGGCTCCTTAAAAATGCATCATGCTTAGCAGTAAGCTATATTACAGTCATGTAAAGCAACTGGACATATGGATAATCAATTTGATCAATACTGAATAATTATTAACACTTAAAAAAGTCAGAGGAAGAGCATGGCCTGTTTAAGCCTAAGAGTGATTTGGTGGAAAACTAAACACCATGATGAGACTGAAAGAGATGTAGCCTGCATATTAGTCTGGTAAGAGGATTTTAAAATAACTTGATACTGTCATGCTACATGTCATGGACATTCACAACAGATCAAAACCAGCCCAAGTCTAAGGAACCTTATCCTGAAAGTAGGTCGCAACATACTATTGGAAATCCTCCCCAAAACACGAAAATGTATTTTAAACAAAGACAGAACTTACAGAGAGCTCTTACTAAAGGCAATCTACATTCCTGTAGAGTCACAAAGATGGGAGGGGCAATAATTTTAAATGGCTGTCAGGTAAAAAAATAATATTCTGTATTCTTCCTGTATGCTTAAGAATAAGGGTACAAGACAGTGGCCCTTTATTTCAGAAAACATCTAAAACTAGCTAAAATCTTATAAAATCCTGAGGTAGAATGTGTTATAGTATGATGAAGCTGAATTTGAAGTTTGAGTTACAATTTCAATTGGTATGCTTAACAAAAAAAACACAACAGTTGCCCTTTGATGTTGCCCATGTGCAGCATCAAAAGACTAATTTTTATTACTGTAGGAAGTAATGAACAGCTCAAATACCAGTCAGTGTTGATGAAAACTTTACTTATCTACTAGAAAACTGAAGATAAAGACAGAATTGTCACAGTAACCATAAGCTTTCACCTGATTATGAAAGAAAAAGCCAATGTCAACATTTCCATTTGGTTGAAGTAGGACCCAAACACAGGACAGAAGCAGAGAGCTGATTATGAATGTTTAATGAAAAAGATAAATAATAAAACCCACAGAAACAACAGCAATCCATGGTAAGAGAATGACAGGGATTCAACAGGGAGATAACAGGAGGAACAAGAGTGAGAGCAGCAGAAGTGTTTAAGTACTGGAAGAGTGAATGTGGAACAAGTACCTGGGCTGACTGGCTGCAGGTGTGAGGGGAGGGAGAGAGAGAGAGAGAGAGAGAGAGAGAGAGAGAGAGAGAGAGAGAGGGAGAGCAAAAGTGGCACAGGGGGAGAGGAAGAGTGGACTAGGGAATAAATTTAACACTAAAGAATGAGTGGACATAATAAACATAAGAAGCCTTACATTCTGTAGAGTTATAAGGAATAACTAGACATAAGAAATAACATAAGAAATAAAACTAACATAAGAAATGTTCGTGTAAACTAGAATCACAGAGAAAGCACTGACCTAAAGTAAACCAGAAACAAGAATGATCTTATCAAAGGAAGAGACCGAGGAACACAGAATATCCTAAAAACTAGAATCAAACCACAAAACAATCCAGGACCAAACATCAGGGGCTCAAAGGTTCCAGTAAAATGCATTTGTTATTCAGATGCTTCTTCAGTATCGAGTTTACTTGAATTTAGTCTTTAAATTAATAAGCTACTTTTCCAAATTTGACTCAGTTTGTCAATACTGACTTGTAACAATTCAGTTTTCTGTGAACAAATTAGAGTATGAAAATTGACTAAGGTCATTAATGATGTACATACACTATTATGTATTTGCCTCAGCTGTACACCTGAATGTTACCAGCTCTGACTGACCAAGACCTGCTCATTTTAATTAAAAATATCACAAAACAGACTCTAACCTCAGGAGGCTTTACATTCTGTAAACATATAATACTGTTACAACAGAAAACGGCTGGCGATACAGTTTATGTTCAACACTATGTATAGTAGATTGTGTCATACTAATGCAAAGCCTGTTCAAAGTTAAATGATTTAAACGTACAAGTAGAATAATCCGTTATCAAACACAAACTCAATGATTCATCCCCAATATGAAAAATTGTTCATTTTAACCTTTAATATGATTATTTAACAGAGTGGAACAATCTGTTTTATGAGTTCACAGTGCCATGTTTTATCTAATAGTTATAAAAAAAGTCACTTTTTCACACTGCATGGGAAAGAGAATTATAAAATTATGTGTAAAGCACAAATAAGATGCAAAAAGGACTGCATGGGCGTTCAGTGATTCAGAAATGCACAGTAACAGCAGCTATTAGTCAGATTAAAGTCTTAGTCAACATCTGTAAGTTAATGAAGCCATCAAAAAGGTGGCTGTCATATTAGCAGAGATCTGCCATTAACCCAATTCCTTTATGTTCAGTTGTGCATATGAAATATTTAGAGTGTGTATAAATGTTGTACACACAGACTGTGTCTCCAGTTTTTGCCACTGATTTGCTCAAACAGGTTTTAAAGCTTTTAAAGATTTTTTTTAAAATATTTAAAACAGTATACCTATTCCACCACACAAAGTCTGAAGCCTAACCGTGAAGACCGCAAACGAACACAAAGATTGTTTTTATGGCCTCCCTTCATGTTGATGCTGAGGATCATTGCTAATCGGGCTTAAAACTGAACAAAACCAAATCATCATATTCTTCTTCTGGGATAAATTTTCTTTTATCCTGTATGGGAATTTGATTTTATCCTAAAAAGCCCCGAAAACGAAACACAAGAAAACTCTTACTAACGACAGCAAGATCAGAGGAAATCCTTACCTTATGTCTGCATTTAAGCACCACTCCATATGCACCTGGCAGAAACGAAGGGGGGACAAAACAAAGATCAATAACAAGCACTTATGATGCCACTCTGATATTATGTTTTGGCTTGTCACCTCATGTAAAAACGTCTTTAAAGGACAGAGCAGTAAAGATCAGGCAGTGAAGAGGAGGTAAACCTTCTCTCCCAGTTTAACGCCTGGATCTTTGTGAAACCTTGACCCAGAAGTCACCCTGTTGCATTCTGTCATTGTTAAGGCATTTGGACTATGTCCATATAGCTACATAAAAATAGCTTTATACATCAGATCAGTCCTTTAAACCTGAGATCCCCAACCATCAGGTTGCAGACTTCTACAGGGCAGTGACTGTAGTTGTACCAGGCTGGGGTGTAAAAAATAAATTCATCCATCCAATTTCTAACACCCTTGTCCCTAGTGGGGTCAGGAGGTGTGCTGGTGTCTATCTCCAGCTAACGTTCTGGGAGAGAGGAGGGGTCACTTTGGACAGGTCGCCAGTCTGTTGCAGGGCAACACAAAGACAGACATGACAAACAACCACTCACACACACATTCACCTAGGGAGAATTTAGAGAGACCAATTAACCTGACAGTCATGTTTTTGGACTGTGGGAGGAAGCAGGAGTACCTGGAGAGAACCCACACATGCACAGGGAGAACATGCAAACTGTTTGCAGAAAGACCCCTGGGCCGGGAATCGAACCTTCTTGCTGCAAGGCAACAGTGCTACCAACGGCGCCACTGTGCAGCCCATAAAAAATAAATATGTTTTGTAATTTCCGTGGGATTGAGAATCAGAGCAGTTCATTTTGAAAGAACCACTCTGATCTGCATCTGTATGAACTCATCAGCATTCATGACAAGGTGGAGCGTCTCACTCTTTCCAGGTTGCTGCTTTTGCTTTAGTCGGTGCAGCAAACACACAACTACCCCGAGTTCAACAGTTTGCCCAGAAGAGCAAGTTTGGTCTGTGGTGAGCAAAAACCCTGCGTCAAGTCTTACATGTACACATCAGAGTGCATGTGAAGTTGTCAGGCCTGGACAAACGTTTTTGAATACAGAAGACCAGAGCGGATGTTTTGTGCTTGAAGAGAAAAAAAAGCTAAATTATCTTTCAAAAGAAAGAAAAAAATCCCATCTAATTTCAGCATACGTCTCTTTTTTTTAACATGCTGGTGATTACATCATGGTTTGGACTGTTTTACTGCAGATGCAAAGTTTCAAAACAGTCAAAGTGGGTCATGAACAGTAGACCTTGCTAAAGAAACAAGCAACCAGCTCCATGAAGACGAAATGGTGATGACACAAATCCAAAAGATTTAAATAAGAATGGTTTTACAACATATACTTGTGGATAACACAACACAACACTGCAAACTACATACCATTAGTGTTTTGTTTTATTGTGGGGAGCTTAATATAATCTTTTTTCAGAAAAATAGTCATGCCCAAGTAAACAATTTCACATTAAAAAACAAGCCCAAAAAATCCATTCAACCTGCAAGCGACTTTAGAAGAAGAAAAAAAATAAGCCAAAAGTTGCTTATATTAATAACTTGGCAACACTTTATGCATAAAGCAAGCCAACAACCCAAAGCACACACTGTGTTTTGAAGAACGGTAGCAATATATTATAATAAAAATGATTATAATATTTGCTGTACATTGGATTTTAACACAAAATGAATCAAAATTAAAGGAAACATAATACCAAATAAAAATAAAAACAAAATGTGGTCTTGTGATTTACTGCAAACCTTTTTTTTTTTTTTGCATATTGCCACAAAATCAGATCACACCAGATGTTAAAGGAATTATGATATATTTAATCAGTTCTTTTTTATTATTTCAAAGTCTTTCAAGGACAACAGCACCTGCATTCTCTTGCAGTCTGCTAACTGCTAATACTTGTAATTTTCTCAAGTATAATTTAATACATTCCAGAGATAGATATTAAGATATTATTTTCTTCTCTATGTTTGACATGAGCGTAGCTTTTTAAAGTGTGGTTTGAGGGAGCGCCTGTGAAACTCAACATTTCTTGCCAAGCTGGAAGTGGGTGGAACATGCCCTTTAGGCTGCTGGAGGACTTCTTATGTGGAGCACCAGCAAAAGATGTGGTGGATTGTTTCACTCCTCGTATCAAAACGAGAAGAGGTTTGAGAAGATGTAAGCAAATGCAATTAGGAAACAACTGTTAACTTTTGCATGGAGAGAATTAGGTCAGCAGATGAAATTGGAGTTCAAGCAATCAGAGCGTAGAGTAAAGGATTCAAGATCAAAATGGACAAGTATTCCTAAAATAAGTGTCGCTTTCATTGTTGAACTATAATATCACAATGACATTTTTTTTAAATGCAACCTTTAATCTAGTATGTCTTTCAGTGATTAGGATGCTCTCATGTTAAGAAAGTAGTTTATAGTCATTCAATCTATTTTATTGGCACAATTTGCTAAAAATAAATGTAACAGAAGCATTTCAAGCTCTTTTTTTTTTTTTTTTTTAAAGTTGAGCTCCATGAGTAGCTACTCAACAGTAAACCCCATTGACAATGTCAGAGTGATGCAAGGGAAAAATACTTTTTGTTCCACGTTACCAAACTTGGAGTTTGGTTAAACCATATTAACGCTTTCATCGTCATTGTGCCTTGGTCTGATCAAGCCTCAGATCAAGCCTTTTTGTAAAGGGTTTAAACCAGCTGAGAAAAAAAAAAGAATCAGGTTTAAGGCTTGTTGCATTTGTTTGCAGAAGTCATTTTGTCATTTTAAAATAAAATTTTAAAATATTATTTTAAAATTTTGATATATCATCTACAATCTGTAGATGATTTTCATCTGCAGCTACAACATTTTCCTTCTGATGTCTGCACATCCCACAGGCTTCTGCATATTTCTCAGCATTAAAAAATATATATATATATTTGCTCAGAATCTGCCTGCTATAAAACTGTAAAGAAGCTAAATGGGAAGCATATACGATAAAAGTTATGAATAGAGTCCTGCCGCACAATGCAAAACACTAAAACTCTCATGAAAAACACGCAGCATGACACATCAACATCCCGAGTGGTGCAGATCATCAGCATTAGAGCTGGAGGTTAACAACACCATTTAATCTGCTGTGTGAAACCACCCACCTTCTCCCACAATGCCAAGGACTTCAAACTTATTCATCACATCACAGAGAGCGGGGTCTCCTCCACCAGGTGAAATACGCTGCTTAGACTTTAATAGGGACACTCCTGCTCGGACCAGCAGCCGATCGGGTCAGCTGCAGACTCGCGGAGAAACATGGCAGGCCTCTGACAACAAGCCATCTTTACTCCTCTTTTCACAGCCCTGCTTTTCCCACGGCACACACTATTTAACGTCCTCTAAATGTCAGTTTTCTTGTATTAAAATATCTGACTGGAGTTCTTCTAAATGTCCTTTTACTCCATATCCTTGTGTTGCTCCTGTGCCTTTATCCAAAACTCCACATGGGGGAACCTGGAAGAGAAAACAAACAGAGAAGTGTTTGAATACTTTGCCTGGAGATCACTCCAATCTCTAATTCATAATGCTTCACACAGTTGGTGAAGCACTGGCTGTAAACCACACACATGAAAATATGAGGCACATAGAGTAAAGGCATGACTTTGACACATATTCTACCTCATATCACCTTTCTTATGCAACAATTCCTGGTCACAGAGTAGCGGTGATGTTAAGGCTAATGTACTCTAAAAGTAGGTCTTCTTCTGATTCAATTTCTCCAGGGGTTGGATTATTAAACTCGTTTCACTTCTTAATGCATGAATTATTTCTAATTTGCAGTGCAGAATATCTAAGATAGAAATGTTTTGGAGTGCTAGGTTGAAAGTCGAACCTCACAGGCAGAAATTGGTGTAAGAAGTTAAAACATTATTAATGCTACAACCTGCTAAACGCAAAGTTGAGTCCACATACAGTTTTGAGTTCTTAAGAGTCTCTAAGCACAGTTCTTAAGATTTTTTCCCTTACATAGTTAGAAAAAGAATGTCAAACCAGATGTTTAGCTACACTATATAAAAAGATATCTTGCTTTATTATTGCTAATATCTGACATTAAGTCAGTCTAAAGTTTTAGATCAGTTGGGATTACCAAAAATCATTTTTATTTGCAAAAGCCAAAATAACAAGAGAAAGATTTTTGGGAAAATTTTGCTAAAGATTGTGCTGAAAATGTTTCAAAGATAAAAATTGTACATATTATACTGAATTTCCTGAACTTTTAAACAATTTGTGAAACCTCAGATGACCACATCCTCGCTTTTTTTTTTTTTACCTCCTGATAGATTTATTCATTCAGTGCCGTTTTAGCCTAAAATTGTTAGCTGTAGTTCCTAACTTTAACATTTTAGCCTTGTTGACAATCCATATTCACATGGGTTATAAAGGTTTTGCAACCAAGCAAAATCTATCAATTATAAATTAGCACAGTGAGATCAATTTAACTAAGTTTCATTTTTCTGGGCTTAAAATTTCAGACTTTTAGTTTGGATAAGTTTGCATGGTCTAACTTGGTAAAAAAAAAAAAAAAAGCGGTCAACGCTACATCTTCACAAAACTATATCTGTGGACAGGCAGAAGACAAAGCTTGATCATTAGATGCAGCAGCAATCGATTACACAACACTAAACAACTTAAATAATTCAGAAGTGACATCATATTGAAAATGCCTTGCATGATTTTACTTTTACAAGTAGCATAAAAACCAAGCCTCTAGATAGAGCACTCAACTTCAGGACTTGGCAAAAGAGCTGCAGTGTAAATCTAAGTTTCTGTGACAAGACAGACAGTGTGAAGGACACTGGATTATGCAAACATTCATGGACGGAATCCCAGAAAAATTAATCCAAAAAACAAAACTGCAAGAAGGCACCTTAGAAAGCAGAGAATGGAAATTTGATCAAACAACAGAAGCATATGATTTACTCAATTTAGCATGAGAGTATTTTTTTGTGTTGAGATGAGATCTAGCACAGCTGGAATGAAACTGACTGGGACTAATAAAGGATGTGTTTGTTTTCCTGAGGTAAATCACAGAGATGAGTGTGTAATGAATTGTTGACAGATCTGTACAAAAGCAGTTAAAATACTAAATCAATACAAGGGCTCCACTGACACTATTATCAACAATTTCCTCAGAGTCTAGAAGCTGCAGATAAATATGTCAAAAATCTTAAATGCCACAAAAGAGATTCTAAGAAAAAATCTTTGGGGGGAAAAAAAAAGCAAAGACAATCTGTTTTGAGTTGCACTACATTCAGAAACTGCAGTTTGGAAAGATTGTATACACTTTTGAGCTTCTAGTCTTTTATGGCTGGACGTAGGGATGGAAACTAAAGCATTGTTTATCCAAATCTCAGAGATTAATCGCATGTAGGCGCACCCTTTGCTACTACAGTTTCAGCTCATCCATATCCTTCATGGATAGCCTTCATATCTGAAAGGCTATCCAGAAGGTTTAGGAACATGTGTTCATGGGATTTTTTTACCATTTTTCCAAATGCATTCTTCCAAACGCAAACGCCAAAGGCATTCTGTTGAGTTGAGGTGAGGACTACATGTGCAGACCAGTCAAGTTCTTCCACACCAAACTTGCTCATCAATGTCTATAGAGATTCAGTTTTAATGCTGTGGTGGTGGTGGGGGGGGGGGGGGGGGCGTAGTTTGAGAACTGTTCACACAGAGTCAGGAGCAAATAATTAAGAGTTCATTTCACTTGAACTAAAGAGACAAACTCAACTCTAGTTTTTTACTATTTAAGTAAATTTGACAGGAAATGATGTCTCAAGCCTCAACATTATAAGACAAACAAATCCAGTTTCAAACAACCAGCCCCAAACCATAGTCTCTTCCGCTCAAGACAGAACATCTGACCCATTGCGGTCTCCTGGCAAAGAGGAAACAGAAACGCGTCAGTCATTGCCAGATAACATGTCTTCACTGCTCCAGAGTCCGGTGATCTCTGCATCTTTTTCATTTTCTATTGCCTCTGAGTGGTTGAGTGAACATTTCTTGCAAGATAGTATATTTTCATAATATAAATAAACACTGACAAAACTGCAAAACAAAGATGACAAATACATTTTAAACTGAGAGTCTAACAGCAAATGTCTTTGGTTTAAGTGGGAATAAAAATCCTATTCCCATCATGCATCCGGGTTCTGTTGGAATACATTTTTCAATAATGCTGTGTGTCCAAAAAGCAGAGATGATAAAATAATAACAGTTAAAATAGTTCTTTGGTAATTAAATTATTTTCTAAACTAGAACCATCGAAGCTCCTTCCTGAAATGACTCAACTAGATTTGTAAAAAAGAAAAAAAGAAAAAAGAAAGAAAATTTAGAAGAAGAAGAAGAAGAAGAAGAAAAGAAAACACTTTAATGTTGATTTGGCTCATGTGCCCGTGTGTGGGCGTTTTCCTATGCAGTGTGCAATCCACACATCTTAGGCTTTCCAGGGAAAAGAAATGAGATGTGGATGTGCAGGCCATCGGTGGAGGATATGGTGCTGAGGGGGAGGTAACAGACAAGTTGGAGCAACTTGAAATACATGAAGACCTGAACATTTGTTTTTTTTGTTGTTGTTGCTGCTGTTGTTGTTGTTTTTTTTACCTAAAATGGTCAAGGACTTGTTTTAATGAGCTTTCTTGTTAAACTTAATGAATTAACCGGTAATGTCGAAAGAGGCAGATAGAAAACCGAAGGGTGTGCTCCAAAAAGAAAAACGGAATAGGAACAAGTGAGTTTGAGTGTGCGTGAAATTAATAGCTTGGCTCGGGCGTCCGCGTGCACGAAGGAGTGTGCGCTTGCGCGTGACTGTGATGTGGATAGGAGGGAGAAGCTGGGAGGCTGGAGGGTTGGGGTGGGATAGGATAGTAGCTAATGCTGCTCTGCTCTCTCTCTCTGCACCGAACTGCGTCTCTGTCGCCGCTGCGGAGCGGAGCGCAGCACCATTCCATCGCTGTCCACGCGTTTCTCAGCCTACACAGCAACCAGTGCATACATCATACAGAGCAGCCGGAGCCCGCTCACCACAGTGCAGCACAGCAATATACACCGACAGGGCTGTAGAGCAGCCCGCAAATCCACAAGAATGACATTCACTTCCAACGCGCACAAAGGTGAAATAAATCAGATGGTAACGAAAAGCACTGGCGATCCAACCAAAGCAGCGTTTACCTGCATATGCGATGTGTCGGCTGTGTGTGGAGGAAGCAGTGAGCATCATTCCCTGGGAAAGCGATTATGTGGGGAGGTGAAGAAACATCCTTTGGAGCGACAGGGGCGAGAAAAACGAACCACGGCCTGCGCGTCGTGACACGATCAAATGTCCTCCCCACTCCGGCTCTGGGGGCAGATAAGACCTGGATCCGCAGACATAACGTCGATGACGGAAGGGTCAGTGTGCCATCAACAGTTCTTCGGAGGCTCCGCGTTCGTAGCCTCAGCATCAGCTGGGTATAGCAGCAAAATCGTCATTCCTGTGAGCGACGCAGCCGAGAGCCAATAGAAACGTGCGCGTTCCAGCAGTGCGCTTGCATCCACCGTGAACTGCGATCAGATAAAACTTTGATTAGATCCAGCGCAGCATCTGTTGAATGGAAAGTCTTTTTGGTTGCTACTCGCCTTCCTCTGGTCGCAGAACAACGGAATCAGGTCTGTCTGCAAGACCCACTGATTAACAATCTCTTCCTGCCGTCGATCCTTCCTCTCTCACCTCCGCCTCCCCTTCAGGATTGGACTAATTGAGGAATCAGAGGAGTTAGCAGAATTCCTCAGTGTCTCGACCTGTTTCATAACCAGGAGACGTATTTTTAATCTGCACCTTCGTGTCAGACGGATGGCTGTGCAAAAAAAAAAAAAAGGAACTTATTCTGAAGGCCATGCAGTTTGACCTCTGCAACAAATTTTAGCTGAAACTGAAGGTGAAAACGGTCCTTCTTACTTACAATTACATTATCACATCAAAATGCAGATTTTTGATAAAGTATAAAAAAAGATGTAAAATGTTTTGACTGAAACAAAAACAACATAAATATTGGCTTTTCGCCACATTTACTTTTGTAATTTTGAAGCAAAACGGGAATTAATATTTTCTCTCTTCGTAATTTCATTTGCAGGAAGAAAAATCAACAGAAACATTTATATAAGAGTTCAACTTTGCAAATATAAGACATTTTTAAATATGACTGACACTTGTTATCAGAAAAAAAGATAATCAAAATACGTATGCATTACTATTAGTTTCAACAGTCATGATGACACCTTGCCTTTGGCTCCGCTTCTGTGGAGAAGTCACGAAGAAGAAGAGCAGATCCACAAGCAAACTTTCTCACTAACACTTAAAGCCACACAGAAATTTGAATGTGTTGAAAGTGAGGGATATTTATTTTAATATGAATTAAAGAACAATACATTCAGAATGCATTTTTATTGAACTTCAAATGGCAACATGGACAAGAACATAGATATAGATATGAAAGACTGAGAAGACCAAAATTGTTATGTAAATTGTATACAAAAGGTAACTAATAACACGATGACTATTTGCAGGTAAAAATCACCTACTTAAATACACATTAACAGTCTAAATAATAACTTGAATACAGAATCAGAATTCCTTTTACTGACATTGTGCACAACAGAAAGCACGGCGAAATAATAATAATAAAAAAAACATAATTACGTATTTCATATAATCAGAAATTGTTTATTTTGGTGCGAGTTTTTTTTTTTTTTTTTTTTTCTTTTTGGATCAGACAATAATTTAGCTGAAAAAGTTGGGTTCTCTACCGCCTGGTCAATTGGTCATTCATCTCCAAGCTGCTATTTATTACCGTCAGGAATGACGCTTGAACTTCCTCTGCGTGCCAATCAGAGAGCGATTAAAAACATGAATGACATTCGTTTGCACGTGACCCCTCCACCGTCTGTGATGAAACGGAAACATGAGGACATTTCTGGTCCAACTAGAGCGACTAATTATTAATTCCCCTCCTGTGACCGCTGTTTTGTTTTGTTTTTTTCCCCCGGAGCTCCGGTGGAAAAGATGAATTACAGCACTGCGTTGTGGACATGCGCGGAGCTGCAGCGAATATGGCGGCTTGCATTTGATGGAAAGTGAGGAGTCTCTCATCAAAACAGCCCGCTCTCACGGTTTGTACCGCTGCTATCTCATAAATAGTCTCATGGGCCGCAGGTGACGCGTCTCTGCCCGGGTTCTTTTCGCGGCTGCTCGCCGTACCCTGCTCCTTATCCCCGCGCACTGATAGATTGTTTATACTGTAGCTATTCTGTGCAGACGGACGGACGGACGGAGAGCGAGAGAGAGAGAGAAAAGGGGGGCTTGGCGCTTTACTGTAGCTACTCTGAACTCTGCAGATATCCCTTCGCTTTTTGATTGCTGGCTTCCTGCAGAGGCTTGCACTGAAACTAAGAGGGGGGGGGGGAGGGGGAAATAATAACCTCCCGCAGCATCAAGAACCACGCCGTAGCTGAAATGCAACGTTAGCAGTGTGTAGCCCGTGTAATGAGCGCCGTCCCGCCCACCAAATGTGCCCGTAAACCAAATGAAAATGCGTCACAGACTTTTCTTCACCTATATTTTGAGCCACGCTTTCTTCAGCTTTTTTTTTTTTTTTTTTTTTTTTTTGCCGTTCCCAGGTAGTTAAAAAATTAATTTAGACGTTTACTCTGATCAATAACACAGGGCGTGAGATTACCTCGACATTTCATGGTGTGATTCACGGCGAACTGGGCGTTTAAATGGTCCAAATGTGAACTCGTGGGGCTTCGTAAGTTGTTTGATGTGATGTGATGATGCAGCGGCTCACACCCATCTCCAGGACCCGAGCAGCAGTAACATGAGCCTGCAGGCTCTCTGCCAGTCAGAGTCGACACCCACAGGGTCCAAACAGCGGGCTTCTTTCAGAGGATTTCACATCCAAGTTTTACTTTTTGTTTTTTGTGTCGTTTAAGAAATGAAAGATATTCGGAAGAAAAAAA